>NC_041748.1:18830987-19455499 GCF_004115215.2 Ornithorhynchus anatinus | reverse complement strand
AGGCACAGAGAAACTGAGGCATGAGAAGCAGCGTGGTCTAGTGGATAAAAGCACAGACCTGGGAGACAAAGGTGCTGCATTCTAGTCCCAACTCCACCACTTGCCTGCTGTGTGACCTTTGGCCAGTCACTTCACTTTTCTGTGCCTCACTTTCCTCAACTGCAAAATGAGGATTCAATATCTGTTCTCCTTCCTACTTAGACTGTGACCCCACGTGGGACAGGGACTGTATCTGGCCTAACTTGTATTATAGCAGTGACTGACACATAGTAAGTGCTTAACAAATACCACAAAAAAAGAGAGAAGTTCCGTGACCTAAGGATATAGAGCAGAAGTGGCGAAGCCAGAATTGGAACACAGGTCCTCTGGGTCTGTGGTCTATCCACTAGGCCCTGCTGCTTCTCACGCTTCTCTCCCACCTTCACCCCACGTAATCCCTCTGGCTTTCTCCCCACGATTCCTGTGCGCCTCAGCTCCCAGCCCTCAGAGGGACCTGGTAGCATCCTTCTGCCGCTCCTGACCCCTGGGCTCCCGAATGACCAGGGATCGGACCCCTGGAGGAATGTAGGATCCACGGAGACCTGGGGGAGGAGCTCGGGGTGACACGGAGTTAGGAGGGAAGGACGTGGAGGAGATAGGGTGACAGCTCGTTTGTTATTAGGGGAGCTCAAGGAGCACTGGTGAGTGATGGTTCCCTCCCAGGGCAGTGGACTGGTGCGGCCTGGGGGCCCTCGGGCTTGCTAATGGGGATAGGTGAGGAGAGCTGCCCTTTCCCCATTTATCTCTGCTCATTTCTGCCCCTGGTAAGAAAAGCCAGATACCTCGTACTGGGGCTGGAGGAGGTGCCCCCATCCCGACCCCTGCTCAGCAGTTATCCGACCCCCTCAGCTCACCCAGGCCTGAATCCGCACCAGGAGGGAAGCGCTCCAACAGGGATGGTGCCCCGCTCCTGCTCCCGGGGAAGTTGGCTCTGGAAAGACACAGGGTGGGCTCTTCCACCTCCAAGGATGTATGGATTATGGAGTCACGGGGAGGAGGGAGAGGTGAGAAAGAGAGAGAGCAAGATCTGACTTTCGAGAGGGAAGGAGACTTTTCCTGAGGAATGCTTTAGGGAATCCAACCCTCTACTTGAAAACTTTTTCCTTTCCCTGTCTTCCTCCCTCCCCTAATCCCCCTCACCCCTGCTCCCCTCCCTCCTTCTCCCTCTTTTCCTCTCTCTCTTGCACTCTTCTTTACTCCCTCCCCCATCTTCCTTTCTGTCTCTCCTTCTCACCCCTCCCTGTTCCTTTTACCCCTTCTTGGACTTACTAAGCATTTAATGATTCTCCAACTTGAAAAGCCTGAGCTGGGCCAGTCTCATTGGCCTGTGCGTTTCTTTCAGGCAGAGGAATGGACAGAACAAGAAAGAATGAAACGTTATTCAGTGAAAGCCAGAGGAACTGCGGCAGCAGGGGGTCTGCTCCAAAGAGGATTATGGGCCCCTCTTGAAGGGGGCCATAGAGAGGCAATTAGCACACAGCTGGAGCTCATCTTGGGAGTCTTAGAGTGGGACTATCTGAGAGCAGGAGTCAGGCTAGAGGAAGCAGGAGTTTTGACCTAGCAGGTTGGAGAGGTTTCTGACTGTGCCATGAGAAGCTGGGATGGAGTTTAGGGCTCGGGCCCCGCAGAGAAGACGGAAGATAAAAAGGGCCCGCTTGCCAGGTGTACACAGAGCAAAACTAAACGTCACTTTGGGGGAAATTCCAGAATGCCCTTGTTTCTTAATGGCCCTTGGCAAAATCAGCCTCCGTCATTGGCTGATAGATATAGGGAGATCTTCTACTAAGAAGTCTTTTAATAACGAGGGTATTTGATAAGCCCTCACTGTGTGTCAAGCACTGTTCTAAGTGCTGGGGTAGATATAAGCTAATCAGGTTGGACACAGTCCCTGTCCCACATGGGGCTCAAATTTTTAATCTCCACTTTACAGATGACATAACTGAAGCACAGAGAAGTGAAGTGACTTGCCCAAGGGCTTACAGCAATCACATGGCAGAGCTGGAATTAGAAGCTGGGTCCATCCCACTCCCAGGCCCGAGTTCTATCCATTAGGCCACTCCGCTTCTTGTCTTTTAGCAATTCAGCACGGAGCAGGGGAAAAACATTTGTTTGAGGTCAGATGGGAAGCGTTTTACTTTTCTCATGTCTATATTCATCCCGCCCCTGCCTCCATGGGCTTTCTGATGGGCTTGAACAGCTCTTGATTGACAGCTGTCACCACCACTGCTCTACTAACCTCCCTGCCAAGCCCATGTGATGTCTGGGTACTGCCCTGACCCCCTCCCTCTGAGTGAGTGGGGAGGGAACAAGGAAAAACAGACTTCTTTTTAGAGCTGGAAGTCCCGGTCTCACCCAACCCAGCTGTGCCACCTTATTTCTCTGGGCCTCGGTCTCTTCATCTGTAAAATGGGGATTAACTACCCATCCTCTCCCTCCTACTTAGACTGGGAGTCCCGTGTGGGATAAGGACTAGGCCTGCCCTGATTGTCTTGTACCTACCCCAGACCTTGGTACAGTGCTTGACACATAATAAGCGCTTAACAAATCACAGCGTTATCATTATTCTCTGCTCCCTCAGCAACAACTCCTTTGACATACGAGTAGACCATTCTCTTCCCATTCCCTTGTCACCCTTGGACTTCCTCAACAATCTCATTTCACGACAAGAGCTTCTTTCTGCAAAGTGCCCGGCAGTTTCTTCAGAGAGAACAAACACGGTTCTTTTACGGACGTCACAAATGTGCATCTGAGCTCTGAAAATTCCAGAGCTCTAATGGAGGTGAACAGTCTGACAATATTTTTCTAATGGTAGTAAACAAATAGTTGGGTTGCTATGTAATTGGTAATCGATGCAACACCCATTTTAATTACATTTGCCATTTCTCCAGGAATCTGAACCAATTTGTCTATCATGTGGTAGCAGTGGAGTGAGGTCAGAATTTTAGAGTGGTAGGAGGGTGGAATTCGAACTCCTGTTACCTTGGTCTCCTCATGAATTTATCTATACTCTCCTCTGCATTTATGTAGATAGGGAGCAATACGGCCCAGTGAAAAGGGCACAGGCCTGGAATTAAGAGGACTTGAGTTCTAATCCAGGCTCCATCACTAGTCCACTGTGTGACCTTGACAAGTCACTTCACTTGCTCTAAGACTCACCTACCTCATTTGTAAATTGGGAATTAAAGCTGTTAGCCCACGTGGGACGAGGACTGTGTACAACCTGTTTAGTTTTAATCTATCCGAGAGCTCAACAATACATAAAATAATGTGTACATGTGCATTTTATTTTTCACTTCTATAGTGATAAATACTTTTATGTTTGTTTCCTCTGCTTGAGTGGAAACTTTCTGTGGACAGAGAACCTATCACTTTGTTCTTCGGGACTTCCCAAGTGCTTAGGACAGTGCAGTGCACCAAAAGGGTGTTCAGTAAATGCTACCATTAATATTACTGCTGTAGTAGTAATCCTCTTTCAAAGAAAACTCCCAAACTTGTCTAGAGAATTACAGCAGAGAGAATTTAGAGCCAAAGACCACGTCTACTAGGGACAAATCACAGACACTGAAACGATCAAAGCAAGGAGAATCATTTGGCTCAAAAAGAGATGTCAGTTAGATGAGGGGGCGGACCTGCAGACGATCATTCTAATTCTAATTCTGCCATATTGTATTCTCTCAAGTGCTCAGTACAGTGCTCTGCACATTGTAAGCTCTCAAGAAACACCACTGATTGTTTGATCAGACAGCCCACAACGGCAAAGGAGAAAGCCAATCTAGACCACTACTGTCAGCATTATTACTCTCTTCTTCCTCTCCAGTGTCTCGGAAGAAATTCACTCAGCCTAAGCAGAGGACTCACCAGAAGTCAAAATACAAGACGGTGGAAGATGGTGTTCGCTTAGATTAACTTGTAATTACCCAGCACTTAGTACAATGCCTGGCACATAGTAAGTGCTTAACAAATACCACAGTTATCATTATTATAATGCTATTCTATTGTACTCTCCCAAGTGCTTAGTACAGTGCTCTGCACACAGCAAGCGCTTGATTGATACTACTGATTGATCCTTGAGGACAGGGAATGTGTCTACCAACTCTCTTGTATTGCACTCTTCCAAGTGCTCAGTACAGTGCTCTGTATACAACAAGTGCTCAACACCACTGATTGATTGATCCTTGAAGGCAGGGATTGTGTCTACCAACACTACTTGTACGGGACTCTCCCAAGCGCTCAGTACAGTGCTCTACACACCATAAGCTCTCAATGAGTACATTTGGACAATGCTCTTTCCACTCGTCCTCCAAAAGGGCTATATGCTGAGTATTCACAAGCAATGTGTCTGTTTATTGTTATAGCGTACTCTCCCAAGCGCTTAGTACAGTGCTTTGCACACACTACTCCCTCAATACAAATAAATGAACGAATGGTGGGAGGGATTGAAAAACGGATTTCCCCTAATCCACTACACCCACCCACATCAGGCTGTGGGATTCAAGTCCTCTTCCATCCTGAGATTTCTATGTTGACCCACAAGAACTGAACTCACGGCACTATTTCCCTCTCCCCCTTCCCCCCAGGCTGGTTTTCTTCTCATTAATTCCAGAACCCTGTGAACAGACTATGGCAGCATACAAGCCCGTCCTCTTGACTTTAAGATGCACACGATAGATACAATTATGCTCTTGCCATAATTGCTCTTGGCCACTTCTCAGAGTCCGGCAATTCAAATTTGCTTCCCATGATTTAATGTCCTATTTGTATTCTATCAATAAATGAAGTTCTCAGGACCACACTTAAATGGAAACAGCACTATGCTCCAATACCCAAGCCAGGAGGAGAAAAATCTCATCACTAAACCTAAATGTCTTGTAGTATATGATTCCTTGACTTATTGTTCTCTACTCTTCACTGCACTTGAATATTAAATGTTGTATTAATAGCTCACTCTTAATTATCCATGAGTAATGTACTACAGCCAGGAAATTAATGAAGGGAAGCACCAAATCGAGAGAATTTTTTTTCTCTATCTGGGAAACAGTTCCCGAGCCCCGAATGGATAGGATTTGCATACAACCGACAATGAAATCTGTCCAACTGGAGGTCGAATCACTGGCTGCTCTCCTTTGGGGGATTTGTAACTCAGTGTGATCAGACGAACCATAGAACCAGTGTGGTCTAGTGGGTAGAGCACAAGCCTAGGCATCAGAAGGACCTGGGTTCTAATCACGGCTCCTTCACTTGTCGGTTGTGTGATCTTGGGCAAATCACTTCACTACTCTGTGGCTCCATTACCACATCTGCAAAATGGGCATTAAGACTGCCCCTGTGAGATATAGATTGGGTCCAACTTGATTAGCTGCTATCTACCCCAACGCTTAGTACAGTGCATGTAGTAGGTACTTAACATATACCATTGAAAAAAAACCTTCCAAACTAAACAGTGAGATGTCTTAGAGCAAGCCCCCTTGAGTGGAAAATGGCACAAGGTCATAATAATAAACATCATCATGGTATTTGTTAAGCATTTACTATGTGCCAGGCACTGGCCAAAGTGCTGGGGGGGAATAGAAGCAAATCAGATTGGACACAGTCCTCATCCCACATCAGTCTAACAGTTTTAATCTGCATTTTACGGATGAGGTAATTTAGCCACAGAGAAGTGAAGTGGCTTTCCCAAGGTCACACAGCAGACAATCGGGGGTGACAATCAAATAAACTCAGAGCTGGGAAGAGGCTTCAAAAATGTCTTCCAAAACTATGCGAAATGCAGACTCCACAGCTAGAAAGATGGACGAGTCTTTCTCCTAAAGAGAAGTCTGATGCCAAAGGCCTTTGGAAAGGCCAGTCTCTCATCAATCCAGATCAGAGCTCTGATGGCTCTGAAACCATCGATGACACTCCATAAATTGTGGTTCAAAATTATAATGATTCTTCAGAGAATGCCTAAGGGCAGAGAACTGGGGGTCTGGGAAAAAAAACCCAGCTCAACAACCCTAATGTAATAAAGCTCACGCATTCTGGGTTCTAAAACCCTATCTTGGTAACCTTTGGCATGTTTTAATGATACTCTGTGAAATGGAGAAGCAGCTTGGCCTAATGGATAAAGCACAGGTTGGGGAGTTGGAAGAACCTGGGTTCTAATCCTGGCTCTGCCCCTTGTCTGATATGTGACCTTGGGCAAGTCACTTCACTTCTTTATGCTTTAGTTTCCTCATCTGTAAAAGGGGGGATTAAGACTGTGAGCTCTACGTGGGCCATGGACTGTGTCCAATCCAATCATCTCGTACTTACCCTAGTGCTTAGTATAGTGCCTAGCACATAGTAAGTACCTAACAAATACCAGAATTATCATTATTATGTTATTTCCAGAAAATAGCAACACCTAGAAATACCCTGTCTGAGCATGCTGTTACGGAGGATCTTTCCACAGAGTTCACGCACATTATAGGGAATTCCTGCTATACTGGTTGTTCATCACGTGGAAAGACACAAAAAAATACATCTGCCCCTTCATATGACAGGTGTCTATCATCTTTCTTATGGCAAGAATGTTGCTGTTTGGGGCACCCGCTGTAGTGGCTACTTGATAACACCGTGGCATCTTTTTTAATCACTTAAGCAGTGCCTGGAAAATGTTTTCCTGACCTGCTCTTGATTGCTACACACACACACACACACACACACACACATACACCCCTCAACAGGTGCAGCTGAAGAGCCTAGCTCGCCTCCCCCCACCAGAAAACGAACCTGCTAAATGTCTAATTAAGTGTACCTCCCCTCCCTCATGCTCTGCAGTAGTTATGAATTATGCAACAGCTCACTTCGAAGACGGCAGCACCGCCATATCGATGAATTATCCACCTGTAATCTGATAAAAAAAAACAACCAGAGAAGCTCAGCAATAAATGGAGCAAAATAGCAAAATGGGATCCTCTAGTTCCAATAAAGCATTTCCCCGCTCTGTGTTCTGATCATCTCCACCGCCGGGCCTCTTCCTCGTCACCTGAGGCAATTGAATGGAATGGCTCCTCAAAGCTGCCTAAAACACAAAGGGGCGAGCCTCCACTCTGCCTGGACCGACCTGACGTGCCATGAGATGGGGGTGGGCGTCTGTCCGGGAGTACCCGGGGGAGGTTTCCGTGCCATATGGAATTAGAGGCCGGGGCTTTCAATAATGCCTGTGCATTCCACAAGGTCTGCTTTTTGGCATTTAGATTAATGCCGGAGACAGGGAGGGAGAAGTCATCGTGTCTCACCCCAACTCCCTTCTCCTCCTCCCGAACGGATGACGGATGGCCAACCGTGACTCTCCCCCCCACCGCCTTCACCCCGGCCTTGGAAATTCTCGCCTGGCTCCCTCCCGCAGCCCTGCACTCCTCATTCCCAGCTCCCAGAACGACACCGGGATCCACGACCGGGAAGCCGGCGGGGCCAGAGAGGCCTTTCAGGGCCCTGAAGCATGAGGGATGAAGGGAAGCTTCTTCATCTGGTGAAAATGGGTTTTGGCAGGAGACGTCTCGGGAGATGGGGGGGGGGGGGGGGGATTTTTCTGTTCAAGGTCATAGCTCAGGGTGAGCCACTAGGGACCTGGAAAATATGACACGTTCCGACATGGGATCACAAAGAAAAATTCTGCATGTGCACAAATACGTCCCTCTCACCCACTTGCCAGCCCCCAACTCTGTCCCCTGCAGCACTATCCATCCAGGCCACCTTCTGATCCATTAATCTCTCTCTCTCAATATTCCCTTAATGCCAACTATAAAGCATTCATATTTACCTAAGAAAGGTGGCCATTTGTCCGGCATTTGATTTTATTTATTTTAATCGCTAAGGTCCCCTCCACCTCAGTTCCTATGACCAATTTCCAGAGCATGGAAATGGAGCAGGGGGTGGTTGTTGCCCCCCCCCAAGTCCCCCCCTCCCCCCCGAGACACACTCTAGGTGTCGGTGGACCCCGACAGACTTCTGCAGAAAGATGACATCACGGTATGAAGTTGTGTGCCACAGGTAACACATGACATCATGGTTGCCTGTGGGATATCGATCAATCAGTGGTAGTTATTGAGCACTTACTATGGGCAGAGCACTGTGCAAAGCACTAGGGAGAGTATCAATCAATCGTATTTACTAAGCGCTTACCATGTGTAAGGCACTGTACTAAGCAGTATACACCCATTTTAGAGTGACAAAACTAAGTCTCAAAGAGGTCGAGTCTTCCAATCAATCAAAAAATTGAAGGTAGTTGAGTGTTTACTATGGGCAGAGCATTGAACTAAGTGCTAGAGAGAGTGGTAGCAGGCAAGTGGTGGAGCTGGTATTATTATTATGTTCTATATATTTTATATATGTATAGTGGCATTTGTTGGGAACCTATATCTGCCAGGCATTGTACTACGCATTGGAGTAGGTACAAGATAATTGTGCTGGACACAGTCCCTGACTTACAAAGGGCTCCCAGTTTTAATCTTCATTTTACAGATGAGGCAACTGAGGCACAGAGAAGTTAAGTGACTTGCCAAGGTCCCACAGCAGACAAATTGGCAGAGTCAGGACTAGCACCCAGGTTCTTCTGACTCCCAAGACCACGCTCTTTCCATTATGTCATATTACTTCCATATAAAATCCTCTAGTGGACCCCCGACTCAGCAACGAGCCGTCAGTCAATCAGTAAGGTTCATCATCATCTACTCCATGCAGATGGTCATAGAGCCCAGGTCTGGGAGTAAGACCTGGGTTCAAATCCCCTCTCCATCACCTGTCCGCTGTGTGACCTTGGGCAGATCTTCTCTGGACCTCATCTGCAAAATGGGGATTAAAACTTTGAGCCCCATGTGGGACAGGGACTGTATTCAACTGGATTAACTTGTTTTTACCCCAGCACTTAGTATAGTACCTGGCACATAGTAAATGCTTAACGAATACCATTAACAAATACCATTAAAAAAGGACTTTTGGGAGACTACAGAAGAGTTAGAAGACAGGTACAACCCTCTTGGGGGTAACTGCTTTAACTTGTTTGTCCTTGGGACAACAAGGAAGGAGAGGCAGACCTAAACCCACCCTCTGCTATAGCCCAACTGTTGTCAAATTGTACTTCCTAAGCGATTAGTACAGTGTTCTACACAAAGTAAGCACTCAGTAAATATGACTGAATGAATGAATGAATACTCTTTGGGCCACTGCTGAGTCACAATGGAAGCCCATTAAGGGAACCCAAGGACTTCATTCCCCCCCCCACCATTTCTCTCAATCAGTCAACTGTAGTTAAGCGCTTACTATGTGCAGAGCACTGTATTAAGGGCTTGGGAGAGTACAACAATAAGACAAACACATTCCCTGCCCACAACAAGCTTTCAGTCTAGGAGGGAGACTGACATTAATAGAAATAAATAATAATACAGATAAGTACCTAAGTGTTATGGGGTTGGGAGGGGGGATGAATAAAAGGAGCAAATCAGGGTGAGGCAGAACAGAGTGGGAGAAGAGAAAAGGCGGGTTTAGTCAAGGAAGGCCTCTAGGAGGAGATGTGGCTTCGATAAGGCTTTGAACGGGGGGGAGAGTAATTGTCTGTCAGATATGAGGAAGCGGGGGGCCTTTTTAGACCAGAGGCAGGATGTGGGCAAGAGGCTGGCGAAAAGATAGATGAGATCGAGGCTCAGTGAGAAGATTGGCATTAGAGGAGCGAAGTGTGCGGGCTGGGTTGTAGTAGGAGAATAGCGAGGTGAGGTAGGCACGGGTAAGGTGATTGACTACTTTAAAGCCAATGGTGACGAATTTCTGTTTGATGTGGAGGTGGGTGCAAAACCACTTTCCCTTCTGCATTGCCTGAGCACTTGGGTCTGAACGCCTTAAATTGATACCCCACCCCAGCCACACAGCGCTTATGTCCACATCCTTATACTCTGCGGCTTCCCCCAGCTGACATTTATTTTAATATCTATCTCCCACCCCCAAGCTGTAAGCTCCTTGAAGGCAGGAATCAAGTCAACCACTGTATTGTACTACACTCTTCTAAGTACTTAGTACAGTGTTCCGCCTATGGTAAGCACTCAATGAATTCCATGGATTGATTGATTCTATTCCACTTGGGGTGCAAAGACTAGAAAATAAATGGGATGAATACCACCCTCTAGCACTCTTAAATTCATTCACACCCAACTTCCGCACACAAAAAATGATGTGTCTCCTTCAGAGTGTAAGCTTCTTTTGGAATGGTCATACTTTTGTCTTGCACTTTTTTCAGGGTTTAGTACAGTGCATTGTATCCAGGAGACCCTCAAAAAATTTAATGATGACTACTTCTGCTTTAGTCCAGTTGTGTGAATGGGGTAATTAAAAAATGATCTGGTTAGACAAATTTCCTATCCTGCATGGGGCTCACAACCTGGGGGAAAGAGAGAAGTGGAGGGGGTGGTGGAGTGAGAGAGAAGGAATTTTACCTCCATTTTACAAATGAGGAAACTGAGGCAAGAAGAAGTTAAGTGACTTGCTTAGGGTTACCCATGAGGTAAAGTGAAGAAGCGGAGATTAGAACCCGGGCCCAAGCTCCTTCCACTAGAACACTCTGCTTCTTATCAAATCAATCAATCAAATGAGAATCATTACCCCACAACCAACTAGGAAAGAATTCACTTCATCCATATAAGCAACTCTAATGTTTCTGCATCCACCAATCATTTCACACTGTTGTTTTATTCTTTCTATTTCCCTCTTACTTGGACTGTGAGCCCTACATGGGGCAGGAATTGTGTCCAATCCGCCTGTAGCCTTACAGTCTTCCCCAACTAAGGCCTCATTTCCTCTCCTCCCACTCCCTGCTGCATCACCCTTGCACTTGAATTTGCTCCCCTCCCTCAGCCCCACAGCCCTTTTAGGCTGAATTGTACTTCCCAGGTGCTTAGTACAGTGCTCTGCACACAATAAGCACTCAATAAGTAGGACTGATGGAATGAATGAATAGGATGGATTTATTGCGTGGCTTAGTGGAAGAGCACAGGCTTCGGAGTCAGAGGTCATGGGTTCCAATCCCGGCTCCACGACTTATCAGATGTCTTTGGGCAAGTCACTTAACTTGTCCATGCCTCAGTTACCTCATCCGTAAAATGGGAATTAAGACTGTGAGCCCCATGTGGAACAACCTGATTGCCTTCTATCTACCCCAGAGGTTAGAACAGTGCTTGGCATATAGTAAGCGCTCAACAAATACTTTATTATTATTGACTGATTATATCCTATTAGCCTCAGCACTCAGTATAGTGCTTGGCACATATCACACACCAAACAAATACCACAGTTATTATTATTTTATTGTAGCTCCTACAGTGCCTCTGGCTATTTGCAATCCAGTCCAATGCCAAACACTTGGCTGACGATGCCCCCATAAGACCGAAAAGGGCCACGGAATCCCAGACATCTAAACTCTAACACGGCAGTATGGCTTGGTGAACAGAACCAGATCCTGGGAGTCAGAAGGTCACGGGTTCTAATTATTAATCTGCCACTGGTCTGCTGTGACACCTTGGATAAGTTACTTCACTACCTCCTGCCTCAGTCATCTCATCTGTAAAATTGGGGTTAACACTGTGAGCCCCATATGGGACAAGGACTATGTCCAACCTGATTAGCTTGCATCTCCCCCAGTGCTTAGTACAGTGCCTGGTACCTAGTAAGTGCTTAACAAATATTATTATTATTATTAAGCAAGTTTTCCTTTCCCACAGACTAGAAAATTCAGACACAACTGAGCTTTCTCCATTGTTTTTCTATCGGAATCCCCGGCTAGCAAATGGATTTCTTTGCCATTAAACTTCCCTGACTATACATATCTGAAAAAGCCATCAGCCCGTCTGTTACTTCAATTAGGGGGAAAGGATAGAGAGGAAAGGTCACCGAGGATATTTTTTTTCCCCTTTCTCATTTTTTGCATAGGAAGGAGAATCATTATGAATTTCCTTCTGACATGTTGGCCCCAGATTCCAAAAAGATGTAACTCAAAACCTCCAGCAGGTTGGTCTCGCGGGCTCAGAATCAGGCCGGCCAGGCTCCGTGTTTTAAAATTAGGTAACAGGGAGAAACTTGTTCTTTCGAGTGCTTAACAGTAATGATTTTCGAGCCGATGTCCATAGATTGATTTCTAACACCAACGATAAAAGAGTCTCTACCTCACAGCTGCATGTTTTAAAGGCTCCTTCCCTGCCCTCCACTTAGTTTTCCTCAACATGGGCCATTTCCATGCAATCGGCTCGCCCCCTTCCAACTTCCCTCACTGATTCCTTCTACAGCCCAAAACATTTACTCCGCTCTTCTAATGCCTGTCTACTCACTGTACCTCCATCTCTCCTATCTCACCGCCAACCCTTCGTCCACGTCCTGCCTCTGGCCTGGAGCTTCCTCCTTGTTCATTCCGACTGGCGATCACTCTCCCCCATTTCAAAGCCTTATTAAAATCACATTTCCCCCAAGAGGCCTTCCCTGACTAAGCCTTCCTTTCCTCTACTCCCTCTTCCTTCTGTATCTCCCTTGTGCTTGGATTTGCACCCTTTATTCGCCTCACCCTCGGCCCTACAGTGCTAATATACATATCCCTAATTTATTTTAATGTCTGCCTCCCCCTCTAGAGTGTAAACTCCTTGTGGGCAGGGAATGTATCTACCAAATCTGTTCTATTATACTCTCAAGCGCTTAGTACAGTGCTCTGCCCACAGTAAGCACTCAATAAAGGTAATTGATAGTTTCGCGTGTTCTTTCCCATTGTTTGTTTGGGTTGATCTGGGAGTCTCATTCCAAAGAAATTTATGAGCGCTTCAGTGGCAGAGCCGTTAAAGTAGAAATACAGAAGAATATATAGAATTTTCTTGCCAAAATTCTCCACCTTATAGCTTGCCCCACTGCCTCAGTCTTTGGTCACAGTGATCACGGACCACCGTCCAAAAAAACAGCACACCGAGACACACGTGACACCTGCCAGGCCAGCTCACGTGACGGGATGATGAAACACGGGGACCATTTAGCAGATGCCCACCTGATAGGGCCTGAATTGACCTGAGCCCATTCATTCACTCATTCGATCATATATCACATATATTGAGCTCTTACTGTGTGTAAAGCACTGTACTAAATGCTTGGGAGAGTCCAATGCAACAATAAACAGACATCCTGAGGACTCCATTGTTCCAGAGCCTCTATCTTCCGCTCCTGTATCTAATAATAGTAACTGTGGTATTTGTTAAGTGCTTACTATGTGCCATACGAATGCACGTTGTGCAATTTCAGCTGTGTAACTGTGGGCAAGTCACTTAACTTCTCTCTGCCTCAGTGACCTCATCTGTAAAATGGGGATTAAGACTGTGAGCCTCACATGGGACAACTTGAGCACCCTGTATCTCCCCCAGCACTTAGAGGAGTGGTCTGCACATAGTAAGCGCTTAACAAATACCAACATTATTATTATTATTAAATTAGTCCTGGCTCCACCGCTTGCTTGCTGGGTGACCTTGAACAAGCCAGTGTGGGCAGTTAATGTTTCTGTTATATTGTTATATTGCCCTCTACCAAGTGCTTAGTGCAGTGCTCTGCACAAAATTAAGTGCCCAATAAATACGATTGACTGACTTCTCTGGGTCTCATATCTCATCTGTACAACAGGGACTAAATACCAGCTCTCCCTCCTGCTTGTCGATCCCTGGTATTCACTGAGCACTTACTGTGTGCAGAGCACTGTGTGAAGGACTTGGGAAAGTACAGAACAGCACAGTCAGTAGTAGTGATTCCTGCCTGCAAGGAGTTTTCTGTCTACAGGGGGAGAGAGACATTCAAATTACTTACAGAGAGGGGAAATAGCAGAGTATAAGAATATTTCTGTAAGTGCTGAAGGGCTGGGATGAATATTAAAGTGCTTAGGAAGCAACATGGCGCAGTGGATAGAGCACGGGCCTGGGAGTCAAAAGGTTGTGGGTTCTAATCCTGGCTCCCCCACTTTTCTGCTGTGTGACCTTGGGCGAGTCACTTCACCTTTCTGTTCCTCAGTATCCTCATCTGTAAAATGGGAAATGGGACTGTGAGCTCCATGTGAGACAGGGATTGGGTCCAACCCGATTTGTTTGTATCCACCCCAGCACTTAGTATAGTGCCTGACACACAGTAAGCACTTAGCAAATACCAGAATTATTATTATTAGGGGTAGTTAGACTGTGAGCCCCAGCCAAGACACTGACCAGTCTGATCTAACCATCTTGCCTCTACCCAGCGCTTAGCACAGTCCTCCACACAAAGTAGTGCTTAATAAATTCCATCCCAAATAGGGAAATGACTCACAGGAGAATGTAATCCACAGGTACAACAGCGATCACTGCCACCATATACAGTATGCCGTATTGCTAGGTGCTGACGGAGAATATTTTTCTGCCTTGTAAGCCACAAGAGGAGGTCTAATTTCAATCTGGAGTTAAAAAGATCTATTTCCCTAGGCCCTCAGCCTAACTTCCTTGAGCAAATGGACTAGAGTTGAGGGCTTTTTCTGCCCCCTGTTACCTGCAGGGATCTGTTGTGAAGAACAATGAGCAAAGCAAGTACTGAGGAGGGAGAAAAATGTCAATGAGGGCCTTGCCGCTCTGTCCGGGGAAGGACTTGCTGATGACATCATTAATCAACGCCATCGCTCCTGAGCAGGTTTTGCTCCAGGCTTGGGCTGAGGCGAGAGAGGAAACGATTTGAACGGCTCAGTGGAGCCCTTAATGATTACGTCAAGTGGCAAGTCATTTATTAGTCTCTTTAACAGTCCCCTAAAAGATAAGGCCTCAAAAGCCAGAAAACTTGATTTTTAAGGTGCCTTCCCTTTCGAACACCCATGACAACATGGCAGTTGGGAGAAGCAGAGTGGCTCAGAGGAAAGAGCATGGGCCTGAGAGTCAGAGGACCTGGGTTCTAATCCCAGTTCCGCTGCTGGCCTACTAGTTTGCCTTGGGCAAGTCAGGGTCTCAGTTTCCTCATCTGTAAAACAGGGATTCCATACCTTTTCTCCCTCCCTTTAAGACTATTAGCCTCATGTCAGACAAGAACTGGATCTGATCTGATTATCATCTATCCAGCCCAACACTTAGTGTAGTGTTAGGCACATAGTAAGCTCTTAAATACCAAAATTATTATTATTACTGTTATCATTATTATTATGATCATTATTCTTACAAGTCTACTGGGGGTCACTAACAAACTAAAACAAATTCTGGGCTCCACTGAAAGGTTAATTGGAACAATTTAGGCTCTTTTTTGGCACCAATGGATCAGAGAATCATAGAATTTGAGAGGACTTCGAGAGATAAGCAGGTACAATCTTCTGTCTCCAAGCAGGTGAATGCTACCCACTTTTTCTTTTATAAGAATCTTCAGGGACAGAGAATCCACAGCCTCTCTCGATGGCCAATTCCAATCAATCAGTGGTACTTATCAAGCACTACATGCAGAGTACTGTTCTAAGCGCTTGGGAGAGGTTCCATTTATCTATTTTGATGGTATTGATGCCTGTCTACTTGTTTTGCTGTCTGTCTCCCTCTTTTAGATTGTGAGCCCGTTGTCGGGCAGGGACTGCCTCTATTGATGAATTGTACATTCCAAGCACTTAGTACAGTGCTCTGCACACAGTAAGCGCTCAATAAATACGACTGAATGAATGAATGAGATGCCTTCCAGAATGTGGAAGACCCAAGCTGAGAGGACATGTCAGCCATGGTCACGGCCACATGTCACCCTCCCAGGCCCATCTCCTCCAAGCGGTCTTCCCTGAATAAGCGCCCCCTTTCCTCTTATCACACTCCCTTCTGCATCACCCTGACGTGCTCCCTTTGTTCATCCCCGCTCCCCACACCATAGCACTCATGCACATATCCATCATTTATTTTATATTAATGTCTGTTCCTATCCCCGCCGAACTTTAAGCTAGTTGAGGGCAGGGAATGTATTTGTTTATTGTTGTACTCTCCCAAGCACTTAGTACAGTGCTCTGCACACAGTAAGCGCTGAATAAATTCATTCAATAGTATTTATTGAGCGCTTACTATGTGCAGAGCACTGTACTAAGCGCTTGGAATGTACAAATCGGTAACAGATACAGTCCCTTCCCTTTGACGGGCTTACAGTCTAATCGGGGGAGACGGACAGCCAAAAACAATAGCAATAAATAGAATCAAGGGGATGAACATCTCATTAAAACAATAGCAAATAAACAGAATCAAGGTGATGTACATCTCATTAACAACTGACTGAATGAATGAATGACAATACAAGAGGATAAGCAGACATGTTCCCTGCCCACAGTGAACTTAGGTTTTAAACTGTTAGACTGTAAACTCCTTGAGGCAGGGATCATGTCTACTAATGTACTCTCCTAAGTGCTTAGTACAGTGCTGTGCACAAAGAAGAGACTGCAAACTCCTCAAAAGCAGAGATCATGCCTACTTACTCTACTGACCTCTCTTAGGCCTTTACTACCTTGATTGGCCTTCGGTAGATGCTCAGTCAATGCCACAGATGATCAATGAATCAGCCTGGCAGTCAGGAAATTCCTCCATATGTCTAAGTGACCTTTGATGTCTAACTCTGTAGAGGAATATTTCCTGAACCGTTTGAGCTTTCAGACCCTTTTCTACATTCTGACAGACAGGGGTACAGCATCTGCGGGAGGGAAGTGTGAACAGGCCATTGTCTTCATCCTGTAATGGTTGTAAAATTCCTGATGGGCATCACACTGTTTTACTCAAAAACCCAGCATCTACCTTTAAGCGGTCTCCCATCCGAAAAAAGGCCAATAATGGTCCACCCTGGCCCCATGGCAATGCCCCCTTCTGATTTTGCTCCACGAATTCATCCACAAAAAGCAGTGTGGCTTAGAGGACAGAGCATTAGAAGGATCTGAATTCTAATCTAACTCTGCCAAATGTCTGTTGTGTGACCTTGGGCAAATCACTTAACTTCTCTGGGCCTGTTACCTCATCTGGAAAACAGGGATTAAGAGTGTGAGCTCCTTGTGGGACAGGAACTGTGTCCAACTTGATTAAATCTTAACTACTCCAGGGCTTAGAACAGTGCTTGGCACATAGCAAGCACTTAACAGGTACTATTATTATTACTATTATTATTAAAAGTTCATTCTTGGTAATGACAATAACTGAGGTATTTGTTAAAAGCTTACTATGTACCAAGCAGAGTATTATTACTAATCCCAGGGTTAGAAACAAGCTAATCAGGTAAGCGACAAACCCTGATCTCAATGGAGCTCCCAAATTCCTGGTTTTTTTAATTGCTCCCTGGGAAGTTTTAATGTCTAATGGAAATTAAGAAAACTGGTTAGGTGGGTATCTCACATAAAAACCCAATGGAAAAGAGAGGATCAGGGCCTAACGTAACCAACTGTCTTCTCATGGTCCAGGGAAGGCTGGGGAGAAAGAACTGGGGAGACCAGCACAGGATGAATTCTGTAAAGTCCAAATCAGAGTTTCAAAAGGCAGATCATCAATCATAGGACATCGTGTTGCCTACTGGAAAAAGCCCAGGCCAGAGGACCCGAGTTCTAATCCCCACTTTGCCACCTACCTGTTGTGTGATCTCCGGCAAGTCACCTAACTTCTCTATGCCTCTATTTCAGTCAATCATTCAATATTATTTTTTGAACACTTACTATTTGCAGAGAACTGAACTAAGCACTTGGGAGAATTAGCAGACACATTTCCTGCACATAATGAGCTTACAATTAAATATCTGCTCTCCTTTCCTATTAGTCTAGGAGTACCACATGAGACAGAGTCTATGTCCATCCTAATCATCTTTAAACGCATTAGCCCTTAGCACTATTCTTGGAACATTTTGGATGCTTAACAAATAATAGTAATAATAGAAATAAGGGACGCAGCATGGCCTAGTGGATAGAGCACAGGTCTGGGAGTCAAAAGGACATAGGTTCTAGTCCCAGCTTTGCCACTTGTCTGCTGTTGGACCTTGGGCAGATAAATGAACTTCTCTGTGCCTCAGTTCCCTCATCTGTAAAATGGGGATGAAGTATATGAGCCTTATGTAGGACAGAGACTGTGTACAACCTGATTAACTTCTATCTACCCCAGCAGTTAGTACACTACCTGGGACATATTAAGCTCTTAAGAAATATCATAAAATAATAATGATAATAATTCATTCATATTTATTAAGCACTTACTATGTGCAGAGCACTGTACTAAGCGCTTGGGAAAGTACAACAATAAACAGTGACAATCTCTGCCTGCAAGGAGCTCACAGTCCGATAATAATATCTAAGTGTCTACTAGGTCTCAAGCACTGTACTAAGCACTGGGATAGATCCAAGATAATCAGATTAGACTCAGTCCCTGAGCCACACTGGGCACACAGTAGGAAAACAAATACCACAATCATTATTATTAATATTATCATTAGCAGAAAAGCGATAGGGGAAAGATGTTAGGGGTTGACTCTCTCACTTGGAGAGAGTGAAGAACTCATTGGAGGACTGAATCAGTCCTCATTTGGGCCATCAAAACCTGTAGGGAGTCAAATAGAGCTGATGAGTGACAATGGAGCCGGCTGATCAGGGTGATCCTTAGATGGTCTGGCAGCTTAGGTGAGAAAAGAGGACTAGAAAGACACGGAAATAGAGAAAGCAGGCATCATTGCACAAAAGCATTGGAAGCAGGGAGAGTAAAGCATCATAATGTTTTTGTTTCAACTTAGCCATGGCTGGGGTACCCACCTTTCTTTCTCTTCCTGCTTCCCTATATTTCTATCTCCGTCTCTCTCTCTCTCTGTCTCCCTCTTCATCCCATAGTATTTAGGAAGATCACTTTATACTCTATTACTTCCTCCGCTCTGTTATTCTAGACTGTAAGCTCACTGTGGGCAGGGAATGTGTCAGTATATTGTTGAGCTGTACTTTCCCAAGCGCTTAGTTCAGTGTTCTGCACACAGTAAGAGCTCAATAAAAATGACTAAATGACTGTTACGCCCTAGCTATCCCAGAGTTTAGCACAGTGTTTGGGACAGAGAGTTTAACAAATATTATTATTGCTCTGCACCTCCCCAATTAGATTGTAAATTTCTTGAGGGCAGGGATTGTGCCTATGCATTCTATTGTACTCTCCCAAGTGCTTAGTACAGTGCACTGCACAGTTTAAATGCTCAGTAAATACCACTGAATTATTAAAGTGCACCATCTTCTAACTTGCCTCCTCAGAATTCTCCTCCTAAAGTACACTATCATCAGTCTTGCCTTTGTCCATTCCCCTAAACCAAGATGAGCTGACACTTCTGGCTAAAGACTGACAGCCCCTGGACCTCCTTGTCACTTTTAACAAGAAAATCATCCAGAGGAAACACCGGAAAACAAAATCATTGCTGACGCTTCTCCTCTGCCTAGCAGCAAGAGCACCGGTTTGAGAGTCAGAGGACCTGGGTTCTAATCCCAGGTCCGCCGCCTGTCTGTTGGGTGTGACCTTAGGTAAATCACTTAACAGCTCTGTGCCTCAGTTACCTCATCTGCAAAATGGGGATTAAGACCATGAGCCCCCTGAGGGACAGGGACTGTAACCTAATTACTTCGTATCTACCCCAATGCTTAGAACAGTGCTTGGCACATAGTAAGTGCTTAACAAATACCCTTATTATTATTATTACCTGCCCGTTCGCTGCATTTTAGAAAAGATGAGACAATACAGCATTGGCGAGGAACCTCCCAGTCTAGACTATGAGCTCACTGTGGGTAAGGAATGTGTCCACTTATTGGTATATTGTATTCTCCCAAGTGCTTAGTACAGTGCTTTGCACACCATAAGCACTCAATTAATATGACTGAATGAATTGATGAACAGCACCAGAGGGACAAGAGATGGTCAGTTCCTCTGAAAACAATGGAAAAATTAAAAAAGAGACATGGTGCCCTTAGATATCTCATATCGCTCCTCCAATGCCCCAGTGGGAATTGTGTGATCCATGAAAAAGGGAGAATCTGGGAGAGAGATGCATTAGAGTTGTAATCAATCAGTCTTATCAATAACATCACTCAATCATATTTATTGAGTGCTCACTTTAGGCACATCACTGTATTAAGAGCTTGAGGGAGCACACCCAGCTATCGCAGCAGATTTCTCCCTATCCACATACCTCAGCCACCTTCCTCTTTTTTTATGGTATTTGTTTAGCACTTACTATGTGCCAAGCACTGTTCTAGTTCTAAGTGCTGGGGGAGATACAAGCTAATCAGATTGGACACAGTCCATGTCCCACATGGGGCTCACAATTTTTTTCTTTTTAATGGCATTTGTTAAGCATTTACTATGTTTCAGGCACTCTTCTAATCGCTGGGGTACATACGAGGTAATTAGGCTGGATACAATCCCTGTCCCATAGAGTCTTAATCTTCATTTTACAGATGAGGTAATTGAGGGTCAGAGAAATGATGTGATTTGCCCAAGATCACACAGCAGATACGGGCTGGAGTCATGACTAGAACGCAGGTCCTTCTGGCTCCCAGGCTTCACCTCTATCCACTAGGACACACCGCTACCCTCAGCAACTTTTGCTATTTCCTACAAGTATCAAGGCAACACATATAGAAACTTCCAAGTCACTTTCGTCAGATTTGCCTGAGGTAAGAGAAGAAACCAAACGTCTTAGGGATTTTTCGACGAGAAAAACTCTCCCCATAGCCAGGCTCTCCCTGTGGAAAGATGTGATCCTTGCTCCCCAGCCTGCACCCCGCAATCAGGGGGGAGGCTTTGCTTCCAGAGTGACCCAGGCCCCCCACCCTCGCCCATCCCAGCCCCCCCACCCTCGCCCATCCCAGCCCCAGGAACCACTGCCCCGGGAGCACTGATGCTTGCATGTCTTCCTGACCAACAACCAGCATTTCCTGCTCTTCCAGCTGTCATTCACGTCTTCCCACCCTGCTAAGAATGAACAAAATAATCTTCCCAGCACCAGGTCACATACCTCCTCCCTCCCGGTGACCTTCCGCTCCCCTGGAGGACCATGAACATCCAATGAACAATGCAGATAGCCACACTGCAGATATCCACTTCCCCCAGCACCTGGACATCCCAAGCGGCAGGATATTCTAGACTGTAAGCTTGTTGAGGGCAAGGAATATGTCTGTTTATTGTTGTATTGAACTCTCCCAAGAGTTTAGTATAGTGAACTGCACACAATAAGCGCTCAATAAATACAATTGAATGAACAAATGAATAACCTTGTAATTTACTTATTTATATTAATTTCCCTCTCTCCCTCTAGAGTGTAAGCTCGTTGTGGGCAGGGAATATGACTGTTTATTGTTGGATCATACTCTCCCAAATATTTAATACAGTACTCTGCACACAGCAAGTGCTCAATCAGTATGATCGACTGTCTGACCTGGTGGGGCATGGGAGCTGATCACACTCTGACCAGATCTCAAATTTTTTTTTAATGGTATTTGTTAAGTGCTTCACTGTGCCAGGCATTCTTCTAAGTGCTGGGGTAGATACAAGCTAACCAGGTTGGACATAGTCCCTGTTCCACATGGGACTCACAGTCTTGATTCCCATTTTACAAATGAGGTACCTGAAGCCCAGAGAAGTGAAGTGATTGCCTAGGGTCACACAGCAGCCAAGTGACAGAGCTGGAATTAGAACGCTGGTCCTTCCAACTTCCAAGCCCGGGCTCTATCTACTAGTTCACCCTGCACCTCTAGCCAAGCAATGTGCAGATGCAAACTCCCATAGGGGGAGAGGCATTTGATCCCTCTGACACCAGGAGGCAAAGGTGACGGCAAACACAACAGAACGACAAGGGATGACTCTTTATGTATGTGTGGGTGTATATGGAATTTGTTCAGTGCTTATTATGGGACAAGTAATGGAGTAGATACAGTCTAAGGAGAGGGGACAAAGCCCCTGTCCCCCACGAGGCTCACTGTCTAAGCAGGACAGAGAACAGGTACTGAATTCCACATTTCACAGAAGAGGAATCTGAGGCCCAGAGAAATGAAATGACTCTCCCCAAGTCACACAGCAGGCAAGTGGTCGAACCGGGATTAGAACCCGGGTCCCCTGACTTCCAGGCCCGTGCTCTCTGCACATGGCCTTGCTGCCTCTCAGAGCATGGCCATATTGAGTTACCTTGCTTAATTTGCGTTCCTCCCGTTCACACACGCCTCTGACATCTGGGTCAGCAGAGGGGCCTCAGGAATCAGCAAGGGCCATCACACAGGCTTGGCTGTGTGCCCAAGCTTCGTCTGCCTTCAACAGTGTTCCCGGGTTTTCAGGAACTGCTTTTTAAGTAAATAGATAAATAATAAATAATAATAATAATAATAATAATAATGGTATTTGTTAAGCGCTTACTATGTGCCAAGTACTGGGGGAGATACAAGGTGATCAGGCTGTCCCAGGTGGGACTCACAGTCTTAAGCCCCATTTTACAGATGAGGTAACTGAGGCATGGGAAGTGAAGTGACTTGTCCAAAGTCTCACTGCTGACTAGCGGCAGAGCTGGAATTAGAACTCATGACCTCTGACTCCCAAGCTTGTGCTCTTTACACTAGAACTGCTCCTCTGAGGACCTCCATCTCATTTACCTCACTCTGGACCCCTAGCCCATATCCTGCTTCTGGCCTGGAACGCTCTCCCTCTTCATAACCGACAGACAACCACTCCCCTGCCTTCAAACCCTTACTGACAGCATGCCTCTTGCAAGAGGCCTTCCCTGACAAAGCCCCCATTTCCTCTTCTCCAACTCCCTTCTGTGTCGTTCCCTTTATTCACATCCCCATTCAGTCCCACAGCACTTATGTACATTGAGTGCTTACTGTGTGCAGAGAAATGTACTAAGCACTTGGGAGAGTACAGTATAACAGAGATCACAGGCATGTTACCTGTCCACAAGGAGCTGAGAGTACAGAGGGGGAGACAGACATTTATCGTAAATACATAAATTAAGGATACATAAAAAAGTACTGTAGGGCTGAGGGAGGAGAGAATAAAGAGTGTAAATCCAAACAAGAATGATGCCTGTCCACTTGTTTTGTTTTGTTGTCTGTCTCCCCCTTCTAGACTGTGAGCCCATTGTAGGGTAGGGATCGTCTCTGCTGACGAATTGTATTTTCCAAGTGCTTCATATAGTGCTCTGCACACAGTAAGCACTCAATAAATATGACAATGAATGAATGACGCAGAAGGGAGTGCGAGAGGAGGAGATGAAGGCTTAGTTGGGGAAGGTGTCTCGGAAAAGATGTGATAATAATAATGTTGGTATTTGTTAAGCACTTACTATGTGCAGAGCACTGTTCTAAGCTCTGGGGGAGATAAAGGGTGATCAGGTTGTCCCACGTGGGGCTCACAGTTTTAATCCTCATTTTACAGATGAGGGAACTGAGGCACAGAGAAGTGAAGTGACTTGCCCACAGTCACACAACTGACAAGTGGCAGAGCCAGAATTCAAACCCATGACCTCTGACTCCCAAGCCCGTACTCTTTCCCCTGAGCCACGCTGCTTCTCTAAGATAAACCTCCTCATATCCCTTGTCAGTGCTTGTTGTCTACAAACGGTCTATATGAGAAGATTAAAGGCAAGACCTTGCCTATTATCTACAACAATAATAATAATTGTGATATTTGAAAAGTGCTTACTATATGACAGACATTGTACTAAGTGTTCAGGGAGACACAAGATCATTGGGTTGGACACAGTCCCTATTCCAATGAGCCATATACATACTGAGATATACACATAATAATTGGGCTGACCCAGAATTGGTGATGGGGAGGAAATTCCAAGCTCTAAATATCCAAAATGTCCACATGCCCTGAGGTCAGCTGGGGAATACAGCAGGGCACAGATCAGCAGGAGAATAATAATAATAATAACTGTGGTATTTGTTAAGTGCTTACTATGTGCCAGGCGCTGTACTAAGCACTGGGGCAGATACAAAATAATCTGGTTGAACACAGTCCCTCTCCACAGTATTAATCTCCATTTTACAGATGAGGTAACTGAGGCACAGAAAAATTAAGGGACTTGTCTAAGGTCACACAGCAGACAGGTGGCAGAGAGAGAATTAGAACCCATGTTCTTCTGACTCCCAGGCCCATACTCTATCCACTAGGCCACACTTCTTCGAGAGCAGTTCTCATCTGTAAAACGAGGATCAGTAAATAGCCGCTGCTCTCCTTTCCTCGTAGACTGGGAGTTCCCATGTTGGATCAAGATTTTGCCTGATCTAATCATCCTCTATTGACCCCAGCCCTGAGCATCATGATTGGCACAGAGTGAGCACTTAATAAAAGTCATTACTAGAGACAGGGATATAGAGGAACCATCCCTGTATGAATCAACTAACCCAAGCTACTATTATTAGCAGAGATGAGCATCTACATAGCCATCTTTTCATTCTCCTATTCCTTGATGGGGAGGGACTGTCTCTTCTACCTGAACCGTGCTCTTCTAAGGGTTTAGCACAGTGCTCTACCCACAGTAGGGGCTCATACAATGCAATTGATCAACCGACTGGTTTTGCTAGAACCCAGCTGATACTCAGATCTACACTTACCTTGCACACAGATAATCAACAGTGCACGTGACAACCCAGTTCCTTCTAGAAGCGCTCTCTTTAAAAATCAATATTAATCTTTCAAACCCATTTTTTGCTATATGTTTTCCTTCAACCTTCTTACCACAATATTCCCGTATGTATCCTGGTTGTGATGTTTCCTGTCTTTGATCTTCTAAGTAAGAATAAGTTAGAGAAATGATGGAAAAGTTTTGGCAAGGGAAAAGGGAGTCAGTCCCCGGTTTCTTTATTCCCTGATCGGTGATAAATATGGAGGAAAGAACACACTGATCCGCTCTGCCAATATGTCTTAAGGGAGGAGAAATTTGTGTGCAATTCTCATTAAGGTCATTTCATTGTTTAATATATCGGGCTGAGGGGGCTCTAATTCTCCTCATTGTGATTCCAAATGGGTCTCATATAATGAACCGGCATAAATAAAGCTAAATAGGCCCCAATTTATCTGGTTCACCTGAGAACCGTAACTAAAATTCAATCCTAGCTCTGTGGTTCAACAATAGGATAGAAAACTCAAAGGCCCAATCAATCAATGGTATTTATCAGCACTAATTGTGTGCCCAGCACTAACTGTGTGCCGAGCACTGTACTAAGCGCTTAGTACAGATCCACAGGGTCCCAACATCCACATGGAACAGACATTCCGGTACCTTTTTTCTTTTTTTCTTTCTTCAAATGGTATTTGTTAAGCGCTTATTATGTACCAGGCACTGAACTAAGTGTAAGGGTAGATACAATATAATCAGGTTGGACACATCCATGTCCTACATGGGGGTCACAGTCTTGATCCCCATTTTCCAGATGAGGTAACTGGGGCAGAGAGAGACGACTTGCCCAAGATCACGCAGCAGATAAGTGGCAGAGCCGGGATTAGAACCTAGGTCCTTCCGACTCCTAGGCCCATGCTCTATCCACTAGTCCACATTGCTTCTTTAGAGAGAGGTTCTCCCCCATTAGAATGAAAGTGTCTTGCGGGCAGGGAACATGTGATGCTCCTGTTGTGCTTTCCCAAGCACTCAGTACAGTGCATTGCATCTAATGGGTGCTTAATAAATGCTCCATTACCACTACTGTTTCTACTACAAAAGGAGGAAGCAGGGGGAGGAATTGCCAAGGAGAAAGCTAAGGGCAGAAACCGTCTATTGTAATAATTACAATGATAATTCTAGTATCTGTTGAGTTCTTACTACATGCCAAACACTGCAGACATGTGGCAGAGCTGGGATTAGAACCAGGTCCTTCTGACTCCCAGGCCCATGCTCTCTCCACAAAGCCATGTGCTCTGCACACAGTAAGCACTCAATAAGTACCACTGAGTGACTGATTTGGGTGTCAACTGTATGTAGTAGCTAAAGCTATGTGAGCAGAACAGCACTCAGAGAGGATGGAGCCCCCCACAATGTCTTGCCTCCAAATGACTTACTAAATCTCACCTAGTATTTCAAGACGACATACTAATTACTCATCAGAGCACAGTACGATTCTTCCTCACATTAATCTCTAGTCCTCTGCTGGAACCACAAACTGTGATGCAAGATTTTTCATTATATTACGCTAAATTGAAACAGATCATTTTAAATAATAATAATAATTGTGGTATTTGTTAGGCATTTACTATGCACCAGGCACTGTATTAAGCAGCTGAGTGGATATAATAAAATTGGATTGGACACAGTCCCTGTCTCACCTGGGGCTCAGTCTCCATCTCCATTTTACAGATGAGGTAACCGAGGCACAGAGAAATGAATTGACTTGCCCAAGGACACATAGCAGACAAGTAGTGGAGCTGGGTTTAGAACCCATGACCTTCTGAACTCGGGCCCATGCTCTCTCCACTACGCTGTACTCACCCCAAGCATTTAATACAGTGTTCTGCACAAGAGTCAGTACTTACTAAATAGTATAGATTGATTGATTGGTATTTATTATTTGCTTACTTTGTGTCAAGTACTATGCTAAGCACAGAGGTGGAAACACTCAATCAACTGAATCACTTGAATTATTGAGTGCTTACTGTATACTAAGCACTTGGGAGAGTACAATACAACAGAGTTAGTAGACATATTCCCTGCTCACAAGGAATTTACAGAAATTCAAGCTAGATATGGATCCGGTTCCACGTGGAGCTCACAATTGAGAAGTAGGAAAAGGAAAGGATCATATCCCCATTTGACAGATGAGGAAACTGAAGCACAGAGAGGCTAAGTGACTTGGCTAATGTCACGCAGCAGAGCAGTGACAGAAGTGAGATTATAACCCGGGTCTCCTGCTTTCTAATCAACAATCTTCTCAACATTACCAGGCCCAAATGGTGAAAGGTCCTGTTTTTGCTATGCTGCATTCAAATACTCAGTTGATACCTGTCCACTTCTGGGAGTCAGAAGGACCTGGGTTCCAATGCTGGCTCTGCCACTTGCCTGCTGTGTGACCTTGGGCAAGTTACTTAACTTCCCTGTGTCTCCGTTACCTCATCTCTAAAATGGGGATTAAGACTGTGAGCCTCATGCGGAACATGGGCTGTGTCCAACCCAATGAACTTGAATCTACCGCAGCACTTAGTACAGTGCCTGGCACTTAGTAAGCGCTAACAAACACCCTTAAAAATTAAAAATTAACACCTGTCCTTGGAGTTCCTGAACAAACGGAAAACAAGAGGCAGCAGCAGTCAACCAGTTGTGGCGGAGGTGGGTGTTGAAGTCTGATCTGTTCTATTTTTCTACTTTAAAGCCAACATCTTTTGGAAACAGCTAAATCTGGCTGAAGATAGTGCTGTCCGTCTGGTTAGGGTTAAACGGGCTGGGGCGGAGTTTTCTCCGGATACCCAAACTTACCCAGGCTCAAGGCTTCCTGCTGTCGGATGGGGAACTGCAGGAAAATCAGCATTAACTCTTTCCTAACCTTCGCGTCTCGCTTTTCTTGTTCCTCAACTCCAAATTCTGACTGGGGACAGAGCTTCTTTCATCTCAAAACAATAAGATAACTGTGGTATTTGTAAAGCACTTAATATGTGCCAGGCACTCTACTAAGCTCTGGGGTGGGTACAAGCAATACGGGTCGGACACAGTCCCTGTCCCATGTGGGGCTCACAGTGTCATTCTCCATTTTGCAGATGAGGGAGCTGAAGCCCAGAGAAATAAAGTGACTTGCCTAAGGTCATACAACAGACAAGTGGCAGAGCCCGGATTAGAACCCACGACGTTCTGACTCCCAGGCTCATGCTCTAGCCACTATGGAATAACTTATCGACAGTCCTGAGTGACATAAGAGAGAAGCCCTAAGTTTCAGTGCACAAAATCCAGAGCTACTAAACTGGAGTCGTAGCCATAGCACATTTACTGAGCCCCCAGCAGGTCCAAAGCGCTGTAGTAAACACTTGGGAAGACACTACACCAAACCACAGCACCTATTCTCTGCCTACAGTGCAAAGCAGTTTATCAGTAGAAGTACCAGTATTTAGTGAGCACCCACTGAAATACTGCTGTCATTATTAATAATAATAATTTTGGTATTTGTTAAGTGCTTACTGTGTCAGACACTGTTCTAAGCACTGGGGTAATAATAATGTTGGTAGTTAAGCGCTTACTATGTGCCGAGCACTGTTCTAAGCGCTGGGGTAGACACAGGGGAATCAGGTTGTCCCACGTGGGGCTCACAGTCTTAATCCCCATTTTACAGATGAGGGAACTGAGGCACCGAGAAGTTAAGTGACTTGCCCAAAGTCACACAGCTGGCAAGTGGCAGAGCCGGGGTTCGAACCCATGACCTCTCACTCCAAAGCCCGTGCTCTTTCCAGTGAGCCACGCTGCTTCTCTAAAGATAATCAGGTTGGACACAGTCCTTGTCTCCCATGGAGCTCCCAGCCTTCATGCCCATTTTACACATGAGGAAACTGAAGCACAGTGAAGCTAAGTTATTGAAGTTAAGTCACTTGCCCAAGGTCACACAGCACACAAGCGGTAGAGCCGGGATTAGAACCCATGAGCTTGTGACTCCCAGGCCTGAGGTCTATTCACTAGGCCATGCTGATTCTTAGTCTTTGAAAATGGTGAAAGTGAATCAGATCTGTGGGCAGGGCACTGTACTAAGCACTTAGGAGAGTGCAATATAACAGATTTAGTTGACGTGTTCTCTGACCACAAGTAGCTTACAGTCTAGAAAATCACCTATGGCTGATATGGCCAAGATGGGAAACGCAGTTTTAGTTATTTTGTTTTTCCAGTTAGAATCTGTATCTTAAAGTCTCACTCAATCAAATGAATCCTTGAACTACATCCAGGGTTCAGTCCATGACCCTTAGCTAAAAGATTCCCATCTTGTCCCGTTAACCCGGAAGAGTTGAAGAATTTTCACAGAAAAAATAAATCGGTGAATAAGGGATCATTATTTCTTGATTCCGCTATCGATTCTGAAAAGAGGTGGCAACGGCTCCACTGTGAAGTGGTTGGGGCAATTTATGGCTTTTGGCCCACCCAGTTCGGGAGTCAGATATTAATCACCAAAGATTTCATTTTCCTCCCTGATAAATGAACACGTTTAATTAGAAGATAAAACAATGAAGCAAGATGGCTTTAGTCTATAAACCCATCGCAACCCCCTTGGTGGTAGCGGAGACCTCATCTCTAGTATAATAAAAAGGAAGGGTAGAAACTCAAGCCCATGTGTGGCTCTTGAGGTGACAAACTGCTATCTCTTGTGAGGTCGATACAATGCTGAGGAAACAGCGTGACTTAGGGGATAAAGCTCAGACCGGGAGCCAGAAGACCTGGGTTTTAATCCCAGCTCTGCCACTTGCCTGCTCTGTGACCTTGGCGAGTCACTCCACTACTCTGGGCATCAGTTTCTTCAACACAAAATGTCGATTCAATATCTATTCTCCCTCCTACTTAGACTGCGAACCCCATGTGGGAGAAGGGATTGTGTCTTACCTGATTAGCCTGCAACTACCCCAACACTAAAAACAGTGCTTGTCACATAGTAAGCACTTAATATCATTAAAAAGAAGCATTCTAATCACTCCCAGACCAAAGTCCAGCCAAGCTATTATCTGAGCCTAATGGATTCTGGAGAAATTAATAGTGGTATAATTTGTGGCATTTGTTAAGCGCTTACTACGTTGAAAACTCCGCACTAAGCATCGGATCAATCAGCCCCACAGCACGTATGTACATATCTATAATTTATTCATATTAATGTCTGTCTTCTCCTCTAGGCTATAAACTCCTTGTAGTCAGGGAATGTGTCTGTTTATTGTTCTATTGTACTCTCCCAAGCGCTTAGTACAGTGCTTTGCACATAATAAGAGCTTAATAAATACAATTGAATGAATTAATCAATACAACACAACCCTATCAGACCCAATCCCTGTCCAAAATGGGGCTCCCAGTCCAAGCAGGGGGAGAGAAAACAGTACTTGAATCCCCATTTTACAGATGAGGAAACTGATGCCCAGAAAAGTGAAGTAACTTACCCAGGGTCACACCGCCAGCAAATGGGTGAACCACACTGCTTCTCCAATTCAGCCTGAAAAGAGTTTCCCCAGTGAACTCCCCAAACCCAAATCACATCAACCTCAGTCACCCTTAAAACTTAGTATTTACCTATATCCTGCCCCCAGCACTTAAGTATATATGCTCAGTCAATAAATTCATTCCCATTACCCCACTGGTAAATAAGTTTATGTCTGTCTTCTCATATAGAGTGGAAGGAATGGGTTCTATACCTCTGCTGTAATTCCCCCATTCAGTCCATCGTATTCATTGAGCGCTTACTGTGTGCAGAGCACTGTTCTTAGCACTTGTGAGAGTAAGATATAATAATAAGCAGACACATTCCCTGCCCTGAGCTTACAGTTTGAGGGGGAGACGGGCATTAATAGAAATAAATTACAGCTACACAAATAAAGATACTTCAGAGCATTTTATTTCCACCACTATTACTATTACTTTTAATATAATCTAGGAACATTCCTATGCTCCCAGGAATTGTACTGAACTAATAGTAACAGTAATAGCAGCAGAAGCAATCGTAGTAATAGCAGTAAGACTAATAATAGTAGTAATAGTAATTATTGGTAGTAATAGTAGCAGCATTGGCCGCATTTATTGAGCTCACATTCAATCAATAAATCGCTGGTATTTATTGAGCACTTATGTACAGAGCACTATATTAAGCCCTTGGGAGAGTACAGCACAACATAATTAGCAGGCACATTCCCTCCCTATCACAATCTTACAGTCTAGAGGGAGAGACAGACATAAATATAAATAATTTGTAATATATAAAGACATGTACTTAAGTGCTGTGGGGTTGGGGATGGGGCATATGTCAAAGAGACTCTGTACAATATGCTGCACTAGGCACTTGGGAAGTACAGAATAAAAAGTGCCACATTTCCTGCCCTCTGGGAGCTTTCCCTCTAATGGGGGAGGCTGATATAAAAGTGTTTATTCATTCATTCATTTTAATCATATTTATTGAGCGCTTACTGTGTGCCAAGCACTGTATTAAGTGCTTAGAAGAGTACAATATAACAATAAACAGACACATTCCCTGCCCACAATGAGCTCACAGCCTAGAGGGGGAGATAGGCATTAGTATGAATAAATAAATTTACAACTTGAGTGGTCAGAATAAATTGAGCAGACCTGAATGCATGAGTGCTAAGGAGAGTGTAAATATGTTAATCAGGGCTAGAGTTGATGATACAGCTCAGAGGGCTGGGATTTTAATCTGGAAAAGGCGTGTTGGAAGAGGTGGGATTTGGGGAGGGATTTGAAGTGTGGAGAGCTGGTGGGGGGGGGCTTTCTGATGTTAGAGGCCCAGAATGGGACTAACCTGGAGAAAGAGGTCTTCTAGACTGTGAGCCTGTTGTTGGGTAGGGATTGTCTCTGTTACCAAATTGTACTTTCCAAGCACTTAGTACAGTGCTCTGCACACAGTAAGCGCTCAATAAATACGATTGAATGAATGAATGAATGAAAGAGAGTTCAGCAAAGGGGAGGGGAGCTACAGGGATAAAAAGGTTAACCTCCACACTCTTCTCCATTGTAATGGGGCACTTTGCCACTGCCTAAGAAGATGGAAAGGATTTAACTGACTCCAGAAGTTTTCAAGAAACTGCTCTAGAATGGGATGGAGATGGGAGGGTCATATTTCTAGTAGAATTATATGCAAAATATATTTGACTGAAAATTCCTTGGTTAATCAGTCGTACTTATTATAAACTCCTTGAGGGCAGGGATTTTGTCTACTCATTTTGTACCCTGAACACCCCAAATTAATCATGCCCAAAAGAGAGCTCCTTATCTTCCCACCCAAACCCTGTCCTCCCCCTGCCTGTCCCTTCACTGTAGAAAATACCACTAACCACCCTATCGAACAAGCCCTTAACCTTGGCATTGTTTATTTATATAAGTGTCCCGCTCCAGACTGTAAACCCCTTGTCAGGAAATGTGTCTCCCAGCTCTGTTGTACTGTACTTTCCGAAGAGCTCAATACAGTGCTCTGCTGTCAGTAAGATCTCAACAAATACTGTTGTTTAACTGAGTCCAGGCACTTCGTAAACAGCTCTTTGTATTCAGTAGGTGCATACTGCTACATCAAGCAATTGGCTGCATTTATTGTAAACTCCTGAGGGCAGAGATTGGGTCCACTCATTCTACTTTATTATTATTACTTTATTCTCCCATGTACTTAGTATAGTGCCAGGTATTCAGTAGGTACTCAGTAAATACCTAAGTAGGGGGAAAACTGTCTACATCACTCCAGCTTGAGGGACCAAGAAGCCTGCTAACCTGTGACAGCCAAGTCATGGTGCCTCCCTCCACCCTGCCCCCAAAACTTCACCCCCATAATGCCTGTGTATTTACATTTGAGACCAAGCACCTGAGAAGTTGAGTGATCTTCCATCTGAGCCGCTCAGATCGCCCCCAAATCAATCCCTGAGCTGCCCAAACTCCTCAACGCACAATATACCAATGTGGGGAGGAATTACCCGAGAAATGGAAAACTGGGTCCCTGGCCTCAGTGAATTCACAGTCTCCCAACTCCCAGATCTGTGCCCTTTCCCACTAGGTCACACCACCTCTCGTGAATGGGCGTGTGCACTTGTGTAGAATGTCAGGGCTCCATCTCCCTCAGCTAGATAAATCTTTCGCCCCACTTCCTATTTGCTTTTGCACTTTCACACCTCATAGAAATGCAGCAAAGCGAAGCCAGACTGCGTTGCTAAGCAACCCCGGATCCGAGATTCCACTGCAGCGGTAGTCGGCTGCATTTGTGCTCTGATAAATTGCACACTTAACTTGATACCCAACAAGCCCAACCTGTCAGCGTGTCAGCACGGGGGGCTCCTAATCTGATTGCGTGTTGGAGGCAGCCAACGGCCTAAATAGAATTGCAGGGGAGCTCGGGCCCCTGTTCTAGCCGTAAAGACCACCGCTGCTGATCTGAGGTGACACTAAGGGAGCTGGTGGTGGCTAACCAGTGACTGAGCCGAGACAGGCCTCACGGAGGGACGAGGTTGGCCGGCTCTAGTTGGGAAAGGGTGTTTCCCGAAGGAAGAAAGCTTTTGAGGCTCTGATAGACTGTAAACTCCTCCTCTAGACTGTAAGCACATTGTGGGCAGTCAGATGGTCAATCATATTTATTGCATGCTTACTGTGTGCAGAGCACTGTACTAAGCTCTTAGGAGAGTAAAATATAACAGACACTTTCCCTGCCCACAAGGAGCTTAGAGTCTAGAGGAATGTGTCTGCCAACTATGTCATATTGGACTCTCCCAAACGCTTGGTACAGTGCTTTGCCACACTTCATTCGTGTATTCAATTCAATCATATTTATTGAGTGCTTAATGTGTTCAGAGCACTGTACTAAGCACTTGGGAGAAGACAATATAACAATAGACAGTCATATTCCCTGCCCATAAAGAGCTTTAGCTTAGAGGGGGAAACAGACAAGATAAATAAATGACATGTACATAAGTGCTTCGGGGCTGGGAGGGGGAATGAATAAAGGGAACAAGTAGGGGTGATGAAGAAGGGAGTTGGAGAAGAGGAAAGGGGTGCTTAGCCAAGGAAGGCCTCTTGGAGGAGATGTGCCTTCAAGAGGCTTTGAGCGGGGGGAGAGTAATTGTCTGTCGGATTTGAGGAGGGAGGACTTTTCAGGCCAGAGGTAGGATGTAGGCCCGGGGTCGGTGGCGAAACAGGCAAGATTACGTTCCGGTGAGAAGGTTAGCATTAGAGGAGTTAAGTGTACAGGTTGGGTTGGGTTGTATTAGGAGAGTAGTGAGGTGAGGTAGGAGGGGGTGAGGTGATTGAGGCCTTCTAAGCCATTGGTGAAGAGTATTTGTTTGACAGGGAGGTGGATGGGCAACCAATGGTGCACTCAAATACGATCAATCCGATGGATTGAATTTTGAAAGGAGAGTTAGGGCTTTTGTTGAGATATGCAGGTAGGGTACTCAGGAACAGTCTAATGGTAAGTTTTGGTTGCCAGTGGAGTGTGAGGCTCTGTATTAGATGTTTAGGCCAGTACGGCGGAAGCAAGACACATTCTGTGCCCTCAGAGAACTTACCTGCTAAAGAGGAAGACAGTCCCGAATGACTTTCAAATAGCGGGAGCAGGAGGAAGAACCATGACCTAAGAGGAAATAACACAAATATATCAGGAAATATAGATCAATCTGGCCATTAACACACCTCCCTTATCTCTGTTTCCAGAACGACAGGCAGCTGCCTGTTAGGAAAGTGATTAATCAATAATATTTATCACGTGTCTAGGGTTTGCACACCTGACGAGTTTCCCATACTCTACCAGTCTAATTTAAGAGAGGGAGAGTCTAGCAGAGGCCTACCCATTCCATTCCTAGCTTGGCCAGTTGTTAGCTAGTGGAAGGCAATCTGCTACAAGTCAAAACTCTCCCAAGCTGGACAGTAGCGGCACGGAAGAGAATCAAGTGCGGAGACCCAATTTTACTGCAAAGGCGCCAGCAGTGGGCAAACCACTTCTGTACTGTTCCCAAGAAAACTCTACAGATACACTACCAAAACGATTGCAGATGGAGAGCGGGGCGTTCTGGGAGAGATGGGTCCATGGAGTGGCTATGGGTTGGAGAAGACCCGACAGCATTAGAAAAACCAGATGGTTTACAAAGTAAATGTTGTTCTAAGCATTTGGGAGAGTACAATATAGTAGACAAGATTCCCTATCCTCAAGGAGCTTACAGTTCCAGCCTGGGTTATGGACAATAGAAAGTGATCCTGAACCAAGCACCCAGTAGAGCGCCCTGAATACAGTAAGTGCTCAGTAGGTTTGATTGACTCTCTCCAGTTAACCTGCAGAGGCACCTCTAGGGCATAAGAACTCTCCAGTCTCCCCCGAGATGACAGTTACCTTTACATAGCTCATCTAGAATCAATCAAAAAATAGGAGACTGTAAGCTCATTCTGGGGGCAGAGATGTGTCTTTTATATTGCTATATTTTACTCACCCAAGCGCTTACTACAGTGTTCTGCACACGATAAGCACTTAATAAATGACTGATTGAGAGTTTACTGTGTGCAGAGCACTGTACTAAGCGCTAGGCATCTGTTGCCTGCTAAAGACTATGCCTTGGAAGAACTCACACCAACCACCCTGCAAGGCATTATGGGTTGCACGCTTGGAAAGATGAGAAGGGAAGCTAGAGTCCCAGATCAGCCTGGTCCAGGAAACCTTATCCCTAGCCAAAGACCATCATTGGCTATAAAAAGCTGAAAGCGATCACTGATTCTCCTACTTGGAAGGCTAACTCGTGTCACCTATGGCCCATAACAGGTGGCCAACGTCCACGGTTTGAGAGACATTAACTTGATCTGAAGCTGACCGCTTCATCTTGTGTTCTCTCTCCCGCAGGACATTCAGAGGGAGATATGATTTTCTAATTCGTTGTCTATTAGTGGATCTTTGGTCAGTGTACTGTTGAGGGAGTGGAAATTAAAGCTTCCAGCTCCTTGTCGCCAATTGGGAGTCTCTGAAAGACCAAGGGGTAGGCAAAACGCGGATTGACCAAATGATTGTGGTTCAAATCCCAGCTCTGCCACTTGTCAGCTGTGTGACTTTGGGCAAGTCACAACTTCTCTGTGCCTCAGCTACCTCATCTGCAAAATGGAGACTAAGACCGTGAGCTCCACATAGGACAACCTGATAACCCTGTATTTGCCCCAGTGCTTAGAACAGTGCTGGGCACAAAGTAAGCCCTTAACAAATATCATCATTATTTGTATTATTTTTCTGGGGTGCAAAGACTTGGATGGGGAGGGACGTGGAGAGGGGGTATTCAGGGACACTTGGTAAAGTTTCTGATGGTTTGTAATGGTCAGAAGGTGCATTCTACAGATATGCTAACAGAGGGAAAAATCCACAACCTAAGAGGGCATTGAGTCTGCCATTTTTCTTACCTCTAATATTGTTAATTTGTTGGTGTGGATTGCAATTTCATTAGCTAGTAAACCCATTAGATCAAAAGCTCCTTGTGGGCAAAGAACGCAATTGTAGTTCCTGGAATACTTTCCCAAGTGCTTAGTACAGTGAGTCACACCCAGTAGGTGTTCAGGAAATATAAATACCATACCAGCCAAGAACAAATTACTCTCATAAAAGGACAAGCTTACAGTCAAATAGATTCATTTTTTTCCCTCTTAGTAATAAAAATAACATTCATTCAGAGCCCAATAAAAACTTTTTTATGATATCTGCTAAGCATTTACTTTGTGACCAGCACTATACTAAGAGGTGGGATAGATCCAAGCTAATCAGGTTGGCCGTTGTCCCTATCCGACATAGGGCTCACAGACTCAATCCACACTTTACATATGAGGTAACTGAGGCCCAGAGAAGTGAAGTGACTTGCCCAAGGTCACACAGCAGACAAGAGGCAGAGCTATGATTAGAACCCAGGACCTTCAGACTCCCAAGCCTGTGTTCTATCCACTATACCATGCTGCTTCTGTAGACTAGAACCGTCTACACTGCAAACCCACAATATGTAAAGTCTGGAATTACATCTTGTACTAAGTCTAGATATGTCCCAGTATCTGGAAGGCCGCTCTGCTACCAACATTAAACGCAGTCACCTGGGCCGCCATGGGGGCTACAAGATTCTAAGCCACTGTAGCCATTCTGGCCTTGCCCAAACTATCAATCAATCAATAGTATTTGCCAAGTACTCTCCATATGCAGAGAACTGTACTAAGCGACTGGGAGAGTACAACAGAACAGAGTTGGCAGACATTTTCCCTGCCCACAAGAAGCTTACAGTCTAGAAGTAACGTGACTGATTCTGTTGTAGTCCTCTTCCAAGTGCTTAGAACAGTGCTCTGAACATAGTAAGCGCTTCATAAATACCACTGATTGATATTAAATTAAATTACAGATCGGTATGTATACCCTTCCAAGCCTCCTGCCAGCCATTTTCTTGATCAGACTTTAATCTTATTAAGAATACAGTTATTATAGCTCATCTTCCTCCTCAAACTATCCCATCGCTGCCGCACATCAAAACCTTGTCTCTATAATAATGATGATAATAACAACAATAATAATAATGCTGCTCCTGGTATTTGTTTAGCACCTTCCTTGTGCCAAACACTGGGATAGGTACAAGATAATCAAGTCAGATTCAGTTGCTCTCTCACACAGGGCTCACAATCTAAGAGAGAGGGAGCACAGGTATTTGAGCCCCACTTTACAGGTGAGGAAACTGCGCCCCAGAGCACTTAAGCGACCAGCCCAAATTCAGGCCGTGGCAGGGCGGGGATTAGAACCCAGATCTCCTGACTTCCAGTCCTGTTCTCTTTCCATGTAACTCTCTCACTCAACACAGTCAAGTTGTCAAATCTTACTGGATCTACCATCGTTCCTCTAGACTGTGAGCTTGTCTGGGGCAGGGTATGTGTCCGTTTATTATTGCATTGGACTCTCCCAAGAGCTTAGTACAGTGTTCTGCCCACAGTAAGCGCTCAATAAATACGACTGACTGGCTAGCACTACCCTACTCCCTGTGCCACAACCTTGCCTCTCTCATCATTGACCCCCTGCTCACACCCCAGCGGGTCTGGACTTCCTTCCAGCTTCATAACCTGGGTGGACACCTTCCCCATCTTCAAAGCCCTACTAAATTCAGAAGAGTTGGGGGTTGAGGGCAGAGAGAGAGGAGAGGGTCTGAACTCCCTCCCCTCACCACCCCCACACACAGTGAGGTGGTCTCTTGATAATAATTGTAGTCCTTATTAAGTGCTTACTATGTGTCAGCTTGGACACAGACTCAATCCCCGTTTTACAGAAGAGTTAACTGAGTCCCAGAGGAATGAAATGACGTGCCCAAGGCCACACAGCAGACATGTGGCAGAGACGGGATTAGAACCCCTAACCTTCTGAATCCCAGGCTATTGCTCTATCCACTTTGCCATGCTGCTTCTCTTGATGCCACAGAGTACTCTCCCATCATTTAAATCTTGTATTCCATTTCCCCTTACTGCCCTACCACCCCAGGGAGGCAACAGGCTATTTCATTTTGACTATTTGTAGTTGACCTTTTTCTACTGTTTGCTTTTTTCCAGCATAATATCTTAAGAACATTACCGGAATGATGGATAACAAAAGAATATCTGGAGAGCCGGGGCCTAGCCAGTAGACTCCCCCGCTGCTTTCTAGTGATTTACTTTTGGATCACCCTCTGATAGAGTCGGGCTCAGCTGATGATTCGCCCTCCCTCGTATATCAAAAGGGAAATCCTTAAGACATCACTATAAAGCAGCAGGAAAAAGCACCTGCCTGACTCATAAACTTATATGATGTGGTTTAGTCAGAGAGTCCATCTGTTTCCTTTTTATATCCATATGGTTTTTTGCTGGGTTTTCCTACCTGACGATGAACTGTGATATTCTTTTCCCTTCCGTTTTTTCAACCTCCGAGGCGTGGCAATGAACGGAATGAAAGAGTTGCATGGGGATGGAACTCTAATAATAGTAATAACAACAATTATGGTCCTTGTTAAGTGCTTACTATGTGCCAAGCATCGTTCTAAGTGCTGAGGTAGATACAACTTTATCAGGTTGGACACAGTCCCTGTCCCACAAGGGGCTCACAGTCTAACAGGAAGGGGGGAGGGTTATTAGGTATTTATCTCCATTTTATAGTTGTGGAAACTGGGCCACAGAGAAGTGGTGAGATTTTTTTTCTTTTTCTTATGGTACTTTTTAGTGCTTCCTATGTGCTAGGCACTGTACTAATCACTGGGGCAGTTACATGATAATTAGTTTGGATACAGTCCGTCCCACATGGGGCTCATAACTTTAATCCTCATTTTGAAAGCACATCTCCTCCAAGAGGCCTACCCAGACTAAGTCCTCATTTCCTCTTCTGCCACTGCTGTCTGTATCACCGTTCCACTTGGATTTGCACCCGCATTTATACCTCCCTCAGACCCACAGCAATTAGGGACATATACATAATTTATTTGTTCATATTAATGTGTCTCCCCCTCTAGACTGTTAACTCATAATGGGGATGGAACGGGTTTACCAACTCTGTTATACTGTACTCTCCCAAGGGCTCAGTCCAGTGCTTTGCACACAGTAAGCACTCATGGTGTAGTGGATAGAGCACAGGCCTGGGAATCAGATGGTCGTGGCTTCTAATTCCAGCTCACCACGTGTCTGCTTTGTGACCTTGGACAAATCACTTCACTTCTCTGTGCCTCAGTTACCTCATAGGAAAAATGGGGATTGAGATTGTGAACCCCACTTGGGGCAGGAACTGTGCCCAACCTAATTTGCTTGTATCCACCCCACACTTAATAAAGTGCCTGGCACCTAGCAAGGGCTAAACAAATACCATAATGATCAATTATCATTATTAAGCATGATTGATGAATTTTACAGATGAGGGAAGTAAGGCACAGACAAGTTAAGTGACTTGACAGGCAGACAAGGACCAGCATTCTAATCCTGATTCCATCACTTGTCTGCTGTGTGACCTTGGACAAGTCACTTAACTTCTCTGTGCTTCACTTTCCTCATCTGTAAAATGGGGATTAATACCAGGAGCTCCACGTGGGACATGAACTTTTCCCAACCTTCTAGATTGTGAGCCTGCTGTGTGCAGGGACTGTCTCTGTTGTGGAATTGTACTTTCCAAGCACTTAATACAGTGCTCTGCAGACAGTAAGCATTCAATAAATGCAGTTAAATGAATGAACCTGCTTAGCATATATCTACCCCAGTCCTTAGAACAATGCCTGACACATTATAAGCACTTAACAAGTTCCATTTAAAACAAAAAAAGAGGCTGAGCTAGGATTAGATTCCAGATCTCATGATTCCTGGCCCTGTTCTCCCTCTACTACCTGTGGTGGGGAGTCTGGGATGCTGTCCAGATTGGGGAGACCAGATAGGAGCCAAGTAGGCCAGAGGTCCGAGAACAGAGGTGGTCTGATGGAGAGTGTGGGGAGGCCCTCCTGATTGGCCACAATAACTGATGTCCCCAGGGTGCTGTGTCGTACCAAAGCTATCGTATTTCAATTGTATTTATTGAGCGCTTACTGGGAAGCAGCATGATGTAGTGGACAGAGCACGTACTTGGGAGTCAGAAGGTTTGTCACTTCTCTGCTGTGTGACCTTGGCCAAGTCACTTCACTTATCTGGGCCTCGGTTACCTCATCTGGAAAATGGGGATTGAGATTGAGAGCCCATGTGGGACCGGGACCACATCCAACTTGATTATCTTGTGTCTACCCTAGTGCTCAGTACAGTGCCTGGCACATAGTAATAGGAGCACAGCTTAGGGGTACAGCATTTGACTGCAGATCAAGAAGTCTCTGGTTCATATTTGGGCACCCCCCTATTAGGACTATTGGGCTGGAAACATGGATACCAATTCTGTTATTTCATACTATCCCAAGCGTTTAGTACAGTGTTCTGCACATGGTAAATGCTCATTAAATATAATTAACAAATACCATTTAAAAAAAAGAGGGTTGAATCAGCCTCTTTCCACCTCAGTTTTTTCAGTGCTAATTGGGTTGGTTCATCTTGCTTGTTCAAATTCTGTCTGAAATATATTCTTCCTACAATTCATTTTAGTGTCAGGGTCTGCTACCCCTCTCCCCGACCAGACTGAAGGTTCTTTGAAGGCAGGGAACAAATCCGCTAATTCTATTCTATTCTCCCAAGGGCTAGTACAGCATCTGCACGTGGTAAATTGCAGTCTCCTTGAATGCACAGATCATGTCTACTAACTAGTGTATTCTTCCAAGTGATTAGAACAGTGTCTTAGGACAGCGTTCTGGTCACAGAAAGCACTCAGTAAATGCCATTGATGATAAGTAGATGTTAAATAAATAAAATTTGACTGACTCCTTCACATAGCAGCACATTCAGTCCTCAGTAGCTTTAGATATTTTTAAAATGGTATTTAAGCACTATGTGCCAGGCACTGTACTAAATGCTCAGGTAGATACAAGCTAATCAGGTTGATAATCAGGTTGGACCCAGTCCCTGTCCCACATAGGGCTCATAGTCTTAATCCCCATTTTACAGATGAGTAATCTGAGGCACAGAGAAGTGAACTGACTTGGCCAAGATCACACAGCAGACAAGTAGCAGAACTGAGATGAAAACCCAGGTCCTTCTGAATCCCAGGCCTGGGCTCTATCCACTGGACCATGCTGATATCAGAAATATATTCTTCCTAATTATAATTCATTGTTGTGTTCTGGCTCCTCCTCCTTCCTTAACCTCATCCCCTAGAATTATAGGTTCTGTGTAGGCATGAATCTTGTCTACTAATTCTATTTTATTTTCCCAAGGGTTTAGTACCGTGTCTGCACACAGTAAACTGCAAGCTTCCTGGAGACACAGACCATATCTATTGTATTATTTTCACTATTCTTCTCATTCTTTTACACTCTAATGTATTCTTCCAAGTGCTTAATACAGTGTCTTAGTACAGTGCTCTTTTCACAGAAAGCACTCAATAATAAATGCCTTTGATGATGAGTAGGTACTTAGTAATATACCTGATTGATTGACTCCTTAATTCAGCAGCAAACTCAGTTCTAGATAGATTTGGAGTTCCTGAGGAACTTTTCTAAATGGCTGTGTGGGGAGCTGGGGGAAAAGGTATTTTTTTTTTGGTTTTGTTTAAGAGGAAAAAAAAAAGGAGAATAAAATCCTGGCTGCATTTTTATGGACAGAATCTGCCCACTGGAAATGCCGGTCACACTGATGAACAGCCCACTCCTCAAGAGAAGGAAGAAAAATTAAACCACCGACCCTGCCAAAATGAAGTATTCTCCAATTATTTCCGTCCCTTTTCCTTTTCTTTCCCCTTTTCAAAGTTCGCTAGGACAAGGCTCCGGAAGGCCGTGCGATCTCCGGAGCCAGAGGAGCAAGCTGAGCCCCTTCCGCCTTGCTGGAGAGGGGCCAGAAGACGGCCAAGGAGCGGATAAAAACCTGCATAAAACCACACACCCCCAAGAGACCACAAAAGAGAGGTCCCCCGGGAAGATGGAGAGAGGCATTTGGTCTGGAAAGACTGAGGCACAGATGAACGAGAGGAGAAATATAAACGCCTGAAACTGCCCTTCCCCTTTCCATCTTGAGCCAGTCGACGAGCGACTTTGTGGGGAAGCGCACATTCGGAAACCAAGCTGACACCAGGTTTTAGGGAGAGTCGGGAGGAGCCGGTCCCTTGAGTCTCTACCTTCACCACATCACTAAAATCAGCCCTTTCCTCCCTATCCAAACTGCTACTACACTGACTACTGCACCACTCTGATCTCTCAGCCTCCTTTCTCTCCTCACTGCAGGCCACACTTGACTCCGCTTTTTTCTAATACGTTCAGTACGTGTCTCTCCACTCCTCAAGAAGCTCTAGTGGTTGCCCATCCACCTCAGCAAACAGAAACTCCTTACCGTCAGTTTTAAAGTACCCCATCAGCTCGCCCCCTCTTGTCTTCCTTGGTGATTTCCTACTACAACCCAAGCCGTACTATTCGCTCCTCCAACACCGACCTACTCAGTGTACCTCCATCTTGTCTACCTCGTTGTTGACCCCCTGCTGTCATCCCTCCTCTAGCCGGAACTCCCTCCCCTTTCATATCCCATAGAAAACTACTTTCCCTACCTTCAAAGCCTTAGGAAAATCGCATTTCCTCCAAGAAGGCTTCCCTAAGCTTTCTTTCTGCCTATACTCTCTCCCTTCTGCATTGCCTATGCTCTTGAATCTGTACCCTTTACTCATGTTTTTATTTTTTGAATGGTATTTGTTATTATTATTATTGTCATTATGGTATTTGTTAATAATAATAATAATAATGATGACATTTGTTAAGCGCTTACTATGTGCCAAGCACTGTTCTAAGCACTAAGGTAGATACAAGGTAATCAGATTGACCCACGTGGAGCTCACAGTCTTAATCCCCATTTTACAGATGATGTAACTGAGGCACAGAGAAGTCAAGTGATTTGCTCAAAGTTACTCAGGTGATAAGTGGCGGAGCCGGGATTAGAACCTATGACCTCTGACTCCCAAGCCCGTGCTCTTTCCACTAAGCCACACTGCTTCTCTAAGCACTCTTGTTAAGTGCTTACTATACGCCAGGCACTGTACTAAGCACTGGATAGATACAAGCAGATCAGGTTGAGTCCCACCTGTGGTTCACAGTCTCAATCCCCATTTTACAGATGAGATAATTTAGGTCCAGAAAAGTGAAGCGTGGTACCTGTTAAGCACCTACTATGTGCCAAGCACTGTTCTAAGCACCCGGATAGATACAAGTTAATCAGGTTGACACAGTCCCTGCCCCGCATGGGGTTCAGATTCTTAACCTAATTTTACAGATGAGGTGATTGAGACTAGAGAAGTAAAGTGACTTACCCAAGGTTACAGAGCAGACGTGATGGAGCAGGGATTAGAACCCAGGTCCTTCTGACTCCCAGACCTGTGTTCTATCCACTAGGCCATAGTGCTTTCTTGTCAGCCTGCTGCCTGGTTTCATTTTGGCCCTGCTCCATGTAAAGTGCTTACCCTGTGCCGAGCACTGTTCTAAGAACTGGGGTAGATACAAGTTTATCAGGTGGGACACAGTCTATGTTCCACCGGGCTTCACAATCCCATTTTATAGATGAGGAAACTCAGGTGCAGGGAAATGGAGTGACTTGCCCAAGGTCACACAGAAAAGTGGCAGAGTTAGAATTAGAACTCAGGTCCTCTGACTCCAATGTCTGTGCCCTATCCACTAGGCCACGCTGCTTCTCATCTTACCTTCAGCCCCACATACTTTTGTACATATTCATAATTAATTTTAATGCCTGCTTCCCCCTCTAGACAAAGCTCCTGGTGGCTGGGAACGTCTACCGGTTCTGTTGTATCCTCCCAAGTGCTTAATATAGTCCTCTAGATGGTAAGCTTGTTGTGGGCAGGGAATGTGTCTGTTGTTATACTGTATTCTCCCAAGCGCTTAGTACAGTGCTTTGCACAAAGTAAGCACTCAAGAAATATGAGTGAATGAATGGTGTTCATTGGCGGTCCAGGCAGTGTATGTTTTGTCCCCCAGAGCTAGGCTGAGAATCATACCCACTATCTGCCATTCTGCTTGAACTTGGCCACCTCTGGCCAGCTAGGTGAACTTGAACAAGTCACTTAACCTCTCTGGGCCTAAGGTCCTTACCTGTAAAATGGAGACAAGATCTCCAAATTGTGAGCTAAGTGGTCAGATGGAGCTCTAAGCTGGTCTGGTTACCTTCTATTGAACCCAGCGCTTGGCAGAGTAAGTGCTTAAACACTGTATTTAATCACATAATTGCCCCACTATTTTTAACAGAATTTTTGCAGCCCCACAACAGGAGAGGGGCTATTATGGGGGGAACTACATCTAGCACTAAGGGAAACGGCAGAAAAACATGGAGAAGAACAAAGGAGGAGGAAAGAAGGCAAAATGGAAGAGAAAGGAAAGAGGGGGCTTCTATTATACTCTCCCACAAGCCATTTACAATAGGCACTCAGTGAATTAACAGTTATACTTTCTTCTTTTCTCTACCTAGCCCAGTACCCTAATCCTTCAGAAGCACCATGGTCCAGTGGATAGAGTGTGGACCTAGAAGCAGAAGACCTGGGTTGTAAGCCTGGCTCTGCCACTTGCTGGCTGTAAGACCTTAGGCAAGTCACCTCATTTCTCTATGCCCCCAGGTACTTCATCTGTAAAATGGGGATTAAATCCACCTCTAACTTAGACTGCGAGCCCCATGAGGGACAGGGTCTGTGCCTAATCTGATAAATTTGTAATTACCCTAATGCTTAGAACAGGGCTTGACACATTAGTAAGTGCTTAACAATACCATTCCCCCCCCCCAAAAAAATTATGCAAGTAAACACAGTAATGCCTTGCCTCAGCCTGGCCCAAGCAGACCTTGAAGGATTCCAAAGTCACACCGGTAGTGGCCTCCTGATAGAGAAGGGTCTGAAAACTCTCCCAGAAATAAAGGGAGCAGGAGGGAATGCAGAGATCCATTCCCTTCCACTCCCTCCATTTCCCTTCATGGGGCAGAGCTCAGTGGGCCAGTTGCTCTCCCCTAACTCAGCTCCTCGTCCTTGAACCGAGAGGGGTTGGCAGGATGGAGCAGGGTGAGGAGGAGGGGAAGTAAATGGAGCCTCAAAATCAGGCTCGGGAGGCCCTGCTTGTCTCAAGAGTCCAAGGGCATTCTGGGACGCAGAAATTAAAAAAGGGAAAAGGAGCCGCATATTAACCTCCTTAATCTTTCATTTCTGACACAGATTGTTTTCCCTCATTTCAGAGAATTTCAAGCTAATGTCTGGAGGGCAGAAAAATCTATTTCCCAATACCCCTGCTGCAGCTTTTTCACCAACTGACTGCCCTTCCTGGTACAATCAGCGGGACATTGATTTTTTTTTTTTTTTTTGCTTGAGCATCATCCGAAAATCTATCAATACAAACAACATCTTTGAACAAAATCCCTGCAGACTGAGCTATATGGGGCCCCTGGCTGTTCTTTTAACCCTGCAGCTGCGGGGCCACGGCCAGATCTGTGGGTAACAGCTCCAGAACACTCCCTTGTGCCCATTCCTTATTTCCTTCCTGTGCTCCCTTCCTGAAGCCTCTGGTCGCCACCCTTCATCCCTAATCGGAGCAGCCCCTGTTCCACGTGGAGCTCGTGATCCAAGAGGAAGGAAGAGAAAGCTATCTTGTCCCTGTTTTCCTCATGGGGAAACTGAGGCCCAGAAAAATTGAGCCACTCACCCAAAGCTGCACAGCTTTTTGGATCATTGTGATCTCCCACCTTTCTGTCCTCTACATTCTAATACAAGGCTCTGCTGTTGCTGTCACCGTTCTCTACCGGCCCTAGAGGTCAATTAATGTCTCTCTGCCCTCCACAACCTTCTCCATCTTACCCCAAACCACTTTTTGGTAGTGAAAATGTTGATTAAGCCCTTTCTGTGTACAAAGCACTGTAGTAAAGAATACACTGAAGGATTTTTTTTAATGGTATTTCTTAAGCACTTACTCTGTGCCAGGCACTGTACTAAGTGCCGGGGTAGATACAGGCTAATCAGGTTAAACAGAGTCCATGTCCCATATGGGGCTCACAGTCTTAAACCCCATTTTACAGATGAGGTCACTGAGGCACGGAGAAATTAAGTGACTTGCCTAAAGTAACCTGGTCAACAAGTGGCAGAGCCAGGTTTAGAACCCAGGACCTTCTGACTCCTAAGTCCACGCTCTATCCATTAGGCCAAGCTGCTTCTCGAATTAGATGTGGTCCCTCTCCCGTGGGGGTGGGGAGACCTCACAGTCCCACCCTCCCACCAAATTCAAAGCAACTCAACTCCAGCGCCTGGTAGACCCCTCATTAATTTCTCCATTCCCACATCCTCTTCCTCCCATTGTTCTTTCCTCACACTCCTGCAACTGTAAGGTTCCTACTCCAATCTCCACTCTGCCTATGACACATTCTCCTTACCCATCAGCCACCATGAGAAAGAGCAGATTCCCCTGACAAGATTCCCAGACTCAGGCACTAAACTATCCCAAGAAGCAGCATGGCCTAATGGATAGAGCCCGGGCCTGGGAGTCAGAAGGACCTGGGATCTAATCCTGACTGTGCCCCTTATCTGTTGCTTCACTACACTTCTATGGGCCTCAGTTACCTCATCTGTAAAATGGGAATTAAGACTGTGAGCCCCACTTGGGACAGGACCTGTGTCCAACCTGATTAGCTTGTATCTACCCCAGCGCTTAGGACAGTGCTTGGCACAAAATAGGCACTGAATAAATACCATCATTATTATTATTATTATTATTATTATAGTTGGCCAGCAATCTCCCCCAAACACTTTCTTCCTGGAGGCTCATCATTTTTCCATCAACTCTTTGAAATGAGTAACTAGACTGCAACCTCCCTGAGGCCAGGGATCAAGTTTAATTATAATGATGGGACTGATCAACTACTTACTACCCACCAAGGACTGTGCCAAGCCCTGGGGGAGGTAGTAGGTAATGAGGTTGGACACTGTCCCTTTATTCATTTTTTTTTAAATGGAATTTAAGCACTTACTTTGCACCAGGCACTGTTCTAAGTGCTGGATAAATACAAGCTAATCATGTCCCACGTGGAGCTTAGAGTCTTAATCCACATTTTACATCTGAGGTAAGTGAGGCACAGAGAAGTGAAATAACTTGCCCAAGGTCACCCAGCCAACAAGTGGCAGAGCCAAGTTTAGAACCCATGTCCTTCTGACTCCCAAACCTTTGCCTCTATCTACTAGGCCACACTGCTTCTCGTTTAGTGTCAGGCTAAGGGGGAGAGAGAACAGATATTTTATCCTCATTTTACAGATGAGAAAATGGAGACACACAGAGATTGAGTGGGTTGCCCAAAGTCTCACGGCAGGTATGTGGCAGAGTCAGGATTAGAAGCTAGGTCCTCTGGTTTTCAGCCTGAGCTCTATCCATTTGACTCCGCTGCCTCCTCTCTACTAACTCTATTGTCTTCTCGCAAGCACTTGGTATAGTGCTTTCCACATAAAAGATTGTCAGCTCCTTGAGGCCAGAGACTGTCTAATAATTATGGCATTTGTTAAGCGCTTATATGTCAAGAACTGTTGTAAGTACTGAGATAGATACAAGGTCCCACATGGGGCTCACAGTCCAGGTAGGAGGGAGAACAGGTATTGAATTCCAAATCTTCAGACAAGGGACTGAGGCACAGAAAAGTGACTTGCTCAAGGTCACCCAGCAGATGTGTGGCAGAACCAGGACTAGAACCCAGGTCCTCTGACTCCCAGGCCTGGGTTCTTTCCATTAGGCTTTGTTGCTTCTACTAATCCTATTGTATTCTCCAAGCGCTGGTCACAGTCCTCCCACCCAATATACCATCCTGATTGATTTCCACTAGGTCAGAATGTTGCGAACATCCCTGGGCTCCTGGTGGATCTCGGCAAATCCAAACCCACCCTGTTTCTTTCTGAGAGGCATTGGGAAACAGACAGCTAGGCCAGGGTGTGGGTCTATTTAGTCACGCATGTCGGTGTCGGTTTTCTCCTTGGATTTTTTTTTCCCCCCAATTCCTCTGGGGATCTGAGCAGCCACTTTGAAAAATGACCTTCTTGGGCGGTAGATCAAAAAGCCCATACTCCCTCATTCCTGGTCCGGCTAAGCTGCAGAGGCCTCGGTTCTCTGCGTGGAAAACTCTCCCATCACCCACCTCCAGGGCCCACGAAAGGGATGGGCCAGGATCTAGTTCCGGATACTCATGGGGGCCATTTTTCACTTCCCCGTGACAGGCGGGAAATCCAGGGGCACAGGGCAGGCGCCTCCCGCTGCCCATCCGAGACCACCCGGATATAGCTGTGTTCCTGACCAGCTGCCCCCACCCCCACCAGCCCACCCAACCTCTGGTCTGGATAGGCCAGCCATTCCTCAACTGGCCACTACCTCTACCTGTTTTTATGGTATTGGGCAAGTACTTATTACATGCCAGGTGCTATACTGAGCACTGGGGTAGATACAAACTAATAAGGTTGCTTACAGTCCTTGTCCCACATGGGGCTCAGTCATAATTTCTCATTTTACAGATGAGGGAACAGAGACGCACAAAAGCGACTCGCCCAAAGTCACACAGCAGACAAGTGGCGGGGCCGGGATGAGAACCCAAGTCCTTCTGGCTTCCAGGGCCATGCTCTATCCACCAGACCACTCTGCCTCTGGCCAGAAGGGGACCCCGGAATCAAAGGTTCCCACCGGGATGGTGGGGCTCCAATTGGGAATGGAAATAGCATATTGGTAGAGACATCAGAGATTCGGGTGGAACGTGGCTGAATTCACTTAAGTTGACCCAAACCATTGCTTTCTCCCAATTGGTAATTTATTTTAATATCTGCCTGCCCGCCTTAGATTAGAAACTCTCTGAGTGCAGGGTTCTTGTCTACTAACTCCAATGCTCTCTCTCAAGCACTTCAGTACAGTGCTCTGCCCACAACAGACTGTAAACTCCTTGAAGGCAGGTGTCATGTCTACTAATCCTTTTGTCTTCCCATGCTTAGTACAATGCTCTGCACACAGTAGATGTAAGCTTTTTGAAGGCAGCTGTCATGTCGGCCAATCCTTTTGTTACCTTCAATCATATTTATCATGTGCAGAGCACTGTACTAAGCACTGGGGAGAGTACAATACAATAATAAACAGACACATTCCCTGCCCACAATGAGCTTACAGTTTACAGGGGGAGGAAGACCTTAGTAGAAATTAATTACAGCTATATAAGTAAATTACAGCTATTTACAGTTTCCCAGTGCTTAGAGGAGCACTCTGCACAGAGTAGACTGCAAGTTCCTTGAGGGTAGAAGTTCATGACTACTCAGTCTAGTGTACTCTCTCAAGCACTTAGTTCGGGTCTCTGCACACACTAAGTCCCTAATACCACTGACTGATTGGATCGATCTTTGTAAAATGGCACCTTCAATACATGTAGTTCCAGCCACATAAAGGAAGCAGCCCTAGGCTCCCCTCTCAGCAAAGACTGGCCAGGTGATGGAAGAATTATTTTGCATTTGGATTTGGTGTTTGACAAAATGGGCCCCTGTTCATCAATCCTTTCTTCAGCTTCTGGAACATGCCACTGAAAATTCCTCTAATCTTTCAGAAGTGTGATTCCAGCTTCTCCTCCTCTCCACATCTCTAGTTCTTCCAGACTCGCCAGCCTCCATCCCCTCATTCTCAGTTTCCCCATTCTGGAACCCCGCAGGCAAATCCAACAGATCCACGTTCCAAGTTCTCCTGAAATCCCACCCTCTCAAGCAAGCCTTTCCCTACTAACTTCCCTGAGAAGCAGTGTGACCAAGTAGATAGAGCCAGGGCCTGAAAGTTAGAAGGACCTGTGTTCCAATCCCACTTCCTCCACTTGTCTACTTCACTGCTCCGTGCCTCATTTCTCTCATCTGCAAAATGGGGAATAAGACTGCAAACCCCATGTTGGACAGGGACTCTATCCAACGTGATTTGCTTGTATCCACCCCAGTGCTTAATATAGTACCTGGCACATAGTAAGAGCTTAAATACCAAAATTGTTATCATTATTATCTACCCCATTGTTTAGTACAACACTTGGCAAAAAGTGCTGAATAAATACCATTAAAACAAAAACAAACAAAAACTACCCAAACCCAAGATTCTTCTACCCCTTAGCCACCCCTATCCTTATGATCTACGATACAGTACATTCTCGTTATCCTATTTGTAAACATTTTTGTCTGCCTCTCCCACTAAAGAGTAAGCTTCTTGTGGGTAGGGAACATGTTCTTTGTCTTTTCCAAGTCCTTCTTAGAGTGCCCTGTATTCACTGGGCCTTTAGTCAACTCCTCACCATTGGCTTTAAAGCACTCAATCACCTTGACCCCTCTTACCACACCTTGCTACTCTCCTACTAAAACCCAGCCCACACCCCTCACTCCTCTAATGCCAACCTTCTCACTGTACCTCCATCTTGTCTATCTCTCCACCAATCCCTTGCCCGTGTCCTGCCTGTATCCTGGAAAGCCAGAGCTTCCAATCTCCAACAAGAGACAGTAAAATAAATTACAGATTTCCTGGGAGATAGGATCCCTTTCCTCCAGGGTCTATTTTAGTTCACAATCTACTGGTGTTCAGAAGTGCTACTACCACTATTAATTGTAAGTTCACTGTGGGCAGAGAATGCAGCAATTTATTCTTGTATTGTACTCTCCCAAACACTTAGTACAGTGCTCTGCACACAGTAATCACTCAATAAATACGATTGAATGAATAAACCAGTCTCCCACTGGTGACTTATCTTTCCATGAACTGGGTAAGGAAGGGTCTGTCAGCTGTACAATGCCTTTTGAATTTACTTGGCTGAGAAGGAGAAGGGAAGGAAGAGGCAGAGGGGAAGAGGTAGAGGGAGGATCTGCTCTGAAATAAGATTAAGTTTCCATTCAGAGCTACTCTTCTGCTTACTGGCATTAAGCCTCCGATTCTTTTTTATGTAAAACGGGGTAATAGAGACATGGCTTCAGGTAAACTTGGCAATAACCAACTTCTCTTACTCCGCTAAATAAATCCTTCCCTCTACATCTTGGCACTTATTAAGCACCTGGGAGGTTGTTATTCCTTCATGTCATCCAAAACCTGCGTAATTATTGCCTAGTCGAGATACCTTTCTCTCTGGAAAAAAAAATGGGTCGGAGGTGGCGAGCGGGGAGGGGGGCAGTCAACACAAATTTTTCCTCTCCCCACCTCATGTCCCACTGACAGGGAAATAGTTCTGGGGTCATCTTGGGAAAGAAGCACCATCTCTGAAATACATATTGCTGCTTATCACTCCAAATAGGGGAGAAAGGGAGAGGAGAGAGGGAGGCACTAAGGAGGGGAGTGTCAGGGGGAGCAAAGAAGAGGTGGGAAGGGAGAGTTATTGAGCCCCCTGGGTACAGTCAGTAAGATAGTCAGTCAAAGGTATTTATTGAGCACTTACTGTGTGCAGAATGCTATACTGAGCACTTGAAAGGGGACAAAATAACAATATAACAGTGTTGGTAGACACATTCCCTGCCCACAGATAGCTTACAATCTAGAGGGGGAGGCAGACATTAATTACAGATATGGACCCAAGTGCTGAGGGTCTGAGGGAGGGGTGAATAAAGGGAGCAAATCAGGGCGACACAGAATCTGGAAAAACAGAGATAAGATTCCTGGGCTTCCTCCTCCTTAGACTGTGAGTCCTTGTGTTGGGCAGGAAGTGAGTCTGACACTTGTATCTCTCCCAATGCTTAGCATACTGTCGGCATCTATTAAATGCTAGTTTATTCTCATCCCTGTAGACTGTAAACTCATTGTAGGGAAGGAATGCATCTACCAGCTCGGTTATATTGTACTCTCCCAAATGCTAAGTATAGTGTAAGCTCATCTCTAGACTGTAAGCTCATCTCTAAATGGTAAGCTCGTTGGGGCAGGGAACATATCTCTTATATTGTACTCTCCAAAGTGCTTAGTACAGTGCTCTGCACACAGTTAGTGCTCAATAATATGATTGATCTTTTCCTATCTTCCACTGCAGCAGAACAATTTTAGACTTTTATCTCCTTGCCTGTGTTTCCACCAGGACTCTATTATTAACATAGTATGGTATTTGTCAAGCACTGTTCTAAGTGCTGGTTTACTCTGTAAACTTCTTTCATTCATTCAATCATATTTATTGAGCGCTTATTGAGTGCAGAGCACTGTACTATGCGCTTATGGCCAGGGATGAGGACTACCAACTTTGTTGTGTTGTATTCTCCCAAGTCTTTAGGACAGTGCTCTGCAAATGATAAGTGCTTGGGGATGAAGACTGCAAGCCTTGTGTGGGGCAGGAACTGTGCAACCCCAGCATTTACAACAGTGCCTGGTACATAGAAAGCGCTGAAGAAATACCATAAAGAAATAAAAAGACCACTCCTTTGATTGATCGGGTAGGAAACTCAGGTATCGACTATTATCCAGCTTGAGGGAGTGGAAACAGAGGCATCACTGTGTCTAGACTGGAGAAGACAGGTCCACCCTATAGAAACACTGGTGTCTGGTACCTCAGGACAGATGGTGGTTGGAAACCAAAGCTCCTCCCCTTCCGGGACTATGCCAAAAAGTCTGTGTTTGGGCCTGATGTCAATCAGCATCAGACTGGCTGGGAAGACAAGAGGCTGCTGGGAAAGGTCTCTCTCTCTTTGTCTCTCCCTCCCACCCATTACCATTTGGTCCGGAGATATTTGTTTTCTCCCAGCCTCCTGGCAGAGGCTAATTAATTTAAAGCACTAGGCAGAAAGAAACTCAAACAGTTGCTGACCTCTGCACTTAAAAGGTTCCCACTAGAGGGGAGGCCTTGCTTTTTAGGTCAAACCTTGAAGTGGCAGAATGATTTAGGAACCGATTTTGAGGTGAGGGGGGAAAGAGGAATGAGTAGGCAAGAGGAGAGCCTTGTTTTCTCTGATTTTGGGGGTGGAGAGATGATAGCATCCCCAGGGCTTAGCACTTAGTAAGTGCTTAACAAGTACCATTAAAAAAAAATACCTCAAGTAGTTGCTCATCCCTCCCAGCATTAAGCAGAAACTCCTGAACCCTAATGTAAAGGCACTTATCAGCTCTCCCCCTACCTACTTATTCTCTCTCCTCTCTCCACAACAACCCAGCTATCACGCACGGTTTCTTTCTGGCAAACTGACAGTTATGCCTCCCTCTCACCTCTTCTGCTTCCCAACCCCTTGTTTCACACCCTCCATAACTGGACGTCCCTCCCCTTTTGAATAAAACAGATCTCTGCCCCTGTACCCCCTATTCCAAGCCCTTTGGAAATACTACCTGAATTCCAGCAGGAGCAAGAGAAAATATTCCCTGCCTAAGAGGACTCTAGACTTCAGTCTCACTGTGGCACTGTGGCTTAGTGAATAAAGCACAGGCCTGGGAGTCAGAAGGACCTGGGTTCTAAACCTGGTTCTGCCACTTGTTGGCTCTGTGACTTTGGGCAAGTCACTTCACTTCTGTAGACCTCAGCTACCTCATTTGTAAAATGGGGATTAAAACTCTGAGCCCCAGAGGAGACATGGATTGGGTCCAATCCGATTTACTTGTATCCACCCCAGTGCTTAATTCAGTGCCCAGCACATAGAAAGCGCTTAATAGGTACATGATTCCTTACCTCAAAGAGCTTAGCATCTAGCTGGGGTCAGGAGGTAAGCAGACCCGACCTAAAGCATCCAAGAAAGCAGTTTCCACAGAACATCAATCTCTGCCCTCCTAAAAGCACTATATCAAATGAATATGGGTTCTTTTTGTTTGTGTTTTAGGGGGTTTTATGGTATTTATTAAGCATATACTATTTGCCAGGAACTGTATTACATGCTGGGGTAGATACAAGCTAATCAGGGGTTTGTGGCTTTTTAAAAATGGTATTTGTTAAGTGCTTACTATGTGTCAGGCACTATTCTAAGCACTGAGGTAGATAAAAGGTAATCAGGTTGGACACAGTCCATGTCCTGCATGGGGCTCACAATCTTCATCCCCATTATACAGATAAGATGACTGAGCACAGAAAAGTGCAGTGACTTAATAATAATGTTGGTATGTGTTAAGCGCTTACTATGGGCAGAGCACTGTTCTAAGTGCTGGGGTAGATACAGGGTAATCAGGTTGTTCCACGTGAGGCTCACAGTTTTAATCCCCATTTTACAGATGAGGGAACGGAGGCACAGAGAAGTTAAGTGACTTGCCCACAGTCACACAGCTGACAAGTGGCACAGCCGGGATTTGAACCCATGACCTCTGAGTCTCAAACCCGTGCTTTTTCCACTGAGCTATGCTGCTTCTCTACTTGCCTGACATGCCCTAGGTAACACAGAAGACAAGTGATGAAGCCTGGATTGGACCCCAGGTCTTTCTTACCCCCAGGCATGTCCTTTACTCACTAGGGAACTCTGCTTCTCTGGCTGTTTTCAAAGCCAGCCAGGCCTGGGAATGTGTCTGTTATATTGAATTCTCCCAAGATCTCAGGACAGTGCTCTGCACACAATAAGCGCTCAATAAATGTGAATAGCTGACTAAGCAAACCTGTGGCTGCCCTCCTCCCAGTGGAACTGCCCTGCCTTTCTTATTTATTATCATCTGTCCTATCTAGAGGTGCTTCACCCACAGTCTGACCTAGGGAAACTATGTGAGAGTGTGGATGCTTCAGTGCAAATCATCACCATTGCTTCAAAATAATTTCAGGGACATGTCTAGCTGGCAGTAAGAACCTTCCTTTTCCTTCTTTACCACTGTTGTCTGAGCAAAGCTTACCAAAATGGCAGGGGGCCAGAAAAGGTGCACTACCATATTTCGTGGACAAATCAGGGCTCGAGATACTCTTCCTCCTCCTACCTCATCCCGCTCCTCTCCCACTACAGCCCTAACATCAACCTACTCACTGAACATCAGTCTAGTTCTCTAGACTGTAAGCTCACTGTGGGCAAGGAAAGTGTCTACCAGCTCCATGGTACTCCCAAGTGCTTAGTACAGTGCTCTGCACACAGTAAGTGCTCAATAAATACCACTGAGGATACTGGTATGATGATGATGATGATAGCCTTACTCACTGTCAACCCCTTGCTCATGCCCTCCCTTCCCCTTCACATCTGACAGACCAGCACTCTCCCCTGCCTTCAAAGCCCTAATAAAATCGCATCTCATCCAGGAAGTCTTCCTTGACTAAGCTCCATTCCCACATCCCATTCCCTCTCCCTTCTGAGTTGTCTGTATTCTTGGGTCTCATCTCCTGAAGAAGTTTGATTCTCATCCGACCTCTACAGCATTTATGTCCGCAACCTTATACTGTACCGCCTCCTTTACCTGCAACTAATTTTATACTCCGGTCTCCCCTGTCAGATTGTAAATTCCTTGAGAGCAGGAATCACGTCTACCAACTCTACTGAATCATACTCTCCCAAGCACTTAGTACAGTGCTTGGCACACAGTAAGCACTGACTGGTTCAATAGTAATCACACTCAGGGTTTAATGTCACCATGTACAGATATGATTGTGTTTACAGATAGATCAACGTTACTTATTGAGCACTTATGTGTAGAGCACTGTACTAAACACTTGGGAGAGTACAATAAAGTTGGTAAGCACAGTATCTGCCCACAAAGAACTCAATAGAAGCAGCATTGCCCAGTGGAAAGAGCATGGGAATTGGAGTCTTAGGACCTGGGTTCTAATACCAGCTCTGCTGCTTGCCTACTGTGTGACTTTGGGCAAGTCATTTAACTCTTCTCTGCCTCATTAATAGTAATTGTGTTATTTGTTAATTGTTTACAATGTGCCAAACACTGCCCCAAGCTCTGGGGTAGATATAAGGTAATTAGGTCAAACACAGTCCCTATCCCACATGAGTCTCACCATCTTAATCCCCATTTTACAAATAAGGTAGAAGGGACAGATCCTCAACTGTAAAATGAGGATTAAATACCTGCTCTCCGCCCCACATTTAGACTGTGAGCCCCATGTGGGACAGGGACCGTGTCCATCTTGCCCCAGCATTTACTACAGTGTCTGGCACATAGTATGCACTTACAAAATACCATAAAAAAAAATTGACTATCCTAGAGGGTATGTCCCACGGGCAGGTAATGTCATGTGCTCCAACTCTCCTCAACCCTTCAGCTGTTCTCAGCACCGCCCTAACCCTGCTATCTGCCCCAACTTGCTTAAGAACTTCCAAAGAAGAAGGGAGAAGCAAGTTAGACAATGACCAGGCAAAGAAAACAACAGAGCAGAAATGCTGACCTTTCTGCCTCAGGGCTACATCCCTCAGTAACCAGGCTGGGAGGGTTGGGTAGAGTGGAAGGGTTATCTTTTCATTCTCCACCCACTTCCAAGGATATTTCAGTGTCCTCTCTCTGACCTGGGAATTTAATGTCGGGGGCAGGGAAAGGGGGAAAGAAGCCCCTGTCGAATGCTGCCAGGGAAGGAGAGGAGATCCCCCAAAAGGAGAACTGCCAGAACACTCAAGTATGAGCTTTAGAATCACCTAAAGAAAACAGGCATATTCACTTGTTTCCTTTGATAAAGCAAATAAATGTGGACCAAAAACTGCCAAGGTTTCCACTGAGTTCCTCATGTTCTGTGAAATACAACCAGTAACCTGCCTAGAAAAACACAGAATTTACAGTCTGTGCTAATATTTCACTGGAAAGATCCTGGATTTTGCCCCGGGGGGGGGGGGGGGAGAACCCCATTTCTGGCCCAATAATACAATAATAATAATAATAATAATATTTAAGCACAAACTAAACACTGAGCGATGGGCCCCAGTTCCTGCCCCATAGAGGCCTCACAGCAGCCCGCCGGAGATTAGCTAAAATCTACAAATGGTGAGGATTGGCAAGAATTAGAGAAGAGGGAGTTGAAAGATTTTGGTTCAGCACTGACCCGTGGAAAAACCAGGTCCACTGACCGACCTGGCAGGAAGCATTATCTTAAACTGGCACAACATACATCTACTATGTGTTCATATGTACTTGGTTGGCCGCTCCTTCCCAGCCCCCTTAAATTAAAAGCACCCTAATCAGGAAGGTCTGGGTTCTAATCTCAACTCTGCCACTTACATGCTGTGTGACCTTAAGCACATCACTTCACTTCTCTGTGCCTCACTTAGGTCATCTGTAAAATGGGAATTAAGCCTGCGGGCCCTTTGTGGGACAGGGATTGTGTCCAACCTGATTGCTAAGCCCAGAGCTTAATACAGTGCCTGGCACAAAGTATGCACTTCAACACCATAATTATTATTAGTGGTTTGTACAGTGTCTAGCACATAGTAAGCACTTAAAGTACCATTAAAAAGAAGAGGAAGATATGGAAAAAACCAGAAGCCTCTGACGCCCCTGCCCTTCTCTCAGGTTCAGAGACTTCCAGTTGCGGGATGGTGGACAAAATCATCAGGGCCATTTCTGCAGATTTTCTTCCTTTGATGTGCAGAAATCTTCCTTATTCCTTTCCTCTTCCCAGCTCCTTACGAAGAGTGTCAAAGCCAGATGAAACTCCAAACCTCCACCCTCCCTCTCCTCTTCCCATCACCAGCTTCTCACAGAGACGGTGAGCTCATTGTGGGCAAGGAATGTGTCTATTTGTTGTTACACTGTACTCTCCCAAGCGCTTGGAACAGTGCTTTGCACACGGTAAGCGCTCAGTAAATACGATTAAATGAGGTGGGGCTGGACAGCAATGAGCAGAAACAGCATGGCATAGTGGATAGAGCACAGGCCTGGGAGTTAGAAAGTCATGAGTTCTAATGCCAGCTCCCCTACTTGTCTGCTGTGTGACCTTGGGCAAATCACATCACTTCTCTGTGCCTCAGTTACCTCATCTGTAAAATGAAGATTGAGACTGTGAGCCCCACCTGGGGCAGGAACTGTGTCCAACCTGATTTGCTTGTATCCACCCCAATGCTTAGTACACTGCCTGGCACATAGTAAGTGCTTAACAAACACCCTGAGTAAAACAAAGTCTACTTGCTGGGGTGGTGGTGGGAAAAGAAAGAGACACTCATTTTAGGGTTTGTGGAGAGAAGAAAACTAAGTGACTTCTGGAGGGCTCCCCTGACTCTGATCTCATCTCCCTTTCTCCCACTTCACAACTTTCCTCTCAACTAAGTACTTATCTATATCTTCAGGTCCAAAACAGTTAGGGCCCACACCCAGCCCCCTTGCCCTAATGCACTTAGGTAAGCATCTTTAAATTTAATTGTTTCCTCAACCTGTAATTTACCTTGCCTCTCCCAACTCCTCTCCTGTAGATTGTCAACTCCTTAAAGGCAGAGATTGATCTACTAACCCTACCAAGATCTCTGAAGAATTTACTCCAGGGCTCTGCACACAGTAGGTAATCCATGAATCTGACTGATTGATTGATTGATTGATCCAGTTGGTCCTTCTGGAAATTTTTAGGTTGCTGGAGTTCCCCCTGAGCATCCCAGTTTTGGCAGCTGGCAAAGAAATTGTCCAGCCTTGAGAAGAAGCTAGCTCTCCCACTAGGCTAAAACAAATAAACAAATAGACAAGAGATAAGCCTTCCCTCCTCTTCCAGATAAAATTGGCTACAAATGAGGCTAACTCTAATTAGCCAGGTGGCTTAGGGTACATAGTTCTTAACACTTTCAGGTCCACTCAAAGGGAAAGAAGCTTGAGGGGCCTGTCCCACCGCCCTGCCACATCAGAGACCTCAAACTGCCCTTAGCCACTATTGGTCAATCAGGAAGGGACAAGATGAGCTTCAGATTACTTTCTCCTACTGTTCCAAATCAAGAAATCAGACAAGTCACCTGAGTCGCAAGTCCAACACCTCTTTTTGTTTATGATATTTATTGAAGTGCTTACTCTATGTCAAACACTGTTCTAAACCCTCTGAAACTCTGCAGGTAGGAAGTTGGAGTTGGGCTGCTGAGGATACTATTCTGTGATTAACATCAATTTTTTTGTTAGCTTTTAATGGTATTTGAAAAGTGCTTACTTTGCGCCAAGCACTGCATTAAGAGCTGGGGTAGATAGAAGACAATCAGGTTGGACAAAGTCCCTGTTCAACATGGGGCTCACAGTCTTCATCCCCATTGCATTCATTCATTCAATCGCATTTACTGATCAGTTACTGTGTGTAGAGCACTGTACTAAGCGCTTGGAAAGTACAATTCGGCAACAAATATAGACAATCCGTACCCAACAGGCTCACAAAACCGTGGCACAGGGAAGTTAAGTGACTTTCCCAAGGCCACATAGCAGACAAGGGGCAGAGTCAGGATTAGAACCCAGGTCCTCTGATTCCCAAGACCATGCTTTTTCCACTAGGCTATGCTGCTTCCCCTTGGGTATTTGAATGCTTACTGCCTGCAGAGCACTTAGGAGAGTACCTACTAAAACAGCCCTAGAGTGTAAAGCTGCAGATTTGGAGAAAGAGCCTCATAATTCCTGCCAACCATCTTCCCATTTTGGGAAATTTAAATGGTGGGAGCAAATTACTTATCCTCTCCAGAAGTATTTTTGCCCAGTGGAAGCAACCCAGGACTGGGCTTCAGGAGACCTGGGTTCTAATCTCAGCTCTGCCACATGCCTGCTGTGAAACCTTGGGTAAGTCCCTTGACTTCTCTGGGTCTGGGTTTTCTCAGCTATAAAATGGGGACTAAATACCTGTTGACCAACTCCCTAAACCATAGGCTGAGCGCCCCACGTCTTAATCTGATTTATATTCCTTCTTCCTCAGGCCTCAGCACATAGTAAGTGCTTAACAAAAACCACTATCATCATTATTATTCTCCTAAACTAGCTTCCCCATCAACAGCATGGCACTGAAGCAACATGGCCTAGTGGATAGGAGCTAGGTTCTAGTTCCGGCTCTGCCATTTGTCTGCTGTGTGAACTGGGGCAAGTCACTTCACTTCTCTGTGTCTCAGTTACCTCATCTGTCAAATGGGGATTATGATTGAGCACCATGTGGGACAGGGACAGTGTCCAACCTGATTACCTTTTATCTCCCCCAGCACTTAGAACAGTGCCTGGCACATAGGAAGTGCTTAACAAACACTATTAAAAAAAATAAAACAGCATGAATTTAGTCCCTATGCACAATGCACTGTACAAAACATACAACAGAGGCAAGAGATGCAGCACCGGTCCTTGAGGAACTTCCATTCTAAGCTGAGACACACAAACGGACATAAATTCGCCCAAAAGGCAGACAATAAAGTAGTGAGAGGGCGAAGCTACAAATTATGAAAAATGAATAGAAAACTCACAGGGATATTCATGAGGGTTAAAGGCGGTTAACATGATCAGACAAGTGAAGAATTAGACTGGGAATGCATCTTAGAGGAGGTGACTTCTGGGGAGGGGTTTGAGGTGGGGCCAGGGGGTTGTACATTTAAAGAGGAAGGCAAGAAAATTAGGGAGCCAGGATGGGGGCAGTGAGTCAGGGATGAGAACTTCATGAGGTGGTTAAGAAGGATATCCAGCATAACCAGCCAGTTGGGAGAAAAAAGGCAGATAGGTGAGAGGCCTGAAGGCAGAGGCCAGGAGCAAGAAGAAAATGGGAGAATTTGGGGAGGCAAATGAGATTTTAAAAAGAGTATTTGAAAGTATATTCAGTTATATGTAGGCATATAGTACATAGTAAGCACTTAAATATCACATTTACATCTACATATACACAGAGAAAGATGAAGACAGAAATAATAGTTGTGGTATTTAACTGCTAACTCTGTGCCCTCTTAGAGACAAGATAATCAAGTTGGACATGGTCTCTGGCCCACTTGGGGCTCTTAGTCTAGGTACAAGAGTGAACAGGTGAAGCAGTGTGGTATAATGGATAGAGCATGGGCCTGGAAGTCCCAGATCTGCCACTTATCTGCTGTATGACCTTGAGCAAGTCGCTTCACTTCTCTGTGCCTCAATTCTCTCATCTGTAAAATGGGAATTGAGATGGTGAGCCCCAGGTGGGACATGGACAGTGTCCAACCCAATTTGCTGGTATCCATACCAGGGTTTAGAACAGTGTCAGGCACACTGTAAGCACTTAATACCTTGATTATTAACAGGTCTTGAATCCCCATTTTATAGTTGAGGAAATTGAGGCTCAGAGTGGTTAAGTAACTTTCCCAAGGTCACACAACAGACGAATGGCAGAGCTGGGATTAGAATCCAGGTCTCCAGATTACCAGACTCAAGGGCTTTCCACTAGGCTTAGGCAGGGTTGTGGGGAGGATAAAAACAAGATAACCGGAAAGCAGAGAGATCAGTAAGAAAGCTGCTACAGAAATGCAGCCTTAAAGTGATGAGGGTCTGGATGCAGATACAGCAGTAAGGGTGTAGAGGAAGGGGTAGATGTGTGAAATACTACTGAGAAAGAACTAAAGGGATTTAGATATGGACTGATGCCTACCAGTGGACTGGTCTCTCTGTGGTATAAAAAGAGCTTGCCCCAGAGAGGTGGCAGTTGGGGTGAACAGACAGTTAATCTTCGCCCGCTTCAAAGCCATACTGAAGACACATCTCCTCCAAGAGTCCTTCCCTAAGCCCTCCTTTCCTCTTCTCCCACTTCTTTCTCTGTCGACCTGATTTGCTCCCTTTATCCATCCCCTCTCACAGCCTCACAGCACTCATGCCGATATCTGAAATTTATTTATTTCTATTCATGTCTGTCTCCCCCTCTAGACTGTAAGGTCGTTGTGGGCAGGGAATGTGTCTGTTATATTGTTGTGTTGTACTCTCCCAAGTGCTTGATACAGTACTCTGCACATAGTAAATGCTCAATAAATGCGATTGACTGGATTTGAGAGATATTATGTCTGGACTTGAAAGTTGTTATATACGGAGAACCCAGCAGCAAAATGAATGTGAGCTTTTTAAATTTTGGGGGTATTTGTTAAGTGCTTACTATGGGTCAAATACTGCGCCGGGGTAGGTAAAAGTTAATTAAGTCCAACACAGTCCCCATCCCACATGGGGCTTGCAGTTTAAGTAGGAAGGAGAACAGATATTTCATCTCATTTTACAGTTGACGAAACTGAGGCACAGAGCAATTAAGTGACTTGCCCAAAGTCACCCAGCAAAAAATTGGCAGAGCCGGAAATAGAACCCAGGCCCTCCAACTCCCAGGCCCATGCTCTTTCCACTTGGCCATGCTGCTTCCTGTTGAAGGACAACAAAGAGTCAGGGATAATGCCAAGGTGGCGAACTTCTGGGGCAGAGTGGACTATGGTGGTGTTGCCTGAGATAGGAAAGTTAGGCGAAAGAGGAGCCAGAGAATGCTTTGGGGGAAAGAAAAAAAAAAGGAAATGCAGAGCCTGAGAGGTCGGAAAACATCCAGCTGGGATGGAGGAGGAGGGAGACTGTTCTGGTGGAGTGACATGGCATCTCGAACAAAGGCTCAGAGAAGAAAGCGAGAAAATCCAATATGGAGGAGGTCCGTCACTCTACAAAACTGTGCTCGAGGGGGCTCCTATGAAGTAACCTGAGCACCGAAGCCCCCTTTGCTTTCTTCTTCCCTGGTTCCCATGCAGAAAGCCAATCTCCTACAGCTTCTTGGAATCACAAGCCGGGGTGGGTCTCTTCTCCCAGCGGCCAACTGCAATTAGAAACACACCCAGAAGGGCCTTGGGACCAACACGCTTGGAGCCAAATGGGGGAAAAGACAGGAAGTGATTGATTCCATCTGGAAGATTTTTCTGCACGATGGTCATGAACCCCATGAGGTTGGCTAAGGTTGAGCTGTCTTTCCCGCGAATGATCACTCCTTCCTAGATGCTCAGTGGCATCTTTTTCAAATACAAAGGGCAACTATATATGGAGAAAGTCTTCTAGAAAGACTTAGAGATATTATCTATACATTGTCCTAATTATGCCACTGACCAGCTGTGCATGCTTGGGCTCGACACTTAACCTTTCTGGGCCTCCATTTCCTCAACTGTAAAATGAGAATATGTGTTCACCCTTCCCTCTTCAATTGTAAGCCCCACGTGGGACAGAGACTGTGTGTGCTCTGATTATCTTGTGTCAGCATCTTTGTTTGCCACAGAGTAAATCCTCAATAAAATGCCATCTTTAAATAAAAAAAGGAGGGAGGAGACAAAAACAAATGGAGGATGGCCATACGCCTAAGGTTATGGAGAAGGGATGCAGAGAGGCGGCAGAGAAAAGAAATCAATTCCCAGGAAGTGAGGTTGTCGATCCTTTCGAATCCTCTCCAGACATGCTAGGCAAGCAAAAGGTTAACAGAAGCACCAACATCTCCCATCCTTCCCACTGCCAATCAATATTTTTCATCAATAAATTGTGCAGCAGAATCAAGTAATAACCCCCCAGCAGCCTGAGGAATTAAAAACAAACCAATCAATTGTATTAGCGCAATCACTGGGGAAAAGCAAGACAGCCTGCTCCCAGAACCCTAGCAGAGAAAGAACGCAAGGGGCCTGACTCACACCACGAGCACCAGCATGAACTTCTCCATACGGATTCACGGTGGGAGACCTCCACCATCCGGCTGGGTTTGGAGACCATTTCCCTGATAATTGTGATAATTTGAGTATTTGTTAAGCTCTTACTATGTGCCAGACACTGTACTAAATGGCAGGATGATGCAAGCCAATCAGATTGAACACAGCCCCTGACCCCCACAGTCTCACAGTCTCAATCCCCATTTTACAAATGAAGTAATTGAGGTACAGAGAAGTGAAGTGACTTGCCCAAGGTCACAAAGCAGGCAAGTAGTAGAACCGAAATTAGAACCCATGACCTTCTGACTCTCAGGCTGACTCCACAGCACCATACTGCTTCCCTGGCAGACTGGCCTGGCTGGGAAGAGAAAGATGGAACGGCCAACTGGATCAGGGAGACAGAACAAGCCGGGGGTCTGGTGAAAACCCAAACCCACCGGGATACACAGTGACAGCAGCGATGGGAGCAGAAGCAGCTGGAGGACTCTTTAGTCTGTGAGCCTTGCCTTGGGTCTTTGCCTTGAGGGAAGGCCAGACTAGCCCCAAGAGGATTATGGAAGTCGTCATGGCAGATGGAGGCACAACAGAAAGCAGCATGGCCTAGTGGATAGAGCACAGGCCTGCAAGTCAGAAGGACCTGGATTCTATCTATATAACATTAGATATCATCTATACCTGCATAATAATAAAAAATAATAAATAATAATAATAATGAAGAAGCAGCATGGCTTAGTGGACAGAGCCCGGGCCTGAGAGTCAGAAGGCCCTGTGTTCTAATCCTGGTTCTGCCACATGTCTGCTGCATTACTTTGGGCATCACTTCACTTCTCTGGGTCTCAGTTACCTCATCTTTAGAATGGGGATTAAGAGTGTGAGCCCCTTGTGAGATGGGGACTTGATCCAACCTGGTTGACTTGTATCTACCCCAGCGCTTACAACGGTACTTGGCACACAGTAAACACTTAACCTGTACCATTATTATTATTTTTATAGTATTTGCTAAGGAATACTATGTGCAAACCCCTGCCCTAAGCACTGGAGTTGATACCAGATAATCAGATGGGACAGTCTCTGCCCAGTGTAAGGCTGACAGTTTCAGGGCGAGGGAGCACAGGTATTGAATCCTCATTTATAGATGAAGAAACTGAGGCACCAAAAAGTTTAGTGGCCTGCCCAAGGTCTCACAGCAGGCAAGCGGCAGAGCTGGCATTAGAAGTACAGTGCTCTGCACCAGCGCTCAATAAATATGACTGATTAATAATCCATGTCCCCTGCTTCCCAGGCCCTGGGAATTAGTCTACCAGCTCCCCAGCCTCCCTGTGTCTTGGCCCCCCTCATCTGCTCTCCCATCTCTGAGATGGGAGAAATTCACTTAACTGCCTAGAACCAAACTCTGTCCTCCTAAATTCCCTAACGCTATTGCCAACACTAACTTCCCTTCCTGTCCCCCACACTCGCCATACTGGAATCATCTTTGACTTCTCCCTCCCGCATTCAACATCCCCCACACATCCAATCTGTCGCCAAGCCCTGCCAAATTTCTCCTTTGCAATGGCTCCACCCGTTCCCCTCCAGCATTCTAGCACTTTCCTTATGCCAACTCCCACAGCCTCCTGCCTCAATAACGGCAAGAGCTGCCCTGCTGGTCTCCCCACCTCCAGACTCTGCCATCCCCTGTCCATATTCCTAGTGGGGGTATCAATCGCTCATCTCCCTGATATGAAGTCAGACCGCATCTTGGGCCTCCTCCAAAAGCCCCCAGCTCCTTCCAAAGGGCCTCCTCCATCTTCCTGAGGCTCCCGATCCCTGGATTCCAGGTCCTCTCTACAAGACTTCCTCTCTTGCTACCCTTAACTTCAGGCTTCCACTCTGTTCAGTTTAACCTTGACCACAATGAACTCTTCTGTCCCTGAGAAGCAGTGTGGCCTAGTGGATACAGTACAGATCTAAGTGTCAGAAGGACCTGGGTTCTAATGCTGCCTCTGCCATGTCTGCCATGTGACCCTGGGTAAGTCACTTCATGGGCCTCAGTTTCCTCAACTGTAAAATGGGGATCAAATGCCTGTTCTCCCTCCTACTTACACCATGAGCACCATGTGTGACAGGGACTGTGTCCAATCTTATTAACTTGTTCCTACCCCAGTGCTTGGAACAGTATTTGACACATAGTAAACACTCAATAAATACCATTAAAAAAAAAGGATGCATAATGAAGTCTTCCCTGGCTAACCTCTGATACTCCAGAGTGGGATATGTGACTTGTGCTTTTGTTTTACCTTCCCAAACGCTTAGTACAGACCCAATGGGTGCTCAGTAACTACCACTGCTACTACTTTGATCCTAATCATATTAACCATTGTCTATACTTGTAAGTTTTGTACACATTTTATTTGCCAATTTGTCATTCCTGTAGATTATAAACTTCTTGAGGGCAGGGTCTTTGTGCAGGTTATTTAGAATAACGTCGTGTGTTGGAAAGAAGAGCCTGTTCTGTTTAGTCATCTTTCTTCTCTGGGAAGCAGTGTGTCCAAGAGGAAACAGCACGGCCTGGGATTCAGAGGATCTGGGTTCTAATCCCCGCTCTGCACTTGCCTGCCATATGACTTTGGACAAGTCACTTTACTTCTTTGTGCCTTGGTTCTTCCTCCCCCCCTCCCCCTTTAAAATGGATTCAATCCCTGTTCTCCTTCAGACTTAGACTGGGGACTCCATATAAAACAGGGGCTGTGACCAACCCAATTATCTTGCATCTACCCCAGTGCTTAGCACATACTCATGCCTAATAAATCTCACAATTATTATTGTCTTTTTTGCCTTATGAACTTGGTGGGCCACCCCTGTGATTGAGACATTGCCAGACTACCAGCATTCTAAAATCGAGCTTCCAGGACCAGCACAGCTAACGCACAGGGTTATTAATTGATGTGCATCTCCTCTGAATGTGTTTCACTCCCAGAGTGTATCAACACATTTACCTATTTAATGGTTTACAGAAACATTCACTTCTTCCTTACAGTAGAAATATCATCTCCAACAGCTGCTGACATTATCTGTGTTTCTGTATGATCACCCCCCTCAACCTCTATCTCCTTTCACACTTCCAATTTCTGCATCTAAATCCATTTAAATCAGAGAGGCAGCATTGCCTAGTGGCTAGAGAACAGGCCTGGGAGTCAGAAGGACCTGAGTTCTAATCCCAGCTCTGCCACTGATCTGCTGTGTGACCTTGGGCAAGTTACTTCACTTGTCTGGGTCTCAGTCACCTCATCTGTAAAATGGGGATTAATACAGAGAAGCAGTGTGGCTCAGTGGGAAGAGCCTGGGCTTGGGAGTCAGAGATCATGGGTTCTAATCCCAGCTCCGCCACTGGCCAGCTGTGTGACTTTGGGCAACTCACTTAACTTCTCTGTGCCTCAGTTCCCTCATCTGTAAAATGGGGATTAAAAAACTGTGAGCCCCACGTGGGACAACCTGATCACCTTGTATCCCCCCCAGTGCTTAGAACAGTGCTTTGCACATAGTAAGCGCTTAACAAATACCATTATTATTATTACGGTGAGCCCCATGTGGGACAGGGACTGTATCCAACCCGATTTGCCTAAATCCCCTCCAGCCCTTAATACAGTGCCTGGCACATAGTAAGTGCTTAACGGATACCACAATTATTATTACTAGTGGGGGAGAGGAAGGAGAGTTTCTGAAATCTAGTGCCCTCTCTTCCTCTGCCTACTTTTCCATGGCTTCAGGAGCATATGCAGTTGCAACTACTAAAACACATCTGAAAAAGTTGAGGAAATTGAGGCACAGAGAAGTTAAATGAGGTGCCCAAGATCATACAGCAGGCAAGTGGCAAAGCTGAGATTAGAAACTAGGTCTTCAGGCTCCCAGGGCCTGGCTCTTTCCATTAGGCTTTGCTGTTTCTGATTGTGAGATTTAGCTAATGATGACTGTAAACTCTTTGAATCCAGGGATCGATTGATGGTACTTATGGAGTGCTTACTTTGTGCAGTGAACTCCACTAAAGGCTTGAGAGAGTATGGTACAACAGCATGTTAATCATGATCTCTACCCACAAGGAGCTTACAGTCTAGAGGGGGAGATGGACATTAAAATAAAATTAGAGAGGAGCAATGGGAAAGGGTAAGGATATGGACATAAGTACTGTGGGTGGAATGAATATCAAATGCATAGGCAACACAGAAGAGCGAATAAGAGAAATGAGGGCTTAGTTAGGATAGTCCTCTTGGGGAAGATGTGAATTGAAAAGGGCTTTGAAGGTAGGGAGAGTGGTGGTCTGGTTTTGAAGGGGGAGGGAGTTCCAGGCCAGAGGGTGGTTTTGAAGGGGGAGGGAGTTCCAGGCCAGAGGGTGGATGTGAGCGAGGGGTCAGTGGTGAGATAGACAAGATTGAGGTACAGGGAGTAGGTTGGCATTAGAGGAATGGGGTGTGCAGACTGGGTTGTAGTAGATCAGTGAGGTAAGGTAGGAGAGGGATAGCTCGTTCGATCATACTCTCCCCACTGTCTAGTACAGTGCTCTGTAAAGAGTAGTTGTTCCAGAAATACACCCGTTGGTCCAAGTTCTCCATCGGGAAGAACGGGGGAGCCCTGAGAACGTGTGCAGAAAATTTTATTATAGTATCAATGCCCTATGCAGCACTAAGTACTCTTTTGGACTGGCAGTCCTATGAGAGACAGGGACCTTATCTGACCTTGAGCCAACCCTAGGTCTTAGCACAATGTTTGACCTACAGTAAGCCCTCAATAAATACCGCATCTACAAATGAACCAGGCACAGGGTGAGAAAGATTGGAATCTGGGCTTCCCAGCAGGAGGGCAAATGAATAACCCAGAGTGGCAAAAATAGGAATCTGGGTTGAGATCTCTGTCAATCACTTTGATTGAGCACCCAACTGTGTGCGAAGAACTGCCATAAGCACTTGGAGAGTACAACAGAGAATTAGTAGAGTCCCTGACTTCAAGGAGTTTACAACCTAGTGAAGGAGACAGACTCTAAAATGTTAGATATAGGAAAGAGAGAGAGACATGAACAAGAGTTAGCATTTAAGTAATGGGCTCATGTAAACTCAGTACCCACGTGTAAAGGGACGTTGTGAGTGTTTAAATGTTGAGGCTGTTAGCGGATATAAGGAAGGGATATTGGAAATTAATTCGGGAAGGCCTCCTGGTGGAGATGTGATAACATAAGGGCTGCTCACACTTCCTATGCCTGTTCCCAGGGCTGAGCGTTTATTTTAGAGACCGTGTCCAGACACGAAACACCCAAGATTCAGTTACAGGCAAGCTGTTGAAGGGGCATCACACAAGCTCCCGGGTACCAGGGAAGGAAGCTATCTACAGCTATCCACTGGGACTGTGAAATGCAACCCAGCCTGCATACTCCACTCCTCTTTGAGACTGTGGCTAACAAATGTCCCATACTCTCAGAAAAAAAGCAAGCTCTTTTCACATTTTCTCTTCAGGTTCATTGTCATCAATGGCATTAACTGGATGCCTACTGAGGTTGAAGTACTGTACTAAGTGGTGGGGAGAATATAGCAGTAACAAGACACATGTGCCCTGTCCTCAAAAAGGCCACAATCTAGATATGTAGACAAGACAGGCAACAGTTATTTAGGAGAAGCAGGATTGGCCAGTGGAAAGAGCATAGGCCAGAAAGCCTGCAGGCCTGGATTGCAATCCTGGCCCGCCATGTGCCTGCAAGTGACCCTGGGACAAATCACTGATCTTGTCTTTGCCTTGGTTTCCTCTTCTGTGGCAAGGGAATAAAATCCCTGTTGTTCCTCCCTTCTGCACAATTAGGTCCATAAGGGACAAAGACTGTGGGAGACCTGACCATCCTTTACTCCAGCGCTTGGTAAATAGAAAGTGCTTAATATTGCCTTTATTACCATTAGTAGTAGTAACAAGTAGAGGGAACAGAAGGATAGAACAGGAAGTACTACACAAGTATCCAGAAAAACCAACTGAATAAATGACCCAGTTTTCCACAGACCAGCCCCCTTCTCAGAATTCTCCAAGTGCCACTGGGGCCGGTGAGCCCTGTGTCCTTACTCTCTAAACTAAAATCTTAGTTGCTCTGCCTTTATGGTTAAAAAGCAAGGCTTGTGTGGGCTTCTTACCCAGAATGCCTCACTCGAGGATTCCTTGAAAGCAATGTCATCCAAACGCCATAGCCGGCGGGTGACAGGCCGGCTGGACTCTTCAGCGGGCTCAGCCCCTCTAAGGGTGGTGGTTCCACAGGCCCATATATAATGCGCTGCAGCCACGTTCTCCGTATTAATAAATGGCAAAAGGAGGGCCCATTAATCTACGAGCTGCCAATTTGCACAGGACTAGCTCTTTTACCGGCTCCGCTCTAGCACCTTTTACAGCCCATTAATTACCTCCTCTAATAAAGTTTGACAAAATGATAACTTGCCCATGAAAAGTGTTGTAATAAATACATTTTCTCTAACTTTCAGCCATTCTTGCGTGTCCGGCTCATAAACCCCCGCCACGGTTCAGTAACTTATTGCCTATCCATATTTATCAGTCGAGGAAGGCTCTCGGCGACGGCCCCGCGGTAGTGAACTGGAACACGAGATCTGGTCAAATCCGGGGGTCCCAGGGCGGGGACGACCCTCCGCGGTGAAGGGGACGGTCCTGTTCGCGTCGAATGTCTTGGCTGGGGATGTGGGGAAATGGTCTTCCAGATGCAGAGGCCTGTACTTGACATGATTTCCTTTGCTGCATCTCAGATCCATAGCTGAATGCATCTTATCAATCATATTTGAGTGCTTACTGTGTGCAAAGCACTGTATTAAGCGCTTGGCAGAGTACGATAAAACAATAAAGACAGTCCCTAGACTATGAGCTCATTGCAGGCAGGGAATGTGTTTGTTTATTCTTATACTGTCATTGCCAAAGCACTTAGTACAGTGATATGCACACAGTAAGTGCTCAATAAAGATGATTGAATGAATGAAAAGATTTCCTGCCCACAAAGAGCTTACAGACTAGGGCTGGGGGAGACAGACGTTAATATAGAATAAATTACAGATATGTACATAAGTGCTGTGGGGCAGAGGCGACTTTGGACAGTCCCTCCTGAAGGCAGAAGGAAAAGAAATCCATCAGTTTCCCCATCCCATAAGACATTTGGAAGACTGTCTGATCTAATAATATTCAGTAAGCACTTACTATGTTCTGAGCACTAGGGTAGATATAAGATAATCAGATTGGATACAGATCCTGTCCCACATAGGGCTCAAAGTCTTATTCCCCATTTTACAGATGAGATAACTGAGGCACAGGGAAGTGACTTGCCCAAGGTCACACAGCAGACAAGTGGACGAGCTGGGATGAAAACCCAGGTCCTTCTGACTTCCAGACCCAGGTTCTATCCAACAAGCCACGTTGCTTCTCCTATTACTGGGTTATCTCTCATCTACTCCAGCGCACAGCACAGTGCTTGGCAAATAGTAAGTACTTAAATACCACAATCATCATCAAGTTTAGACAAAAACCCCAAGTCTTGAGTATTTCTCCAGGGGTGGGGGACCCCAAATCCTCCTCCTGCCCCAGTGGTCCAGAACTATAATACATTAACTTCTTAGGTCTCGGGTTCATGCAGATATCACTTTCAACTTGGGCTGGAAAGATTATGAACTGGCTCACTAAGAGTCACATATCCACTCTAGAAGATTGATGGTACTTATGAAAGGTCTACTATGCACCTAAGTACAATTATTATTATTGTTATTCCAATATCACAGGCACATTCCCTGCCCAAAATGAACTTACAATCTAGAGCAGGAGACAGACATTAAAAGAAAGTTACATATATATAAATTACAGATATCCAGTGCCCTGTACTAATTGCTTGGAAATGTTCTTGCCATTAAGAACCACGTTGAAAAGGGTATTTTATCTGTTGCAGTCCCTTGAGAAATCCCTCAAGGACTAGGTATTCTTCAGAGTTGGAGACCCTCTCCTTTTAGTTATTGCTGCAAATTGGAGAAGCAGAATGACATAGGGGATAGAGCACAGGCCTGAGAGTCAGAAGGTCATAGGTTCTAATCCGGGCTCTACTACGTCTGCTGTGTGAGACCTTGGCCAAATCGTTTTACTTCTCTGGGCCTCAGTTTCCACATCTGTAAAATGGGAATTAGGACTGTGAGCCCACATGTGGATCAGGTACTGAGTCCAGCTTGATTTTCTTATATCCACCCCAGTGCTTAGTATAGTGCCTGGCACAGAGTAAGCACTTAAATATTTACTTATTTATATTAATATCTGTCTCCCCCTCTAGACTGTGAGCTTATTATGGGCAGGAATGTGTTGCTATATTGTACTCTCCCAAGCATTTAGTACAGTGTTTTGCACACAGTAAGCACTCAGTACATGATTGAATGAAATATCATTATCATTAGTATTATTGTTGTTTCTCCTCTCCAGTTTCCCTGGGACTCATTAGAAAATATCTTCCCTGGCTAGTAACTAAAAATGAAGGGAACAAATGCAGGAGCATATTCCCCTCATTGTCATGAGGTATTCTCCCTTGAGACTCTACTTCTCAAAGGACACTTCAACTCCTCATTCTTCAGGGAAGCAGTCATCAAGACATTCAGCAATCTCCCTTGCAGTACTTAAAAATCTATCAGCAGCTCTCTCCACTCTGCCCTATTAAGAATGACTCTACTATCCCCTCCTCCATCACACAGGCTCAGTCTGCCTCTGCCCTCCCTGCTACCTGTAGGCTGTCACCCGCATTCTCTCGGCCAATCTCTCTCCCCCGCTGCCGTGCCAACTGGCTCTCATTCCCCAGGCCAGGTGTTCCCTCAAACCCACACACCTGCTCCCTGTGCCAGCCACACACCAGCACACAAAGCTGGCCTAAGCCAAGCTTCTACCAGCTGCAGGATTCCTGGGCTGTTTAATTAGTTGAACGGCTCTACTTTGCCCAATAAAATCATCACCCACGCCCCCCCCCCCCCCCCCGCAAGAAACAGTTTGGGGAGGGAATTTATGACTATCATTTAGAGGTTAGATTCCCACTGATGGTAAAAAGGCCCTAGGAATAACCCAGACACATTAAATCCAAGGGTAGGGTTTACTCAGTTTGAGGAAGTTGTGTTCTTGGAGGAAGGGAATGCTGGATGAGGAGAGAATCTGTCACCAAAACCTCAGGTTTGTGTGGGACAAGTACTGTTTCTCCTCAGATTCTCTTCAATCTACATGAGGGTTTACTGCAGTTCTTGGCACATAGTAAGTATCCTTATAATTATAATAATTTCTATTATTATTATGGTTATTGTTAAGCACTTACTATGTGCCAAGCACTGTTCTAAACACTGGGGTAGGTACAAGGTAGTAATAATAATAGTAATAACAACTATGGTACTTAAGTGCTTACTATGTGCCAAGCACTGGAGAAGCTACAAGGTAGTTAGGTTGGACACAGTCCCTGTCCCACATGGGGCTAACAGTCTTAATCCCCATTTTCCAGATGAGGTAACAGGCTAGACACATAGTAAGCACTTAAATACCATTAAAAAAGCCAACAACTACACTCTTTCTCCCCTCCAGTTTCCCTTAGCCTCGTTAGGAAGTATCTTGCGTAAGTCTTGAAGTGACTTGCCCAAAGTCACACAGCAAATTTGGCAGAGTCAAAATTAGAATCCATCACCTTCTAACTCCCAGGACCATGCTCTGTCTACTAGGCCATGGTGCTTCTCTAATAAGGATTTATAGTCTCTAGACTGTGAGCTTCTTATTGGCAGGTAATGTGTCTGCTAATTCATGTTCTATTTTACTCTCCCAAGCACTTAGTATAGTGCTCTGCATAAAGGAGGCCCTCAAATACTATTATTATGCTTTAAGTCTCAGTGAAGATGCAACAGAGTCAGATCGGATCTAAGCCCTGCCTGTCTCAGGACTCGCAATCTAAGAGGGAGGGAAGGCGGGTATGCTAGCCCCATCTTAAAGATAATCAGGAAACTGAAGATCAGAGAGTTTAAGTGACTTGTCCCAGGTCACACAGCAGGCCAGTCTCAGAGCTAGATTGAATGCCCAGGACTCTGGCTTCTTGGCCAATCAATCATTCAATCAATAGCATTTATTGAGTGCTTACTGGATGCAGAGTACTGCTCTAAGTGCTTGGGCACAGTTCCAGGCCAGTTTAGCTATAGGTAATCCTACATACTGCCTCTCTTTGGGTTAGCAGTCAAGCACTGAGGCTAACATCCCCCTCTCCCCAACCTCCAGATAATGTTAGAACCCCTTAAGCATCTACAAGCTTTGAAAAAAAAAAAAAAGTCATCCACATGCCCTTTGACAAACATTTCCTTCTCTGGAGGCAGGGAAAGGTTCATCTCCTCCAAGAGGCCTTTCCTGATTAAGCACTCCTTTTTTTTTCTCCCACTGCCCTCTGCATGGCCCTGAATTGCTCCCTTTATTCATTCTCCCATCCCAGACCCACAGGATTTAATGTCCATATCCATTATTTATTTAATGTCTGTTTCTCCCTCTAGATTGTAAGCTCCTTGAGGACAGGGAATGAGTCTACTAACTCTGGTGTATTGTACTTTATCAAGCTCTTACCACAGAGCTCTGCACACAGTAAGTGTTCAATAAATACCATCGAGTGATTGATCTAGGCTTGACTTCCTCTGCAATCACGTTTGGGGCAAAATGCTCAAACACCTCGTTTCTGGGGCCTTGAGTTCAGCTCCTGTTCCGGCCACTGCTGTTGGCACCTAAAGAGACCTCCTACTTAGGAAGATTTCAATTTTCCATAGCTTATGGGGTTTTGGGGACCTGGAGCAGCAGTCCAAAATTGGACTTTAGCTCTTCCATAATCCCCCAAGATTCTGGATCACTAGGGCTCTGGGGTTTCCAAACAATTTAAACAAGAAAGATGACGTAAGAATGGAAACTGCTCCTCACCTTGTTCAAAATCACCTAAGATAGAGTCAGTGTGTCACTGGGAAAGAAGACAGTGAAGAGAAGACTCTTTACAGACATCTCAGGCCTTTCCAGTCCGACTTGTATTATGGAATCCCTCCCTCAACGCCGACTCCCCAGAGTCACGCTTCAGGGTGTGTAAGACAAGGGAGGTAGAGATTCTATTCCTGAGCACCAAAACAGACCTCCCCCTACAAAGGGAATACGTACTGGTTAGTTAACTCTTTTGAAAGAGTTGCATGGCTTAGTGGTAAGAGCACGGGCTTGGGAGTCAGAGGTTGTGGGTTCTAAGCCCAGCTCCGCAATTTATCAGCTGTGTGACTTGGGACAAGTCACCTCACTTCTCTGTGCCTTAGTTACCTCATCTGTAAAATGGGGATTAAGACTTTGAGCCCCACATGGGACAACCTGAATACCTTGTGTCTACCTCAGCACTTAGAATAGTGCTTGGCACATAGTTAGCACTTAAATACCATCACTATGATTATTATATAACTACAAGATCTCCCCAGCATGTTCATCTAAGTTCAACTTCCCCTATGCCTGCAGAGAGCACCTCCCTACCATACATTCTCTTGCCGCCTTATCCTTATTTCAAGTTCATTTTTGAAAAACCAAACACTGATAACAGAACATTTCAATTTTCTCAGAATAACATCCCCAAGAGTCCGCAATTCTCTCCCGTACACTGGCATAATTCAATCCAGAACTTCTGTTAATGGCTGGAAGAACATGAGTCAGAGGGTTTGCAAATTGGGGAGTGAGGGGAACCTTCAGTCTGAATTATTACAGCTCTAAGGGTCATGTGTGGGTGTTTGTAATATAATCCAAGCTCCTCTGAGGGGCTCAGGGAACTTGGGGGTAGGGGCCAGGTGTCTCCCCATTTTACAGATGAGGAAATTGAGGCCCAAAGAAGTAAAGTGACTTATCTAAGGTCACACAATAGGACCATGATAGGCATGAAATTAGAACCCAGGTATCCCACCTCTCAGCTTCTTGCCCTGTGCACTAGGCATAGCATAGTGAAAAGTGAAGTGAGTAGTGGCATGATGTAGTAGATGGAGCATGGGCCTGAGAGCCAGAATTCTAATATAATAATGGGTTCTAATATTGGCTCTGCCACTTGTCTGCTCTGTGACCTTGGGCAAGTCACTCCACTTCTCTGGGCCTCAATTCCCTTAGTTGGAAAATGGGGATTGAGACTGTGAGCCCCATGTGGGTCAGGGACTGTGATAAACCCGATCTGCTTGTATCCACCCCATTGCTTAGTACAGTGCCTGGCATATAGTAAGCGCTTAAATAACACAATTATTATTTTTATGCCACACTGCCTTCAAGTAAATACAAAATTCTGCAGGTCCCCATAAATCAACACAACTGATACTACCAGCCACATTCTGAATGTGTTTGGTTTTTCGGGAGGCTGAGTTCTGCTGGACAGAGGAGGGAAAAAAGTCCTTAAAAAGCATTTAAATGTCCTAATTATGCAGTTTTTAGAAGACATTTCCCTCTATGAAAAGCTTCAGTTCTGGCTCTAACTAAGTCCCTCTTTGTGGCATATTTCTCTTCATCTTTTCCCTTCTCAGAGCAGAACAAAATGAGCCATTCATTTCCTGAAAGAAAATTTTGAAAATTAAAATAAAGAGACGGAAAAGGCAGATAGCAACCCCCTCCGTGCTTTCCTGATTTCACTTGCCTTCTGGCTAGCCAGGGTTTGTGCAGCTGATAGCTGAAGCCTGGTGGCCAGAGTAATAATAATAATAATAATGATAATGTTAAGCACTTACTATGTGCCGGGAACTTGCACGAAGCTTTGGAATTGATATAAGCAAATCGGGTTGGAGGGTATTTTATCTCCAGACCCACTACAGTGCCTTTTTACCTGTCAGTTGAGATGGAGGGAGGAAATAATACTTTTTTTTATGATGTTTTTGAAGCACTTACTGTATGCCAGGCACTTGACTAAGCACCAGGATAGATACAAGCTAATCAGGTTGGACAGAGTCACTGTTCCACATGGAGCTCCAAGTCTTAATCCCCATTTTCTGGATGAGGGAACTGAGGCCCAGTGAAGTGACTTGCCCAAGGTCACACAGCACACAAGTGGTGGAGCCAATATTAGAACCCAGGATCCTTCTGACTCCCAGGCTCTATCCACTACGTCACGCTGCCTCTTGACCAGCCAAAGCCACCCAAGTGGAGTCCCTACGGCCCATTTGCTGGCCCAGAGGGCAGAGTTTGACTCCAGACATTGGGAATCCTAAATTCCAGCCCCAGCCTTCCTACCAGCGCTGGGCCATCAGCTATCAGGTTTTTCAACCAGAGAATGAGCCGGAGTGTCCCGCGAGGCCCAGTAGGAATCCTGGAAAATAAATGATGAGGATGGCCAAGGTGGTGGCTCCCAAGGCCACTTCCAGATGGGGTACAGAGCCATGGGCCTAGCATCGGCACTGCCACTCACTTGCTGTATTGGACCCTCAAGCGTTTAGTACAGTGCTCTGCACATAGTAAGTGCTCAATAAAAACCATTGATTGATCGCTTGTACTGCCGTCACTTCCAACATCTGTGGGTACTGGGTGTAAAAACCCTACTTTTGTGCCTTTTGCCATGAGCCGCGCCCCTCCTACCTACTGCTTGTTGAGCTAGTTTTCTAGTTAGGGGACCCCATTGTTATATTAATGTTCTGAGGGTTGATTTAAATTTTGTACAAGTATGATGTTTTGATGTTGTGTTTCCTCTCTCTTTACCCTCACTTTCCTCTGTGAAAATCTGGCAACTCTGAAAAAAATCTAGGCTCTTGTCTGTTCTGGGGTGGCAAAACCTGGACTTTTGAGCAATGTATGGGACTCCTTTGCTTTCCAAGCAGATCGGAGCACATGTATACACTTCGTTATTATTTTGCCAAGATGGAATCAGCACCCTCGTTTCACTAGCTATAAACTCAATGTGGGCAAAGAATACATATGTTTACTGTTCTACTGGACTTTCCCAAGTGCCTAGTACAATACTCTGCACACAGTATGCGCTCAATAAATGACTGATCAACTGACAATGGGAACACAACGGGCAGGGGTGAACACAAAACACCATCGTTAACTATGCTTACACAGACACCCACTGATTGGTGGTCTGACCTCTAAAGTCAATCGATATTAGACGGGTGTTCCATGCACCCTAATCCTAGATCACAGGGGACATTCATTCATTCATCGAATCATATTTAGCCCCTTATTAAGCCCCAGGCAGGAGTCCAACGGAGTAGCCATGAGGGTCCCTGTCCTCGAGGAGCTTACCGTCTAGCTGGGAAGCTGGAGGTCTCGGTGGACCCCTTCAAGCTGTGACTAAGCCTCCTGTCTCTTACAGGCATTTGTAGTTGAGTCACCGAGGAGACAGTGATGTCTTGGGGGTGGTTACTTTGGGAAGGCGTGAGAGCAAAAAACTTCAGCCAGGGCTGCAAGCCTAGGAATTGCACAGAAAGATAAATCATGAGTGGAGAAAATGAACTCTTGTCATCTTCAAAGCTCTCATAAAATCCCACTTCACCTAAGATTCCATTCTGTTCAATTCGCAGCACCTCAAGTCAGTCAACCTAGCCTAACTCAGCCTTTATGTACATAGCTATGTACATTCAATTATTCTTTAATCACTATCTTGAAATACTTGTGCAGTTATTCCTCCATCAATAGTATGTATTAAGCGCTCAATGTACGCATGGGAGGGTAAACGAGTACTTCATCCCCATTTTGCAGATAGGGAAATGAAGCCAAGAGAATTAAAATGACTTGCCCAAAGTCACACAGCTCTTCAGCACCTTAAATCCCATCAAGATGGAAACAGAGGTTTAACAGAAATGGGCCACAGAGTTCCTCTAGGGGAGAAAATGCCAACTGGGGAGCCCCAAAAAAGGGCCAGAAAGAGAGAGAAGGTCTGTTCCCCATTACCACCTCCACCTGTGGACAGAAGCAGTGTGGCCTAGTGGAAAGAACACAGCCGTAGGAATCAGAAGGACCCGGATTCTAATCCCAACTCCTCCACTCATCTACTGTGTGACCTTGGGCAAGTCACTTTGCTCCTTGCACCTCCATTTCCTCATCTATAAAATGGGGCTCAAGACTACGAGCCCAGTGTGACACAGGGACTGTTTCCAACCTGATTATCTTGTGTCTATCCCAGTGCTTACTTCAGTGCCTGGCACATAGTAAGCACTTAAATGCCATTAAAAAAAAAAAGGCTTGTACCAGGAAAATCATGCCAGATGGAAAAAAGGAAGCAGGCGAGGGATGGGACCACACTTTCTTGGGATTGGGGCGGCTGGGGCCCACAGTGAGATAGGCCACACTGAATAGCTTGAACAATTAACCCTCCTGTTACACAAAAGCAGGCAGACCTGGCCCACTGAAGAAGGGGTGGAAACCTGGCGGGAACCAGAGCAGGCCTTTCCATCCGGGGAAACCCAAAAAGGAAAAAGGGATGGGATATTTGTAGGAAACTAGTCCTCTATAAACATGGATCTGGCTGCAATTAAAATAAGTAAACAAAGAATTAGGCTCCCACTTCATGGGCTCAGCAAGCTCTGGCAATAATTAACGCTGCTGCCTGCACTGAGGGTTCCTTCTATACAGGGTATCCAGAACAAGCTGGCCCAGGGTCAGTCCAGGGAGCTTCTGGGAAAAGGGGGATGGAGTAGAGGCTGCCATGTGCAAGGGTGGGGGAGGGTAGAGAAGCAGCATGGCCCATTGGAAAAAGCAGGAGCCTGGCAGTCAGAGGACTTGGGTTTTACTTCCAGCTATACTAATTGCTTGCTGTGTGACCTTAGGCAAGTCACTTTTTTTGTGTGGTATTTGTTAAGTGCTTACTATAAGCCATGCACTGTTCTAAATACTGGGGTAGGTACAGGAAGAGAAGCAGAGAAGCAGCATGGCCTAGTGGACTGAGCATGGGCCTGGCAGTCAGAAGGACCTTAATTCTAGTCCCTGCTCTGCCACCTGTCTGCTGTGTGATCTTGGGCAAATCACTTGACTTCTCTGAGCCTCAGGTCCCCCATCTGTAAAATGGGGTTGAAGATTGTGAGCTCACTCTGGGACAGGGACTATGTTAACCTACTTATTACGTATCGACCACATGGCTTTGTTTGGGACAAAGTAAGCATTTAAATACAATAATTATTATTATTATAACAAGGTAATCAGGTTGGACACAGTCTCTGTCCCACACTGGGCTCACAGTCTTAATCCCCATTTTATGTATGAGGTGACAGACCCAGCAAAGTGAAGTGATATATGCAAGGCCACAGAGCAGGCAAGTGGCATAGCTGGGATTAGAATCTATGACCTTCTTATTCCCAGGCCCATGATCAATCCACTACACCATGTATCTACCCTAGCACTTAATGCAGTCCCTGGCACATGGTAAGCACTTAAATGAAGGGGAAAAAAGCCCAAAAAACAAGTGGACTTATACAGAGAAATACAAAATTCAAAAATTAAAAGTTTCCATATTCCCTTCCCCCTTGGTGTATAAGATAATTGCTCCAAACTTTTTTAATCCAGACAAAATATACCAAACTACCAAGTTCTTCCTACTTCCACTATTTGTAAATTTCTTTTTAATGCCCCCATCCACTAGAATTTAAGTTCCAGAAAGGTATGCAGCATATCCTACTGGAAAGAAAATGGGAATGAGGTATCTACTCTCCCTCCCCCTTAGACCATGAGCCCTGTGTAGGACAGGGACTGCATCCAATCTGAATGAATTATATTTAGCACAGTGTTTGACACAAAATAAGTGCTTAAGAAATAATATTATTATTACTCCCCCAGTTTTGCTTCTGGCATACTCTCCTAAACCCTTAGTACATTGCTTGCATTCAGTAGATGCCCAATAAATACTACTGATGACTGATTCCTTCTGCAGCAAAAAGAAAGAATCATGGTAAAACACCAAAGATATCAAATTCAGTAAGATGGAATACAGCAACAAGAAGAATGAGCTTATTTTTATGGGGATCCATGAGGCAAAGAGCTGAACACAAAACAGAATGGGAAGTTCTTCCTGCCTTGTGAATTCCTAACCTAAATCTAATGGACCATCAAGACAAAGGGATGGACCTTCAAGGAGAGAACATTAAGGGGGAGAAGCAGCATAGCCTTTTGGATAGAGCCTGGGCCTGGTAATCAGAAGGACCTGGGTTCTAATCCCAGCTCTGCCACTTGTCTGCTGTGTGACCTTGGGCAATTTGCTTCCTTTCTCTGTCTCAGTTGCCTCATCTATAAAAAAGGATTAAAACTGTGAGCCCCACTTGCTTGCATCTACCCCAGTTTTTATTATAACTAATGATGATGGTATTTAAGTGCTTACCATGTGTCAAGCCCTGTTCTAAGAGCTGGGGTAGATACAAGGTCATGAGGTTGGACACAGTCCTTGTCTCACATGGGGCTCATAGTAAGTGCTTAATAAATAACATAAAAAGAGGGAGGGGGTGAAGCCATTCTTAATTCATTTGAAAATTATGCAGTGCGGGAAACTGTCTTGTGCTCTAAGTCAGCTTCAATGCCTTGTGCAGGTGAATTCCCCAGGGAGCTCTGCCTACAAGAAAAACTTGTATGCGCAACCTTCATTATTCAGGAGCATTCGGGAAGACTATGCTTTCATTCTGACTCACTTGCTTATTCCATGCGAATGTTCCTTTAGCATTGGAAGAAGCAGGAGAAAAGTCAGCGTGTCATAGCACAGAGGTCACAGACCAAGGAGTTGGAGAACCTGGCTTCTAGTCCCAGATCTGCCTGTGGCCTGCTCCATGACTTCGAACAAGTCACTTGGGCTCTCTGTGCCTTAGCTTCCTCATCTGTAAAATGGGGATGATGATCCTGGTCTCTCCCTCCAGAAAGTTGTGAAGGCAAAGTGAGCTCAATAATGTGAAAGCGCTTTGGAAAAAGTTCTTAAAGTCTTTTATCAATTCAACCTATTATTCCCGGTCCCTTGCCAATCCTTCTCTCTCCTCCCACTGCACCCCGATAGATTTAGAGTGCAGCGCCCTCCTCTCCCCACCAACATTCTTCAGACATCTTCCTAGATCACTGCAGCGATCATTACAAATCTTAGATGGGAGACTGAGAGCGAGATCCCGCAGAGATCTATTGACTTCCTAGTCCACCTACCCCCTAAATCACCCGGAGTGGCATGGCTACTTTGTGTGGGTCTCCAAATGTGTTTGCTACATAAATTTCCCACCGAAGTCTGAAATGTACCATCCAAAACAGTGTTCCCTTGTTGATTACTGCTCACCAGAGCGACTCTTGACTGTCAGGTTTTCCCATCTTGCCTCCCCGCTCTCCATTTCCAGAGTCCTGGCTACCCTCTCAATATGATCTGTTTGTGGGGGGGAGGTGGGAGGGCAAAACAGCACTCAAAAGTGAAGTTACAAATTAGGTTGTTTAGAATTCTTCACTTATGCAATTAACTAAATCCCAAACACTGTTAATTACCTTTCCTATCACCAGTTTACAAAGAGGCTCTATTGATCTTAGCCCTGCAAGGCCTATTGGAGTGTAGCAACTGTAATAAACTAAAGAGCTTTTGCCTCGGTCCTGAAGCAGAGAACATTCTGGAGCCTCCAATGGCTTAGAGCCTTCATCTTTATGCTCATTGTGTGCAGGGAATATGTCTATTTACTGTTATATCATACTCCTTAGTACAGTGCTCTACACACAGTAAGCACTCAAATACAACTGAATGAATGAAGCATCTTGCACATGAGACAAGATGGGGCCCAATCAGAAACTTGGGCCTGATGTGCATGAAAGCAGGCAACCATTTGGAGAAACAGCTGGTCCACTGAAGGTATTTGGGTTATTCCAATGGAACCTATATTGCCCTTTTTATAACAATTACTGTATGTACCAGCTCTATTGCACTGTACTCTCCAAAGGACTTAGTATAGAACTCTGCAGTCAATTGATGAATGGTATTTATTTATTCCTCCATTCAACACTGGGGCCCCTGTACTACCCCAGCACTTAGAACAGTACTCGACATATAGTAAGTGCTTAAATACCAACATTATTATTATTACTAACCACTAGTTATGGGATCAGACAGTCCCTGAAATTTTTGAAAACAGAAAATTTTCAGTGGTCACTTTTGTTCCTACTTGGTGAGGTCACAGAGGCATCTGCATGGATTCAGCAGGCCTTGAGGTCAGAAGAATCGGATGTGCACACACATGTAACGCTAGACACGGTAGAGTCCTGCAGAGTGAGTTTGTAATAATAATTTTGGTACTTATTAGCTGCTAACTATGCATTAGGCACTGTGCTAAGCATGGGCTTACAATAGAATCAGGTCAGAAAGTCCCCATCCCACAAGGAGCTCACAGTCTAATGGGGTTTGGCCTGAAATGCAACTCCAGCATTGGATCAATCGACTGAATTTACTGATTGCTTACTGTGTGCAGGGCGCTACAGTAAGTGCTCGGAAGAGTAAATATAACAGAGTTGGTAGGCCTGTTTCCTGCCCACAGTAAGTTTACAGTCCAGAGGGAGAGACAGATACTAAGATCACTGAATGACGAATACATACATAAGTACTGTGGGGTTGAGGGAAGGGTGAATAAAGGGTGCAAAACCAATACAAGGGTGATACAGAAGTGAGTGAAATGAGGGCTGAGTCAGAGAAACCTTGGAGGAGACGTGCTTTTAATAAGGTTTTGAAGGTGGTTTTGAAGGTGGAGAGAGTGATGGTCTGTTGAGTACGAAGAGGGAGGGAGTTCCAGGCCAGAGGTGGAACATAGTCAACGGCGAGATAGATGAGTTGGAGGTACAAGGAGTAGGTTGGAATTAAATCAGGGAAGTATGCGGGCTGGGTTGTAGTGGGAAATCATGGAGGTGAGGTAAGAAGGGGCAAGGTGATTAAATGCTTTAAAAAGTTAACAGTAAGGAGATTCTACATAATATAGAGGCATTTGGGCACTCACTGGAAGTTCTTGAGGAATGGGGAAATGTGGACTGAAAGGTTTTGTAGAAAAATGATTCAGGCAGCAAACTGAAGCATAGACTGGAGTGGGGAGAGACAGGCAGCACTCTAACAGGTAAACTCTCCAACCAATGGGTGGGAAGCCTTCCTGACTTTAAAGCAGTAGCAGTAGAGAAGCAGTGTGGCCTTGTGGCTAGAGAACTGGCATGGGAGACAGAAAACCTTGGTTTTAATCTGACATCTCTCTGCTGTGAGACCTTGGGCAAGTCACTTAACTTCTCTGGGCCTCAGTTTCCTCATCTGTAAAATGGGGATTAAGACTGAGCCCTATGTGGAACAGGGACTGAGTCCAACCCCAGTTCCTCCTATCCACCCTAGCACTTTGAACAATGACAGCACAAAGTAAGCACTTAAATACCATTATTATGATTAGCAACTTACTAGCAGTGGATGGGAGAGTGCATGGAGCCACAGTCCATGGCTTCTCTGACACCCCTCCCCAGTCCTGTTGCAAAAGATTTGGGAGAGTGATCCGGGGTCGACCCACCTCCCCACTCCGGAACCTACAGCAGAATAGTACCCCAAATCAGTTCCGGGAAGCGCGATCCACACTGGCCATCCCGGGCTTAAGCTGCCACCCTCCCACTGTCCTGCACAAACTGCCACGGAGAGTCCGGTGCCAGGCTCTCTCCCCATTGTCTGTGCAATACAGCCTCCTCACTCACTTTAATAATAATAATTATGGTACATGTTAAGCACTTACTATGTGCCAGGCACTATACTAAGCACTGGGGTGGATAAAGAAATTGGGTTGGACACAGTCTCTGTCCCCCATGAGGCTCACAATCTCAATTCCCATTTTACAGATGAGGTAACTTGAGGGCCACACAGAAGCCAAAGTCACATAGCAGACATGTGGCAGAGCCAGGATTAGAACCCAGGCCTGGGCTCTATCCACTAAGCCATGCAGCCTTAGCACTGGCCATTCATAACCAGCACTACCCCCCTCCCCATCCTTAGGGGCTCCAATCCATTCTTCCTGCTAAAACATTCTGTCCCACAGCTCCTATTCCACCCCCACCCATTCCCGCCATAAGTCTCCCTGCAAGAAAGCCCTGCCTTTTGCCATTTTTTACTTGCGCAGTGAGGCAAGGGGCCGGAGAGCCATATATTTTTAGCTGTGGTTATACAGTAGCTCAGAATTAATGATCCTCCCACAAACACTGCTCTAACTCAAGTGTACAGAAGCCTTTTCCATTATCTTCTTGAAACAAACAGACGAAAAAAGGAAGTTGAGTTTGAAATCTACATGTTTTCTGGGTGGAGAGCGTGAGGGGAAGAGAGAGAAACAGAAAAGCAGAGACAGAGAGACAGAAGCAGGCAGCGAGACAGATGGAGAGACACACTGAGAGACAGGCAGGGGGGAAAAGAGGACAAAAGAGAAGGCAAGAGGAGAGAGACTTTCGTTTAAGACTATCATGTTGGTTGGGGCTGTGTTTCTGGGACATGACATTAAGGATAGCCTGCCCTAAGGGCCAGTTCCTATGTGGCTTAAAGTAGCCAGCCACAGTCCTTATGGCTACCTGGCAGTTGCATGTTCCTCAAGGAAAATCCAGAGCTCTCCCAGATATAAAGCCTTTCCCCTCGTAATAATGGGAGTTTCTCCCTCCTCTTCCCCCCGCTCCCTCTCCCATCTCCATTTCCCCCTCCCCACTCTCTCTTGTTCCTACCCTCCTTCACTCTCAAATAATAATGATGATGTTGAGGAGTGAAAGTACCAGGAGGAGGGAGGAAGAATGGGAAGTGAGAAAAGAGGAAAGAGAGAGAGGGGAGAGGGAGAAGAGATGGGAGGAAAAAAGAGGGGAGAGGGAAGTAGGGAGAGACAGACAGAGGGAGAGAGAGAGATTCTCTCCCTGCTCTAAAAGCTGCTTGGTTTCTTCTCCCACTACCCGAGATGGTAGTAGACCCAGATTTGCCCTCCGGCCTCAAAAACCATTGCCCAGATCCAAGCGAGGATGAGCACTGATGCCCAAGACCATACCTGACCAGACCAGATGGGACCAGGCTGAAAAAAACTGAGGCAGAACAGGCCACAGGAAGCTCTGTCCTGCCCCCACTGACCCTAGCAGGGAGCCAAGACCATTTTCAATCTAATGTTCTTTAATAACAGAATTTGCTCTAACTTGAAAAAAAATGAAATTCTTTATTAGCATTATCAAACTGTAATTTTTCTCTTGCATCCCGCTACAAATAGAAAAGATCTCCACCACATTAGACCGGAGCAAACAGAAACAAAGTCAGATGCTACAGAGCAGGGTTCTTCCCTAGACCAGGCACCAAATTCAAACACCTTTCAAGTTGATGACAATCTATCCAGGACCTTTCATTAATATCCTTCTCCAGGAAGACCTGGGCTCCAGACAGAAAGATAGAGATCTTCTCAGAAGAAGATAGGTGAAAGGGTACACCCTATCAACCCCCTTTTTATGGATTTCATCTCAGCACCCCAACTGGCTCTATGTATAATCCCGAACTTTGCCATTTAACCATCACTGCTGACATCAAATCTCCAGCCCTGCTATCAGTCCAATGGAAGGAGAACTGATCTGGGAAATCAGACCATCTGGGTTCTAGCCTCTATTCACACCTGTTTTCTTAGACTCATCTGTAAAAAGGGTTTCAAACTGCGAGACCCATTTAGGACATAAAATGTGTCCAACGTGATTAGCTTTTATCTACCTCAAGGCTCAGAACAGTGCCTGGCACATGGTAAGCGTTTCACACACACCATAAAAACAAAGTAAGCTGACAGTCCCCAATCCTCTGTGGTGTTCAAAATGTAATATCCTCATTGTATAGATGAGGAACCTGAGGTCCAGACATCACATTTTATTGTACAGATGAGGCCCAGAGAGGTTAAATGACTTAACCAAAGTCACCCAGCTGGGTGGGGCAGAGGCAGCACCCAGCTATCATGGGTCCTTGTCTCACGCTCTCTCCACTGGACTCTAACTACCAAACAGCTTCAGAGTTCCTCAGTTCAGGTACCCCGGAACCCCCAGAAGTCTTCCCTAACCCCACTCTAATAATAATAATAATAATAATAATAACGGTATTTCTTAAGCACTTACTATGTGTTAGACACTGTACTAAAGAAGCAGTGTAGTTAATGGAAAGAGCATGCAACAGGGAGTCAGAGGACATGGGTTCTAATCCTGCCTCAGCCACTTTCATTCATTGATCCGTTCAATCGTATTTATTGAATACTTACTGTGTGCAGAGCACTGAACTAAGCACTTAGGAGGGGGGAACAGACATCAATAAAAATAAATAAAATTACAGATTTGTAAAGAAGTGCTGCGGGGTTGGAAGGGGGCAAGTGCAAAGGGAGTGAGTCAGAGTGACAGAAGTGAGTGCGAAATGAGGAAAGATGGGGCTTACTCTGTGTAGGTTTGGGTGTGTGGGGCAGTGGGGGAATGTGCCTTCAGTAAGGCTTTGAAGAAAGGGGGAGTATAATTGTAAGTGCTTAAAATATCATTATTGTTTTCTTGTTTTATGGTATTGTGTTAACTGCATGTCAAACAATGTTATAAGCTCTGAAATAAGTTAATTAGGTCAGACATAGTTTCCAACCCACATGGGGTTCACAGTCTAAGTAGGTGGGAGACCAGGTAATCCCCATTTTACAGTTAAGGAAACCAAGGCACCAAAGTTAAGTGACTTGCTCAAGGTCACCCAGCAAGGAGCTGGCAGATTCAGGACTAGAACCCAGATCTTCTGACTCCCCGGCCCCTGTTCTTTCTATGCCATGCTGCCTCTCTAAAAACAAACCAAAAAAAAAAACGACCTGAAGGGACATGAGAGTGCAAATGGACCTGGGCTAGCCATTGACACTAGACTCCACTCCTACTAGTGGGTTATCATGGGTCCTGAACGAGGTTCAGTCTTTACTCCTAAGAGACTCCACCTTCATCCTGCCATGAGCCTGTTTGGACCAGTTCGGACTCTGGGAGCCTTGGAGAGCTGCCCCTGATCCTGCTGGTGGGTCATGCCTGGGCAGAAGCAGAATCGGGCAGTTGACATCACCCCCAATAAGTGATTCCCTGACTAAGACTCTAACACTGTTATCCAGATTTCCCTCTTGTTTACTTGATAATTCTGGTACTTTTTAAGCACTTACTCTGTGCCAAGTACTGTTCTAAACACTGGGCTAAATACAAGTTAAGCACGTTGAACACAGTTCCTGTCCCACACGGGGCTCACAGTCTCAACCCCCATTTTACAGATGAGGAAATTGAGACAGAGAAATGAAGTGACTTGCCCAAGGTCAGACAGCAGACAAGTGACAGAACTGCTGTCACTTTTGAAAGCAAGGCATCTGAAGCTGTGGTCCCTTTTCCCCATTTCCTTTTCATGCTGTTGATGCTCCAGTCTCTGTCAGAGGCTGAAGCCTGCTCCTTTCAGCCTAATTAACGAGACTGTTAATGCTAATATCACATAGTCTTACAGTGGCACAGCTATAGAATCAACTCTGCCAGACACTCCCACATTGAACCCTTCTAACCCAGCCCACACACCTCATTACTCTGATGCTAACCTTCTCACTGTGCCTCCATCTCGTCTATCTCACCGCCAACTCTCGCTCACATTCTACCTCCAGCCTAAAATGCCCTCCCTCCTCATATCTGACCATTTTTCTCCTCCACTTCAGAGCCTTACTGAAAGCCCATCTCCTCCAAGAGGTTTTCCCTGACTAAACCCTTCTTTTCTCTTTTCCCTCTCCCTTCTGTATCACCCTGACTTGGCCTCTTCCTTAATCCCCACTCCCAGCCCCACAACACTATATATCTGTAATTTATTTCATTTATATTAATATCTGTTTCCCCCTCTAGACAGTAAGCTTCTTGTGGGTAGGGAATGTGTCTGTTTATTGGTATATTGTACTCTCCCAACTGCTTAGTACAGATTTCTGAACACAGTAAGCGCTCAATAAATATGATTGAATGAATGAATGAATGAATCAGCCTTTGGAGCAGGGAATAGGGGCCTTCTGTCCTTCTGGAACAACTGAAGTTACCTCAAGTGGTCTTCATTCCAGAGAGCCTGAGGTCCCAGCTGGCAAGGATGGGGTGGGAGGGGTGGGGAAAAAAGGTCCCAGTATCTGAAGCCCAACTCCACCAAGCTCCAGAATTTCTGAATCCCCATGTTCCTACTTTTAGGCTCTCTGGAGAACATTATTGTTCTCCTCCAAGTGCTTAGTACAATGCTCTGCCCACAGTAAGCACTCAAATACCATACTGGACTACCCCAAGAACTTTGTAGAGTCTGGAATTTGAGAAGTGCTCAATCAATGATAATAGTGGTATTTGTTAAGTGTTTACTCTAGTCCAAGTGCTGGGGTAGGTACAGGATGATCAGTTAAGATATAGACCTTGTCCCTCATGGAACCCAAGATCAACACTTGTAATAACAATAATGACAACAACAGTATTTGTTAAGCACTTACTATGTGTCAAGCACTGTTCTAAGTGCTGGGGTAGCTACTAGACAAATCAGGTTGGACACAGTTCCTGATCAATGTGCACTCACAGTAATAAGCCTCATTTTAAAACTGAGGTAACTGAAGTTAAGTAACTTGCCCAAGGTCACACAGCAGGCAAGTTCATGCTTCCACGTTACTGTTCAGTCCATGTTTCTCCCCCTCTTCAAAAGCCTCCAGTGGTTGTCCTTCAACCTCTGCATCAAACTCACCATTGACTTTACAGCACTCAATCACCGTGACCCCCCTTACCACATTTTGCTACTCTTCTACTACAACCCAGCCCTTATGCTTTACTCCTCTAATGTCAACCTACCCACTGTACCTCGATGCTATTTTATCGCAGACCTCTCCCACACACCCTGCCCCTGGGCTGGATCACCCTCCCTCTTCATATCTGACACCATCACTCTCCCCACCTTCAAAATTTCATTAAAAGCGTATCTCCTCCTAGAGGCCTTCCTCAATGAAGCTCTTATTTCCTCTTCTCCCACTTCCTTCTGTGTCACCCTCACACTTGAATTTGCCCCCTTTATTCACCCCTGCCTCAGACCTACGGCACTTGTGTACACATCCGTAATTTATTTATATTAATGTCCGTCTCCCCCAGCTAAATTGTAACCTCACTGTGGGCAGAATACTTCTTTCAACTATGTTATACTCTCCTTAGCACCTAGCACAGTGCTCTAAATACGATTGATTTAACTTCTCTATGCTTCAGTTTCCTCACCTATTAAAATGAGGATTAAACACCTGCTCTTTCTTCCCCTTAGACTCTACACCCCACGTGGGACAGGAACTGTGTCCAACCTGATGATTTTCCATCTAACCCAATGCTCAGAAGAGTACTTGACAAATAGTAAGTGCTTAGCAGACATCACTATCATTACCACCATTAGCAAGTTACTGTACCAGTGTGCTATCCCAGTTACCCAAAAACCATGACTACAACAGGCTGAGCTACCAATTGTATAATTAGTAATACTAATAATGATGACAGTGGTATTTGTTAAGCACTTTACTACGTGCCAAGCACAATATCTAGTACTGGGGTAGATACAAGGTAATCAGGTCACACATAGTCCCCGCCCCACCCAGGGCTCAGTCAAGGAAGGAGGGAGAACAGGTATTTAATCCCAATTTTATAAATGAAGAAAATGAGGTACAGATAAGTCAAGTGGCTTGTTTAAGGGCACACACCAGGGGAAGGTACAATCAAAATTAGAACCCAGGTCCTCCGACTCCCGGGTTGGTGGTCTTTCCATTAGGCCACACCGCTCTTCTAGGTCAAGCTTCTTCAGACCTCAAAACATACTTTGCCTTTCTGTCTGACCTATTGCAAGTATTAAGATTACAAGATATTTAGGGGGCTTGAATTAGCTGAGAAGTCTGCTAGGAGAGAGCTAAACCACCATATGTATGCCATGCACCTTTAAGAATGACTTGAGTTTTTTTTTTTTTAATACATTGGTGGTTTTGATTTGAACCCAAAAAAGTGAATTTAAAAATAACCAGCTTTTTGTGATCTGCAAGTATGAAACCCTTCCCAGCCCCCCTCGCAATCACCTAATAATCTAGGAAGTCACTTGAAGCTTTGCAAATCTTTTCTGTCAACGCCTCCTCCTCCTCCAAACAGGGCAATTTCATGCAAGTTTCTTAAATATCTGCGACTCAAAATCTTCTCAAACCTAAGAGCAAATTACGTCACTGGCCAGGTGTCTCAAAGTCATGCCTGCCTTCCAGCCACGTTGGAAAAAAATAATTACCCAGGTGACTTTAGGAGCACGTTAAGAATGTCCACCAGCAGGCTTTCCCAGGAAAACCTCGATCCTGGGGGCACAATCCAGGAGGACAAACTCCTGACTCAAGAAGACCAAAGCGAATGTTAACCGTGAAATCCACTTCTGGCACGTGCTCCTCTGCAGGAAAAAACAAAAAAAACTTCTTGTTTTTTTAAATGCCATTCAAGAGCTTCCTATGCAACAGTTTCTATTTCTATTAATGTCTGTCTTCCCATCTAGACTGTAAGCTCATTGTGGTCAGGGAACGTGCCTGTTTATTGTTGTACTCTCCCAAGTGTTTAGTACCATGCTCTGCACACAGTAAGCGGTCAATAAATACCACTGACTAAACCCTGAGTAGATACAAGTTCACCAGGCCAGATACCTACAGGCCCACGTGGGGCTCACTGTCTAAGAATGGGTTTTGAATTCCCATTTTGCAGGTGAGGAAACGGGCACAGAACAGTTAAGTGATTTGCCTCACACAGGTCACACAGTAGGCAGGTGGTAGAGCCAGAATTAGAACCCAGCTCCTTGGGCTCCCAGCTTCATTCTTGTTCATGAGCCCACTGATTCATACAAACCAGGACCTTCCTGGACCAGGATCGGGGAGGGCCTCAGTGACACGTAGTGGACGTCAAACTACACCTCTGATTACCAAGGTTAATGTATAAAGTTTTTTACGTTTTTTACCAACTTGCAAGGGAGTGACACACACTCACTCCACCAAGGGTCCAATACCTGTCTGTAGTCAAAGGAGTCCATTCTGCAAATGCTGCTTCTTTCTGCTTCCAAGAGCTGCTCTCCAGTTGCTTCTGCAGATGCTCCCCACGAAAGACCAGATGCTTCAAAGCAACTGCCTTTTACCTGCATTAGATGTGGCAGCTGTGGCCCTACAAAGCAGTCATTGATTGGTTCCTGCCCATTACTGGGTAGAACAGGGACAGAAAACCATGCCTCCCTCCATGCTCCACCCCCACAGGCCCGCAATCACCTGTCTCCACTAAGCACAAAAAGTTCCTTCATTCATGACTGACTCCTTCCTGTCTGGTTAACCTGAAAGGTTGAGGAAAAATCAATACAGGTGCTGGTCCTGGGGTCTCTATCCTGTCTTTATGTCCTGCAGGTTAGGTCCTGCGTTGAAGTCCTGCCTTAGGGAAAAGCGAAACCTATTTGCAGGAGTCAAGCAGAAAATAGCAAACAAAAAGTATCAATGTCCCGAGGGCATGTCAGTGGCCATGCAGCCATCTGTAGGTTGTCTTAATTCATTCTGAAGCTTTCTCTGCCACAACTGAAAGAGTAAAATGGGCAAAGTGAGGTCAACCCATCAGTCGTATTTGAGTGCCTACTGTGTGCAGAGCACTGTACTGAACTCTTGGGAGAGTGGTTTAACAACATCAAAGCGTTGATAGATACATTGCCTGCCCACAGTGAGTTTACAGTCTAGAGGGGAAGACAGAAATTAATATAAATAAATTACAGTTATGGAGATAAGTGCTCTGGGGCTGAGGGAGTGGTGAATAAAGGGAGGAAATTCAAATACAATGGTGACACAAAATGGAGAGAGAAGAAGAAATGAGGGCTTTAGTTAGGGAGGCCTCTTGGAGAAGATGTGCCTTCAATAAGGCTTTGAAGATGGGAAAGTAACTGTTTGTCAGATCTGAAGTGGGAGGGCATTGCAGGCCAGAGGCAGGATATTGGCCAGGGGTTGACAGCAAGATAGAGATCAAGGTACAGTGAGTAGGTTAGTAGTAGGTTCCTAAAACAGCCTAGTAGCCACAACAGCAACAACAACTATCACACTATTCATCAAGTATTTTACTCTGAGCCAAATTACCTAAACCGAATCACAACCTAAAAGGGAGTTACAGTAGAAATCTTATCCCCATTTTACAGATGAGCAAAATGACTTCTTCAAGGATGCAGAAGGTCAGTGGCACACGAGAGCCTAGAAGCTGAATGTGCTACCCCCAACTCAACCCAGTCTTAAATTCTCTTCGCTAGTCGATGACCACGTATTCTAAGAGCATTCCTGGTTAGCCAGAGATCCATTCCCCACCAGACGACAGTGAGATCCTTATCTGGACAATTTAACACCAGACTTTAGAGTAATCTTGTGTGACCCTTCAATAACCTTGTCAATTCAGCCCTTCACTGCTCCAGAAGGAGGGTGAACTCCTGCATGCAAGATTCTCCCTCCATCATCTCGGCAAGAGTGAACAAGACTGAAGTGGCTAGATCAGGACATCTTCCCAAACAATACAATTCAGGTAGCACAGGGGTTTCAGTAGGAAGGGAACAGTAATTAGCACTCAAATACCAATGACAGAGTGGTAGAGGTAGTAGATAGTATTTATTGAGCCTTCACTTAACATAATAGTGGTGGTAATTGTTTAGTGCTTAATCTTATGCCAAGTACTATAACAAGCACTAGGGTAAATGCAAAATAATCAAGCACAGTCCCTGCCCTACTTTAATGATATTTGTTAAGTCCTAACTAATAATTATGGTACTAAAGCACTTACTGCGCTTTAGCACATGCGCTGTGCTAAACACTGGGGTGGATTCAAGCAAATTGGGTTGGACACAGCCATGTGGGACTCACAGTCTCAATCCCCATTTTATAAATGAGGTAACTGAGGCTCAGAGAAATCAAATGACTTGCCTAAGGTCACAGAGCAGACAACTGATGGAGCCGGGATTATAACCCATGACCTCCTGACTCCCAGGCCCATGCTCTATCCACTATATCATGCTCTGTGCCATGCACTGCACTAAGAACTGAAGTAAATACAAGATAATCACGTCTCACATGGGGCTCACAGATTAAGTTGGAAGGAGAACAGCTAATGAATCACCATTTTGCAGATGAGGAAGCTGAGCACAGAAGAGTGAAGTAACTTGCCCAAGGTCACATAGCAGACAAGTGGGAGAGCAGGGATTAGAACCCAGGTCCTCTGACTTCTCATTTACTATGCCCACATTTCCTGCTTCCATCGGTTTGTAATTTATTTTAGTGACTGTCTCCCCTGCTAGATTTTAAACTCCCTGAAGGCAGGGACCCATGTCTATTAATTCTTTTGTACTCTTCTCAAGCCCTCAGTACAGAGCTCTATGCACAATTGTAAATTCTTAGGGGGCTGAGTTAAGGTCTATTAACTCTATTGTACTCTTCCAAGTACTTAGTACAGTGCTCCTCACACAGTACACTTATCTCCTAGAGGGCAAGGATCAGACCTACTCATTCTATTGTACTATCCTAAACACTTAGTATAGTGCTCTGCACACAGTAGATTGCTATCTCCTTGGGGGCAGGGATTTGAACACATAATGAGGAGACCTAATTCTCTGGAGAAGACACTAATGCTAGGAAAAGTCCAGGGAAAATGTGGAAGAGGCAGACCAGAAGCTAGATGGAGAGAGACCATAACAGTGATAAAGGAAGAACCGTGAGAAAGGTAATGGATTATGGCAGAAAACAGGATGCTCTGGAGAAAATACAAATCAGAAATTACTCCATAGCACTTGAAAATAAGGGGGCAGGGACCGTCTACTCACTCCGTTGGACTCTCGCAAGTGTTTAGGAGAGTGTTCTGCACTCAGTAGGTGCACAATAAAGACTGTGGATTGGTAGTGGCACTAAACAGCTGAAAAACTTTCCTAGATCTGTGCCTACTGAATACCCCTGAAATGGATTCAGGGTTGTGGCCTAGATGACCAAGGCTCAGTCAAGTTGAAACACCAGGCTATCCTCAAATCAAGCAAGAGTAAAACCAAGTGACAAGAGAAAGGGCTGACTCTTCTAGATGAACTTCACCAAAAAAAACTTCAAAGCTAAATGTTCCCCCAGACTGTCAGCTCCTCTGGGCAGGGAACTTGTCCAACTCTGTTGTATTGTACTCTCCCCATCTCTTAGTGCACTGCTCTGCCATCCATCAATTGCATTTATTGAGAGCTTACCAGGTACAGAGCACTGGGCTAAGCATTTTGGAAAGTACACTATAACAGACATATTCCCTGCCCACAACATGCTTACAGTCTAGAGGGGGAGACAGACATTAATATAAATGACTGTGCTGTGGGGAGGAGTGAACATAGGGGGCTAATCCAAGTGCAAGTGTGATGTAGATGAGAGTGGAATAAGAAATTAGGGCTTAATTGGGGAGGGCCTCTTGGAGGAGATGTGAGTTTAGTAAGGTTTTGAAGATGGGGAGAGTGATTGCTTGTCAGATATGAAGAGGGAGGACAATCCCCCCCCCAGAAGGAGGATGTGGGTGAGGGGCCGGCGGTGAGACGGATGAGATTGAGGTACAATAAGTAGGTTGGCATTATAAATATTATATTTGCTACTGTTTTAATGAGATGTTCTTCCCCTTGATTCTATTTATTGCTATTGTTCTTGTCTGTCTGTCTCCCCCTATTAGACTGTAAGCCTGTCAAAGGGCAGGGACTGTCTCTGTTACCGATTTGTACATTCCAAGCGCTTAGTACAGTGTTCTGCACATAGTAAGTGCTCAATAAATACTATTGAATGAATAAAGAAGCAAAGTGTACAGTCTGGGTTATAGTAAAAACAATCCATCGTATTTATTGAGCACTCACTGTGTGCAGAGCACCATACTAAGCACTTGGAAGAGTTTGATGTAACAGAGTAGGCAGACACATTCCCTGCCCATAATTAGTAAGAAATCAGGGAGGTAAAGTATTCATTCATTCATTCAAATGTATTTATTGAGCACTTACTTTGTGCAGAGCACTGTACTAAGCGCTTGGAATGAACAAGTCGGCAACAGATAGAGACAGTCCCTGCTGTTTGATGGGCTTACGGTCTAATCGGGGGAGACGGACAGACAAGAACAATGGCAATAAATACAGTCAAGGGGAAGAACATCTCATACAAACAATGGCAACTAAATAGAATCAAGGCGATGTACATTTCATTAACAAAATAAATAGGGTAATGAAAATATATACAGTTGAGCGGATGAGTACAGTGCTGAGGGGATGGGAAGGTAGAGGGGGAGGAGCAGAGGGAAATGGGGGGGAAAAGAGGGTTAAGCTGCGGAGAGATGAAGGGGGAGCGGTAGAGTAGAGGGAGAAGGGGAGCTCAGTCTGGGAAGGCCTCTTGGAGGAGGTGAGTTTTAAGTAGGGTTTTGAAGAGGGGAAGTGAATTAGTTTGGCGGAGGTGAGGAGGGAGGGCATTCCAGGACCGCGGGAGGACGTGGCCCAGGGGTCGACGGCGGGATAGGCGAGACCGAGGGACGGTGAGGAGGTGGGCGGCAGAGGGGCCGAGCGTGCGGGGTGGGCAGTAGAAAGAGAAGGGAGGAGAGGTAGGAAGGGGCAAGGTGATGTAGAGCCTTGAAGCCTAGAGTGAGGAGTTTTTGTTTGGAGCAGAGGTTGATGGGCAACCACTGGAGGTGTTTAAGAAGGGAAGTGACATGCCCAGATCATAAGAAGGAGCAAGGTGATTGAGCATGTTAAAGCCTGTGGTAAGGAATTTCTATTTGATGCAGAGGTGGATGGGCCACCCCTGGATGTGACTGAATGTGGACTGTGGGAAATGTGGACTGAATGGTTTTGTAGGAAAAAAATGATCCAGGCAGCAGAGTGAAGTATGGACTGAACTGGGGAGAGACAGGAGGCAGGGAGGTCAGCGAGGAGACCGATTCAGTAATCAAGGTGGGATAGGGTAAGTACTTGGATCAACGTAGTAGCAGTATAGATAGAGAGGAAAGGGTGGATCTTAGCAATGTTGTGAAGGACAAACTGACAGGATCTGGGAACGGTTGGGATATATGAGTTCAATGAGAGAGATGAGTTGGGGATAACCCCAAAGTTACGGGCGTGTGAGCCAGGGAGGATGGTGGTGCTGTCTACAGTGACATAGAAGTGAGGAGGAGAAGAGGGTTTGTGGGAGGAGATAAGGAGTTCTGTTTTGGACCTATTAAATTTGAGGTATTGGCAGGACATTCAAGTAGAGATTTCCTGAAGGTAGGAGGAAATTTGAGAGTTAAAGCAAAATCTTCGATTTCTATTCTACCCTCCCAAGCGCTTAGTGTTCTGCATAGTAGGTGCTCAATAACTGTATTTGTTAAGCGCTTACTATTTGCCAGGCACTAAGTAATGGGGTAGATTCAAGACAAGTGGGTTGGATGTAGTCCCTGTAATTCATTCATTCAATTGTATTTATTGAGCACTTACCTTGTGCAGAGCACTGTACTAAGCACTTAGAAAGTACAATTCAGCAACAGATAGAAACAATCCCTGTCATTTTTGTTTTATTGCTACTGTTTTTGTCAGTCTGTCTCCCCCGAATAGACTGTAAGCCCCTCAAAGGGCAGGGACTGTATCTGTTACCGATTTGTACATTCCAAGCGCTTAGTACAGTGCTCTACACATAGTAAGCTCTCAATAAATACTACTGAATGAATAAGAACCAAAATCTTAATCCCCATTTTTACAGATGAGAGAACTGAGGCCCAGAGAAGTTAAATGACTTCCCCAAGGTCACAAAACAGATAGGTGGTGGAACCGGAATTATAACCCAGGTCCTTCTGACTCCCAGGCCCATGCCCTATCCACTAGCAACACTTCTCTTCTATAAACATAGAGGAGCAACCTTGTGGATAGAATGTAGGCCTGGGAATCAGAGGACCTGGATTCTAATCCCAGCCCTGACACTTGCAAGTCACCTAACTTCTCTGGGTCTTGGTTTCCTCATCTTCTACAATGGGGATTCAATACCTGTTCTTCCTTTTGCTTTGATGGTGAGCCCCAGGGGCACTGATTATCTTGGATCTATTTCGGCAGTGAGTGCAGTCCTAGCCATACAGTGAGTACTTAAATAGTACCATCATTATTGATTGATTGACATTTTCCTCCATGGTTGTTCTGTGTTTAGAGGTTCTTGTGTTGCCTTCATTTGAGGCAACAATCCAAGAAAGAGGGTCAGATAGGAGAACATTCTGGGTTGAAACCTTTTGAGAAATGGCATGGCCTAGTGGAAAGAGCATGAGCCTGGGAGTCAGAGGACCTGGATTCTAAACCCAGCACTGCCAGTTGCCGGCTGGGTGATCTTGGGAAAGTCACTTAACTGAGACTCAGTTTCCTCATCTGTAAAATGAGGATTAAATCCTTCTCCCTACCTAAATGGTGAACCCCATTCGGGAAAGAGACAGTGCCCAAACTTCTATCTCCAGTGTTTGGCACCGAATAAATGCTTAAATACCATAAAAAAGGAAAAAAAATTAGTGTCAAGTCAGGGTGTAACTTAGAAATCCACCTCACCTAAGAGCAAATTACATCAAGGAAAATGTTACCCTCCGATACAGCACAAGAGAAAATGAAATGCGTGGTTTTGAGAGGCAAAGAAAAGGTCAGAAAAAGGTTAAGAGAAGATTCAAAGAGCAGTAATGTTGTGTCCGGGATCACCAAATCTAACTGCCCAGGGAAGCAGATCCTAAACAGACATGGATATGCATCTGATAAACTGGTTCATGTATTACCTCTTCTGTTTCCTCCTCCCAGGAGGCACCTCTTGCAAGCCCCAGACCCCACACAACCCCTAAAAGATATTTTCTACAAGGTGAACAACCATAATCCTACAATCCAGCCATGGGGAGATCAGGATGAGATGAACTGGGTTTGAACTGTGAGGTAGGATTTAAGTGAAAAATAAGGAGAGTTTCTTTGAACGGTTCACTAGGGAATTCTTGGGCAGCAATGGTTTACTATGGGGTTATCAGTTCTAGTGTCAGAATAGTTCACTGGGGAGCTGCAGTTCTAGAGGTGCAATGTCCCATTTGAGGTGATGGTTCTAGAGCAGGAATGGTTTACATAAGAAGCTTCTGGAGCTGGAGAGGCTTTGTTTGAATTGTGGTTCTAGAGGGAAAATGATTCGTTGTGGGTAGAGATTCTAGAGCTGAAATGGTTTGCATGGAGAGAGGGGAGAATTTTAAAAAAAGATTTATTTTTTTTTTTACAAAAAATGATAGTAATTATTATGGTACTAGTTAAGTGCTTACTATATAACAAGCACCATTCTAAGTGCTGGGGTAGATCCAAGCTAATCAGGGTCGACACATCCATGTCCCACATGGGGCTCGCAGTCTTAATCCCCATTTTACACATGAGGCAACTGAGGCACTGAGAAGCTGTGACTTGTTCAAGGTCACACGGTAGATGTGTGGCAGAGCTGGGATTAGAACACAGGTCCTTCTGACTTCTGGGCCTGTGCTCTCTCCACTGGGCCACACTGCCTCCCTTTATGCTACTTGTTATGCATTATGAGCCAGGTACTGGGTCATAAGCACTGGGGTAGGTACAAGTTGATAGGGTTGGACACAGTACCTGTTCCACATGGGGTGCACACTCTAAAATTGGAGGGAGGACAATTTTATCACCATTTTTCAGATGAGATAACAGGTAAATAAAATGACTTGCCCTAGGTGACAAAGCAAACGAGTGGTGGAACAGAGATTAAAACCCACGTCCTCTGACTCCCAGGCCCCTGCTCTTTCCATTAGGCCATGCTGCACTAGAGCTGAGGTGCTTTGTTGGGGTCACAGTTCTGGAGTTAAGATGATCACTTGGGGGCTGTGCTTTTTGTGCTAGGATGATTTGTCGAAGTGGGGGTTCTAGAACTTGCATTAGCCCATTGGGGACTATAGTTCTAGAAGTAGAATTTTATTACTAATCATCATAATAATGGTGCTATTTGTCAAGTGCTTACTATATGCCAAGCACTGTACTAAACACTGGGGTAGATACAAGCAAATCAGGTTGGACATAGTCCCTGTCCTGCATGAGGCTCAGAGTCATAAATCCCCATTTTACAGATGAATGAACTGAGGCACAGAGAAGTGACTTGCCTCAGGCCACACAGCACAAGCGACAGAGCCAGGATTAGAGCCCATGACCTTGACTCCCAGGCCCCTGCTCTAGCCACTACACCATGCTGCTTTTTGTTCAGTGGGTTGTAGTTCTAGACCTGGAATGCTTCATTGGATGTTCTGGTTCTACAGCTAGAACTGTAGCATTGTGGGGATTACGGAGAGCCTTCCCTGAAGAAGCTTTTAAAATGGTTTTATCCACAAGGAACGGCCCTGCCGACCATGGAGCCGTGTGACTCCGGGTCCCTATCAAAGTCTGAGCCAGGGTGCCATGGTGGACTCCATGTTTTCCTGGCCTCCCAGCATTCCTAGGACTCCTCTCTATTAGCAGAGCAGCATAATCCACTGGAAGGATCACGGGTCTGGGAGTCAGAAGACATGGGTGCTAATCCCCCTTGCCACATGTCTGCTGTGTGACCTTGGGTTAGTCACTACGCATCTCTGTGCCTCAGTTACTTCCTTTATAAAATGGAGATTGATTGTGAGCCCCATGTGGGACAGGGACTGTGTCCAAACTGATTACCTTGTATTTACCCCAGAGCTTAGAATAATGCTTGGTACATAAGTGCTTAACAAATGCCACAATTTTTTATTATCGTGTCTCAGTCAATGATGAAAAAGCCAGTCCCTTATAGGACATTAATGGAGGGTCCCAGAACTGACCTCTTAGGGGGCAATGGGACTATGGGGTGCGGGAAGACCCCCCTCTAGAGTGTAAGCTCCTTGTGGGCGGGGAATGTGTTTGTTAGTACTCTCCCAAGCACTTGATCAAGTGCCCTGCACACAGTGAGGGCCCAATCAATACAATTGACTGACTGACTCTGGCTCAGTTGGCCATTGGCTAGGGATGGAAGGGAGGAGGGTTGATGCTTTCCTCCTAATTAGCACAATATCCCCCATTAAAGGTGACAGGCAGCGAGGGTGGTCCTCTGGACTCACACTGATTCCTGCAGTCTTCTTGATTAATGTTCCATTTAGTGCAATAAACAATACAATTACTCAACTGGGGCAAACTCAACTCAGGAAAAAAAGCCACCTTTACTGTTCAGAGCTGGCATTTCAGCGCTACCAGGAGGGCCCAAGTAACACTATTTATCTACCAAGCAATGAGGACTCCTCAAATTCTGGCCCCCACCCTAAAACAAGTGGGAGAAAAATAGAAAAATCTTCCTTCCCCAGCTCTGCCCAGTTCACTGGTGCCAGGGGAGGATCAGAATCCAGACCACTGAGGGTTTTAAAGGTGTGGCATAGTGGATAGAACATGAAAATGAGTTAGAAGGACCTGGGTTCTAATCCCAGCTTGGCCACTTGGCCACTGCGTGACTTTGGACAAGTCACTTCACTTCCCTGTACCTCAGTTCCCTCATCTGTAAAATGGAGGTTAAAATTGTGAGCCCTGTGTGGGACAGGGACTATGTCCAACCCAATTAGACTGTATCTAACCCAGTACTTAGAACAGTGCCTGACATAGTAAGCAAATACCCCCCAATTATTATTCAGAGGAAGAACAAAAGGGTATTTTCACTATTGAGTTCTCACTTAAGCACTCAGTACAGTGGAAAGAGCACAGACTTGGGAGTCAGAGAACATGGGTTCTAATTCTAGTTCCACCACTTCTCTGCTGTGTGACCTTGGGCAAGCTGCTTAACTTCTCTATGCCTCAGTTACCTCATCTGTAAAATGGAGATTAAAACTGTGAGCCCCACATGGGACAACCTGATTAACTTGTATCTACTCCAGCACTTAGAACAGTGCTCGACACATAGTAAGTGCTGAACAAATACCATTATTACAACCCATGCTTAATACATACCATTGACAAAACTAAATGATTATTCTTTATCATCTCAGTCTGGGTGAATCATTAATAGTCAGTGGGATGAGCATTTTGAGGTCCTTATTTTTGAAATGGGAGCTGTGTGATGCAGCTAATCAAATCAGTGGTATTTACAATAGGCAGAGCACTGCACTAGTGGTTGGGAGGGTACAATAGAGTTACTAGACAATCCCTGCCCTCAAGGAGCTTATAATCTAGTTGGGAAGAGGGAGACTAAAGTAAATTTCAGGTATGGGAAAGCAAGGAAATTGAAATATGTGTATCTAAGACCTGCAGTTGTGGGTGGGAGGTCTGGGCAGGTGGGAGGGCATAAAGAAGAAAAATTTGTGAGCTAGGTTATAATGAGATTTATTAAATTGTATTTATTATGTGCATAATGAATGCCAAGTTCTTTACTAAGATTGGGAAAAAGAATATTTGGGTGAGAACTAGACACAGTCCTGAGCTCCCAAGGGGTTTACAATCTAAAAATAAGGAGGGTTAAGAGGGTTGGAGAGAGAAATATATAGAAAGATAAACAATAAAAATCCCAAAGCAACACAAAAGACACAGCGTGACCTATTGGAAATAGCATGAGCCTGGGAGTCAGAAGAACTGGCTTCTAAAACCAAATCTACTGTGTGAAAATTGAGGCAAATTACTTCCCTTCTGTGCCTCAGTTACCTCATCTGTAAAATGCAGATTGAGACTGTGAGCCCCATGTGGAACAGGGACTGTGTCCAACCTGATTAAACTGTACCTACCCCAGAGCTTAGAACACTGCTTGGCACATAACACTTAATACGACCATTATTATTATTACTAGTGTTTCTCAGTCAACAGTGAAAGAGCCAGTTCCTTAAAGGACATGAGGGGAGGGGCCCATGACTGACAGCTTCAGGGTGGAGCCTTTGAAGACACCCCTCTAGACTGTAAGATTATTTGCTGTGGGCAGGGAGTGTTCCTATTATATTGTACTCTCCCAAGTGGTTAGCACAGTGCTCTATACACATTAAGCACTTAATAAGTACATTTGACTGACTGACCCTGCTTGAGTCAGCTGGCCATTGGCTGGGGATGGAAAGGAGGGTTCAAGCTTTCCTCCTAATTAGAACTATATCCTCCATTACAATCCCTGGCACACAGTAAGTGTTTACAAATAGCATAAGAACAAAAAAGACTGAAGGATAAATACAAGAAGAAGGTGTTGTAACCAAAGCAGCAGAGTTTCAGGTTCCTCTCGGCTTAGATGGAGGTTTCGAGAGAGTTGAGATCTGGTGGTTTTGGGAGAGGAGACAGTTCCAGGTAAGGAGGCCCTACGGGGTTTGGGTTTGAAAGAGGAACAGGGAGGGGAAAGTGAGGTATTGTGGGAAGCTTGACTGGAGAGGTGGGTGAAACTTGGGCTGAAGAGAAGCACAGGATAAGGACAGAGAAGGAAGGAGAGTCCTTATGGAGGGCCTTGAAACTAGTTAAAGCTTGAAAGGGAGGTTAACGGGTAGTCTTGGCATGGTGGGGGTGGGGGCACTTGCAGAAGAGAGGGAAGTGAGCAGAATGACGTTTTAGGACAAGCATGATAATTATGCTAAGCACTTGTGTCAAGCACTATATAAAGCCCTGGGGTAGATATGAGATGATCAGGATGGATTCAGACCCTATCCCACCCACAGCTCGCCACCTATGTAGGAGGTGGAACAGATATTGAATCCCACTTGACAGATGGGAAAATGGAGGCCCAAAGTAGTTTAAGCAACTTGCCCATGGTCATGCAGCTGACAAGTGGCGGAGCTAGGATTAGAATGCAGGGCCTGACTCCCAATCACGTGCCTCATCCACTAGACCACTCTGGCTCCTCATTTCTAAAATGGGGATAAGTTACCCGTTCTCCCTCCCCGTTAGACTTAGCAAATACCATTATTATTATTGCTCCATCTACTATCACTGCATAAAGTAATTGTGTAGCCTCCCTCTCTTGACTGTAAGCTCACTGTGGGCATGGAATGTATCTGCTTGTTACACTGTACTCTCCCAAGTCCTTAGTACAGTGCTTTACACCGAGTAAACACTCAATAAATACAACTGACTCCTAGTAGTAGTTTTTATTGAGTGCCCATTTGATGCCGTGCACTGTACTAGGTGCTTGGGAAGTGCAGAATAAGACAGACCCTCTAGGAACGAACAAGTTCAGCCTTAAGCTTAAGGGGTTCAGGCATCTGTCCTGAGCTACCTCTGCCCCAGGTCTGTGGGTTTAGGGGCCATCATCACCACCATCCAGTCGAACAGACCCAAGACTTAAATTTTCCCCCAAGTCATGGACCTCCAACAAGTATGAAAACCAGAAACAAGGAGGTCATTGACCAGAGCTGTAACTGTGGATGATCAGGGAATTCTGCATTAGCAGAAACGAATCAGGAGAAAATTCCACCCGGCATAACGGCTCCCATCTCTCCTAAAAACTCACCTCTCCACAGAGTCTTGGCAGGTTAACCCCACAGGATTCAACGTCTGCTTTTCTCTCCAGCCCTCGTGGAAATAAAAATCTGTGCTCCTGTCAGTTATGCTTTGTGTGTCATTTGTGCCTCTATGAGTTGTGTCATTTGTCTTGGGTTATCTCATTTTGTATCTCTCTCTGTGGCAGGGTACTTCTGTTTATCCTGTCATTATATTATAAACGTCTCAAGGACAGAGATGGGAACTGTTTTTTTTCTCCTTTAGTAATTCACGTTAGCTTCTCATAGGCTCGGTTCTCTTGAGATGCACGTTTTCACTGAAACTATTGGATACGATGTTGTTGGGGAAATCAGGGAAAGTTCTTCCAACAACACATATCTGTCGGGACAGAAAGCTATGCCATGTCAGAGGAAATAGTGGTACTTCGGCCCAGCTGGCATACTACAACAATTAGGGGTCACGTCAATCCAGCTGTCTATACTCAAACACGTATGCATGATGTTGACCTAGACGCATTTACTATTTCACATAAGTTCAATGTTTCTCCTGCTGCTTGTACTGTAATGTCCACGCATGACAGTCCAGCTGCATACACTAAAATATGCAGTCATGACGCCAACCCAACTGCATGCACTAAAATATATATGCGTGCTACCAACCCAGCTGCATGTACTAAAATATGAATGCATGATGCCAAACCAGCTGTATGCACTATTGCATGTGTGCACAAGATTGGTCACTCCAGCTTCATGTCCAGCACTAGTACAATGCCTGGCACATAGAAAGTGCTTAACAAATACCATCATCATTATTATTACTATAGCATATGTGGATCCTTGGTCCAGGTGCACACACTAGAATGTGAATTTTGTTATACTTAGGAACAGAGTATCACATTCAGGAGGTCTGATGGTCCAGTGTCTTGCACACCTGAAGGGTTCAGTGAGCCCCCGCGAGTAGCTTCCTGCGCCAAGGAGGCCTCCCTCACCTTGAGAAACTCCAGACTCATTCTTTCTAGAGGGGTGGGATATTTTCTGACTTCTTGTTCATCCAGAAATAATAGTAGTCATTAACTATTAAAACACTTACTACAGGCCAAGCACTGGGGTAGTCAGTCGGTCAATCGTATTTATTGAGTGCTTACTATGTGCAGTACACTGTACTAAGCACTGAGGAAAGTAGAATATAACAATATAAGACACATTTCCTGCCCATAATGAACTTACAGTCTTGAGGTGGAAAAACGCAGGGGGCTGGCTTACAGTCTAAAGGGAGGAAGAACAAGTGTTGAGTACCCCTTGTACGGATGAGGAAGCTAAGGTCCAGAGATATGACTTGGCCAAGGTCACACTGCAGGCAAGTGGCCGGATCAGAATTAGAACCCAGGTCTCCGGGCTCCAAGTCCTAAATTCTTTCCTCTAGGCTGTACTGCTTAATCAAGATAGCAATCAATTGTGTTTACTGAGCACCCACTGTGTGCAGAGCATTATAGTAGACCTTTAGGATATGGAAAGAAATAAGGTAGATTTTAGAAGACATAATGAAAGGAAAAGCAGGATATGGCTATATACTGAATTCATTTATCCAGTCAGCCAAATAGCAATCAATGAAACAGCGTGGCCTAAAGCAAAGAGCCCAGCCTGGGAGTCAGGAGACAGATTCTAATCCTGACTCCATTCCTCTGCCCCTGCATGACTTGCGTGCATTGGGAAGTCACTTAACTTCTTTGGGCCTTGGTTTCCTCATCTGTAAAAATGGGGAATTCAATACCTGTTCTACCTCCTATTAAGAGTTTAAGCACCGTATGAGACAGGAACTGTGTCCAGCCTATCTTTCATCTATCCCAGAGCTTGCATTTAAGTGCTTAAATACTACAATTATTTGTTTGGCTCCCACCACATTTAAAGTCCTAGATGGACAAAGGGGAGTAGGAAGAAACGAGATTCCTGTCCTCAAGGAGTTTAGAGTAGAAGTGAAAAGAGAAGCAGCATGGTCTAGTGGCTAGAATATGGGCCTGGAAATCAAAGACCTGAGTTCGAAACCCAGCTCTGCCACTTGTCTCCTGTGTGACCTTGGGCAAGTCACTTCACTCCCCTGTGCCTCAAGTCCCTCAACTGTAAAATGGAGATTAAGATTGTGAACTCCACAAGGGACATGGACTCTTTCCAACCTAATAATCTTGTATCTACCCTAGCACTTACTACAGTGCCTGGTACATAGTGAGTGCTTAACAAATACCATAAAAAGGGGTGCTCTCTGAACAAAGCCAAGGAAGAGCCGGAAGCTGAATGTGAAATGAAGTCAAATCCAACGCCCCTTGAGCCATCAGTGACTGGCAACGGGGCTCAGCTGACAGATTGGGGGTGGGAGGGAAACGACATTTCTGGGGTGTTTGCGTGAGGACTCAGCTCACAAGGAGCTATCCTAGTCCTCAAGAAGGGACTCCATCCCTGATCCTTCCCCACAGCAGCCTGCATGGCCCAAAATTCTCCACTGGAAGAGCTGATGAAATGATTTGTGAGAAAAGAATGCGAATGACAGAAAATGAGCTGCAGATGCCTGCCATAACTTTTCCAAGTCTCAGTAAGAGCTCCAGCCAAGCTCAACTCACGGACAACCATGGGTCTCCCCCTACATCCCGCCATCCCCCTCCCCAAACTGCTCCAGGAAGATTGGCCAGCGAGAATCCCCAGCTCTGCTTAAGCCCCCTATTCTTGCCTTCCCCTTCTCCCTGACCCACAAATGAAAGAGTCAAGAGGAGAAAGCTAGCCAGGATACAATCTCCCTGGGTCTGAATGGCTTTCTGGAGGCTTCAGTCCCACTTTCCTCAGGGAACCCTCTGTCTTCTCATCCTCCCTTTCCCTCTGTGTTGCCCTGACTTGCTCCCTTCATTCATCCCCCCGCCCCTCCTGGCCCCACAACACTTATGTCCACATCTGTAATCTTATTTATATTCATGGCTGTCTCTCCCTCTAGACTGTAAGCTCATTGTGGGCAAACTGTGTGGCTGTTTATTGCTCTCTTGTACTCTCCCAAGCACTTAGTACAGTGCTCTGCGCACAGGAACTGCCAATTAATACAATTAATGAATCCCCTTGGGTTTCCCACTTTGAATTGATTTTCTCCTTCTCAATGGCCTGCACATTGAGGAGTCAGCCAGGAATATACCCTGCTGGTTAGTCCAACCTGGCCTTATTAAGCACTTATTCCCTAAGCGCTGGGGTAGAATCAAAACAATCCGATCAGACGCAGTCCCCATCCCACACTGGGTTCACTATGTAAGATGGAAGGCATGAAAGTATCTTTCTCCCCATTTTACAACTAAAGAAACTGAGACCCAGAGAGGTTTAGGGTCTTGCTCAAGGTCACAGCAGGACAATCTCAATGCTAGGATTAACAGTTTTGTCACCTGACTCCCAGTTCTGTTCTCTCACCCTGGGCCATGTAGCCTGGACTCCCACCCCCGAGTTCTGGTCCCTAATGAGGCAGAGGGGGAGGGGAGGAGTTGAGTCTACCATCTCAAGTACCAAACTTGGTGTTTGGGAATTCACAAATTTGGAATCAGGAGGTCCCTCTCCAACTCTCCACCCTACACCAAATAACAAAATCATCTCTCTCTTTTCTAGCTAGAATTTCCCAGGATGTACCTAGGAGCTCCAAAATTCCCACCATTGAGCAAATCAGCTGAAAAGCAGTGTGACCTAGTGGACATAGCAAGGGCCTGGGAATCAGAAGGACCTGGCTTCTAATCCTGGCTCTGCCACTTATCTGTGTAACCTTGGCAAGTCACTTTGCTTCTCTATGCCTGAGTTATTTCATCTGTAAAAAATGGTAATTAAGACTGTGAACCCCATGTTGAACAGGGACCAAGTTCCACCCCATTTGGTTGTATCCAACCCAGTGCTTAGTACAGGGCCTGGCACAGAGTGTTTACCAAATACTATTATTATTTATTACAGCCACCCAGCAGAGCAGCTCCCAACCTAAGGCTGGTCTTGGTGGTCAAAATCCAACCTCACTGCTACCACCTCCACTCCAGGATTTTTTTTTTTTTTTTTTTACACATTATCAAATAAAAACAACAGAATTGAAAGAGGAACCTTCCAGGGGCCTAAGATCATGGATACCCAGGGGCAAAAGAAACCAGAAGCTGGTTCAAAGGTTAGATGGGTTTCTTCCCGGCTTCTTACTGCTTACAAAGAGTCAATTATATCTCCCTTTAACTCTCAGAGATCTCCTCTCTGTTCTGCCCATTCGGGCAGAAAGGAGATGCTAAGGCTACTTCCCTAGACCTTACTGTAGTGAAGTAATATACTCAGAAGTTCACACATCCTAGACTGTAAAATCCTTGAAAGCAGAGATTGTGTCTACAAATTCCCTTGAATTGTACTCTGCCAAGCACAGGGAATGTGTCAATTTTCTAATCCATTCTCCTCTACTACTGTGCCCTGAATCAGCACTAAATGCTCCTGTTACCTAGTACAGAGCTTTGCACACACTAAGAGTTCAGTAAATACTACTGACTGCATTTTATTCAGAAGGTGTCCAGTACATACAGTTATTTTTACTCTTGCTCCTATTACTACTACCAATCAGTAGTATTTATTGAGTGCTTACTATGTGCAGAGCACTGCACTGAGCTGGGGGAAAGTATAATACAACAGAATTAGCAGGCACTTTCCCTGCCCATAATGAGTTTACAGTCTTTTACTATCACCACTTTTTTTTACACCACTTTTACTATCACTACCTAGGGCAGTGCTCTTTATACACAGTAGCTCAATACTACTGAGTGGTTGTGTTGCATTCAGTAGGTGCTCAATAAATTCATTCAATATATTTGAGTGCTTTCTATGTGCAGAGCACTGTACTAACCACCTGGGAGAGTATATTATGACAATACACAGACATTCCCTGGCCCCAATGAGTTTAGAGTCTAGATTGTGTGTGTGTGTGTGTGTGTGTGTGTGTGTGTGTGTTTTGCTAGGAGGAAGTAGGAAGCCTGTAGGGGAAGCTGAGAGGAAGAAGGTAGGAGAGTCCTCCACATATTGTAAAGTATGGGACTCGTCAAACAAGGAGTCTGAAAACTGAGATGGAAAACTCAGATCCTAACCAGCATGGCAGAGGAAAGAAGGCCTGTTTTGCAAAATGGGACATCAGTCTTCAACATAATTGTTAGCATTTGTATAACCCTCCTAGGTGCCAATCACACTCCCTGCGCTACAGCTGGAATCATCAGTCCCTGGTCAGGGAAGGCTTCCTGTAGGAGAGGGCAATCAATAGCATTTGAGTGCCTAAGGTGAGCAGAACACTGTATTAAGCATTTGGGAGAATCCAATAGTTTGTGAACCTGATCACAGCCCTCTAAGAGTTTACAGTGTGTACACAGAACACAGTACTAAGAGTTTTGGAGAGTACAGAAAATGCCCCATTCAGATCACTGTTCGATCAATAGCATCGTCTCAATGTCAGCCCCCTCCATAGACTTGAAACTCCTTGTGGACAGAGATTTCTACCAAATCTTTTATACTGCACTCTCCCAAGGGCTTAGTAGCGAGAAGCAGCGTGGCTCAGTGGAAAGAGCATGGGCTTTGGAGTCAGAGGTCATGAGTTCGAATCCCAGCTCTGCCACTTGTCAGCTGTGTGACTGTGGGCAAGTCACTTAACTTCTCTGTGCCTCAGTTCCCTCATCTGTAAAATGGGGATGAAGACTGTGAGCCCCACGTGGGACAACCTGATTCCCGTGTCTACCCCAGCGCTTAGAACAGTGCTCTGCACATAGTAAGCGCTTAAATACCAACATTATTATTATTAGTAGTAGTATACAGTAAGAGCTCAATAAATGCCACTGCTTGACTGACTAAGCATTTGGGAGAGTTCAGTGGAGTCAGCCAGATTCCCTATTCAGCTACACAGACGAGCCAAGAAGTAGCACAGCTAGTGGACAGAGCACGGGACTGGGAATCAGAAGGACCTAGGTTCTAATCCTGGCTCTGCCACTCGTCTACTGCAGGACCTTGGGAAGTCTCTTCACTTTTCTGGGCCTCAGTTCCCTCATCTGTAAAATGGGGATGAAGACTCAGCCCCATGTGGGACAGGGATTGTAATCAACCTGATTAGCTTGTATCTACCACAGTGAGAGCTTAATACCATCATTTTTATCATTATCCCAACACACATCCAAGCCCATGGCCTCTGAAATGCCCACAGGTTGCCTGCCAATCCAGCTAAGCACAGCTGCCAGCCCATTCAACTCTGGCCAACAGCAAAAGAGCAATGGTCCGTTCCCACCCTGACTATTCCAGATCCAGCTCCCACGCTGACCCTTGGATCACCCTCAGGACTCTCAGGCCCAAGACTTTCCCAACACCCCACGGATCCATCTTCCATAGGAAGGGCAGTGTACCCTCAAGATCTAAGGAAGAATCCCCTGGGATAACCAGGCCCCGGTGCTTGCAGATAGTTACTGGATAAATATCTTATCCGTAGGCTCACAGGGCCCCAGATGCTCCGGGCTAATACAATGGACTCAACTTTGCCATTAAAGGCAGGCTCTGGCAGCGGTGTGAAATCAGGAGTTCGAGGGGGGTGTCAAAGGACCCCATCAGGGGGTCGCAGGGCTGACAGTGGGAAGCTGGACTGCATTTGATACGCCTCGGCCAATCAAAGGCAACGAGCCAGCCCGTTACACACTGTGTAATAGTCCACTGGGGTCTCACTGGGAACATTCCACAGGGGCTGGGCTGGGATCCTATCCAGTCTCCTGGCTAGTCTAAAGTCCATAAATTACCACCTCTGCCACCAAAAAAAGAAAGTGAGTTGGGGGTGGGGGGCATTTTAAGATAAAGTGCCTCAATTATCAGGCCAACAGCTTCTCGTCCTGTCCTCAGGCTGTATATTATTTCTGAAAAGGGTCCAGGCCTCCACTGGAAGCACGCGCTTTATTGCTCTGGGGCAGACCCACACAGGAGAGCAGGCTGCCCACAAACCAGCTCTTAGCCGGAAGAAGGTGACTTTCTCTGGGGCTTTCTCACCCGGTGGCTGACTGCTGACGGGGTGGGGGGAAAAGTCACAAATCAAGATGGAAGTGCTCTCTCTAGCATATTCAGGCACCCGCCTGCACATACCCACATGGGGAAACCTTCAGGCCATGTTTCCCCACTCTTCAAGAACCTCCACTAGCTGCCTATCCACTTCCACATCAAACATACTCCTCACCATTGGCTTTAAAGCACTCAGTCACCTCACTACTCTCCAACTACAACCCAGTCCGCACACTTTGCTCCTCTAATGCTAACCTTCTCACTGTGCCTCCATCTTGTTTATCTCACTACCGATACTCGCCCAGGTCCTGTCTCTGGCTTGGAATGCCGTCCCTCTTATAATGGTATTTGTTAAGTGCTTACTATATGCTGAGTACTGTTCTAAGTGCTGGGGTAGATACAGGGTAATCAGATTGTCCCACGTGGGGCTCATTTTTTAATCCCCATTTTTACAGCTAAGGTAACAGGCACAGAGAAGTTAAGTGACTTGCGCAAGGTCACCCAGCAGTCAAGTGGCGGAGCCGGGATTAGAACCCACAACCTCTGACTCCCAAGGCCGTGCTCTTTCCACTAAGCCATGCTGCTTCTCTAATTATCAGGCCAACAATTATCTTATCTGACAGGCAATGACTCTCCCCTGCTTCAAAGCCTTATTGAAGGTACCTCTCCTCCGAGAGGTCTTCCCCAACTCATCCCTCCTTTCCTCTTCTCCCATTCTTTTCTAGGTCACCCACTTGCTCCCCTTATTCATCTCCTCTAAGCCCCACAGCACATATACATATGTGTGATTTATTTCTATTAATGTCTCTCTCCCCCTCCAGACTAAACTCATTGTGGGAGGGACTGTATCTGTTTATTATTCTACCACACTCCTCCAAGCACTTACTACAGTGCTTTGCACCCAGTAAACACTCACAATATAGGACTAACTGCATGATAAGGGGAAGCAGCATGACCTAGAGGATAGAGCACGGGCCTGGGAGACAGAAGGACCCGAATTCTAATCCTAGCTCTGCCACTTGCCTGCTATGGGACCTTGGGCAAATCGCTTCACTTCTCTCAGCCTTAGTTCCCTCATCTGTAAAATGAGGATTAAGACTGTGAGCCCCATGTGGGACAGGAACTGTCCAATGTGATTAGCTAGTACTTATCCCAGATCTTAGAGCAATGCTTGACTCATAGTAAGCACTTAAATACCATCATCATCAACCCCACACACGTACATGTCCCTCACACGGATGGGCATGCACACACACATACACACATACCCTTCGCCCCCCAAAAAAACTACCATCCCCAATTTAAAGCCAGTGCCAGGACCAATTAAATCCAGAGGGTGTTAGAGTACCACATGTTGGAAAGAAAGAACAAACAAAATGAAACTATCCAGGTCATCTCACTGAGTGCCAGGAGCTTCTTGTCTGTGTTCCTTTTCCTGGGGAGAGCCAGAAATCTTGATCCAGATGAGACAAAATTATTAATAGTAATAATCCTAACAATAATCAATAGTGGTATTTAAGCACTTACTATGTACCAAGCACTGTACTAGGTGCTGGAGTAAAGACAAGAAAATAATCCAGTCAGATCCAGTCCCAGACCCACTGGAGGCTCACAGTCCTAAATAGGGCGGAGAATACCCACTGAACACTCACTCCATTTTACAGATGAACTGAGGCACAGAAAAGTTAAGTGAGTAGACCAAGGTCACACAGGAGGCAAGTGACAGAGCTGGGATTAGAAAGCAGATTCTCTGATTTCCAGGCCTGTGCTTTTTCCACTAGTAAAGGGCTGGTGCCTGCTATCTAGATAAGTGGGGGTTGGGGGGCAGGGAGAGAATAGTAGGGAGTTAAGGGGTGAATTGATCCAAATGTCGTCTCTATTGAGACATCTCCTTAGTGTGTGTATTTGTTGTGGAGGGAGGGGGTAGATAATAATCCCAGCAATTAAAATTTTATTCTGTGCTAAAGACTTGGGTAGGTTATCAGATTGGATATGGTCCCTATCCCATACTGGGCTTGTAATTGAATTTATTCCCATCTTACAGGGGAGGAAATTGCAGCCCAGAGAAGTTAAGTGATTTGCCCAAGATCATGGAACAGAGTTTGGGCTAGAGCCTGAGACTACTGACTCCCAGTCCCATTCTCTTTCTTCCCAAGAGATGAGAAATCAGGTTCACAGCCATTTAGTAAGCTCCTGGAAGGCAGAAATTCATTCATTCATTCAATAGTATTTATTGAGAGCTTACTTTTTGCAGAGCACTGTACTAAGTGATTGGAAGGTACAATTCGTCAAAAGATAGACACAATCCCTGCCCAATGATGGGCTCACAGTCTTCATGCCCTCACCGGCTACTGTACTCCCCCAATCTCTCAATAGAGTGTTCTGCACACAATAAGTGCCCCATCACTATTACTAATTGATTGATTACTGCAAGAGATCAGTTTTTCTTGAGATTCCTCCAAACTGCAACTCCCTTCCATTCTCTTTAATCCTCCCATTTCAAACTCTAAACGAGTTTTCTGTCCAGCTGGCTTAACTCCTGCCCTGGATGGATACAGCACCAGATTCCTTTAAGGTTTCGTTTCTAAATATTGAGGAGCAGCGAGACTTAGTGGATAGAGCCCAGGCCTGGGAGTCAGAAGAACCTAGGTTCTAATCCCAGCTCCACCACGTGTCTGCTGTGTGACCTTGAGCAAATCACTTCACTTCTGAGCCTCAGTTCCTTCATCTGGAAAATGGGGATGAAGAGTATGAGTCCCATGTGGGACAGGGACTGTGTCCAACCTGATTACCTTGTTTCTACCCCAGTGATTAGAACAGAGCTTGGCACATTGCAAGCACTTAAGTACCATAATAATTATTTTCATTACTATGAACACCCAGGCTCCCTCCACCTCAGACTTCCCACTACGTCATTGTGTAAGGTAGTAATAGTATTCACTGTTTACTATGTGCTTTGTTGGGTGTTACAGAGTCAGATCAGACACAGCCTACCCCACACCCACCTACCTGCTCTCTTCTCTTGCTTTTCCCCCATTCACTGCCATCACTCCTCCCAAGTCAATCACCTCACCATCCCTCTCCCATGACTCTTCCATCTCTGTAGGGGAAGCAGCATGTCCTAATGGATAAAGCCCAGACCTGGGAGTCAGAAGGACCTGAGTTTTAATCATGGCTCCGCCACGGGTCTGCTGGATGACCCTGGGCAGTCACTTCACTTCTCTGGGCCTCAGTTCCCTCATGTGTAAAATGGGGATGAAGACTGTGAGCCCCATGCGGGACAGTGACTATGCACCAAACTAGTTCACTTGTATCTATCCCAGCACTTAGAACAGTGCTTAACACACAATAAGTGCTTAAATATCACCATCATTATCCATCTCCTCATTCCCTCTCTTCCCTCATTTTGACACTCCCTCCCCGCCCACATCAGACAGATCCTCAGCTCCCCCCACCCTCAAAGCCCTCTTGAAATCCTGCTCTGTTCATCATGCTTTTCCCGGATTAAATTCCCAGTCCTCTGAGCTCTATCATCCCCTCAAACAACTCTAGCCCTGATGAACATACTTACAGACTCCTTAGCACCCAGGTATATATGCCCTCTCCATTATTTATTTTTACTACTCTAGTTGTAAATGATTCTGTTCTTGCCTTGGCAAGTAAGCTTCTTTTGGGCAAGGAACCCGACACTTGGTTATTTAGAATTTCCCAAGCAATTAGTACCCTGCGATCCATCACTAAATGCTACCACACTAATACTCTTTAACAGTATTTGTTAAGTGCTTTCTATTAGGCCAGATATTCCCCCTCTAAACTATATACTGGTTGTGGGTAGGGAATGTGTCTGTTTATTGTTGTAAGGTACTCTCCCAAGCACTTACTACAGTGCTGTGCACACAGTAACTGCTCAAAAAATACGATCGACTAAGCACTGGGGTAAAAACAAGCTAATCAGGTTGGTCACAGTCCCTGTCCCACTTGGGGTTCACAGTCTTATTCCTTCCTCATTTTACAAAACTAAAGCCCTGAACTAAACGTTAGGGTAGGTACAGTACCTGTCCCACAGGAGGCTCTCAGTCTTAAGTAGGAGGGGAAACAGGTACTGAATAGCTGTTTCACAGATGAGGAAATAGAGGCACTAAAAAACACCTCAGAGCAATTGTGATCTTCTCAGATGCAACAACACTGGGCAAGGAAGGACTAGTACAGTGTTCTGCACACAGTAAGCACTCAAATGCCACTGCTTGATTATTTTTAAGATGCTGTAGTAGTTTAGTTGGGCTTCAGCTTTGGTTTTCAGGGCCCAGGAGGAATGACAGAGGGGAAGAGGAATGATAAATTATTCCTTTATTCAGGATTTCCCAAGCACTTGAAACAGTGTGCAGCACAAAGTGAGCATTCAATAAATACTACTGCTACTATCCCTAATGACATGATGCTGAAGGACTTGTTAAAGTGTCATCAGCCCCGAGCATCTGGGAACTCCGTGCCCTTCTATCAGTAGCATTTATTGAACGCTCATTTGTGTACATGGAGCTCCCTGGGTCGATGAAGTACAGTGTGTAGTGTGTGCTGGGAGAAACAGGGGAGTGCAGAAATCAGATGGACTGGCTCATACTCCCAGCAAGCTGACAGTCTAAAGAAGGGAGCTGGCCTAGTCTCTATCCAACTGCGTGCAGGGCACTGTACAGAGCAGTTGGGAATGCACAACAGAAGCAAAAAATGCAGTCCCTGTCCTCGAGGAGCTCACAGTGTAGCTAGGAAGTGCCCGATCCTCTCCCTCGGGAGCGATTTTTCCAAGACCGGAGCTTCAGAGCGAGCTAGAACTGAGAAATCCCAACTTTTCAGGAGTCTGAGTTCAAAGTGCCCTGTCCCATCCTATCTTCCAGTCCGTCAGACTCTCTTCCTCCATAAAGCCTAACTCTGAGCCTTAAAGCCTTCTCAAAATCGCTCGCCTCTTCACCAATCTTCCTAGCCAAAGAGAAGAGTGGATCCAAATGGTCTCCCCGCCGGTTATTTCATCTTTCTGAATCCATTTTTGGGTGCATGCGTCCCGGCCTTAACGTTTTCCAGGCTATGGCTGCTCTGGCCCTTACTGTATGCAGAAACAGTTACTTAGCATCAGTAAGCCCCTTGTTAAAGCCTTCTCCCTTTTGTAATCCTATCAGGCTAACCAAAAGGAGTTTGTTCTGAAATAGAGACTCCCATTTTGTAACCTGGCTTCTTCTAAGAGATCCCTCCGTGCACACTTCAGTCCTTCAGCGACAAAAGGCAGATCTTGCTTGTGCTGGAGCAACTAACAAAAGACAGCAGCGTGTTTGGGTTAGCCAGTAGGGGGTTAATGAAAATCCTAAACCCAAAGGACTCCTACCTTATCTGCAATCATGAATTTATTGAAGAATGTGTTAATGTGCCTGGATTGCATTCATCTAGGGTTAGAGCTTTTCAAATTCTTCCCCCACCCTCCCCACTACTTTCCATCCCTCCCCAGAAAACTCACAATGCTGTTTAAACAAAGGACTGCCCACACAAAGAACAAATTTACACAGTAAAGTTTTCTTGCGAGCTCCCGAGCAGGGTCTGGAAGAATTCCAGCTTTATAAAGAGAAAGGGGAGGGTGGGGGGGCGGGGAGGGGCGCAGAATTTTTACAGAGGGGAGAAAAGAAATAGAAGAAAAATTCCCACCTCTTGAAGCCCAGAGAGAGTATTCTTGCCAGTTAAAAACATCCCCCCTGAGGAATAAGTTTCTCTCAGGACCTCTCCCCAGTGTATAGGTCTCAACTGACTTATTTTGCAAGTAAGCTTTGTTTTATTGTTTTATTGCTTAAAATTTTCCCAATGGGATCTTTGTTTCAGGGTTGCGGGTCAAAGCTTGGGTTTTTTTTCCTCCAGGGGAGAGAAGCCACTGGCCCTGGGAATGAGGGCACAGAGGGACCCAGGACTTCTTAGTTGGGTTTAGCCAGGTAGTGTCAATCATCCCCAAGGTACAGAGTGGGCCAGCTCATAGGCCTAAGAACAAGTGAGATGTAAGTTTTTGGACTCTCTGGACCATGGTGAACACTAACTTTTGAAAGGATGCTAGAAGTCAACATTACACATCAGAAGAGAAGGGAGAGGCCTAATGGATTCTAGTCCCAGCTTCCCAAAGTCACCCAGCAGACTGGTGGTGGACGGTGCTTAACTTGAGTCTCAGTTCCCTCATCAGGGAAATGAGGATAGGATACCGCCTTCCTCAGTGCTTGCTGCAGAAATATCTGCTTCAAAACTGGGCTAAATAGGTGGTATAGTTCCAGGGAACACTCAAGAAAAGCCCATATCCCCTTTCACACACAAAGAAAATTAAGGACAAGAGAAGCCTAGACATGCCACTGTGGATCAGAGCAACCATTGCTGACCTAATATTCTGCCTTCAAATGGGACAATCAAAAACATTTGGAGAATAAATTCCCTGTGTACAGGAAGCATATCTTGTGCTTCTCTGGTACTATCCCAAGTGCTCACTGGAGTGTACCACACCTAGAGGCGCTCAGTATGTACCATTCCTAACTGGTCAAATGGTTGCCCTCTTAGTATCCACCTGGCAGAGCGGGACGTCCTGTAAACACTGTGCTCGGCAGAAGCTGAGTGTGTGATGTTCCTGAAACTACAATTCCCACTAACACCTTTTGCACAAGCAGGAATCAAAGTTACCTCCTTAGCCAAAGGGATTATGCGTCTCTACTGCTGAACTGTACCTTCCAAGTGCTTAGTACAGTGCTCTGCACACAGTAAACACAACCTACGATTGATTGAACTCCCTCACCTCAATGGTATTGAGTACTTACTCCCTCTAGACTGTAAGATAGTTATGGGCAGGGAATGTGTCAACTAATTCTGTTGTACTCTCCCAAGCGCTTAGTACAGTGCCATGCATATAGTAAGTGTTTGATAAATACCATTGATTGATGGATTGCAGAGCACTGTTTTGAGTGCTTGGGAGAATACAATACCTATTCCAGTGCTGAACATATTAAGTGCTTAATAAACACCATCATTAATAATTCCTCTCCTCACCATATGATAAAGGTCAAAAATTGATACAAAAACCAAGACAAAAACCTCAAGTTGGAAACTAACAACAGAAGTCAACCCAACAGCAGAGACCATGGCCTAGGTGGTGATCAGTTCATTCATTCAATCATATCTCTTGAGCACTTACTGTGTGCAGAGCACTGTATGAAGCCCTCAGGAGAGTACAATATAACAATACAGATACATTCTCTGTTTTCCACCCTAATAATAGTGGTATTTGTTAAGCACTTACTCTGTGCCAAGCATTGTATTAAGCAATAGAATAGTTACCAGATACTCAGGTCAGATAAAGTCCCTGTTCCACATGGGGTTCACAGTCTGAAAGGTAGTGACAGCAGGTACTGAATCCCTACTTTACAGAAGAAACAGAGGCACAGAGAACTGAAGTGACTTGCCCAAGGTCACACAGCAGGCAAGTGGCAGAGCAGGGATCGGGATCCAGGTCCACCAGATGCCAACCCTGAACTCTTTCCATTAGGCCCTGCTGTTGATTAACCTTGCTGTGGCAGCTACCAAATCCCCCACACCACAGTCAGGGGAACTGGTGATTAGTATTAAACAAAATCTGAAACCTCTGACAGATCGTGTTTAGTACCAATGAAGAGAATTTTGCTCTCTTTCTAATTCGTCTGCATGAGGGTTGGCTTCATCCCCCTCCACACAGAAGCCACGACTGCACAGAATCAGATCTGAACGTTACCTCCCCAGTAAAAAAAAAACAAAAACCCAACACCGAGGTTATAATGACATATGATGGCACTAAGTGGGAGCAAATAAGAGCTAAGGAGGCTGGGAGACAGTACGGAGCCTGAGGCACTCTTAGAGTGGATCTCAGGCTGAAGAGAGGAGACACTGCTTAATGAGACACACGGAGAACAGTCTGCCAGATCAGGGTTAGAGAGAGTGGCATCACCAGACAGAGGTGGAAAAACATCAAGCCTCTCTTCCAAGATCCTAGGACCTCTGGAGACTCAGGTGGCTGAAAACAACTTTTTTTCTTTTTTTAAAAGGAGTCGGGGTGTGGGAGAAGAACTGAGGGACAAAGAGCACTCTCCAGATCAATCAGGCATTCATGACAGGCACCCAGACTTTGTGAGCCCACAGTGTCAGCAGGGCCTGTCTTGAAACTTGTGCAGGAGTTGGGCATATGAGATAATTCTGGACAGCATCTTTTTGGGGGGGTGGGGGGGTAGGATTGGCAAGTGTGGTGTGCATGTAGGAGGGGATGGGGAGATGGACTTTTTCTTTAGGCCTTTTACACCTCAGTCCTCCACAGCTATCACCAGCAACCACACAGCTGGAGCGATCGTGTCACGCGCTGTACAAAATCCAAGTGTCACCAGCACGCTCCTCAGCACGAAAGGCAAACAAACCGTGAATGTTGACTGTGGCTGAAAACCAAGCATCACATAGAAGGGAAATGATCAACGTCTACAGCCTTTAAAGAGCTATTTGTAAATATTTTTCTGTCTGTCTCCCCTGTTAGATCACAAGATCCTTGTAGGCAGGATCCACAGTACCCTCCCAAGCACTTAGTACAAGGCTTTGCACATAGGGGGTGCTTAGTAATCATAAATACTGGAATACTAATTAAGGAACTTAAGCCTTTACTCTGTGCCAGTGAGAAGCAGTGATGTCTAGTGACTGGACCACAAGTCTGGAAGTCAAAAGAAACTGACTGTGAGCCCCTTGCTAGACAAGGACTTATCTAATTCATTTGTATCTTCCCCAGCACTTAGAACAGCATTTGAGATATAGTTTATCTGGGTTCTAATCCCAGATCCGTCACTTGTCTGCTGTGTGTCTTTGGGCAAGTCATTTTATTGAGATTCAGTTAGTTCATCTGTAAAATGGGGATTAAGATTGTTAAACGCCACGCGGGAGATGGACTGTGTCCAATCAGATTAGCTTGTCTACCCCAGCGCTTAGTACAGTTCCTGGCATATAAATGCTTAATACACACCATTTTTTTTTTTAAAAAAAAAAAGCACAGATCTACCCTCACAGCCCTGGAATTGAGGGAAAAAATGTGTATTGCCAGGTTAGGAGAATTTGGAGTTAGAACCTCAAGGCCTGAGGCCTAGTTTTAACTGTACTGGTGATTAGCTGTGGCAGCTTGGCAAGATCATTATCTTTGTCTCTCTGGAGCCACCTGTGTAAGAGTCCCAGCCCACAGGAGAACAATCCAGCACGAGGAGGTGAAGTGGAAACAGCTGGGAAAACTCTGAGCCAGAAGAACAGGCCAATGGATCAACAGGGAGGGGCAGGGGAACCAGGCAAAGAGAATTCGCAGGAGAGGGAAATTTAAAGGGCCAGAAATAAGACAAAAAAAAAAGTAGGAGGGGAGTAATACTAATTATAATGGTATTTATTAAGGACTTTCTATGTGCCTAATTTTAAGTGCTGGAGTAGATACTAGTTAATCAGGTTGAAAACAGTCCCTGTTCCACATGAGACTTACACTCTTAATCCCCATTTTATAGATGAAGTCACTGAGGCCCAGAGAAATAAAGTGACTTGCCCAGTGTCACACAGCAGACATGTGGCAGAGCTGGAATTAGAACCCAGGTCCTCTGATTCCCTGGCCCATGCTCTATCCACTAAGCCACAGGGAAGAGGGAAACTCTGAAGAAGTTCTTTGTGGGCAGGGAATGTGTCTATCATCTCAGTTGTACTGTACTATCCCAACCACTTAATACATTGCTCTGTACATAGCGGAAGCAGCTTGGTCTAGTGGATAGAGTATGGACCTGGGAGTCAGAGGAACCTGGGTTCTAGTCCTGACTCTGCCCCTTGTCTGCTGTGTGACCATAGGCACGTCACTTCTCTCCTCTGTGCCTCGGTTACCTTATCTACAAAATGGGGATCAATAATAATAATAAATAATTATGGCATTTGCTAAGCGCTTAACTATGTGCCAGGCACTGTACTAAGGGCTGGGGTGGATACAAGCAGATCGGGTTGGACAGTCCCTGTCCCACGTGGGGCTCACACTCTTAATCCCCATTTTACAGATGAGGTAACTGAGGCCCAGAGAAATTAAGTGACTTGCCCAAAGTCACACAGCTGACAAGTGGCGGAGGCGGGATTAGAACCCATGACCTCTGACTCCCAAGCCCGAGCTCCTTCCACTGAGCCACGCTGCTTCAAGACTGTGAGCCCTATGTGGGACAGGGACTGTGTGCAACCCAATTTGCTTAGAACAAAGCAACCCAATTTCCTTACCTCTGGGCTTAGAACAGTGCCTGGCACATTATAAGTGTTTAACAAATAGCACAATTATTATTACACTATGGGCGCAAATGATTGAAAATCTAAAGGGGAGGCTCTTCAGCATGGAGGGGGAAGCTTTGAGGTCGCCTCCGGGCAAACGCTGGCCAAGACTGATGGCTAGTAGAGTAGTAATAGCAGTGGTTTTTGTTAAGCGCTAATTAAGTGCTAAGCACTGGGATAAATAGAAGATAATCAACTCAGAATTCCCTGTTTCACACTGAAGCCAGGAAAACTAGTAAGCATTGTCATTTTTACCGCCGAGAGAACTGAAACCTAGAGAATCAATTCGTGCGATTTATTGAGTGCATATTATCAGATAGTTGTGATTAAAGTAAAAAAAAAAAGACAAAACACATAGGAAATTCATACGACAAGTTTACTTACCTAAGAGAAGTTAAAGGACTTAACGCAGGTCATCCAACGAACAAGTCGTAAAATAGCCGCTTCCTGACTCCCAAGCCCCAACGTTTTCCGCCGGAAGTTGAAGGAAATCTTATGAACAAGCAGACTGGTTTGGCCTACAGCCCCTCTGGCACAACTGACCCTAGAGCAGGAGGAAGGGAAAATGAGAGGTGGCAAGTGGGAGCTCCAAGGCAAATGAAGGAAGTGGGATGGGAGGGGAGAAGAGGTGGAATTGAGCACTACAGCTGACTGCAATTCAGAGTAAATGGAAACACCTGTAAGAGGAGGTAGTTAAGGATGGAGGCAATTCCTCTAAATACTAATAATAATAATAATGTTGGTATTTGTTAAGCGCTTACTATGTGCCGAGCACTGTTCTAAGCGCTGGGGTAGACATAGGGGAATCAGGTTGTCCCACGTGGGGCTCACAGTCTTAATCCCCATTTTACAGATGAGGGAACTGAGGCACAGAGAAGTTAAGTGACTCGCCCACAGTCACACAGCCGACAAGTGGCAGAGCTGGGATTCGAACTCATGAGCCCTGACTCCAAAGCCCGTGCTCTTTCCACTGAGCCACGCTGCTTCTACAGAATACTACAGAATCCAGGCTGTGGAACACAAGATCTAGGAAGCTTTCAAAGGAAAAAAAGCTAGATATGATCTTTCTTCAGGAAACAAGGGCATGGGTAGCAAGGACATACAATCAACACAGGAAGTAACTGGACGGCTTCTCTCTGGTGAGTGGATTGAGGCCTCAAACAGAAGTGACTGTCTTTCGGCACCACATGAGGAGGAAGTGGGTGAGAGGTACAGGATGTGAGCTGGTGCTGGACACTGAAAGAGGAAGGGAAAATGTTGAAGATGGTTTTCTAATCATCAACCATCGAAGGACTAATTGCTAGTTTCCAATCCCTGAATGGTAAATCATCCACACCAGGCTGATCTACCTGCTAACAATGTCACTGAAATCATGTGTAATTTACTTTAGTATCTGTCTTCCCCGCTAGATGAGAGAATACCCTACTGTATTCTCCCAAACGCTTAGTAGAACATCTTGCATGCTATAGGTGTTCAAAAAATGGTTACAGATAGTTTTCAGTCAATAAATACTGTCAATTTATTATTGAAAACTATCTGTATCCTTAAGACCAAAGCTAGCCCTAGCGCTCACCCTAGTCCTAGCTCTGGTTCCAAAGTGAATGGAAACACGGGAAGGAAACGGTTATCGTGTTCAATTCCTCCTAATGTGTCCATTTTCAAATGAAGCAGATGGTTTAACCTTTGCTTACTTTTCCTTTCATCTGTGTAGTTTGAACCTCTAATTTTTCTAACTTTGAGAAGTAGCGTGGACTAGCAGAAAAAAATCCAGGGCTTGGGAGTCAGACATCCTGGGTTCTAATCCCAGCTCCGTCAGTTGCCTTTCTGGGTGTCCTTGGACAAGCCACTTAACTTCTCTGTATCACACTTTCCTCATCCATAAAATCAATCAACCGATTGTATTTACTGAGCACTTACTGTATGCACAGCATTGCTCTAAGTGCTTGGGAGAATAAAAGGATTCAATACCCCTTCTCCCCCCAGTCTAAGACTGTGAGTCCCAGTGCTGATTATCTTGTCTACCCCCCCTGCTTATATGGTGTTTGGTACATAATCGGTGCTTAACAGTACCATTATCACTAATGCTTCCTAGGCCTTTCTACCTATATTCCTAGAAAACTCAGATAATAAATACTTGAATAATCCTTCAGCATGCCAAGACACTTTCTTTTGCTCCCCACACCCTCCAATCCTGTAACTCTCTCTCCCTCCTTTAGCAAAATGCCACAGGTTGTGAGCATGGTCTACCCACTCTTTTAAATTCTTTTCAATAGTTTTCTTAAAAAACAAAAACAAACAAAAAAAACCTCATGTCAAAATGCCAACAGAAGAGGTTTTAGAATTCAGACACAGCCTGATGTTTATCTAAGGCACAAATGATCTGATTGGCTCTGCCTGGGTCATACAGATCTCTTGGTTCTTGCACATATGGTCCCCTTAATCAAGAATGATTTTAAAGCTTTCTAAACAAATTATCTTTAAAAGCTTTCCTGACTTCTGAGAGGAGGTAAGATATAAATATAACCAAGTACAACTTCTCCCCTTTCATGGGGTTTATATATAAACAACTGTTTTACTTTATCCAAGGCCTTCTATTGACTGACTCGTCACTGGGAGAAATGGCTTGGTCTCCGTTGAGATAAACAGGTGAGCCCTAATTGGGTCTTTCTAGGCAATCATAAAATCCAAGATTTTTGTTTTGTTGTTGCTAACACAAAACTCGTACCATTCCCGCACTCTTATGCAATCCTGTTGATGCATCATTTGGCAAGCGTTTGGAGAGTATTTCATTGGAAAAGAAAAATAAGGGAAACAAAACATATGACAAAAATTAAATGCCACACTAACTTCAGTTCTGTTTTCCAGTATTTTCAGCTGTCATAATATACCAGCAAACAGACTTACTCCCCCGTGCTTTGAAATAGATTGGAAGTGTCTGGTAAACTTCCAGACCTTTCAAAATGCTGGCCCTCCAACTGGGCCAGATTCACTCCCGGTATAATTCACTCAAATTCCTGCTCTAGACTCGCAGCTCTCCCCAGAGGAAACTTACACCAACTCCGAGGTGAGCTCATGTGTAGCTTTCGATGCTAGTTGTTTCTGGGCTGACTGAAATGACTGCATTCTGGGAAGGATTTCCCCCTTTCTCCTTCACAGTCTCCTCAGGCCACAGCTCTCTCCATCTTCTCAACGCCTCCCCCCCCCCAAACCCTATCTCCTCTCCAATTCATCCCCATTGCCCCAAGTCACATTGGCCTGACAGCTGCCTCCTCTTGCACATAATAATAATAGTAATAATGCTATGTGTTAAGCACTTATTATGGGGCAAGCACTGTACTAAGACTGCTTATGTACTTTTACCTTTCCTCAGTGCCTACATCCATATGTACACCAAGTCATTTATTGCTCTTTTCCTGACATTTTTGGGATACTCTCTGCTATCTCTTTGCTCTTCCCTCTATTCCCTTTATCCTAAAAATAATTTCAGTGGGTGTCCCCCATTAGACTGTAGTTAGACTGAAGAAGCTTTTTGTGGACAGGAAATATGTCTATCATCTCAGTTACACTCTACTCTCCCAAACACTTAGCAGAGTGCTCTGCACACAGTGGAAGCAGCTTGATCTAATAGATAGAGTGGGCCTAGGAGTCAGAAGGACCTGGGTTCTAATCCTGACTCTTCCCCTTGTCTGCTGTGTGACCTTGGGCAAGTCACTTCACTTTTCTGTGCCTCAGTTACCTCTTCCCCAACTAAGCCTTCCTTTCCTCTTCTCCCACTCCATTCTGTGTCATCCTGACTTACTCTCTTTATTCACCATGCACACATGCCCCTAGACCCACAGCACTTATGTATATAATCTATAATTAATCTATATTAATGTCTGTCTCCCCCTCTAGACTGTAAGTTCCTTGGGGGCAGGGAATGAGTCTGTTATATTTTTGTGTTGTACTCTCCCAAGTGCTTAGCACAGTGCTCTGCACACAGTAAGCATTCAATAAATTTGACTGATTGGAGTGGTATCCACAGTATTGATTAAGCAGTTACTGTGTGAGAGAACTGTTCTAAGCATTGGAAAAGAGTAAACCAATCAACCAATCATATTTATCAAGCCATTACTGTGTGCAGAGCACTGTACTAAGTGATTGGGAGAGTACAATGCAACATGAAGCAGCATGGCCTAGTGAAAATGTCCCGGGCTTGGGAGTCAGAGGATCTAGGTTCTAATTCCAGCTCTGCCAATTGGTTACTGTGTAACCTCAGGAAAGTTACTTAACTTCTCTGGACCTCAGTTTCTTCAATGGTATAATGGAGATTAAAATGCTACTCCCTCCTATACATAGAAAGGGTTAGATATCACTTCTCTTTAAAGGGGTCTCTTCAGGTTAGGACTAGGGGACTCTTTGATAATAATAATAACAATAATAATAGTAATTGTGGTATTTGTTAAGCTCTTACTATGTGCCAAGCACAGTTCTAAGCACTGTGGTAGATACAAGATAAAAGGGCAGATTCCCTGTCCCACATAGGGCTCACAGTCTTAAACCCCACTTTACAAATGAGGGAACTGAGGCATAGAGAAGTTGAGTAACTTTCCCAAGATCACAAAGCAGTCAAGTTGCGGGGCTGAGATTAGAACCCACGTCCTCTGACTCCCAGGCCCATGCTCTTTCCACTAGGTCGTGCTGCTTCCTATTTGATCTTTGACGCAAGTCTCGTTGGGACATTAAAAATTTCCATAGCCCTTGACATCCAAGTTGTGGCTTAATAATAATGTTGGTATTTGTTAAGCGCTTACTATGTGCAGAGCACTGTTCTAAGCGCTGGGGTAGATACAGGGTAATCAGGTTGTCCCAAGTGAGGCTCACAATCTTAATCCCCATTTTACAGATGAGGTAACTGAGGCACAGAGAAGTGAAGTGACTTGCCCACAGTCACACAGCTGACAAGTGGCAGAGCCGGGATTCGAACCCATGACCTCTGATGATTAGAGATGTTTAGAGATGATTAGATGGATGCAGGAAGATAGCGAGAGAGAGTCTCAAGATTGCTGCAGTATAGTGAAAATGCATCAATTCTCCTGCCAAACAAGATGCCCTGCTCAGGTGGAAGAGGTGGGAGGCAGATGGGTAGGGTGGCTATCTGTCCAGCTCTATACTGGACAGTCTAGCTTAGAGCTGGGCCGTCCTTCATCTGGTACAGGTGGGGTACTGGACGCCTCTGTGTATGCGGCCTTCATCTTCATCTTCCTGCCCCCCTCTACCGCAGCTCCTGCCACTGAGTGCCATGGCTCAAAAGCGGCATCCATGTTCCCGATGAGCTGGAAGTAGAATTCAGTCACTCTGGAGCAAGTTGAGGATGGTGGAGAGAAACACTTCAGGGTCGGACAAACTTCTGCAAAATGTTTGTGACATCATTAAGCCACCTTGAATACCCGGCATGGAGCCACAACTGTATCTGCTGCCTGGAATCTGCCAGTTCTAGATCTGGCCCCCATATTCATCAGCATCACCATTTCACGAGGACCTAGGTTCTAATCCAGATCTGCCACTTATCTGCTGTGTGACCTTGGGTAAGTCACTCCACTTCTCTTGGCCTCAATGACCTCACCTGTGAAACGGGGATTAAGACTGTGAACCCCATGTGGGATATTATCTGTATCCAACCTAATTTACTTGTATCCACCTCAGTGCTTAGCGCAGTGCCTGGCACATTGTTAGTGCTTAACAAATACCACAATCATTTTTATTATTAATAATAATAATCATGATGGTATTTGTTAAGCACTTAACTATGTGTCAGGCACTGTACTAAGAGCTGCAGTGAATACAAGCAAATCGGATTGGACACAGTCCCCTGCCCCATGTGGGGCTCACAGTATTATTCCTAAACCCTGTACCTCAATCTCGTGTCGTGTATCTAGCCACTGACCTCTCACTTACCTCTGGCCTGGAGTACCCTCCTCCCTTCATATTCAACAGACAATACTTTCCACATTTTTCAAACCACATTAAAAGCACACCTCCTGCAAGAGGCCTTCCCAATTAAGCCCTCATTTCCTCTCCTCCCACTCACGTCGCCCTTGTCCCTTTTATTCATCCCTTCCTCTGCCCCACAGCACTTACATAACCGTAATTTATTTATTTATATTAATGTCTGTCTCCCCCTCTGAACTATAAGCTCATTGTAGATAGGGCAAGTGTCTATCAACTCTGTTCTACAGTCCTCTCCAAAGCACTTAGTACAGTGCTCAGCACACATTAAGCACTCAATAAATATGACTGATTTTTTTTGATTGATTCCAAACCTTGCAGGAACCTATCCAGGAAGGCAAAACCCTTGCAAGGAATAGACAAGGGCCACCATTAACATCATATTTATTGTTATTTAGTAGCTCAGTAAAACATATACAGATATATACAATATGCATGAATACAGAAGACTGCACTTTACATATTTTTTTTAAAAAAAAGAAAGAAAAATAACACTCAATTTCATGAGCTATTGTCACAGTCTTCCAACCAAGCATTTAAGAAATGAATTTTAACAAGAGTCAAAAAAGATTACAGGATTGCCTAACACACCGCAGGGTCAAGTTCTCATATTTTACATGTGCAATAACATTTTTCAGAAGAGTTTGCTATGCAGTATGGATTACCGGTGTTTTGATTTTTATTTCTTCCCACGAACCGAATTTAAAGAAATAACATCCTTTTGCTTAAGGCTGTTTTAAAGCTGTTTCATTCTTGGGTCCTGAAGAGATAAAAGTTAAAACTGCCAAATTTCACATCCCGCAGTTTCAGTTGGTCAGAATTCACTTGTGAGCTGGTGGATTGGAAACGAGAAATTCTGAAGTCAGGATGAAGATGTTTCCTCCCTTAGCCTCAAGCCATCGAGGGAAAACAATTTGCAAATAGTTGCAAGTCTAAAATTTAAATAAAGGGACACTGCAGTTTTTCAAGGAAAATATCCAACCCCCTAACTAATTGGCTGGGTTCCCCCCCGACCCCCAAATATTAGAACAGCAGGAATTGGTTCAGCACCCATTAACAAGGTTTGTAGTCAGAGCACACACCTCCTCTCTGAGAGATTAATGCAATCTCAGCCTCAGGATTGTGTCTTTAGAGACTGGGGACAGAATGCCCAAAAGGTCAGGAGGTGTCAGCTCTGACCATCATCAGTCAGTCCTAAATCAGAAACAGAAAGCGGGTGGGGGGTGGAAGGAGGGAGTGGAGAAGGAAGACGAGGAAGAGGAGGAGAATGGGGGCAGTAGAGCTTTTCCATCCCCTATTACCCTGTGAAATGTCTGGAATTAAAAGCACATGTGACCGTGCCTCCTCTTCCCTCAGTTCAGAAATCGTGGTGACCCAGGACCTAAAAAAATCCCCAGAAGAGCATTTAATAAATAACATGCCTATTCGTTTTTTGGCCAAGAGAATCGTCATTCTTCATTCAGCTCACCAAAGACCACATCTGGTACCAGAGTGGCTATTCCAGTGCCCAGGACACCCAAAGTCTCATTATCCCAGACACCAAAACCTAGTAATCAACAACTGAGTCACCCCCGCGGTCCGAGAATCTGGAACTCGGCCCTGCCAACGGAGAGTCAGGCCTTTCCGTGTTCGATCGTCATTCAAACCATTTCCAATCCATACCTGGGTGAGGAGAAAACCCTGAGGTGGCTGGGCTGCTAGAGAAGCTTCCGGCTTTCATTTCCCCTTATCCAGTGGTCCCCCTCAGCCCCCTGGCTGAAACAGATGTCTGCCCCTGAAAGGAAACTAAAGGAAGGAAGCAAAGAGTTTGGGGTGGGTATTTTTTGTTTTGTTTTTAACATTTGGAACAGAAAGGATGTGGAAAATTCAGTTGCTAAAATCCCCCTTCTGCAGGTATCCCAACTCCCCCTTCCTCTGCTCATTAGCTAAAACTGTAATTACCTGAAACATCCAACCTTAACCAAGAAAGTGATCCCTCCCTCCTCCTCTTTCCCTATTTGTGGATGAGTAATCTGTTGTGCAGTCCTTACCAGCTTCCAGGCCGGCCACGGGTAGTTGGGGGATACTGTGATCACTCCCCAGCCCCCCACCCAGGCATGAGGACAGTGTCTAATTCCCACCAATGTATTCTTTCCCAAATCACTGTGCTAAGTGCTGCCCACAGAAAACCCTTACCGGATACTATTACTGCTACTTCTCCTCCCATGTTACCAGGCAAGGAAAGACACTGGCTTGGATGCACAAAGGTGCAGTCCCTTTGAACAAGAAAAGATTTTCCTTTGCTCTGGGGCAGTGGAATTGTGGACAAGATGGAGCTTCCTACAAGAAGATGGTGTGGATGGCTGGCCGGCTTCACACTCCCTGAGTGTGATAGACTCGAGTGATTATATGGCCAATTTGCTCCACGGAAACAGCTCACAAGGACAGTCCAATCCCCCAAAGGCCTGAATGATCTATTTAGGTTTCAAGTGGAGCCTTTGGACTTGATGTTTGCTCCTTTCCATGACCTTCGGGCTGGATTTCCCTCTATAAAAAGGGTTGGTCCCAGTTTTCAGGCTTACGGAGACACAGCTGCCCTTCAGAGAACTGAGTCAGAAACTATGACTTCAGTGGATGGGAACCTGCCAGTTACCCACAAATAGAACATAAGCTCCTTGAGGGCAGGGATCACATTTACTAATGCTATTGAGCTCTACCAAGCACCTAGTAAATACAATGTTCTGCACACAGTAAATGCTCCAGACATATTCCTGATTGATTGATCGAGAGGGCCAGAATCCCTTCTTCCACTGCACGTGGATTCATGTTTCAAAAAGTTCAAAGCTCTTCCCAGGAGACAAGAGCGAGGCTGTGCAAGAAAAATCTTCCAAAATTTACCTGGGGTGAAAGAATAGGGCAAGGAGTCCAAACTTGCTAAGTTCCAAAATAACTGGTCTCATCCGGCTGTGTGCAAAACAGAATTTGAAGTTCCTTGAGTTAGATTGGGAAGGGGTGGGTGGGGAGGTTATTCACCTTTTGCATCCCATGATCAAATGCTTCCAAATCTTTGCAGCTCTTTCTCTCTCTCTCTCCTGCCTGCATTTAAACAAGTTTGCTTCTGACCCACAGCCCTAATTTTCAGTGCTAGAGAGAGCATGGTCCCTAGACTAGGGGAAGCATAAACTAAATTGGGGGAGCTAAGTCCCTTTACTCTTTCCAGCTTTAAAGCCACGTAAAGTAAGAGAAGAGAGCGAGACTCTTTTGTTTTCTCCTGAGTGGGATCCAACTTTCTGTCCAGATGAATGTTATCAGTGGGGGGCAGAAAAGACCGCCTTGTCTCTCATTGTCTATCTCTCATAATACCGTTTACCACTGCTCTCCCCCCATTAAGGGCCAGAACACAGAGATATTGGAAAGCACAAAGAGCTATGGATCCACTTCAGCTAGCTGCCCTTGCTCTCTCCCTCTCCCCACTCCACTTATGGCACAATAACCTTAGGCTGCAGATTAGGAGTTCAAGTCAAAGCAATTCTTCCCCTCTCTAGCATCAGCCCTAGGCCCCCACCTCCCTGTGCTGATCCCCAAGGTCTGTCCAGCTCCTCCTCAAATGACTGGGTGGCCCACGATTCCAGGCAGGGGGATAAGGGAGATTCTGAATCTGTTTAGGGAGGCAGCAGGATCCGGTGGAAAAAACAAGGGGCGGAGAGTCGGGGGTGTGGGTTCTAATTCCAGCTCTGCCCCTGGCCTGCTGGGTGACTCTGGCCTAGTCTCTTGACCCCTCGAGGCCTCAGCTGGCTCACTGTACAATGGAGATGATAACATCTGCTTCTCCCTACTTCCCGGGGATGTGCTTTAAGTTAACACGAGGGGGCCAGCTGCCCTCCGTGGCAGAGAACCAGATTGGGTCTGGCGAGGGCAGGGATTCGGGCTGAGGCAAGTCCTTTTGCTTCCCTGTCAGGGACAAAAATGAAATCTTTGGGTGGTCAAAGTTCATGGCAATTGAGAGCTTGTTGGGCGAATTCCAGGAGTCCTCCGTTTTGGCCCAGCAGGCTTTCCACGAGGGGAGCCGTACTGGAAAAGGTGAGAAGGAGAAATTGAGGGTCTGAGTGGCAGGCGGGAGGTCGAAAGGCGATCGATGATTCTGCTGTTCTGCTGTCCAAAATCAGAGGTACCTGTGCCCCCCCTCACCGAGAGACTGGGGGAGAATGAAGAACATGCTCAGTGCCATGGGAAATTACTGAACTTAAAGACAGAGGGAGGGGGAAAAGTGGGGGGAGAGGCAAAAGTCTCATGTCTTGAGGGCGGAGTCCATTTCCTTCCAAGAAGGAAACCCACCTCAGTGCTTCCCTCCCACCTCATCCCCTGGCTTTATATTCAAGAACACAATTTTTAAAATAATAGCTAATGGGTTAGAAGGCTAAATAGCCCATATTGGCTCCCAAAAGGAAGGCAGATGCGTCTCCTTTTGACAATCAGTAATGAATAGCAGTTTTCACCCTAAAAGGGAGAGCAAATTCTGTGTGTGTGTATGTGTGCATGTGTGCTCGTACACAATCAGTAAAGGAGACAAAATAAAAGCCCAGGCAGAACACCTAACTTGGTATTAATTGTTGGGTTCTGTGTGACTGACAACATCTTGGTGTCAGGATGTAAAATTGTGATGACAATTTGACTTTAACCGGCATTACTCCAGAACTGCTATTCTCCAAGATTTCCATTTTAATAAACACTGAAGGAGGAAAAAAAAAAAGTAAAGCCAAGAAAAGAAAAGTATCTTTTTTGTCTTATTATGACATACACTACTTGGACATACAAGCAGATGAAAAAGAAAGAAAAGGCCTCATCTAAAAATGTATGCCAAGATTACAGAATAATGGGAAAGAATCATCTAGCAGGAAAAAAAAATTAAGCAAAAATGTGCTAACTGCAGAAGGGTTAACACTAGCAACATACTGTGGCAGATTTTTTTTTCCAAAAAAATTTTCTTTTTTGAGGTTTCCTTTAAATTAACCCTTTTCAGTTCATGTGCCACTAAGCAGGTACCAACCTAGAAAACAATAGTCCACCCAAGAGAGTGCGTGTTTGTGTGTGTGTGTGTGTGTGTGCGCGCGGGGGGGGGGGGGGCGGGGGGAGAGAAACGACACCTTTCAAATTAAAAAGAGGGGATGATGGGGTGGGAGGGTGGGGTGCTGCAGAGGAGGGGGGAAATATCTTTTTCTTCAAGTGAGGGCAGCCACAAAAGTCCCGAATCTGTTGGAGATGTCCGAGTGCAGGGATCTCCAGGTTGGCACAGCAGTCCGGCCTTTGGCCTCGCCCACGTCATCCGTGCAGTGGACCGAGAGACACTGCAGGTGGCTGCCAGGCTGCGCGGAGGCTGAGGTCTTGTTCTGGGGGAGGTCGTGGGCTGCAAGGGGTCAACAACAACAACAAAAAAAAAGGTGTTAGTCATGGGAGCTGGCGGGGAGGAGGTAAGGGGCTTCTCCGCCTTTGCCCCGAGCCTCCCTTGGGGCTAATGTGGAGTCTCCCTTCCCAGTTGTCCTCCTCTCCACCGAACATCCTCCCCCCATCCCCTGGCCCAGGGGCTCATTCAAACCTCCGGGGCTAGGTCCTCACTGGAAGACTACCTGGACAATTCAACTCATCAAAAAATTATGGACAGGCTTCACCGTCAGCAATAAGGCACTCAACTGGCGCGCGCTCTCCTTCCTATCTTAGTTCGCTTCTCTCCTACTCCAACCAGCCTGCGCACTTCATTTCTCTAAGCCAATGTGCTCACTGTACCTTGATCTCGTCTAGGACTGATGAACCCTTCCCTATGTCTTCCCTTTTGTTGTAGGCAGGGAATGTGCTTAGTACATAGTACATGCTCAATAAATACCATCAACTGACTTCTTCACATCCAACAGTTCACCACTCTCCCCACTTTCAAAACCCTTCTAAAATCACATTGCCTCCAAGAGGCCATTCCAAACTACTCCCTTTCAGTGTCACAGAGGGCTGTGTCAGATCACTTAACCCTTTTTCTAACCCCAGTGCTTAGCACATGGTAAATGCCTAATATACATGTCACTGGCCCAGATGAGGGATATGATGGACAGGCACTTAGCAGCATGGTATAGTGGATGGGGCACGGGCTTGGGAGTTGGAGGGTCAAAGGTCCTAATCCCAGCTCTGCCACTTGTCTGCTGTGTGACTTTAGGCAAGTCACTTTACTTCTCTGGGTCTCAGTTACCTCATCTGGAAAATGGGGATTGAAACTGTGAGCCCCATGTGGGACAGGGACTGGGTTCGACCCAATTTGCTTGTATCTACCCCAGGGCTTAGTACAGTTCCTGGCATATAGTAAGTGCTTAACAAATGCCATAATTATTATTACTATTGGGAGAAGAGTGTATGGCCAGGACCCCCCGCAACAGATTCCTGGGGAGGCAGGCTGCCCAACTACTCCAGGATATTTTCCTCACAAACCAATGAAGGATGCTGGTCGACCAGCACCTCCAGAAAAAAAAAAGACCCCCAGAGATCACCCCACCTTATCCCCTCTCCGGAGTTGACGAATGGCTTGCAGCAAAGCCGAGAAGTCTGGAGGAACTATAATTCAGCCCTGCAGACAGCCACTTGCCCATGTGCCCGCTGACAGTAACAATTTATGACCTTATTTAATTTAGGATCCCAGGCGCGGAGGTCTGGAGTTCTGAAGGAAAGGCGGGATGATATGAAGACAGGGAGTTGGTAAATTATTTCACACTTCACCCATGGGACTGCCAGAGGCAAGAAGCAACCCAAGACCCTCAGTGACATTCTACCAAGAGTTTTTGGGATACTTCACTGGGCTGGATGATAACAACAAAGTTGCATTGCATTCATTAAAAAGTTCAATGAATTGGGATTACTAAATCCAGAGACAAAAGGATGGGAAGTGATTAAATAATTCTCTTCCAAGATACTTCACTGGGCTGGATGATAATAACCAACTTGCATTCATTAAAAAGTGCAATGAATTGGGATGACTTAGTCTGGAGACAAAAGGATGGGAAGTGATTAAATAACTCTCTTCTAGTAGATGAAAGACTTCAATATATTAAAGATAGCCAACTGCCATTCTTTGCCTCTATTAAGATAGTACAGGGGGAACCGAGATTAAAATGCAGCAGGAAGAATTTCCGCTAAGCATAAGCAAGCAGCCGCAGGGACTAGAGGAAAGAGCAAAGGCCTGAATCTCAGGAGTCCTGGGCTCGAGGCCCTGCTTGGCTACTGGCCTGCTGTGTGACCTTGGGCTCTAAGCCTGTTTCCTCATCTATAAAGTGAGGAGAAGACGCTTGCTTTCTTTACCTCTTTAAATTGGTGAGCCACAGGTGGGTCAGGGATTGTGTCTTATCTGATGAGTCTTTGTTCTTCAATTATAAAATAACCCTTCAACTTTGTATTTTATATAAATACACTTTAGGAGACTTCTAGGACTGGGGAGGGAAGAGGAACCGGATTCTGGACTCATGAGTGTTAGTTTTTTTTGGTGATCAAAATCCTCATTTATTTTGAACAGCAAAAAAGATCTTAATTCCAAATGTGATGAGAAGGAGTAGTCTCCGATTCAAATGGGCTCAAACCATATGTAATCCAGATGGGGAAAATAGCAATTAATGGTATTTATTGAGCACTTACACTATGTGCACAGCACTGTGCTAAGAGCTTGGGAGCATACAAGAGAGTGGGAAGGCACAATCCCTGCCCTCAAGGTGCTGACCAGTCTAATGGGTGTGACAGTTCCTGAGCTTCCCTTTAAGTTCAAAGATGAAATTACAGACACGAATGTTACTCAGAGTGGTGCAAGAGAAGCTGATGAAGCAACAACCATTCATTCATCCATCCCTCCATCCAGTTGTATTTATTGAGCACCTACTATGCCTTGTCTTGTTTTGTGCCATCAAGTCATGCCTGATCGACAGTAACACCATGGACACAACTCTCCCAGAACGCCCCACCTCCATAGTGTATCCATAGAATTTTCTTGGTAAAAATCCAGAAGTGGTTTACCATTGCCTCCTTCTGTGCACTAAACTTGAGTCTCTGACCTCTACTCTCTCCCATGCACTGCTGCCCAGCCCAGTGAGTTTTGACTGGTAGCAGACTGCTTTCCACTGACTAGCCTCTGGCCAAGCTAGGAATGGAATGGGTATGCCTCTGCTTGACTCTCCCTGCTGTAGTCGGGACTGGTAGAGTACTGGAAACTCTCCAGGGGTGACCCTGAGAGGGGTACCTACTATATATGGAATACTGAGCAAAGTGCAGTGGAATTAGTAGACTCAATCCCTACCCTTCAGGGATTTAACAATCCGGGTGGGGAAGACAGACTTTAAAATTAATTAGTTAGGAGGAAGCAATTTAGTCTGACTGTGAGCCCAACCTAAATAACTTGTATCTACCCCAGTGCTTAGAAATGTGTTGGACACACAGTAAGCACTTAAATACCATTAAAAAATGATGCTTGCTTAAGTGTTATGGGGTGGGGAGGAGTGCGTGTTAGCCTATTATTATTATTGGTAATAATAAATTGGTAATAACACTAATAATGATAATTTGATATTTGTTAAGTGTTTACCATTTGCCAAGCACTGTATACATGATAATTGGGTCAGATCTAGACCCTGTCCCAACATCGGGTTCACAGTCAAGGTAGGAGGGAGAAAAGGCCCTAAATTCCCATTTTACAGATGAGGAAAGTGAGGCACCAAGAAGTGACTTGCCCAAGGTCACATAGAAGACAGGTGGCAGAGCCAAGATTGGAACCCACGTCCTGTGACTCCCAGGCCCAGGCTCTTTCCACTGGTCCACACTGCTTCTCAACTAAGAACAGGAGCTTCCACCTAAGTGCTTCAAGACCTTTAGCAGCTGTCCCAACCCAAGTTTGCCAGACTATCAGCCTCTTCTCCCAACAGCCTCCAGATTTCCTTTTCCAGCTTTGAGAATGGCCATAGAGCCGTTGAGCAGGATCTGCTCTGTTCCACACTCTCAGCAATGGGAAAAGAATCAGTGTCCTCCTGCTCTGTTGTGCTCCAGCTGTATTTTTACAATGGTATTTAAGTGCTTTCTATGTGGCAGGCACCGTTCTAAGCACACGGGGAGATACAAGCTCATCAGGCTGGACACGGTCCATGTCCCACATGGGGCTCACAGGCTTCATTCCCAATTTACAGATTAGGGAACTGAGGCTTGGAGAGATGAAGTGATTTGCCCAAGGTTGCACAGCAGCCATGTGGTGGAGTTGGGATTAGAAACCAGGTCACTGTGGGACTCTTAGGATCTTGATCAAAATTTCAAGACAGCCAAATGTTTTAGTCGTGGCCAGAACTCTGTCCATCCCCTTGGTAAAATTTTTCATTCCCAAGAATCTCTCTCTGCTGTAGGTTCAGTGATCTATGCTTTTTGAGGTTTTTCTGAAACTTGCAGGGCATGACCTGAGCCAAAAGGCCCTACTCTCTGTCCCTTACCCTCTTCTCTCACCGCTAACCCTTTGCTCATGCCCTCCCTTCCCACTGGAACACTGCAGGAGAAGCAGTGTGGCGTAGGGGAGAGAGCCCGGGCCTGGGAGTCAGAGGACCTAGGTTCTAATCCCAGCTCTGCCAATTGACTGCTGTGTGACCTTGGACAAGTCACTTCACTTCCTCTGTGTGGGTCAGTTACCTCATCTGCAAAATGGGAACTGAGGCAGTAAATCCTATGTGGGGACGGGGACTGTGTTCAACCTGATTATCCTCTATCTACCTCAGTGCTTAGTGCAGTCCCTGACACACAGTAAGCGCTTAACAAATACCATTAAAAAAACCCACACCCTCCCTCCCCTTCCTCTCCAATGGACCACCATAGGCTCTCCCCCATCTTCAAATCCCTCCAGGAGGTTTACCCTGATTTATTTCTCATCTCCCCACCTTGTTTCTCCCCCTCCTGCCACTTCAGCATTTCTATATCATCTAAGCACTAGATGCTCGCATCCCCTACAATCAATTGATTTATTGATTACTAATTTATTTATTAATGTATGCGATGCACTCTACTAAGCATCTAGGAAAATACAATACAACTAAGTTGGCAAACACATTCCCTGCTCACTGGGAGCATAAAGACTGGAAGAGGAGACGGACACCGACATAAGTAAATCTTGGATATGTATGTAAGTGCTGTGGGGCTGAGGGAGAGGTGAATAAAAGGAGCAAATCCAACTGCAGGGGTCATGCAGAACGGAAATGGAGAAGGGGAAATGAGGGCCTAGACCAAGAAGGCCTCTTCGACAAGTTATGCATTCAATAAGCCTTTGAAGGTGGGAGAGAGTGACTTACTGTTGGATATGAAGAGGAAAGGCATTCCAGGCCAGATGGAGGATGTGGGCAAGAGGTCGGCGGCAAGATAGATGAGATTGAGGTTCATTGAGTAGGTTGATATTAGAGGAGAGAAGTATGCGGTCTGAGCAGAAGTAGGAAGTCAGTGAGGTAAGGTAGGAGGGGGCAAGGTTGATTGAGTCCTTTAAAGCCTATGGTAAAGAGTTTCTGTTTGATGTGGAGGTGAACGGGCAACCACTGGAGGGTCTTGAGGAGTGGGGAAATATAACCTGAAGGTTTTGAAGATAAATGATCCGGGCAGCAGAGCGAAATATGGACTGAAGTGGGAAGAGACAGGAGGCAAGGAGGTCAGTAAGGAGGCTGATGTGGTCATCAAGGAAGGATAGGTTAAGTGCTTAGATTAACGTGGTAGCAGTTTGGGTGCAGAGGAAAGGGCAGATTTTAGCGATGTTGTGAGGGTTGAACTGACAAGAATTGGTGATAGATTGAATATGTGGGTTGAGTGAGAGAGATGAAACCAGGATTATTGCAGGCAAGTGTGTGAGATGGAGGATGGTGGCACCGTCCAGTCTACAGTAACAGAAAAGCCAGGGGGAGGACAGGGTTTGGGTAGGAAGATATGGAATTGCATTTTGGACATGTTAATTTTGAGGTGTCTCGGTGTCTCACAGGACATCCAAGTAGAGATGTCCTGAGGCACAAGCGTTACACCTTTAGCAATTAAGTACACATTGTTACACTCTGTTGCTACCTTTATCTGTCATTTATTTTAGTGTTTGTCTCCCCCACTAGATTGTTAGCTCCTTGGGAACAGGGATTGTGTCTAATAACTCTTTGGTAACTGTGGTACTTGTTAAATGCTTTCTATGCACCAAGGACTGTACTAAGAGCTCTCCCAATCGCTCAGGACAGTGTCCTGCATAGGATAAGTGCTCAAAAAATACAACTGATTGAAAAAGAAAAACAAGAACACTGGGCTACACATCTGTTTCACCAACTGAATTATTTTTGGCCAATTTAAACTGCAATTGGAGGAAAACTAAATTTGGTGTAGAATTAATTGTGATTTTGACTCTGTGCATATTTAGAGGAGGATAATCTTTTTCCCTTAAGTCTTTAGGTGGGTGAATACTCATACACTTCTAAGACTTAAATAAATGGCTTTGACCCACATCACAATATGGTTTAGGGGACCTTCTAATACAGACTCCTAACAAGTCACCAATACCCTGGTTTCCACTGCCAGTCTGGGTGGAAACTGCTTGGCCATGACCTAACTTGAAAATAAAAAGAGCTGAATGATCCATTTTAAGGGTAATTTGGGAAGAGGGAGGGGAAACAGAGTGTTTATATGTGGAAAATTTTTAATTTCTCTTTTGACTTTACAGCAAATGAACTGAGATTTTTTTCTAGTCAGCAAAATAGCTACTTGTCACCACTCTATTCTGTGTTCAGAATGAAAGTAATTCTGCTCCACTTTCAGCCGGCCACAAGCTCAGGTGTCCACACAATTGAAATGTTCAGCACCCCCAAACACTGCTGAGTGGACATTTCCTCACTTCTTTTTGGACTAGCAAAGCCCAGACTCCATCCTAGAGCAACAGGAAATTCATTCCCGAAGAGAAGCAGTGTGGCCTAGTACCTAGAGCCTGGGCCTGTGAGTCAGAAGGACCTGGGTTCAAATCCCGGCTCCAACATTTGCCTGCTTTGCTTGGACAAGTCATTTCCCTTCTCTGTGACTCAATTACTTTATCTGGAAAACAGGGACTTTGAGACTGTGAGCCCCATGTGGAACAGGGACTGCGTCCAACCTGATTAGCTTGTATCTACCCCGGTGCTTAGAACAGTGCTTGGCACATAGTAAGCACTTAACAAATGCCATTATTATTATTAGGTTGTGACAGAATAAACTCCTGGAGGTCAGGGATCATATATACTAATTCCACTAGACTCTCCCAAGTGCTCAGTACAGCACTCTGCACACAGTAGTCCATCAGCTCTTTAAGGGCAGGAACCATGCCTACTACCTCTATTATACTCTCCTATGTGCTCTGTACAGTGCTCTGGACACAGTAGGCTAGAAGCCCCAGGAGAGCAGGGATCATGTCTACTAATCATTCAATCGTATTTATTGAGTGCTCACTGTGTGCAGAACACTGTACTAAGTTCTTGAAAAGTAAAATACAGTAAGTAAAGAGAGACAGTCCCGGCCCATATTGGGCTCCCAGTCTGAGGCAGGGAGAAAGATATCAATACAAGTAAATGGGCATTAATATAAATAAATAGAATTATAGATATATACTTTAGTGCTGTGGGGTGAGGAGAAGGGGGAAGAGCAAAGGGAGTGAGTCAGGATGATGCAGAAGGGAGTGGGAGCTGAGGAAATGTGGAGCTTAGTCTGGGAAGGCCTCCTGGAAGAGATGTGTCTTCAGTAGGGCTCTATTGTACTTTCCAAAGTGCTTAGTACAGTGCTCTATACATACGCGCACACACACGCGCACACACACACACACAAAAGCTTGTAAGCTCCTGGAGGGCAGAGATCATGTCTACTAATTCTCTTGTACTTTCCCAAGTGCTAATACAGTGCTCTGCTCAGAAAAAGGGCTTAATAAATACCATTGATTGATTGATTGATTGATTGAAGGAGGTTGTCCACATTTGGCAGTCAGTGTCACAGGGGCTGATTATTTTGGAAAAGTAGGGTGGGGGGTCTTGTTCTAATGGTAATGTGTCCGACAATTAAAGATTAACTGGTGGCCCTGTTCCAGTGAGCTTCCCCATTCTCAAGCAGTAGGGGAAATTCCTCTCCAGTTAAAAAGCCTAGATTCCTATGGAGCAAAATATTCAGTCCCTGGAAGCCACCGGGGGAGAAACATTCTGCAACCCAACTTGATTGATGAATGGCAGATGTCAGGAAAAGGAGTGTTTCCTATGTAAGATGTTCAAAGGAAAAATGGAATGTCTTCTTGAACAACACATCAGGAATGTGATGCTGGAGCAGCACTTAGAAAGCCAGGCAAGCTATCAAGAAAGGAGCAGCTCTTTTTTCTTTTTATGGTATTTGTTAAGCACTCACTTTGTGTCCTGAGGTAAGCACTGGGGTAGATACAAGTTAATCAGGTTGGACACAGTCCATTCCCACATGGGGCTCAGTCTTAATCCCCATTTTCCCCCTCTAGACTTTAAACTCATTGTGGGCAGGGAATGTGTCTGTTTATTCTTGTATTGTTCTCTCCCAAGTGCTTAGTACAGTACTCTGCACATGGTAAGTGCTCAATAAATACGATTGAATAAATGAATTTTACAGATGAAGTAACTGAGGCACAGTGAAGTGACTTTCCCAAGGTCACATAGCAGTAGCTTCATAAAAAAAAAGAGATGAGGCAAAAAAGGAAAAAAAAACCAAAAAAGGTCATGCACTGCAAATATAGTAATGATGGTACTGGTTAACTGCTTACTATGTACCAGGCACTGTACTAAGCACCGGGTTGGATACAGTGCCTGTCCCACATGGAGCTCAGAGTTTTCCCAAGTGACTTGCCCAAGGCCAAACAGCAGACAAATGGCGGAGACAGGATTAGAACCCATGATATCAAGCATGACAAAACAATGGGTAACGTTTTTGTGTGCACACAATATGGCCGGACTGTGGGTTTCATGTTGGCCTTTTTGGCCACACATGGATTAAATAGTTTCTTTTGCGCTTCAATCCAGCTAAGGTGTCATTTAAGATGGAACACTGATAATCCATCTTCAGACTCACCGGAAAGGGATCAGCCCAAGAAGACTGAAAACCCTCCTCCCCAACCCTCAAACCCAAGCCATACTAGCCTTGAGACACTGTGAAGCGGCTTGGCCTATAGAAAGAACCTTAGCCTGGAATCAATCAATTGTATTTATTATTATTATTATTATTGTGGCATTTATTAAGTGCTTACTATATGCATGGCACTAAGCACTGGGGTGGATACAAGCAAATCAGGTTGGACACAGTTCCTGTCCCACATGAGGCTCACAGTCTCAATCCCCATTTCACAGATGAGGTAACTGAAGCACAGAGAAGTTAAGCGAATTGCCCAAGATCACAGAGCAGCCAAGTAGCAGAGCTGGGATAAAGCACTTCAGCACTTACCATGTACAAAGTACTGCACAAAACACTTGGGAGAGTATGCATGTGCCCTGTTCTCAAGGAGCTTACAGTATAGAAAGAGAAGTCAGGAGACCTGAATTCTAATCTTGGCTCTGCAGGTGCCTGCTGGGTAACCTTGGGCATGTTGCATAACTTCCCTGTTCCCTCCTCCCACATTCCGCTCCTAGTCCTGCTCCTGGCAAGCTGTGGGATCCCGAGGAAATCAATGAACCTCTCTGGGCCAAGAAACTGAGGCCCAGAGAGGTCCAGGGACTTATCCAAAGCTACCCAATAGGCTGGGGTGCAGCAGAGATCAGACTGGAGTCTCCTGACCCTGGTGAAAGAGAAGCCACTTCCGCTGGGGGCCAAACCATTTCTAAAAGGGCCAGGCTGTTGCCTTGGCAGTGTTCCCGACCTTTGAAATCCTGGGGAAGGGTTCCCTTGCCATCCCCCTGCAGATTACCGCTAGGGCCTCCCAAATTCCACCTGGGCACAAAGCAGGACGCTGGGAGACAAGAACCCCTGAAGGGCCATACCTACTCAGCCCATCTCCCATTTGGCCTCTCTGGGCCTTTGCTGTCTACATCTGGAAACCCTCAGCTCACACCCCTTTCTCACAGTTCGCTACCCGGAATCTCCATCCACTGAGAGGGGAATGGCAACACACACGGAAATTGGTGCCATAGCCAAGTGCCCTTGGGATTCGCCCCTTCCTCTAACCCTGCCACTCCAAAGCAATTAGGTACGTCTCTACTGCATTGCTTCCTGCTTACCTGGAATGTATTTAAGTATCTTTGACCCCTGTTTGACTGGAAGCTCCTTGAGCGCAGGGATTGTGTTTGCTAACTCCACTGCACACCACAGGTGATCAAAAAATATCACAAACTCCCGATTTCTTGAACATCTACCACGTTTGCATTTCAGCTGGCATTCAAAATGTATAAATATCCTGCTTTGTGGAGAGGAAAAATGATGGGAGGCTGGTTGGAGAGTTTGTGTGTGTGTTTGTGGGTAGGGGCTGGCAAAATACTCAACTCAAATCTTTATTCATATTTCTGCTGGATATATTGAACAAGACCTTGAATATTTCAAAATACAGCCCAATTCCTACCTTTGCACTCTTTCCTAGTGCTTAGTACAGTGTTCTGCACATAGTAAGAACTTAATAAATATTATTACTACTAATATTACTACTGCTCCAAAATAAGATTCCCTCCCTTCAAGATTTTGTGACAGAAGGCAGGATGGCCTGGGGGAAGGGGCATAGGATCAAGAATCAAGAGACGTGGGTTTTAGTCCCAGCTCTGCCACCAGTGTCTTATATGATTTTGAGAAAGTCACAACTTTTCTAGGCCTTAGTTCCACATCTGTAAAATGGTGGGAAGGATGGGTTATGAGTTCCATATGGGGTAGGGACTGGGTCCTTATCTCCAACTCTGATATCTAACTATCCCTACTGGCAATAGTCACTTAATAAATGCCATAATTATAAAAATAATCGAGCAGGTGCTTAAGGCAAAACAGAGTCTAGAACAACTATGTTTCATCACAGAGATCTCCAAAATGGTATTTTTGTTTCATTCTCGCTCCTAACTCCTTACACTCAAATTCAAGTTGCGCTTCTTTCCTTAGTTTGTTTGCCAATACCTCCAAATGCTGCAGATCACAGTGTCACTGCAGGTCACATTGTCACTGCAGGTCACAGTGCCACTGCAGGCCAAGGTGCCACTGCAGGTCAAAGTGCTCTAGCAAGTCATGGTGCCCCTGCAAGTCACAGTACTGGCAGCATCTAAACTACAGGGGCTTTGTGCTCCTAGGTATGAGGGGACAATAAATCCAAACCTGAATTCTAGAGGGAAGAATATGGAAACTAAACAAAGCACCAAACCATGCACAGCAAAAAGCAAACCCAAACCAAGGGAGGGGAAAAAAATTTCAACCCACCAAGTCAACAAACACGCCTTTACTGCCACCTTAACTGACCTGTGGAAAAGTACAATATCAACAGAAAGGAAGGGATGGAGGAGATGTCTGACCGGCAGCGGGAGACGCCATGTGGCCTACTGGAAAGAACAAACAAATAACTTGGAAGCAGGATAGTGGGTTCTCTTTCCAGCTCTGCTGCTTTCCTGCTGTGTGACCTTGGCCAAATCAATTAACTTCTCTGAGCCACAGTTTTCTCATCTGTAAAATAGGATAAGGTCTCTCTTTTCCCTCCCTCCTAGACTGCAAACTCTAGGACAGGAACCAAGTCCATTCTGATTAGCTGGAATCTAGCATGGTGCTTGGCACACGGTAAGCATTTAATAAATATCATTATTATTATTATGTATCAAGCCAAAATAGATAAATCTAGACTATCCATGCTAATTTTGGGGTGGGGGTTCTCTAACTGCACAGAATCGAAATCCACTTCTTTTATTATTATTATGGTATGGATTAGGTATTACTATATAGAGAAGGAGTGTGGTTTAATGAAAAGAGCACAGGCTTGGGAGTCAGAGAACACGGATTCCAATCTTGGCTCTACCACTTGTCTGCTGTGTGACCTTGGGCAAGTCACTTAACTTCTCTGTGCCTCAGTTACCTCATCTGTAAAATGATGATTGACTGAGCCCCACGTGGAACAACCTAATTACCATGTATCTGCCCAGCACTTAGAACAGTGCTTGGCACATAGTAAGTGCATAACAAATATGGTTATTATTATTATATACCAAGAGCTATGTTTGCTCCTGCAATAGAAACATAACACTCAGATGAGACACAGTTCCTGCCTTCCTGAGGCTTACAGTCTTAAGAGGTTGGGAGAGCATTTATGGTCAATCAATCAGTGCTTACTACATACAGAGCACTGTTCTAAGCACTTGAAAGAGTACAACAGGATTAGCAGACACGTTTTCTGCCCAAACAAGTTTACGGTCTAGAGGAGAAGACAGACACTAATATGAATAAATAATTTATAATGTAATATCTTATCTACATCATCCAGATGAGGAAACTGATGCTCAGAGAGGTTTAGTGATTTGCCATGGTCACACATTAAGCCAGAGAGAGAGCTGGGATTAGATCTAGGTCTCCTGACTCCCGTTGGACCATCAAGAGATTATATTTGTTTCCCCCTCTACACCATAAGCTCACTGTAGACAGGGAACACATCTATCAGCTCTGTTGTACTGTACTCTCCCAAGCCCTTAGTACAGTACTCTGCAAAGAGTAAGTGCTCAATAAATACCACAGATGGATCAAGCATCAACTAGGCACAATACTCTGTTCTAAGCACCAGAGAAAGGACAACTGAAGCCCAAGACACTTTCCCTGCCCACAAGGAGCTTACATACTAAAGAGAAAGTCAGAGAAAGCTTCCGCAAAAAAGTTCTCATGTAGTATTTGCCAAGACTGATCAATTTTCCCAATCCTCCAGAGAAGGAGAAACGTGAGAGAATAATCATAATAATAATAGTGGCATTTAGGTGCTTACTATATGCCAAGCACTGTGGTAGGTGCAAGATAATTAGATCAGATGCAATCCCTGTCCCACATGGGGTTCATAAGGGAGAGAGAACTGGAAATTTAATCCCCATTTTACAGATGAGGAAACTGAGGCGCCCAGAAATTAAGTGACTTGCTTAAGGTCACACAGCAGGCAAGTGGCAGAGTCAGCATTACAACCCAGAACTCAAGCCTGTACTCACTCCACTAGGACACCCTGCTTCTAGAAAATATGGACTCCCAGAAGTGAAGCTTTTTGGTTGTGGGTTATCCCAGAAGCAGAATTAGAACAGCAACTCACAAACTCCCAGGTCCCTTTCCAGTGAACAGATCTAACAGAGATGAAACCTCCCCCAAAATTGTAAACCATCCACAGGCAGAAGCAAGTTGGATTCTATTCTGTAAAACCAGGCCTTCCCAGAGGTCAAGGAAGAGCTGGAAAATATTTTTTAATGGTCCTTAGTAAGTGCTTACAATGTACTAGGCACTATAGTAAGTGCTGGGAAAGATTGAAGATCATCAGGTTGGACACAGTCCCTAACCTACACATGGGGCTCACAGTCTATGTTGGAGGAAGAAGGATTTAATCCTCATTTTGCAAATGAAGTAACTGAGGCACAGAGATGCTATGTGACTTGCCAAAGGACGCACAGTTGAAGAGTGGCGCAGCCAAGAGTAGAACCCAGGTCCTCTGACTTCCAGGCTTGGGGTCTTTCCATTAAGCTATGCTGCTTCCAAATTATCTACTCAATTCAAATGCTCAAGGACAGTTCAGGCTGCCCACGTCCCAACTGATCCAGATGACTCTCTACACTTCTTGAATTCTCGAGGTAGGGGTAGATACTCTATTTTCTGGTTACAATATACATAACGCCTAGGAAGAAATCCAGAATACAGTAGTACAAAGGCCAGAAAAGAAGCTCCAGAAAAGAAGGCTGGAGTCAGTCAATCAGATTTCTTGAGAGCTTACTTGTGTGAAGAGCACTGTAGTAAACGCTTGGAAAAGTACGCTACAATTATAAACAGACATATTCTCTGCCCACAATGAGTGTACATTCTAGAGAACATTAAGGATCAAGATGGTGAATTAGAGCAAATAAGAGGAATACTAAAATCCAAAAGAGAGAAGGAAAAGAGTAAAAGGAACATAATTATGATGTAATGGATAGGCTGTCAAGATATCCAATATAACCACCCCAAATCATTGCCAAGTGGAATTTCTGGAAATGAGATGTGGAATAGGGAGAGAAAATAGCACTGCACACATGACACTGCAGCTCCGGATTAATCAATTAATGGTATTTCTAGAGTGCTTACCATGTGCAGAGCACTGTACTTGGTGCTTGGGAGAATACAAGAGAGTCAGTAGTCATGATCCTTGCCCATTCATTCAATCGTATTTATTGAGCCCTTACTATGTGCAGAATACTGTACTAAGCACTTGGAATGTACAATTCGGCAACAGATAGAGACAGTCCCTGCCCAACAACTGGCTCACAGTCTAAACGACTGGTGCTTACAATCTAGAAAGGGAGACAGATATTAAAACAAATGACAGGGGAAATGGCAGAGTATAAGACAGTAAACTTGTTTTTGGGCAGGTGTCTGTTAATTCTGTTGTTTTGTACTCTCCCAAGTACTTAGTACAGTGCTCTGCACATAGTAAATGCTCAATAAATATGATTCTTTGATTGATTAATAACAGCAGCCAAAAAACATACATTAAAGCAGTCAAGGGAGATGAGAATGGGGGAAAAATATCCTTTCAACATGCAAACTCAAAAGAATGTTTCCTATTAATAATGAAAGAAAAGAATGGAATAAATAATGACTCCAACCTGGCTGGAATGCACAGGGCTTTTTAAGAATCTCAATCGCTATGAAGAAAAGAAGAGAAACACTCCCTCTATGGGGAACAAATGACTCTTACTAATTAAGCTATTAATAAAATATAGTGGTGGCATTTACTAAGTGTTTACCTCACGCCTGGTGTGTTGTGCAAAGCACTGGGTTGGACAGGTCATCTGATTGGACACAGCTCCTGCCCCACATGGGGCTCACAATCAACACCCAATTGTATTTATTGAGCGCTTACTATGTGCAGTGCACTGTACTAAATGCTTGGAAGGGTACAACATAACAAAGTTGGTAGATACAATCCCTGCCCACAATGAAGTTACAGTCCAGAGGGGGAGACAGACATTACTATAAATAAATTACAGATATATATATACATAAGTGCTGGGGGGCTGAAGGAGGGGCAGATAAAGGGAACAAATCCAAGTATAATATAAGAGGGAGGCCTCAACCCCATTTTATAGATGAGGAAACTGAGGGACAGAGAGCTTAGATATAATTGTGGTATTTGTTAAGCACTTACTTTGTGCCAGGCACTGTACTAAATGCTGGGGTGGTTGTGAGTTCTAATCCTGGCTCTGCCACTTGTCTGCTGTGTAACCTTAAGCAAGTCACTTCACTGCACCCAGTAAACGCTTAACAAATACTGCAATTATTATTATTATTATACAAGCAAAACAAGTGGGACACAGTTCCTGTCCCACATGGGGCTCACAATCTCAATCCCCATTTTACAGATGAGGTCACTGAGGCCCAGAGAAGTGAGGTCACTCAGCAGACAAATGGCAGAGCCAGGATTAGAATCCATGACCTTCTGACTCCCAGGCCCATGCTCTCTCCACCTAGTCATGGTGCTTCTCTGACTTGCCCAAGGTCACCCAACAGTTAAAAAGCTTGAAAGCTGTGAACACAGGCAAATTTTTTGAAAGTCAGGGAATAGGCTATCCCTCCGAATGAAGGAATACCTGGCAAGTTTGAAATTAAATCGGCCCGAAAACAACAGTGGGTAGACAGGCAGTGAAGGGAAAGCCAAACTGGTGAGAAATGGTTTCCCAGAAAGGAAAGAAAACACTTTCCTGGCAATCACCTTCAGGCAAATACATGGAAATGAAAACTACGGAGGAAAAGCTGTGAAAATCAAAAGAATAACTGAACAGTGACCGATAGTAGTACCAGAGGTAAGTCCTGTCAGACAATCAAAAACAGATTTGTTAGGTAGAACTGGAAACCACAGATAAAGGTTCAATCGCTGAAATTCCTTCACCAGGCCAAGCATTCTTATGGCGTCGGCAGCTTTACGTGGGAAATTAAGCTGTCACGACGACTGAAAGCTGGGTGAGGAATGGAGAAGAAAGCAGCTCAAAATGGATATAGCAGAATTTGGGCCATTCGGAGTTGAAACATCTGATGGGAGTGGAATGGGTGTTTGTGCTTGGGATGGGGGAAGGGAGAGAAATCAGTAAATCAAATAATTCCAGGTCAAAGTGCCCTGAGAGAAAGAACTGTTTAAGGGCAAATATTCTCTCAAAGGGATGGCACAGGCTCTTCCTCCACAGTATGTGATGAGGGACTCCCATGTGCTTGGTAAATATCATTGGTTGATAGACTGATTGCAGAGCAATGTATGAGGCACTTGGAAGAGTATCACAGCAGCAAGACACAGGTTTCTTGCCCACTGGGAGTTTCCAATCTAACAGGGGAAGCAGCCTGGCCTAGTGGCTAGAGTACAGGCCTGGGAGTCAGACGGTCATGGGTTCTAATTCCGTACCCACCACTTGTCTGCTGTGTGGCCCTGGGCAAGTTGCTTCACTTCTCTGTGCTTCAGTTACTTCATCCATAAAATGAGGATTAAGACTGTAAGCCCCACATATGACAGGAACTGTATCCAACCTGAATACCTTGTATCTACCCCAGTGCTTAGTACTGTGCCTGGCACATAGTAAGTGCTTAACAAATACCATTATTATTAATATTGGTATTAATAATCATATCTCTGGGGTCCTACTTGCAAATAGCAATCTGGGGCTCTATGCAGGTGCACCCCATGATGCCACAAAGACAACAGTCAACACCTCTAGATGATCTCCCAAATAGGCAATGGGAGCATTTGGGGGTGTAGCTAACTGATCCTGCATCTCATAGGCGAAGAATGGGGTTGTTGGGGGCCAGGATTGGGGGGTATGGCTATTACCCAGAATCTTCTTTGGGAGAGCAAGTCTCAATTCCCAGATTGACCACCCACAGATAGATGCCTCATTCCCCCAGATGCAACAAAGTAGGTTTCAAACACCCTTTTCCCCTACATGTTGTAGCATTCTAGGCTCAAACCTCTGTCACCACCCCACTCCACACATATTTAGGCATTCAGACTGCTGGTGATGAGTTACAATAATGATAATAATATTGGTGTTTGTTACTTACTAGGTGCCATTTCCCCCAGGTGGGGCAGGGGCTGTGTCCAATCAGATTATCTAATATCTACTCCATCATTTAGCATGGTGCTTACTTAGCACACAGTAAATGCTTAATGAATATCACGATCATTATTAATAAGCACCAAACTAGGCTGTGGAGTTGATATCAATAAAATGTGGCCAGATGTAATCCCTATTCCATACAGGGTTCAGAGTCTAAGGGGAAAGGATAACACATATTAAGTTTCCTTTTTACAGGTGAAGAAGCTGAGGCCCAAGGTCATATAGCAGGCAAGTGGCAGCGCTGGATTATAATCCAGGTCTTCTGACTCCCGGCCCTGTGCTCTTTCCATTCGGCCATGTTGCTTCTCAGCTTTTCCCAGGCAAAGAATATTTACACAGTTGGCAAAAGCCTTTCTCATGAGCTAAGTTTCCCATTCCCTCTCTCAGGGTCGCACCTGGAGAGTTTCCAGTACTCTACCAGCCTCGACTACGGGAGGGAGAGTCAAGCAGAGGCCTGTCCATTCCATTCCTAGTTTGGGCAGTGGCTAGTGAGTGGCAGGGAAACTGCTACAAGTCAAAACTCCCCAGTGCTGGGCAACAGTCGCATGGGAGAGAGTCGAGAGCAGAGACTCAAGTTTACTGCATGGAAGGAGACAATGGTAAACCACTTCTGGATTTTTACCAAGAAAACTCTAAGGATACACTACTGGAATGATTGCAGAAGGAGGTGGGGCATTCTGAGAGAGATATGTCCATGGTGTCGCTATGGGTCGGAGACGACTTGACAGCACAAGTTCCCCATTACCAGATGTGGCAGAGTGGCGTGGCCTGATGGATAGAGCCCAGACCTGGGAGTCCAGAAGGATCTCACTTCTAATCCCGGCCCCGACACTTGTTGGCTGTGTGCTCTTGGGCAAGTCACTTCACTTCTCTGGGTCTCAGTTACCTCATTTGTAAAATGGAGGTTAATACTGTGAGCCCCATGTGGGACAAAGATGGGGTCCAACCTGATTAGCTTGTATTTATCCCAGAGCTTAGTACAGTCCTAATACTACTACCACAGAGTCTTGTAGGCTTTTGGAAATGAAAACCATTACCCCAGGAAATTTGATGTTGTTCTGTTCCCAGATTACTATATAAATTGCTACTTAAGACAGAGGGTACATCACACCTGACTCACCTTCTGCTGAGAAGGGCGGGAAAGAGAATATCAGGAATAAAGGAAAGAGAGAGGGAAAGAGAAAAAGAGATGTAAAGAGAGGATGGAAGTGAGAGAGAAGAGTGAGTTAGTTTGGCCCTCATCTAATAATAAAAATAATAATAATAATAATGATGATGTAGGTATTTAGTAAGGTCTTCCTATGTGCCAAGCACTGTGCTTAGTGCTAGGGAAGATGAAAGATAATCAGATTAAACTCCCTGTCTCAAAGAAGACTCACAGTGTGGGAGGGAAGGATCGTATTCCCATTTTACAGGTGAGGAAGTTGAGGCTCAGAGAGGTTAAGTGACTTACCCAAAGTCACTGGAAGGCAAATGGGAGAACTGGGATTAGAACTTAGATTGCCTGACTCCTAAAAACATGCACTTTCCAATCAATCTATTGGTCCCCCAGTGCAGTGCTCGGCACATTGTAAGAGCTTACTGAATGTCACTATTATTATTATTGTTATTTTTATTATACTACTCCTCACAGCCCCCTCCCACCTCACCCAAACCCCACCTCCCAGCAGGAAAGGGAATCTACATGATAGCCACTCAGCTCTAGAACTAAAAATGTGTCACTTCCCTGCACAAATCTCACCTCTAATCCTTCCTGGTTCTTTCTACCACATACAGTTGACCCTTCCAACACCCCTTAACCCCAGGTGTGACTGACTGCAGGGAGAAGACTGAGCTTTTTAATAATGTACTAAAACCCAGAAAAGTCACATCAGAATGTTAAAACCTTCCTGGTATCACACCTATTGTGCTGCTTCCCAGCTCAGACCTCTGTAAACCTAAACCCATGAAAATGTAGTTTACCTATGTGATTCATTTCCCAGCACCCTGAGCCATATCTCCTTCTCAGCCAATTCTTGCATTTATGAACTTATTTCAGTCCTCAGTATTCATGAATATATGGGTACTAACTTATTTACTTCAGCCACTCTAGCTGCCAATAAATCTGTCTTCCCAATTAGAGGCTAAGCTCCTTGAGGACAAGGAACACAGAACTTAATTCTTCTGAACTTCCCTAGTGCCTAGTACAGTGGGAGTAGGGGATCAAGAAAAGATACTGCTGCTGTTCCTGCTACTACTACCACCGCTACTAATAATAATAACTAATAATATTTATGGTATTCACTAAGCGCTTACTATGTGCCAGGCACTGTACTAAGCACTGGGGTGGATACAAGCAAATCAGGTTGGACGCTGTCCCTGTCCTACACGGGGCTCACAGTCTCAATCCCCATTTTACAAATGAGGTAACTGAGGTTCGGAGAAGTGAAGTGAAGTGAAGCCCAGGGTCCCACAGCAGATAAGTGGTGGAGTCAGGATTAGAACTCATGACCTTCTGACTCCCAGGCCCGTGCTCCAGCCACTACGCCATGCTGCTTCCTAACTAACTACTACTTAGTGGTAACAGTTTGTGGAGTACCCATTCTACAAGGGAGTCTAAAGAATGGTAGAGACATTTAGGAGGGTAGTAAAAGGACAAATCAACCCATCAACTAATCATATTTATTGAGCCCTTACTCTATGTGGAGCACTGTACTAAGTACTTGGGAGAGTATAATAGAGTTCGAAGCTCTGATCCCTGTCCTCAAGGGACTTACACTCTAGTAGGGGTGGGAGAACAGTTAAAAGGGAAGTGGTGTGTCCTGGTGGAAAAGCACAGGACTTGTAGTCCAGAGACTCAAATCCCAATCCTAGCTCTGCTACTTACATGCTGTGTGACTTTGTGCAAACTGCATAACCTCTTTGTGCCTTAGTTTCCTCACTGTAAAAAGGGGATAGAATCCCTTTTCTCTCTCCCTCTTAAGAGAGTAGAACAGGGACTGTGTCTGATCTGATGATCTTGCATCTACCCCAGTGCCATGCACAATACTTGGCATATAGCAACAGGTATTTAAATGTCTCAATTATGATTAGGAAGGCAAAATGGATACTCAGAGGAGTAAATGCTAAAATACTAGGGGTTGCAAGTTGACAGATACAGAATTGCCTTGGGTGCACAAGTGAGAGTGCACCCGGAGCTGATGGCAAGTCCATACAGCCAAACTCGCAATCCTGGAATAACAGGACCATCTCCCTCTCCCCGCTCTCCTTCTGGTCATTTCAGACACAAAAACCCAAGAGTGAGAGATGCCAGGCTGGCAGAGGCCTGGTTTGATCTAGGCTCCCCGATGCCTGTTAGCATTAATACAAGACTCAAAGAGATGAAGCGGAGGGGGTCTCCCAAGCACTTACTTAGTACAGTCCTCTGCACATAGCAACTGCTCAATAAATATCTGATTAATGAGCCCCATGATTAGTACAGTGTTCTGCAAGCAGTGAGCTCCTTTAGCTCAAGGATCGAATCTTCATCCTCTACTGCACTCTTCCAAGCACTTAGCACAGCGTTCCAATCAGTAATTCCCACTAACTGATTACAGAAACTTTGGAAAAACTAACTTCGCTCCCCTTAAATCAAAGAGGATAACAATCATAATAATTGTGGTATTGTTAAGTGCTTACTATGTGCCAGGCACTGTACTAAGCACCGGGGTGGATACAAGGAAATCGGGTTGGACACAGTCCCTGGCCCAAATGGGGTTCACAATCTTAAACCTCGTTTTCCAGATGAGGTAACTGAGGTACAGAGAAGTGAAGTGACTTGCCATAGGTCACACAGCAGACAAGGGAAGGAGATGAGATTAGAACTGAGGACCTTCTGACTCCCTACCCTGGACTCTATCCACCAGGCCATGCTGCTTCTCAAATGGAAAGACAAAGAGAAAGAGAAATGGAAGCTGCCCGGCCAACCCGAGGAATTACCAAACCAAGAGAGACATGAATCTCTCAGTGCTCCAAAGAGCTGGTTGTTCTTCAGGACTTCTCAATGCAAGCCACAGTCCGTCTCCGCTAGCTTTGTTCAGGAAAGGGTGACCTTTGCCCTCTACCGGAGGCCCAGCCATTCAGCTGACGGGATGGGGGGAGGCGGGTAGTTGGCAAAGAAGGATCTGAAGAGGCAGTGGCCGCCCCCCTAGTCTAAAAGCCCAGCCCATTCACCCTTAATCCCGCCGTACTGGTCCACCCGCCCTGGAGAGGCTCGACTCATTTCCCAAGAATCTTTCTCCATCAGCAGCAGGATTAATTGGAGGCACTTGGCTTTGAATAGGGGCCAGGGATCAGACCATGAGGCAAAGATGTCTCTGTTCCTCTGAGGATCTTGAAAGCTCGCAATGGACTTTGTTAATGCTCCTCATTAGCCCAAAGGTGGGGTTCAGAGCATGATTTTTTGCAGGGGAGAGGGAAATAGCCTCAGAACGGGAGGATTCTTTCATCTCTATGATTGATTTCTCTTTTTCCTTTATTTCTATAGTATTTGTTAAGTGCTTACTATGTGTCAAGCACTGTTCTAAGTGACGGTTAGATTCAAGGTAATCACACCGGATAAAGACCCCGTCCCACATAAGGCTCCCAGGAGCAACATGGCCAAGTGGATAGAGCACAGGCCTGTGAAACAGAAGGACCTGGTTCTAATCCAGGCTCTGCCACTTGTCTGCTGTATGGCCTTGGGCAAATCACTTCACTTCACTGTTCCTCCATTCCCTCATCTGTAAAATGGAAATATTAAGTCTGTGAGCCCCCTCTTAGAGACTGTGTCCAACCTGATTTGCTTGAATCCATCCCAGTGCTTAGTGCAGTGTCTGGCACACAGTAAGCACTTAAATGCCACAATTATTATTATCACATTATTATTATTATTGAGGGAGGGAGAATAGGTACTGAATCTCCACTTTGCACTTGAGTAAACTGAGGCCCTAAGAAAAGAAGTGACTTGCCCAAGGTCAGACAGCAGGCAAATGGAGAAGCCAGGATTATAACTCAGGTCCTCTGGCTCCCAAGCCTGGACTCTATCCACTGGCTCACTCTGCTTCTGGAATGTTTTCCCCATTCCTGAGTAGCCAGCTAGGAAAATGGAGCCGGAGTCAGAACAGGTGGAAGGGAGGGAACAAGAGGCAAGGAAGCCCCCAGGCTGAAAGGGCAGTGATGGTCTATAACAGCCCTGCTGTGGCTTTCACCCTGACATTACCAGCTCTTCCCTGCACTTGCCCTTTTGTCCCTTGGGACCAAACTGGGAATTCTACCTAAAGGGGCAGCGGTGTCCTACGTCCTGCAGCCAGCGAGGCGGAGGGCAAGCAAAAATTGATCTATGGATTATTTTTCTACAAAAATATTCAGGCCATGTTTCCCCACTCCTCAAGAAACTCCAGGGGTTACCCATCCATCTCCACTTCAAACAAAAACTCTTTACTATCAGTTTTAAAGAACTCAATCACCTTGCCCCCTCCTTTCTCACCTCGCTACTCTCAGACTACATCCCAAACCATACATTTGTTCCTCTACTGACAACCTCTTCAGTGTGCTTCCATCTCGTCTATCTTGCTGCCTACCTCTCACCCACACCCTACCCCTGGCCTGGAAAGCCCTCCCTCCTCATATCCGACAATTATTCTGCCCCACTTTAAAGCCTTATTGAGGGCACATCTCCTCCAAGAGGCCTTCCTGACTAAGCCCTCCTTTCCTCTTTTCCCACTCCCTTCTGCATCGCCCTGACTTGCTCCCTTTATTCATCTCCTCTCCCAGCTTCAAAGCACTTAAGTACATACCTGTAATTGTATTTATTCATATTAATATCTGTCTCCCCCTCTAGACTGTAAGCTCACTGTGGGAAGGGAATGCGTCTGTTATAGTGTACACTCCCATGCACTTAGTACAGTGTTCTGCACACAGTAAGCACTCAATAAATACAACTGACCGGTATTTATGGAGCACTTACTGTGTGCACAGTGCTGGACTAAGTGATTGGGAAAGGACAACAGAGTTGACAGTCATGATTCCTGATGACCCAGTGGTATTAGTGCTTTATCTGTAACTTCTTTATTTCTATTAATGTCTGTCTTCCCTTCTATACTGTAAGATCACTGTGGGCAGGGAACTTGTCTGTTATATTGTTTTAGTGCACTTTTCTAAGCACTTAATACAGTGCTCTGCACACAGCAAGTGCTCAATAAATATGATTCACTGACTACTGATTGCTTCCTTTGGCCCGGAGCAGAGTCCTGAGCAGAGACGTTGGGTCCTCGCAGGAAGGCTAGCCTGGAACAGTGCTCTAGCACTGAGGGGCTGGGGTAGGATGAATATCAAATGCCCCAAGGTCTCAGATCTAATCCCCCACCCCTCCAGGTGAATTTTAAAATGGCTTGGGTAAACTGGAAGCAGATCTTTTAAATGTAATAATGATAAATAATGATTGTGGGACCTGTTGAGCCCTTGCTATGTGTCACTTATGGAGGTACTGGATCATCAGATTGGACACAATCCCCGTTCCACATGAGGCTCACAGTCTAAGGAGAAGGGAGAGTGGGTAGTTCATCTCCATTTTACAGATGAGGAACTAAGGCATTGAAAATACCAACAACTGTGGTATTTGTTAAGTGCTTACTACACAACAAGCACTGTACTAAGCACTGCGGTAAAATACAAGATCTGCAGATAGGAAACAGTCCCTGTTTCACACAGAACTCACAGTCTACAGGGAGGAAAGAATAGGCACTGAATCTCCATTTTACAAAGGAGGCACAGAGGCACAGAGAACTTGGTGACTTGCCTACAGTCACACAGCAAACAGTGAAGCGGGGGATTAGAACAGTGAAACGGGGGGGGGGGGGTGTCTCCTGACCCCCAGACTTTTACCCACTAGGCCAGGCTGGTTCTCATTCTGCACGTCATAGCTCCCCATCAGCTCAGCCACCTCTTTCCCTCCGAAAACCCCACAAGGCAACAGCTGTTTTAAGAAAAGCTCCCAACTGTGGATCTAGAAGCCCCCTCGTCTAGACTCTAAGCCTGTAGTGGTTAATACAGTGCTCTGCAAACGGTAAGCACTCAATTAATATCGTTCTGCTCACTGATGGATTGATTCCCCTGCCTTGGGGAATCCTCTAAAAGGAAAGGAAAAATGCCAAAGATTCAGACCCTAGATCCTTTTACCTCACGACCACCATCGTGGGCATTTGGATTTTCCCCTTTTTCCCTCTCTCACAATCTCTTTCATCATCAATTCTCAGCTTGCGTCCCGAACAGGCAAACCGAGACTCCGGTGTAGGCAGGGAATGGCAGTGTTTATTGTTGTATTGTACCTTCCCAAGCGCTTAGTACAGTGCTCTGCATGCAGTAAGCTCTCCATAAATATGACTGAATTGAATGAATAATGCAGAGAGGCTCCAACCAAGGAATTCTGACCTGGGCAAACTGAGTTTGGGTGTTCTTCAATGACGGCGCATCAAATTTCCCTTCCCGATCTTCACTGGTCCTTCCTGGAAAATGCTTCTCCGAAATATCGGTTCAATTGAGAGTCACGGTAAGAATTGTGGGATTTGTTCAGTGCATACTAAATAGCCCAAGCACTGTGGTTCGTCTGGCCCAACCTGATCAGATCCAGTCCCTTTCCAGTAATGGCCACATAGCCCAAGGGAAAGCAGTTATTTAACCTTACTTTCACAGATGAAGAAACTGAGGCGTGGAGGACTCAAACGACTTGCCTAGGTCACACACACTTGACTCCCGGTCTTGGGCTCTTTCCACTGGGACATACTGCTCTCTAGCTGACACTTTATACTTTCCTGAATCTGGAATGAAGATCATACCTACCCACTACCTCTCCCATTCTCCCTTTCAACCAAGCTTGTCAATCGATCCTATTTGTTGAGCACTTCCTGTGGGTAGAACACTGTACTAAGCACCTGCAAGGGGTCAACACAGTCAGAAAATATGATCCCTGCCCTTGAGGAGCTCAAGCCATGATTACTTGCTTTGCCCCTGGAGGGAAGTGATGGAAAAATATCAAAACTTTATAAAGCAGAGACAATGCCTGCAATCCAAGACTTTGGGAGAAGACAAATCAAAACTTTAATTTGAATATAACAGCGCCCTGCCACGTGCCATTAGGAAATAGAAGTTCATTCACTCATCTATTTATTCAACTGTATTTATTAAGCACTTACTGTGTGCAGAGCCCTGTACTAAGTGCTTGGGAAAGTACAATACAGCAATAAAGAGTGACAATCCCTGCCCACAACGAGCTCACACTCATGAGGTGGGGAGACAGACATCAATATAAATAAATAAAATTACTGATATATGCACCCAAACTCTAGTTCCTCTGCCCAGTGCCCTGGTCCATATGAGAACTGCCAAGGCCCAGGAAGACAAGGTGCATTACGATATTCTTCCAAACACTTAGTACAGTGCTCTGCACAGAGTAAGTGTTTGATAAATACTTTTGGTTGGAACCCTTCCCAGTGGGAGAGAGGGGATGGATGGAAGAAAAGGTATTTTTCTTGACCCATCCCACTCCTCTCTCCTATTCTAAAGGGCTGGGGCAAGGACTTTATCTTCTAACTCTACAGAACTCTCCAAAGTGCTCAGTACAGTGCTTGGCATGTAGTAGGTGCTCAATAAATACCTGCCTGATTGGCTAAGAAGCTTGGCCTTCACTTTATTGGCTAATTTCTATTTTTAAAATAATAGTAACAACAGTAGTACTTGTAGAGTGCTTACTATGTGCCAAGCACTTGTTCTAAGACTGGGGTAGAGACAAGTTAATCAGATTGGGCACATCTCTGACCCACATGGGATTTACAGTCTTAATTCCCATTTTACAGATGAGGCAACTGAGGCGCAGAGAAGTGAAGTGACTTTCCCAAGGTCACATAGCAGATGTGGTAGAGCTGGGATTAGAATCCAGGTCCTTCTGATCCTCAGGCCTGTGCTCTATCCACTAGGCCACACTGCTGCATTTCTTAGCTTCTAGCAGACGCTGAAAAAGCCTTCATCTCTAAGACAAATACTCTGAACCTTCCTATCTGGAGTGTTGACAGTCTGACGTGGAGTGTATACTCTCTAACGCAGAGTGAAGACAGTCTCAAGTGGGGTGCAGACAGTCTAACATGGGATATCAACACACCAAAGGGGAGGCAGACACTAACTCAGGACGTAGACACCCTAACGTGGAGTGCAGACACTATAATGTCGAGTACAGTCACGCTAAAAAGGAAGTGTGTCTATGCCATTTTCTTTAACTTCCTGGCGGAGCAGAGACCCAAGTCAACCCTAAGCTTCACTTGGCATCACCTGCATCCACCTCTTCGACCCCTACAACATCTCATTACTGGGGCTGTATCCAATCTCATTATCTTTACTGACCCCGGCCATAGCACAGCGTTTGGCACAATGAAAATAATTGTGGTTTTTTTTTAAGTGCCTGCTGTCTTAAGCATTGTAGCATGGCTCAGTGGAAAGAGCACAGGCTTAGGAGTCAGAGGTCATGGGTTCTAAACCCAGCTCCACCAACTGTCAAATTATCAGCTGTGTGACTTTGGGCAAGTCACTTAACTTCTCTGTGCCTCAGTTACCTCATCTGTAAAATGGGGACTAAGACTGTGAGTCCCACATGGGACAACCTGATTACCTTGTATCCCCCCCTGCCCCACAGCACTCAGAACAGTGCTTGGAACATAGCTACCAGGTAATCGGGGCAGATACAGTCCCTCGTTCCATGCTGGGGTCAGAGTCTAAGAGGGAGGGAGAACAGATGTTACAGATGAAGAAATGAAGGCTCAAAGAAGGCAAATGACTTGCCCAAGGTCATAGAGTAGGCAAGTGATGGAGCTGGAATTAGAACCCAGGCTCAAGGTCTTTTCAGTAGGCCATAAATCCCAGCACTTACTTCAGTAAACACTTCATAAATACCATCCTTATAAGACTCCTGGAGGTGATAATCATTGCTTAATTGGGAGCCCCCATGTGGGATAGGGGCTAATTATGATCTGATCATCTTATATATGTTTCAGCGCTCTACACAGTGTTGGGTACCTAGCGAGTGCCTAATAAATGCCATTACTAATAAACCAAAATTGATTTCTCCAAACCTTAGTTATTTGGGAAATTCACCCTGAGAAACCTTTGGAATGTTGCAACCTCAAACAGATTTTATAACCTACTCACTAGATATATCAGCAAATATTCTCTCTCTATCTTTACAGTTTGGGGCTATCCTAAGGCTAAAATCAGGCCGCCCATACTGCCTGGCCCACTATTAAAAACCCAGAGACCCTCATAAAAGTCAGGAGAGCCCACAAATATGAGAAACTTCCATAACCTAAGGGCAAAAACACCTCTTCTGTCCAGACACACATCCTGGAAGGTTTAGGTTACGTCTCCCACAGCACTCACACCATCTCCACCTTGGCTTTCCGAAGTCGCAGAGAGCTCCCACTCTGCCACTTATCAATCAATCAATTGTATTTATTGAGTGCTTACTGTACACAGAGCCCTGTACTAAGCACTTGGGAGAGTGCAATATAACAGTGGGTACTCATGTTCCCTGCCTACAAGGTGCTTACAGCCTAGAGTGTGGCTTGGTGGGAAGACCACGGTCTTGGGAGTCAGAGGACGTGGGTTTTAATCCCGGTTCCGCCACATGTCTGCTGTGTGACCTTGGGCAAGTCGCTTAACTTCTCTCTGCCTTAGTTATCTCATCTGTAAAATGGGGATTAAGACTGTGAGCCCCACGTGGACAACCTGATTCCCCTGTGTCTACCCCAGCGCTTAGAACAGTGCTCAGCACATAGTAAGCGCTTAACAAATACCAACATTATTATTATTATTAAAATGGGGATTCATTCATTCATTCATTCAATAGTATTTATTGAGCGCTTACTATGTGCAGAGCACTGTACTAAGCACTTGGAATGTACAAATCGGCAACAGATACAGTCCCTGCCCTTTGACGGGCTTACAGTCTAATCAGGGGAGACAGGCAGACAAGAACAATGGCAATAAATAGAGTTAAAAGTGTGAGCCCCACATGGGACAACACGATTATCCTGTATCTACTCCAGTGCTTGAAACAGTGCTAGGCACGTAGTAAGCGCTTAACTAATACCATAATAATAATCACAACTATTATTATTATTATTGATGAACTCTCTAGGTCCTATCTTCAGTCCTCCTGTGTAGAGATATTTGTTCCATTATTTAGTGGGCCCTCTTGAGAGGTGTACACATTTTTACATCTGGCTTCCCCCGTTACAGTGGATGCTCCTCATGGGCGAGGGCACTTCCTTATTCTATGCTTCCCCAGATGCTTAGTAAAAGTGCCCTGCAACAAATAGGCACCCAATAAATACTACCACTACTATGTCTACTATTACTATACTGCTGCTAAGACTACTATCTATCTGAGCCCATCATTGGGCAGGGATTGTCTCTATCTGTTGCTGAATTGTACATTCCAAGCGCTTAGTACAGTGCTCTGCACATAGTAAGCGCTCAATAAATACTATTGAATGAATACCGCTACCTTTCCCACTCCTTTTCCCACCAACACTACTACTGCTATTACCACTACAACCACTATTAATAATAACTGGTATTTAAGTGCTTACTATGAGTCAGACATTATACTAAGCGATGGGATGGATAGAAGCAAATCGGGTTGGACACGGTCCCTGTCCCATGTGGGGCTCGCAGTCTCAATCCCCATTTTACAGATGAGGTAACCGAGGTACAAAGAATAATAATAATAATTGTGGTATTTGTTAAGTACTCACTGTGTGCCGGGTACTGTGCAAAGGATGGCGGTGGATCCTGGCAAGTCGTGTTGGACACAGTCCCTGTCCCACGTGGGGTTCCCACTCTCAATCCCCATTTTACAGATGAGGGAACTGAGGCACAGAGAAGTGAAATGACTTCCTCAAGGTCACACAGCAGAGAAGTAGCAGACTCTCAGGCCCGCGCTCTATCCATAGGCCATGCTGCTTCTTCTACTATTATTACTATTTCTGCTACTACTGAGAGAATGTGTCTATTAGTTGTTACATTGTACTCTCCCAAGTGCTTAGTACAGTGCTTTGCACCTAGTAAGCGCTCAAGAAATACAACTGAATGAATGAATACTGCTGCAACTACTACTATTACCACTATTACTTCTTCAACCACTATTACTTCATTCCTGAGCTTCTCACATCCATTCTAATTCACCCTATGCTTCCGGAGGAAGCCATCTGCTTAGAGCAGGTGAATCTCCAAATCCTGACATCTCAGAAAGGTTCCTTCTCCTTTATGGATACCTGGCAATCGTTGTCCCTTCAGAAGGGACTTCACGACCTTGCTCAAACGAAAAACAGTCAGCTGACTTTCAGAAAATGTATTTCTAGGGTTTCAATTAAGTCTACCCCAGTCAGGGTGGGAGAGGAGGAGGGAAACATGTTACTCAACCTTGAAACATTTCATTCAGATTGGTTCCTTAACCAATCCTGGGATTATTCCAGAAAGAAAAATCAAGAGAAACCCTAGGAAGCAGCGTGGCGCAGTGGAAAGAGCACGGGCTTTGGAGTCAGGGCTCATGAGTTCGAATCCCAGCTCTGCCACTTGTCAGCTGTGTGACTGTGGGCAAGTCACTTAACTTCTCTGTGCCTCAGTTCCCTCATCTGTAAAATGGGGATTAAGACTGTGAGCCCCACGTGGGACAACCTGATTCCCCTGTGTTTACCCCAGCGCTTAGAACAGTGCTCGGCACATAGTAAGCGCTTAACAAATACCAACATTATTATTATTATTAAAGAGCATAGGCTTGGGAGTCAGAGGTGCTAAATTCTAATCTCACCTCCATCACTTGCCTGCTGGGTGACCTTGAGCAAGTAACTTAACTTCTCTATACCTCAGTTCCCTCATGTGCAAAATGGTGATTATTAATACCTATTCTTCCTCCTACTTAGACTGTGAGCTCCATGTGGGACATGATTATCTTGTATCTACCTCAGTACTTAGAACAGTACTTAGAACAGAACAGTGGTAGAACAAATACCACAATTATTATGTTATCCTTAGTTGACTGCTTTAAACTGCCACCTTCACAATTTACATGTAGTTGTATTTCTTCAAGGAGACTGATGCCTACAATTTCTATGCATTTGGCTCATGTGGGTTGCCTCTTCCCATCTCACTATCCATCACCTCAGAGTGTCCCACCAACTGGCCATCCGCACTATTATAGGTTCAATTCTTGGGTCATTGGAATCCTTTATCCCACACACAATAGCAGGTTGGAAGAGAACAACATACTCTACGCATCTGGATGTCCTATTTTACAGATTCCCTTCCCATTTTTCCCTGTGGTTCATAGCTTCACCTCATGAAAAGAACTTTGGCCTGGGAGTCAGAGAACCCCTCTCCCTCTTTTTTTAAAATGGTACTTGTTAAGTGCTTACTATGAGTCAAGCACAGTACTAAGTGCTAAGGTAGATACAAAATAATTGGGTTGGACACAGTCTCTATGCCATAAGGGGCTCACTGTCTTAATCCCCATTTTACAGATGAGGTAACTGAGGCTCAGAGATGTGATTTGCTCAAGATCACCCGGCAGACAAGTGAAGGAGTTGGTACTAGCAGCCAGGTTCTCTGACTCCCAGGCCCATGCTCTTTCCACCACACCATGCTGCTCTCAATTAGGACCCGAGTCCGAATCCTCACTCTGCCAATTACCTGCTGTGTGATCTTGGGTAAGTCACTTCACTTCTCTGGACCTCTGTTACCCCATCTTTGAAAATGGAGATTTGATGCCTGCTCTCTCCCCCTTTGAGACAGGAACTGTGTCCGACCCATTTAACTTGTCTCTACCTATTGCTTAGTACCATGCTTGGCACATAGTAAGCACTTAACAAATACAACTAATTTTTTTAAATTATTATCATTATTAGGACTACACATGCTTCTCTATCCCTCCCTCCAGTGTAATGAGGTTTTTCAGTGAGCTGGATTCCCTTCCAATAGTGGCACTAAAATATGCCCAAGGGTCAAGGAAAGAGAGGTGTCATAATGGGAGAGAATTGGCAAATATGACTGACACATTCACAATGGTTATTCATGGGTTCAGGCAGAGACCAAAACAGAAAATTCCAACTCTCTCATTTGCGACTAAGAAAACTACTATTCCCCAGTTATTAAGAATGCAGAGATGCCACTTGACTAAGGGCCAGATGGAAACTGAGGTTGTACTAAGCAATATTTTCCTTAAAGGGGCAGAAAGAAAGATTGCTGCCCAAACGGATTATTCAGAATCTTTGTGGTCTCCCGGTTCTTGGGTACCAATTAGCTGATCTCATTTGATAATTTATAATGAGAGCCATTTCCCTTATTACATAAACCTTCTCGGCAATTGGCTCTCCTACAAGGCTCTTTTTGGGTGATTTTACAGATCGCAGCGCAGAGTTAACCGAGGTCACTTCCCTAAGTGCACTGGAGTTACATGCCCTATCGAGAGAAAGGACTTAGGTATGCCCTTGCTTCACTCAGCTCTGTCTAGAGCAGTAGTCTTTCTCTATTTGTACCAATGCCAGACCTCTAATTCGTAGTTACAACAGACTCCCAATTCGTAATTTCTAAAGTCAACAACTTCCTTGTCATCAACACACACACACACACACACACACACACACACACACACACACACACACACACACACACACACATATATTCTCTCTCCCTTGAATACATATACCCAGTCTCTCGGTGACTGAAAGAACATATGTCAGGAAACAATGTATTTTAGTAAGGGGGCTCATGTATAAGACACATGAAAACACAGTATTGATTTACACTGGTCTTACAAAATAGCTACAGAAAAGACCGTTCCGGGTCTTTATCTAGTCCAGTCCCATTTATTCGTTAATATTACCTTGAGATATCTCCCAATCCTCTTTAGAAGCCTCCATTGTAATTTGTTTTCTCAGAAGCAGCAGCTTATACAGTGAGTCCCTAGCAAATGGTCTGCCCTAAAATCAAAAGGAGTTCAATCAATTTTACCACTCAACGAAAGAAAGAATTTTTTTTAAAAAAATTCTTCTCCCCAACAAAATGAGAGCAGTTCCCTTATCTCTGACAGGTTTCCTGCCCCCTCCCCTCCAGAAAACTCAGACAAGGAAACAGACAAAGACTGGCTCTCGATCCCAAGAATCCTGTATACCATGTGACAGGCCGATTCAGATAAATGTCATGTGGGCAGTGGGGAAAACGGCTGAAAGGACTGAGAGAGAGCTCCTCTTTTCCTAGAACGCACCAATGGTCAAACACACTTATAAATTCATGCAGTTAGAATTCAGCAGTGAAGCTACAAGCTCCAGACCACGTGGGAGCACCCAAATTGTTCTTGATCTGCCATATTTTTTATGGTATTTGTTAAGCGCATGCTATGTATCAAGCACTGTTCTAAGAGCAGGGGTAGACAGAAATCATTCAGGTCCGATACAGTATTTGTCCCACATGGGGCTCACAGTCTAAATAGGAGGGAGAATGGGGATTGAATCCCCATTTTGCAGTTGAGGAAGCTGAGGTACAGATCAGCTAAGTGACTTGCCCAAAGTCACATAGCCAGCAAGTGGTGGAGCCAGGATTAGAACCCAGGTCCTCTGGTTTCCAGGTCAATGCTTTTATTCATTAAGCTACACTGCTTCCCATGTTCATTCATGCTGTTTCCCATGTACGTGTTCATTTAGAGACTCAGGGTTAGCAGCCTAGACCACTGGAAAGAGCACAGGTGGGAAGTCAGGAAACATGGGTTCTAATCCTGGCTCCGCAACTGGCCTGCTGTGTGACCTTGGGTAAGTCATTAACGTCTCGGTGCCTCAGTTTCCTCATCTGTAAAACGAGGATTTAGTACCAATTCTCCTTCCTCCTAAGACTCTGAGTCCCAAGTGGGACAGGAACGCTGTCCAATCTGATTACGTCTCCTCTAACCCAAAGCTTAGTACAGGGCTTGGCACGTAGAAAGTACTTAACAAAAAGCACAATTATTATTATTAGTATTTCTCTGCGCCTCGCCTGGGACAGGCATTGTGTCTGATCTGATTATCCTGTACCACCTCAATGCTTAGCACTGTATTTGGCATGTTGTAAGGGTTTAATAAATACCATTATTACTACAATTATTATACAGAGATCAAAAGGGTTGTCAAACCCAGTTTTGTTTATGCTTGTGTTTATTATGCTTTTGCCCACACAATCCTGCAAGCCCTAATTTCAATACCATTAAAAATACAGCCCAGTTTTTGTGGGGTAAGAAATGATGGCAGGGAGAGGGAATGGGATGAAGTGAATGGGAAGAAAATTCCAGGGAAGGCACTGAGGACCAAGGGGAGGAATTGACAGAAACCGTCAACACAGATTTAAAAGGTGATGTGGGCCAAGTGCCAGTGTTTAGGCTGAAAACATTCTTGCCAAAAACCACAGAATTTCAGAAACCCAGATCTTAAATGAAAGCCCTGGGCCTAACCCTAGACCTTCCTTCTCTGGGGCTGAGAAGGGGCAGGACAAAAGAGTTACTACTACTACTACTACTAATAATTATGGTCTATGTTAAGTACCGATTTGTACATTCCAAGTGCTTAGTACAGTGCTCTGCACATAGTAAGGGCTCAATAAATACCATTGAATGAATGAATGAATGATTAGGTACCAGGCACTGTACTAAATGCTGGGGTGGATACAAGCAAATCAGGTTGGATACAGGGCCTGTCCCTCATGGGACTCACAGTCTCAATCCCCACTTTACAGATGAGGCAACTGAGTCACAGAGAAGTGAAGTGACTTGCCCAAGGTCACAGAGTAGACAAGTGGCGGAGCTGGGATTAGAACCCATGGTGACTCCCAGGCCCATGCTCTATCCACTATTCCATACATCCTTCCCTCAAGCCTCCCCAGATTCATTCCCTGCCCTCCAAGATTTATAAATCCCTCAGCCACCTCGAGGACTGGGGAATTTGTTTTTACCCAACCTCAGTAATAATAATACTACCATTAGTAGTAATAATTATTGGTATTGGTTAAGTGTTTATTATATGCCAAGTAGTGTTCTAAGCGCTGGGGTAGACACAAGATAATCAGGTCCCAAGGGGGCTCAGGGTCTAAGTAGGAGTTGGAACAGGTTTGAATCCCCATTTTGCAGATGAGAAAACTAAGGCACAGAGTAGTTAAGTGACTTGCCTGAAGTCACACAGCAGGTAAGTGGCAGAGCAGGGAATAGAACCCAGTCCCTCTAATTTCCAGGCCCAAGCTCTTTCCACTAGGCCATGCTGCTTCAAAAATGGAACTCAAGACCAGGATTCCAACATACGCATGCAAAGCACAAGAGATTAGCAACCTTTTACTTCAACCATTCAAGCTATCTCAGACGAAGCCCATTCAAACTGTATGTTGTTATCCATCTTGATTATTCTACTTGTAAATATTTTCTCCATGTGCCAGATGCCGGCTAAACTCCTTGTGGTCAGGGGAAGTGTCAGTCTTCGTCCTGTACTTTCCAAGTACTTAAGACAGTGCACTGCATCATGAAAGTGCTCAATAAATGCTATTACTATTACTGCAATTTGAGAGCAGGGAGCCTGTCTCCTAACTCTACTGAACTCTCCCCAGTGCTTAATATAATGATCTATACACAGTAGGTACACAATAAATACTGAAGGCTGACAGATTAGGTTTTTAGATTTAAAGTTTAGACACCACCTTCTCTTTGAATGATGCAAGGAGAGAGTTCCTTCCCAAAGGAGAGCTACCTGGATAACTGTGGGGTTTGTTAAGTGAGTACTATGTGTCAAGCAATGTTGCCTAGTGGATAAAGCATGGGTCTGAGAGTCACAAGGACCTGAGTTCTAATCCAGGCTCCGTTACTTGTCTGATGGATGCCCTTGGACAAGTCACTTCACTTCTCTGGGCCTCAGTTGCCTCATCTGTAAAATGGGGATTAAGACTGTGGCCCCATGTGAGATGTGGACTGTGACGTAACTGATTAGCTTGTATCTACCCCAGCAACTTAGTGAAGTGCCTGGCACATATTATTCATGGGTTACAAAAACATGGTCGCTGATTTCTGTCTACCTGGCACATAGTATTTAGTGAAGAACCATTTAAAAAAAAAAATCCTTCCCTTGGCTTGCTTACCTCCCTCTAGTGAAGAATCCTGACAACTCCCTGTTACAATAATAATCATAATAATAATGGTATTTGTTAAGTGCTTACTATGTGCTGAGCACTGATCTAAGTGCTGAGGTAGATGCAGGGTACTCAGATTGTCCCATGTGGGGCTCACATTTTTAAACCCCATTTTTACAGATGAGATAACTGAGGCACAGAGAAGTTAAGTGACTTGCCCAAGGTCACACAGCAGACAAGTGGCAGAGCCAGGATTAGAACCCATGTCCTCTGACTCCCTAGTCTGTGCTCTTTCCTTAAGCCATGCTGCTTCCTATACCTTTGCTGGAGGCGCTGGTAAAGCAGAGGGGACACCCCCCCAACTTATTAGAAAAAAGGGGATCATGGGTTGGCTGACCCTCTATTTACATGAGGTCACTGCCTAAATCTTTTTTTCACCCAAGTGGAGTGATAAGTACAGAAGTGGGGAAGGCTGGAAAAGAGGTTGGAATTACCAACAAAGTTATACTTACTCTCCCAAATGCTTAACACAGTGCTCTGCACAGAGTAAGCACTCAATAATTTGACTGATCGACTGATTGACAGGATCCCAGTGTGACTCCTCAAAAGGCTCCCTTTCACATTTAGCAGTAGTGGATGTAGCACTGACTGTATGGCCACTTGGTGTGGTGCACTGTACTAGGGGCTCCACAAGTAGAGAATAAAGAAGTGACACGATCCCTGGCCACAGTCAATCAATTGGATTTGTAAAGTGCCTATTGGGCGCAGAGCATGGTACTAAGCACTTGGGAGAGAACAGTACTTTAGAGGTGGTAGACAGGATGCCTGCCCACAGGGAGTTTACACTTTAACTGGGAAAGCCAGACCCTAGACCCTAAGCTCATTGTGGGCATGGAATGTGTCTGTTTATTGTTATGTTTTATTCTCCCAAGTGCTGAGTACAGTGCTTCGCACACAGTAAGGGCTCAATAAATACAACGGAATGAGATGACACAACATTTGCAATTCGAGAAGTCAAAATAAATATCCAAATGACTGAGCGAACAAACAGGTGACTTCAGCTCTGAGCTATTGTTACCAAAATCCATGCACTCTGTTCAAAACAGAAGCTTCGTTAAACAGAGAGCACTCGCTGGTGAAATGTCCTCCTCCAACCCATGATGCTTGAGTCTCCGACTTTTGTCCGAAAATAGAATCCAATGGTCTCTTGGTTCTCCCCACACATCTTCCCTTCCCCACTGTCCCTTGTGCACAACACATTTCTTCCTGGACCCTTCATGGCTTTAGCTTCCCACTGCAGTTCAGGGAGGTGTTTTTTTAATATCTAAAAGGTTGTTCCCCTCTAACACAGAATTTCGGGGGCCAAGGGGCCCCTCCACTTGCTCCCAGTGACCACTAAACTACCTTGAATTGGTTGCTCAGCAAAAGTAGGCCGGGGCAGGAGGCTGGAAAGAGTTAACCTTCTCTTCTACCCGACTCCAATTTCTCCGAATGTCAAAGGCCCGCTCCTCTGGTTGCCTGACTGGCTGAGGGCTGACCTCCTGACATTTCCACTCTGCTCTGTCCTTGCATTCAGAAAATAAAATAAATAAATAAATTACTCACCGACAACCTAACCGTAGGAGCAGGAAAAAAGGGGCTAGCGGTTCCCTTTAATCAATCAATCAATTGTATTTATCGAGCACTTCCTGGGTACAGAGCACTATACTACACACTTTGGGAGAGGACAATGCAACAGTACGAGCAGACACATTCCCTGCCCATATGGATTTGATTCCCAAAAGAGAAAAAGAAACTAAGTCTCACTCCCACTCGGCCCGACGTGGATGGGCAAAGTAATCAGTCCGGATCTCCCCACCTTTTTCCTCAGGAGACCCTGCCCTGTGCAGTTTAAAGATATAGAGAGTCCTCTTGTGTGATTCACTTAGAGGCCCCGAGGGACTAGAAATCCTATTCAGAGAACTTACCATATTTAAAGCCCAAATGATAAGGACTTTATCAAATAAGATTGAACAGGCAAACCCTAATTAAGAGGTTATTCTCTGGTTTAATTGTATTTTAATATATGCAGTTCACAAGCGGCAGCTGTAGTTTCACAATGACCTAATGAAAACATGCAAATCGAGAACAGTCTTCCGGCCTGGTTCTACTGGCCAGGCTGCCTGACTAGAAATCTTGGGCTTCCAAGTTGGGGTGTCTCTCCTTAAAGAAGCAGCATGGCCAAGAACATAGGCCGTTGATGATGATGATGATGGTGGTGGTATTTGTTAAGTGCTTACTATGTGCCAAGCATTTTTCTAAGCGCTGGGGTAAATACAGGGTAATCAGGTTGTCCCATGTGGGGCTCACAGTCTTAATCCACATTTTACAGATGAGGTAACTGAGGCATAGAGAAGTAAAGTGCCTTGCCCAAAGCCACATAGCTGATAAGTGGTGGAACTGGGATTAGAACCCAAGACCTGTGACTCCCAAGACCATGCTCTCTCCACTAAGCCATGCTGCTCCCACCTTCTGGGTGTCAGAAGGTCATGGGTTCTAATCCCGGCTCCAGCACCTGTCTGCTGTGTGACCTTGGGCAAGTCACTTCACTTCTCTGTGCCTCAGTTACCTCATCTGTAAAATGGGGATTGAGATTGTGAGCCCCACATGGGACAGGGATTGTGTCCAATTTGACTCGCTTATAACCAAACCAGCACTTAATAGAGTTCCTGGCACATAGAAAGCGCTTAACAAATGTCATCAGAGGTCATGGGTTCTAATCCCGACTCTGCCCCTTGTCAGCTGTGTGACTGTGGGCAAGTCACTTCACTTCTCTGTGCTTCAGTTCCCTCATCTGTAAAATGGGGGTGAAGACTGTGCGCCTCATGTGGGACAACCTCATTCCCCTGTATCTACCTCAGCGCTCAGAACAGTGCTCTGCACATAGTAAGTGCTTAACAAATACCAACATTATTATTAGCTTTGGACTATGCACCAGTAGCCCATCCCAACTGTAATAACGTTAATAATAATTGTGGCATTTATTCAGCGCTTACTATGTGCCAAGCACTGTACTAAGCACTGGGGGAGATGCAATACAGGTAGATAGGACCAATTCCCTGCCCCCCGTAGGACTCACAGTCTAGGAGGAGGGAGAACAAGCATTTAATCCCCTTTGGAGATAAGGAAACTGAGGCATGGAGTCATTCTTCTTCCTTTCCACTATCCTCCCTTGCCACCCTTTGTCTTAGTGCCAGTCTCAAAATGTGGCCGTCCCCAAAATTCCACTTTCCTCCAAACAGGCTGAAATCAATCTGTCCCTAGATTCTTGCGTTTCTTTTTCTAAGCACACGAGACATGAAGGTTCAAAATTTGGTTCACTGAAAAACAAGTAAACTGAGGGAAGGAAGTAGTCTGAGGGAAGGAATCTCCCGACTCTACTGTACTTCCCCCCAAGTGTTCAGCAGAGTGTTTTGCATCCAGTAGGTGCGTGATAAATACTAATGGTTGATTGAAGGATGTTGCCTTCAACTAAAGAAAGATGAGTTACTTACTGAATCGTAAGGAAGAAGATACAGTCCACAGGCACAAACCACCTGCCAGACAATCTCCTGGATCAGTCATTTGAGAATTAGGAATATTTCAGTACAGAAAGGACCCCGAGTTATGTTAACTCAATGATTATTCATTCCTGTGGCATTTAAACACATACACACACACACACATATCTTTGGGAAACAATTCCGGAGACCTCTCCAGATGCGCAATCAGTGAGAAAAAAAATGTTCCTGACCTCTTTTAACAAAGACCAATATTTCTGACTTGCCAAGGTGACTACAGAATCTACACTTGCCCTCCTTTGAAGCCATGGATGGCCCTCACAGTGCCTCACAAGCCTCGCTTCTCCATCCTCCATCTACCAGGATTCCATGCAAACCTGAGGTGTGAGGAAAGTTGCGTAGAGGGAGTTGTCCAGGGGACACCCTTCTGTTCAGAGATAACAAATGACCCTCAGCAAAAGGGCAGTATAATGGGCTTAGTGATTCAGTTCAGTTCAGTGAAGTTGTCACTTCCCTCAAGCCTTCAGGAACTCCTACCTCAGGGGAAGAAGCTGGGTGAGGGCTACTTGATGAACTGGGAAATTTTTCTTGTTAGAGTACTGGGGTACTGTCCTGTATTAACCAAGCATTCATACTGAGTGGTGTATTTTAACCCGCTCAGGGACAACCATCAGATATGAAGGATTCTCTCTTCAAGACCGAAGGATGAGGCTCAGCTCTGGGGCTTCGGGAAAGAGAACCTCTGAGGATTTGATTCTTGCACTAGTGGCAGGACAGCACTACTGGTGCTCTCTCGTCCCTGTCAGCTGTGCTCTTGCTGGGGCCCAGGGTGCCATGGGAGAGCACGTGGGCAAGGTGCAGGCCAAAGGAAAGTGCAAGTATGGCCTTGGCCTACATTAACTAGGCCTCCTGATTCCAAAAGCAGGGCTCTTTCTGCTGGACCGACAGCAGGGTTCACCTCAAATATAGCATCTACTGATCAATCAATTCATGGTACTGTACAGTGTGACCTAGTAGAGAAGCACTGTAGTCTAGTGAATAGAGCATAGGCCTGGGAGTCAGAGGGACCTGGATTCTAATCCTGGCTCTATCACTTGCCTGATGTGTGACCTCGGGCAAGTCACTTAATTTCTCTGTGCCTCAGTTACCTCATCTGTAAAATGGGGATTAAGACTGTGAGCCCCATGTAGGACAGAGACTGTGTCCAATCTGATTAACTTGTATTTACTCCAGAGCTTGGAAGAGTGCTTGGCACATAGGAAGCGCTTAACAAATACCATAAAAAAAAATTGAACACTTACTGTGTTCAGAGCACAGGACTTAAATTCTTGGGAGAATACAAGAGTCTTGTTTTGTTTTATGCTGTCGAGTCGTCTCCGACCCTTAGTGATGCCATGGACACATCTCTCCCAGAAAGCCCCACCTCTGTCTGTAATCATTCTAGTAGCGTATCCGTAGGGTTTTCTTAGTAAATATATGGAAGTGGTTTACCATTGCCACCTTCTGCACAGTAATTTAGTCTCCGCCCTCAACTCTCTCCCATGCCGCTGATGCCCAGCACAGGGCAGTTGTGACTTGTAGCAGATTGCCTTCCAGTAGCTAGCTACTGCCCAAGCTAGGAATAGAATGGCTACGCCTCTGCTTGACTCTCCATCCCATAGCTGAGATTGGTAGAGTATGGAAAACTCACCGGGTGCCATCCCGAGAGGGGCACAACAGAGCTGGTAGATGCAACTGTACTTACATGAGTTGAATCCACCCATTTCCTACAATCTATTCTTATTGCTAATAACAAGAACAATGATGATTGTGGTATTGGTTATGAACTTACTGTACATCAAGCATTGTCCTAGGGTAGTTACAATATAAGCAGATCATTCTTTTGCTGTTCCACACAGGACTCATATTTTAATGGGGAAGGAAAGGAAGCATTTTTGCCCCATTTAAAGATGAGGAAATTGAGGCACAGAGAAGTGAAGTGACTTGCCTAAAGACATGCAATAGGCAAGGGCCATGGCCAGGATTAGAACCTAGGTCTCCTGACTCCCAGACCTGTGCTCATTCCACTAGGCCATATTGGTTCCAGAACGTTGAAACCCAAGGAGTCTCTGACTTCTAAATGTACCTCTGAAATCTCCTCTTCTGTGTGCTGGGAGCTCTTCTGGGCAAGGATCGTATCTACCCACTCTGTTGTACTGTATTCTCCCAAGTGCTAAGGACAGTGCTCTGTACAAAGTACATGATCAATTAATACGACTGATCAATGCCGGTGTCTCAGTGGCCCACTGTGAAAATATCCCAAGCACCTTTCACATTTCAAAAATGTGTGAGGACTAATGAATGACCAGCTAATCAATCAGTGGTATTTCATGAGTGCTTACTTTGTGCAGAGCACTGTTTGGAGTGCTTGAGAAAGTACAATATAGTTGATAGACATTATCCCTGCCCTGAAAGAGCCTACAAACTACTGTGGGCAGAGCACTGTGCTAAGCAGAGAGAATAGTAGAATAAATAGAACTGATTCCTGCCTTCAAAGAGTTTACAACTTAAGGCGTGCAAAACATTGTACTAGGCACTTAGAAGAATATAATACAGTAAGTAGGCTTGATCCCTGCCCTCAATCAATCAATAGTATTTAGGGAGCATATACTGTGTGCAGAGCACCGGACTAAGCGGTTGGCAAGGTACAATATAACAGAGTCGGTAGACACAGTCCCTGTCCCCAGGGAGCTTGCCATTTAGAGTTAGGAGGGAGACATTAATATAAATAAATCGTGAATATGTATGTAAGTGCTGTGGGGCTGAGGGTGGGGTGAATAAAGGGTACTAAACCAAGTGCAAGGATGACACAGAAGGAAGAGGGAGTAGAGGAAAGTGAGGCTTAGTGAGGGAAGGCCTCTTGGAGAAGATGTGATTTTAATAAGGCTTGGACGGTGGGGACAGTGATAATCTGTTGGATAGAAAGGAGAATATCAGGCCAGAGTCAGGATGTGGGTGAGGGTACGGCAGCGAGATGGATTGTAAACTCCTTGTGGGCAGGGAATATGTCTACCACCTCTGTTAAATTATACTCCCCCAAGCATATAGTACAGTGCTGTGCACACAGTAAGCGCTCAATAAATAAGACTGGTTGGTAGATGAGATCAAGGTACAGTGAGTTTAGAGTTAACTAAGGTCTGTAAGGTACATAGATATCCTGGTTGGAGAGTCATGTAAACATAACATAGCACTGAGATAAAGTTAACTGCCCTGAAAATCAACTCAATATTCTATGAAACCCTGAGATAGCTGGGAGTTTAATCCAGAATTCTCCTCCTCCAGTTAACGAGGACACACACTAGAGAATATGCATAGCAGTTTCTTCTTAATAAACAGATTTCGGCAAGCTGGAACGGACGGTGGTGGGGGGCGGGTGGCAGAGGGGCAGTTGATTTTCTTATTTATCTGCCTGCCAAGACTGAATGATTGAAATGCAAATTGTTTTATTTTATGGGGGAAAAATTCAAAAGTTTCTTGGAACAGGTGTAGGCAAATCTGCCAGACTGTAAACTCCTTGAAGGCAGGGATCGTGTCTACTTATTCTGTTGTACTTTCCCAAGTGCATAGATCAAGAGTTCTGTCCACAGAACCAGCTCAATAAACATCACTGATGGATTGATTAAGCTAAGCAGCCCAAACCAATGACAGCAGCTTTGAAAGCAGAGCAAAGACAGAGCGCTCAAGTGGTCTACCACTAATTCTTTTAAGTGTTGACATGGGTATTTGCTCAAAATTACCCCGAGGATTCCAACTCCCAGTTACGGCTCATAATATTAATAACAACAACAATAATAATAATATTTGTTAAACATTCATGTTGCACTCAGCACTGGAGTAGAATATAATAGAAGCAAAGCAGACATAGTTCCCATTCCACATAGAGGAGGTAGTTTAAGTAGGTGGAGAATTTGTACCTTATTCCCATTTTTATTGATGAGGAAACTGAGGTCCAGAGAAGTTCGGCAACCTGCCCAAATTCACAGAGCAGGCAGGTGGAGGGACTGGTATCAAAACCCAGATTTTCTGACTCCCCAGTCCTGTGTGCTGCTTCTCAATGGCCTTTTGGGCCATTATGTGATTTTGTGTATTTCTAAGGACAAGGCTTGAAAATAAACCATTGCTATTCACTGAATGTCACAAACAAGCTGTAAAACAATTGTCTGAGGCAATGGAAAGATACCTGTTCTCCCCTCTATTTAGACTGTGAGCCCCAAATGGGACAGGGACTGTGAGCCCCATGTGGGACAGGGATGATGTCTGATTTGATTATCTTTTTTCTACCCCTGCATTTAGACCACTGCTTGACAAGTAGTAAGTGCTTAAGAAATATGATAAGAATAATACTTCTCTCAGCAAAGTCTCTTAAAAGTTATTTATTCTAACACCTAGATCTTATTTCATTTTAATCAAATGTCCATTTGCTAGTTCATGGCTCTGATTACCATGTGCCAGAAAGATGCTCTTTTTAAAAGACTAATTTTTAGAAATCGAAGTCCCTCCCAGAAGGCCCTTCAATTTGGAAGAGGCTCCCTTTTTGTGAAATCAAAACCTACCTTGGGAGGAAGATCCTTACTGAGGCTCTAAACACAAAGGTTTAATTTCCCGTTGCCTGAGACTGGATTGTTTATGACCATGGCTTTGCTCCTGGGGAAAAGTCCTTAGGATCCGAGTGTGTGAGCTCATCTCATGAATACCGTCATCTGGGGAAGAATGACCATTACTCACTCATATCAGGGAGCCGTTCCTTCTAATCCAAGGAAAAGCTGTCAGGGGAAAGAAAAAATAGCTCGGTGCTCACATACAACAGCCAATGACCCATGAATGCGCAAAGCCAGAGTCAATGACAGAAGCCCATTGGGGTCTGGCTGTGATATAATTGGCCTAAAAAAGAAAATAGCAATATAAAACTCACCCTCCAGAGGGAGGAAAAAAAAAATCCTGGCTGTCCCTTCAAACAGACTTAGATGGGGCTTTTGTGTTCACCTCTTCTTGCTGGGTGTATTGCTATTGTTCTGAACTTCTACAATAATCATAATGATGGTATTTTAACCCTTCCCATGTGCCAAAGCACTGTGCTAAGCATTGGAGTAGCTTCAAGATTATCAGAGGCAGTTCCCATCCCACAGGGCAGGGGGAAAGCACAGATATTTGAGGCTCAGAGAGGTTAAATGACATGCCTGAGGTCATACAATGGGTTGGGGAAGCAGAGCTGGGATCAGAACCCAGGTGTCCTGACTCCCAGGATCGTGCCCTTCCCACTGCCTCGAGGAACCTGGAGATGTTTAATGAATCTTTTAAGTTGGTGCATTTCCAGGATACACCCAGGCTCCAGTCCCAAGCACAGATCGGCATTTGTGGACCTCGAGTTAGGAGCCGACAATAACGGTGCAATCTGCTGCCCTCGGGGGGGAGAGCAATTTCTGACTCGGAGATGCCCCAATCCCCCACAGAGGGGAAATTCTGGTCCAAGAGATCAGTCAAGCAGTGATCATTTAGCTAGTCCCCAAAGCAGGTCCCTCTGAAGTGTTCTTGCCTAACTGGTGTATGGGATTTATACTGCTAAGCTTGTCCTTCCCTTACTTTGGATTTTTTTTTTAACCCTTTGGGGAAGACCTTCCTAGCAAGTTCTCTGAACAGTTAGAGCCACAAAACAATGTACTCCTCCTTCAGTTAAAGTAATCACAGCCAGAAAAAAAAAAAACACCTATGCCTGAAATACTCTGATCAGTCAGGACACCATGTATTTTGGGTGATTTTGCTAGTGATTATAAGGGAAAGAAATGGATTACATTCATTTCTAAATTAGCTAGGGTATTTATCTGATGCTTACTATGTGCCAAGCAGTATGTTGAGAGCAGGTACATCCTCTAAAATGCTTAATATTTTATAAATGCATTCTGAATATCATTTTGGCAAAACAGCAGCTCTTGTTCTGATAAAAAAAGCACCACCAAATAGCCCATCTGTGCCCAGTGCTTCTTTAAAGGACAGACTGTTTATCATTCCTATAAAGTTGAAGTGGGTGGTGGGGATGAAGAAATCACCTAACATTGATTTACCTTTGGGAGTCAGAACTTTAGTAACAGTCTATGAGCGAATGACTGTAATTTCTGTATGTCCTCAGCTCTTAGAATGGAAGCTCTAGTCAATTGATGGCATTTCCTGAGCACTTATTATAGTCTAAGAAACTCTTGGGCTTCTGTTGTACTTTCCCAAGAGTTTGGAACAGCGTATTGCACCAAGTGAGCATTCAATAAATACCACTACTATTGCTGCTTCCCTACTTCCACTATTATTACTACTATCACTAACTGCTACCGAACAGAAGCATTTCATTTGGGGTGAGGGTGGGGAGGGGGAATAGTTGCAAACCAGGCTGAGAATCCAAAAAGAACAAATAAACAGCTGGAATTTAATATATACTTCCTCTATTTTCTCAAAATACGAAGTGTCTCATAAAACCACATCCTGCAGAAGAAAAGGGGAAAAAAAATCTAATTTTGTGAATACCCAAAACACCTCCCCACTCTAGGTTAAACATGGATGATTTCCACCAATTTTATGAAATATTCACTTGAAATACTTGGCTCAACAATATTCAACAAGTGTGTGTGGCAGAGGGAGGAGCTGCTAAAAACTGGGACACCACTTTTGAAGGAATAAACACAGATCAATTTTCCCCTTAAAGTTTAAAATGAAACACTTCTATTTGGGAAAGGAATTTCATTAGGGTAAAAATATAATATAAAAATACCCATTTGGAAAGAATGTGCTATTAATTCTTAGCACTCTATGCAGAGGGGAAAATTGCATTTTTATCTAAATGGTTTTTCTGCATAAGCCATTTACAATATTCTTTCACAGCTCAGTAATAGGTACTGCTCATATTAGTATTTGGGCCAGACCGATGTTGAAGGTCAGAGCTGGCTTCACACACATTTAATAAATAACCTCTTAAAATCAACTCCAACAGGGGCCTTGCAGAAAGGGCAGAACATTTTCCCCCTCCCTACCTTTTTTTTTTTTGGAAGAAATAAAAAACAGCAAGAAAGCTGAAGGGGAGGAGATAGAAGGTTTGATTCCAACAAATTTTTCCAACCCAGGAAACAGATACCATTTCTTTTTGATTGCAATTGGAGGTCTAACTAGTTCAAAGTCCACCATGGAGGGTTATGACCAATCTTGACAACTGTGCTTGGTGATTTTTCCAGTTTGGGTGGGTATAGGAATCAACCATTTCCCCTCGTGCACCAAGTCAAGGAAAGAATGAAAACCAGGATATGAAAACAAACTATTTTTAACCGGTAAAACAAACAAGCCAACTTGTAATATTGCTAGTTTCCCATTCAAAGTATTTTCTCTCCATTTGAAAGTGAACATAATCCAAACAACAGTTCTAAACAGACGACGCAGAGTTTGGGTGTTGTGGCCTGTACCCATCCATAACAAGCTGCAGAAATATGCTCCATGGAGAAGTGAAAACAGACCTGGGAGTGAAGCATACTTTAATTAGATTTTGCCAACCCAGTGCTTTGCTGGATAACAGTTGCAGATTTGAACATAAAGCCAACCCCCAAAACGAGTTGACTCAAAATCTGTGATAACTTTCAGTGTTTTTCAAAAAGAAAACAAAGTTCTCAATAACCAAAAAAAAAGCTTGCTTCAAATAAAACACTTCCCTTCTGTTCATTCTCAATTAATATCAAACATCAATCAGCTAACTGAATTTATTAGATACAAAGTCCAATTATAAGAACAAAGAACACCATGACAACAACATCATTGTTGAAGTCAACCTAGCATTCTTTTTGAGTTCCTCTCCCAAAAGATTGCTTCTTCAAAATCTGAAGTCCAGAAATGTTATGGTTATAAATGATACAGGGAACAGGTGGTCATTCTCCCACCAATCTCCATCACTCAAACACATACACACACACACACAAACACACACACTTTTCACCGATAGATTTATTGACCTGGCTGGCAATGTAGTAATTGCAGGAAACTACTTCCGTTTTAAGGGCTTAGATAAAGACCCTTCCAAATTTAAGGCCAAGCACATACCTTCTATTATGTCTAATAGGCCCACATAAAAATGTAATTGTATCACCATTTCTCCAACTGCGTGTTTTTCCAGTTCTCGAAGTTCATTTCTGTCTGACTCAAAGCTGGTAGATTCTCAAACCAGACTTGGTGAGAGGAAATGTGTGGGGAGAGGGGTCTCTCGATAAATAGTTTTAAAGAAATTAACCAAATAGACTGAAGGAAAGAATTTATCCACGCACATGCTATCATAGGTGTTGAGTGTCTATTTTGTGTCAAGCACTGTCCTGAGCATGGGGGAGAGAACAGTGAAACAAAAGCAAGCAACATGGTCCCTGCCCTCCAGGAGTTTACAATCTCCAAACACTCAATCAGTTCACATTATTTGGACATGAACTGCGTTAAGATCACTGTACTAAGCACTTGAATAGAACTGGCAGAAATAATCTCTGTCCACAAAGAACTTAAAATCTCCCTTCCTGTCTACCTCCCAAAAAGGGAAATTTTTAATGACTCGGAGTCAGAAATCGCTCAGAGACATGAGGATGATCTGAGTTGAAAAAGCTCAGATCTTGAATCACAACCGTATTCTTCAGTTCATTCGGAATGTAACCCGAACCCTTGTTAGTAAAAAGGAGAGGCTATATTTTTCACCACAAGTGACATGTATGAATTTAATTTCTTCTGACTTTTAAGTGAAACAATGGATTTCTTAGAAAGCCAAAACACCCTCCTGCTTTTGCAAGTCAAAAAGGCATATGTGCCACAATTCCAAAAAGTGTATTTGTTTCAATTTTCTAACTTCCTAGATAACCCTTTCCTTAGACTTTGGCATTCCCAAGCATACAATTGGACGTGTAGCTTTTTGTAGGCAGCTATGTGAGAATGAAAACTAGATGCTCTGAAACTTTCTTTTGTCCCAGAATAAGAAAATACAGAGGCATTTACATTAATTTGCAGCCTTTGTGAGCACTGGGGCCCGTCTTAACCGGAAAGGCACTTTAAGTGTCCAACTTTCTCTTTCCTTCTCTATAAGCTAAATTCAAGATGAGAGATGAAAGGAGAATTTGGGTTCCTCTCATTTGGAAAGCAGAGAGAAGGGACCTGCATAACTTTAACAACAACGACGACAACAACCACAAAAAAATACCCCAGTATTGGGATTTTAAAGAAAATAATACTTCTGGTGGAAACAGATCTAGCAAGCCTGCAAACAAACCTACTTCTCTTGCAACAAACCGGGAAACCTGTCTATTGTTATACAGAAGAAATCCTGGTGTTTTGGTAATCTGTTGCCTTTTTTATTTTCATTCTGAAATTTTTCAGAATCGCATGCTGGGGGAGAACTAAAACAAAACCTTTTCTCCCATCACCTTCAAAATTATATAGTTTAAGAATTATGGAATTCCTCCTGTTTTAAAACCCAATCTGGTTCAAACCCTCTCCTTCCCCAAATAAGTCAATTTATCGAATTTATCAAGCGCTTACAGTGTGCAGAGCACTATACTGTTTGGGAGAGCACAATATCCGGGAGTTCCCTGCTGTTCAAAAGTCCTTTGTAACTTCAAAAAAGATAACAGAAAAAAAAGGAACATCAGCAACTAAAAAAGATCAATTTATCACTCTCTTAGTTCTCTTTACCTAGCCTGGAAGGGGGAGGGTTCCCCATTACTGCAATTTGTGGGTTACCCTTAGGAAAGAAAAAAATAAGACCTATCTTCCAGGCTTGAGTTACCTCATGACCAAGTTCTTCCAACTTATTTCAGTTTCCCTCCTGTTTTTCCATCTAAAAAAGCACTGTAGGAGGAAAATGTTTTCTCCCCAAGTCCCAGGCAATGTCAGTTTATCACTGTCAGTGAAACCTCAGTAAACTCTCTTGTAGGTAAACAGAGCCTGCAAAATCCCTCCCCACGAAAAAAAACACCTCTATTATACCCTCCCAACTCATACTACAGTGCACACAGTAGGTGCTCAATACATATGACTGGCAGAAAATAATGCAAGGCAACGAGAAATAATAGGCCGAGTGAAAAGGTTACACAGAGCGAGACTCTGCATGCATCATTTTTCTCCCCCTCAGTGTTTGGGGTCTTGATTGCGCTTTGGGTAATTAAATCAGACTCTAAAACGGCTGGCCTGGGGGGGTTCCATTTGCAAGTGGGCGTGCTACTAGCTATTCATGGGTGGCAGAGCCAATGGCCGTTTTCTGTCTTCCACATGGCTCTCCTGCTATCAAAGCTCGAGGAGTCCCCTGTGCTGAAATAACAATTGATTGTACACACATCAAATCATGTGGTCATTTGGTCATGTGCCAATTGTTTCTTCAGGCCACAAAATGCCATTTCTGTGCCTCTGAAGCACAATTTGAACCCGGGCCTCTGTAGATAGAATATGGCCAAAAATTACTAGAATTCACTGTTTTGCAGCCCTGAACTGAGAGAGCCGAGTATTGTGGTGTTTATTTATCCAAGGAAAATAGCCCTTACCAACCGGTTGAAAGCATCTGCCCTCAAAATATATATCTCATCTCTTTCCCAGATAGAGTGTGCAGTTTTCTTTCAGTGTGTAAATTTCTCTCTGATTTCCATCTTTCTCTTCTCACTCATCCGAACATTCCTCTCCTTTAAAAGGCAGGGAGCTAATAAAGTCTGCCATAAAGAGGAAAGAATGATAAACACACCCAAAAATTCAGGATTCGGTTTTCAACAGCTCAACTATAATCATCCCAAATATCCACTAGTGAGCACAAATGAATAAATAAATAATACCTGATCCACCCATGCCTCCCCCCACACTGCCCCCCCAACACACACACACACACACACACACACACACACACACAAAAAAAAAAAAAAGCACCTCTTCCTCTATCCTCTCACCCTGGGGAAATGGAAGTGAAAGACAGAAGGTTAAACCCAAACATGATTCTTGAAATTTTAATTGTATCTCTATTGCCTCCATTTTTACCAAGAGCTATCTGCTGTTCAGGACAATTTTGGCATTACTCAATTATCACCTCCTTGTTGCTCCCAATATTCATGAAATATTGGGGTTCTAAAAGTTAAGCCCATCTGAAAATACCATTCCAAAATCGAGACGTGACACAATGCCTCTTCGCCACCACAGGGTTGACACGCGGGAGTTGAGCGTGGGAAGGCAAAAGGACTCCAAACTCATTTCATAGCCCTCACCTTCCGAAATGCTCCCAACGCTCTATGAAAAGAGGAAAATAACAAAATTCCCAAGGTTTGTTCCTGAGCAAAGCCACCTAACACAAACAACCTCAATAGAGCAAGAGCAGTTCTATCCTGGGATCTTCGGACTGAATACTGTTTTGAAGGCTTACCTTCCACAAAATGTACCTTAATTTGATAGCTAACATTTTCATATTGAGAGATGGTTACAAATTATCAGCATTTCGATAATCATAAAAGCTTCAAAATTTAGGACACCCTAGCTATTAAATCTTGTGGAAGAGAATGGCATATGTTTAAGGAGGAGGCCGCCCCAGAGGTTAAAATGAATTTTCCAAATTATCTTAGCATGCAGCTAAGTGGTCCCAGTTGTTTGTCAAGACAGGACAAAGGCAGTCTATTCTCGACTTGACTGCTGAGGACCCTATCCCTGACACATCCTTAGCAAGAAAATGGTTTAAAATGAGATTATGAGTAGATAGTATTGGGGTGATCTAAATTTATTCAAAAGGTAAAACTTGGAGAGGGTCCCTGTGCAATACAGGGAGGCGGGGCCCTAGCAAAAAGATCTCACTGTAGAGTTTAACCAGCTTTTGCGAATTAGTCGAATGCCCTTTTGGTTTTTAACAGGAGAAAACCAAATCTGTCTCTATTAAAAAGACTGGCATCATTTCAGGTAAGAAGAAATATTTCCAAACAGATGCCAGAAGGATCCTTCAAACACAGATCAGAGAACTAGGTATTTCACTGAGCTGCAGCATTATAACGGAGGACAGCATGAAAAGGCATAAAGGCGTGAAGGCATGAAGGCCCACAATTGATTAGATCGGCTAAGAGGAAAACCTCTGTGAGCTTTGTCATTTGAAAGCAAAAGGGTTTTCTGTGGATTCTTTTTTTTTTTTTTGGCAATGCAATACTCTCTCAGACATTCCCTCCAAAGTAAAGAGAAAGTCAGTTTGTTAAAATTAATAGAGTAGACACCACCGCCACCACCCCGACCCCCCCGCGCTCCTCAATGTTAAATTTGCTGCCTTGAATTTGGGTCAGAATTATCTTCAATACAGAAACTAAATCTGCAACTCCAATACACTTCCCCGTTAGAAAATTCTCCTTCCATGGCATTTCAACAATGGGAACAGAAAAAGGATTCTTGATATTTTATTATTGATGTGGCACTATGCAGCGAGTGACTTCCAATGACGGTGAGCTAAGTCCCCAAGCTGTGTGACTCTCTGCCAACGTTTATTGTCACGACCTCTTTTACGCTGAGCACAAATTCAAGGTGGAGAGAAATGTTTTGCAGCTAAATGTCCTCTCTGATTGAGGTTGGGAGTTGGAATTAACGAGGGGTTGGAAAGAAGGGATCAACCTGGATTTTAAGACTTGGAGACGTGATGCCATTTTTCTTCCTGGCTATTTCTGGGCGCTATGCAGTGATCAGATTTGGCTTTGATTATCCCAAAGCTAAAAACCATAGGATTAAAATATAGTACACTAAAACAAAGAGGTTTGATCCGACCTATCATAATTACATCCTAAATGAAGATAGCGATCCAATGTCTCTCTGAAGTAAATGGAAAAAAAACCAAACAAAAAATAGAGCTACAGTGGGAAGAATGGAGTTTAATCTGTGGCACCAAGTAAATTGTCTCTATTAAACAGATACTAAATTCTTTCTAAAGCTATCTTCCCACCAGAATATTGCCAATTGATGGATTGATGACTCCCAAGTTGTAGAAGAAACCGGTTACAGATCAATATTGTAGGAGGATCATAGACACTATGTAAATGACGTTCATTCCAGTCTAAGAGGACCAACTACTGCTACAAAGAGGAGGGAAGAGCCAGCTGCCTTGGAAATGCCTTGTTCTTCTGATTATTTTTAATGGCATTTGGAATCAAGTAGCATTTCTGCTCAAGGAACTTCAGACAGAGTTTGTGTCAGTCGGAAATTAGATTGTGAATTCAACTGTCAGGGACCCGGATCCTAAGCAATACCTGTGACAATAAATATCAAATGACGGCAGAAACATATTTTTGTAGACAAGGAGCATCCTCTCTTTGGAAAACTAAACCCAATCCTAATTACAGAGAACTAATATCCAGGTTTAAACCAAATTAATGTGAACATCACAGATACGTATGAATCGAGCAGGGAGGGTCAGGATCCATAGATCTCCTGGTGAAACAGAATGGGCATCGGAAAATACTGTTAACTGTATCAAAATCACCACTGCTCCGAACACAGCAGAGGCTTCATCATTATAATCCTTTAAAAATCTGCTAATTTTTAGTTCTCCCATTCAACTACTGACAGAACCTGCAGACTAGAAGCATTTATAGCCATGGCTTCCAGAATATAACTAAGGTCTAGATGGCTTTTCTTAAAAGAAATAGTTTAAACAAGCAGATTATTTGTCAGACACTGATATTTTACTAGCAGAAAATGGAACAGGAGCTACTCTTGCCTTCTCTCTCAAGACATTTTGGATCAGATCTGTCCTTTAGCCCAATGCCTAACTAAATTCACTGAGTAGTTTATTTTACTATGGTCATCTGAAAAGCCTGGGAGGAATCGGGCTGTTCAAAAATGTGTTCAAACATTTCCCCCCAATACCTCTTTCCTCACCCTCGACAGCCTTCCTTTGAAACGATCATTATCGGGGCTTCAAGATCACAATCCCTCACCCCCAAATCTGCCCATCTCAAGCTACACCAGAAAGAGAATTTACTGTAAAACAGATGCCTTCGAGAATCAAAATGTGACAAACCCCAAGGAAAGAAGTTGTCAATTCCTGCTTCTTGGTTCAGAAAACTTGAATGGAAGGTTAACCCAAGACTGAGAAGAGAAAAAGGAAATTAAAACAGAGTTGAGGGCTTTCAAAAGAAGTGAGCGAATCTCACGCAACCTCCGTAGTTAATACTTCGATTTTTATGATGCCACAGACTCCAGAGACTCCACCTCCTTTGAGAGCCTACCTGCCCAATTACCACCCTCTGACTTTTGGAAGACAGAGATGTAACTATTTCACTTTAAAAAAACTAAGAATAGCGAAGCAAATATTTAAGAGAGGCATGCACTCCCCTAAATGAAGAAACCCAGCTGAGAGCTAGTCAGAGTAACCGATAGAAGGTTGATGTAATTCAAATAGAGCCAGAGAGGAAAGGCGAAATCAAGCTGAATTTTCGCAGATCCACAGAGTTGTTAAAAAGACCATGCTGAACGCCGCTAAACACAGAATGAGGCCTTCACTCTAATCAATGGTGGGTGAATCCCCCTTCTCATAAATCACTGTGCTCACCCAGGTCATTTATTAAAGATGTACACTTCATATCAGCGGTGTTTATCTTACAACTTTTTGGCAAGGGCAACTGCAGTTTCAGGACTATTAAAATTGTTGGTGGAAGTTTAAAATACCTCTGTCAGGCAAAAAGAATTGTATCAGCAATGACGGAATTTCATTGCTAGGGAGAGAAATTAGTTTAGCTAAGACTCACGCCTTCCAAGAGACCTCAGTAAAATAGACGAGCATTTCAATAACCTACTGCTTTCCATACTTTTTAAATGCCAGAAAGATATTCACAAGAAATTGCCTTTGAACTTATGTATACTATTAAAGGTTAGTCCCCAGTTCAACTCTCCACCTCCCCCGAAAATAAAATGAAAAGCACCAGCTATGTAAAACAGAAACAACCACAGAACCCAGGAGGTGAGACAAGAGAAGCATCCACATTGTTAATGTGCCTCTGCCCTTTATTAATATTTACTGGAAATGTGTAATTTCAGATGTGAGCTAGGATGGGGACTTTGGTTAGTTAGCTTGTCTAAAAGACAGGTTTATTACTGCAATTAAATATTAAACAAGCACTAAATATCAGTAGTTAAATGCCCTAGACTTGTAAATGAAAATACACCGAGGGTGAACATAAGATGCCAAGAAGACTACCATATCTGTTTACATTTTCCCAGCTAAAACACCTGCAAAGAATTGGGTTACATATTCCTGCAGGGAAAGTACCTTAGGAATCGCATCTTTATGGACCTGAGAAGTTTCAATGAGAAAACAAGGATTTGAAACCCTGGGGTCTTCCCAAAAATAATCGTGGTTCACCAGGAGTTTCAGTAAATGTGAAATTTTTGTTTTTTTTGCCTGCCCAAAGGGAAAGAAAAACTTTCCCCATTAATTTCCGACCTTATCAGCACTGATCATTTGACCTGCTCATTCTTTCTCAGTGAGGCCGAGTCTGGGCTCACAAAGTGAGCAGGAGAGCTGAGTCCATTTACTAGAAATGAGTCCATTTTTTATTTTTTTTTGAAAAATTCAAGCAAAAAATTGTTCGAGTTTTTGCCTCAAGTAACTGGACACTGCATGTGAAAGCATGTTTTTACTCTAAAGTGTTTGGATTTCCCACCATGTTCCATTTCGCAATGCTAGTGGGGACTCGGACAGAATGACAAAATGATGTACCAAGTTCCCTGTGTCGTGATGCTCCTATAGGGGTTTATTTTTAAATCCTGTCTGATTTTTTTTTTTTTTTCTGACTGGGCCTTCAAAGAAAGCCTGAAATTCCAACAAGTTTCTTCTGAACCATTTTAAACTGCACTTCCTAAAAGACATGTATGTTTAGACATATAAGGCGAATAAGGAAAACACTTTCCACTGAAATGTTTAAAATATGGTGTCTGGGACTTCTTTAGCATTTTCTGCACTAGTTATTACTGGAGTTGGAGAAAAGCAGGAATTGGAATGAAACTAAACTTAATAAAATATTAAACTTTCAAATCAGCAGAAGTTTTAAAACGACCTACACCCATCGCAAGAGGTGAAAACTAACCCATTTTGTAATCTTCACTTTGCTCTCACGAATTAATTATCCATCCACAGTATCCCTGCCATTAAGTCCAGAAAATCCTCCCCAGGATCGAACCACCGAGACATTGATTGAAAAATAATTTCGTAATGGAAACCTTTGAGGCTCTCTAGTCTCCTAAAGCCTTCCGACCCCTTCGTGAAAGCAAGCGCACCAGCATAAATGTGATTTTTAATCTTAGGCATTTATATTTTTTATTTGCCTCTTCTAAAAATTAGAAGTCCTTGATTGCGTTGGAAATTTAAAGGCTTTTGGAATGGACTCCACCATCGTTAAATACATTTTCTTCAATGAATCACAACTGGAAACTGCAGCTTAGCAAGGCTTTGGGATGAAAATCTCAATCCTGAGGGATGCGGATTTTTAGACTTTCAAGACGCGGCACTTCCGGCAAACTTCACACTGTATGTATCTATCCCAGGAAAGGCAAAAGCCCATAGGGGAATCTGATCACGTCCCAGTCATTTTATGCCGTGTGCAGTACAGAAGAGTTATTTTTATCTTTCTAGTCTTGTTATGGATCATTTTGTTAAACACAGCCCAGCGTTTTGTCTCTGTAGCTAAAATTTCAGACACAATGTTAATATTTAATACGTTTACTACATAAGTATTTTACCACATGACAAAATAAAGCATCTAGGCGAAAATGTCCATTTCTTTAAAGCATCAAGTCCTCTCTTAGCTCGTCTGAGGAAGTAATTTTGGACATCATAATACATCTTTGTTGGACAACTGCTTATTGTTTCAAGCTCAAGCTTTATTGGTGGGGGGGGGGCATTTATATGGATCTTAAAAAAAAATCAAACCCTGGTCTTGTGGAAACCTATCACTACTTATCACAGTCATATGCACTCGTATGCATACATCCACACTCCTCGCATCAATTATTCAAATTTCTGCAATAATTGCAGTTAGGACTAGAGGTTCTCAGGCTAATATGAAGTTTAATCATTTTTCTGGACTACTATCGAGGAAAAATACATTTGATCGGGACACTACCCATGGCTTTCAGGAGCAATTAAAATGAACACTGGACTGATACTGACCTAAATTTTGGTCTTTATCTGGGGAACTGTTCGGCTCTGCTCCTTCCCACATAGAAGAGGGGAAAACAAAGAAAGTCAAGTGGGTGCCCCCCTGCCTAATTCCCACTGACTAGAGCGACAGCTCTCCCCCCACAGCACTACCCTACAGCTAATGCTTATGGAAAGACACCAGGAACCTCATTTTCCTTTCAAGGAAAACCAGCCCAAAGATGACTGGCTTCTCCTTCCAAGAGTATTTATGATAATCAGGCTGTGACAGTAAAGAGCCTTTTCATCTGCTCGGGAACTAGGCCGTTCGGCTTGCTAAAATCAAAACGAAATGGATTTGATCCTTCAAAAAAATCACCAAAAGGATTAGTCCATCTGGTACCTCTGCATTTACCTCACAAACGACATAAAAAGGAAAACTTTCTCCAACATATGTCCTATTGATTTGTCTTTCGTCTCCCGATCAGTTGAATTCTTTAAAACTTATTCCTTTGCCTTTCCAATTCCCTCTCACACCAGATTTGACCAATCTGCCTTTATTTTTGGGTAAGGGAAGAGGAAGAAAAGTGTGTGTGTGTGTGTGTGTGTGTGTGTGAGTGTGTGTGTGTGTTTGGGGGGTAGGGGGGAGGGAGGAGGAGGGGGAGGGAGGTGCCTGCCAAGGTAGAAGTGACAGGAGCTGTGTGATTTGTGCTAACTAGCTATTGATCCAGTCCGATCGGGATGTTGTGTACAAGAAACAATAAAAGAGAAGGATCCAGGAAGGATGCTGAGTGCAACTCCATTTACAAATGGAAGAGAGAGAGAAAGAGAGAGAGAGAAAAAAGGGCCCCCAAACAAACCAATTTATGTCCTTGCCTGGGTGAAGCATGGAGAATGCTGATGGGCTTTCTAGTGTCTGCTGTGCATGCTAAACATTGTGGCTTCAAATGAGGGCGTCCCGAGTTGGGCATTAAACAGGAACAAAGAGGCAAACAGCAGGGGCCCCGCATTCACGCTTCAGAAAACCAAAACTGGAAAGCTATCCAAAACTGACACTAGGAAATCACCGGAGTTCTCCTTTAACCACCCAAACTCTCTTTTCGTTTTCACAAACCAGCCCTTACCTAAAATCCTGAGTCAATAGGGAAAGTGCTTAGCCAAAGAAGCTGAAGGAGGCGGCTATTGGAAGGGGAGGTGGGAGGCGGTGCAGAAACCGGGAAAAGCATAAAAGAAAAAAAAAGGGGGGGTTAACCAGACTGCTGTTGGCGAAATGACAGTACACTGATAAGTGAAGGGAAGAGGCCTGATTGAAAAATACATTTTACGAAGGCAGTAGCTTTAGAAACGGACTCATTATAATAAACGGGTATCTACACTCGGTACAATCATCCTAGGGTTAAAAAAAAAAAAAGAATTTATCACGTTTTCCATTTAAAGGGTTTTTTTTTTCTTTTTTTGCCTCGACTTCCAGGTTTAGAATTGGGAGACACCTTTAGGGAAAACGAACGCTAGAATGAAACAACTGTCGCCAAAGCAAGCAAGGGTGTTTTTTTAAAAAAAGTATTTTTATCCTTATTATTTACAAATGCTGGTCCTTTGTGTCTCATTGCAATCTTCACACACACCCACTCACAGAGACACACACAGAGACGCACAGAACCTCCAACCCTGCAAAAGTTAGTGCGGCCGGATCCTGTTCTACAAGGCCTCAAAACGTCCCCGAACCCCCTCCAAGCGCGCGGCAGGTCAGTTTTCGGGGGCTTTCAGTGAAACCCGAAGGGTAACAAACAGCCATTCATTAGGAACAAATGGTCGAATTAGGCATCGCCCCCGAGTAATCGCGAGCCAAGCCAAGACCTCTGTCGGCGATGCGCATCCCTCCCTCCCTGGGCCGGCGCCGGGAGGCGCATCCCGGCCAGAAAGGCGACAATCGAGGGGGGCGACTGATGGGGACAGGGATGGGGGGGGGGGGGCGATCCGGTTTTGCCAGCAGCCCACCCCCCTCCCCAAGTGAGGCCCGGGAGGGGGACGAGGGAGGGGACCGGGTCAAGGGGGAGATGGGCTGACCCATCAACCCGGAGCGCCCCTCTTTTTTCCCCCTCGACCTTACCAAAGTTGCCGCTCTCCCGTGGGGGGGGGGGGGGGGGGAGGGTCCCGGCTGGTCCCTGGACCGGCTTCCTCCCCATCACCCCCACACTCACCGCCCCGTCTCCCCATTATGGGGGGGGGGGGGGCCGCCTGGGCTCCAAGGGGTCAGGAAGTGGGCCCGCCTCACTCGTGGAAGGCCCCGGCCCCAATTGACGGAGGCCTGGGATCACCTCGTGGGGCCAAATCTGAGGCCACCCGAGGGAGGAGCCGCCAACCACAGCATCCCCCTCCCCACACCAGACCCTCCCTCGTCTGCACGGTGGGCATGGCAAGGGGGGCAGGAGGAAGAGGAGGGCGAGGAAGGGGAAAGGGATCAGAGAGGCAACGCAGCCGGTCCGGGGAAGTGGGGTGGAGAGGGAGGGGACCCCCGGGACCCTACCTTCTTTGCTGGGGGTCTGGGGCTTGGACTTGTCCCACGGCGCCAGGGCTTTGTCGTCGTCCGGCCCGTCCATCAGGGCCTTGTCCGCGGGCAGGTACCAGGTGGAGCCGTGCTCGGCCATCAGGGAGTCGAGGTCGATGGTGCTCATGGCGCTCTTCACCGCCTCCGAGCAGCAGCCGTTCAGCTCGCTGTCCCCGTTCTGGCCGGCCGAGCAGTCCGCCGCCTTCTTGCCCCCTCCCCCGGGTCCGGGCCCGGGTCCCGAGCCGGTGCCCCCGGCCCCCCCGCCCTTCAGCCCCACGGGCTGGTCCTCCGAGATGCTGAACTGCTGCCTTTGCAGCTGGATCTGCGCCTGCAAGATCTCCAGCGGGTGGATCTCGTCCTGGGGGGGCGTCGAGCCGTTGCCGCCGCTCCCGCCCCCGCCCCCGCCCCCGCCGGGGGTCCGCACCTGCCCCTCCAAACCCGGGGTGCCCGGGTGTCCGTAGCTGTCCGGGGTGGAGGTAGACGCGGCGGCCAGCAGGCCGAGGCCCAGCGGCTTCGGTCCGTTGTGCAGTCCGTGGTCCCCGGGCCCTCCGGCCCCCCTGGGGATCTTGGGGGAGCCGGCCAGCGGGGGGCTGCGGCTGGACTTGGCCGGACCCGGGGCGTGGTCGGAGCTGGACGACACCTCGTCCTCGTTGCCGTAGGCGACCTCGTCGGGGAAGTCTCCCGCGCGGGGGGAGCTGCCGTCCGACTTGGCCGCGCTCTGGATGCCGCTGTCCAGCGAGGACATGAGGTCGGCCTGGTCGCCCAGGAGCAGGTCGCCGGCCTTGCCCCACGACGGGGAGGTCAGGGCCTTGTCGTGGGGGGTGGGGGCCCCGCGCGGCTCCGCGCCCCCCTGTTGTCCGGGGCTGACCCCGGGGCCGCCGCCGCCGCCGCCGCCCTCCACCGCCGGCCCCCCGCCGGTCCCGGTCCCGGGGGGGAACTTGTCGAAGAAAGTCCCCGGACTCACGTGGCCGCTGTCCCGTTTTCTCCGGCCGCGGCCTCGCCCCGCGCCGCCGGGCAGCGCCTTGCCGTCGGTGCCGGGACTGGTCTCCAGGGAGTAGGTGGGGGACAGGCCGGTCCCTTCCCCGGGACCGGCCGCCGTGGCGCTAGCCGGGCCGGGGGCTTTCCCCAGCCCCCCGGCCGGCCCCGGGCCGCCCCCGCCGGGGAAGTAATCGGACCCCCCGCCCGCCCCGGGCCCGCCCCCGCCGCCGGGCCCCTCGGCCTCCGCCTGGCTGAGTTTCCTCTTGCCCTCGGCCTGGCTCTTTTTGTTGAAGGTCACGTTGAGGTTGGGGGCGCCCAGGCTGGCGATCATGTTCTGGCAGGCGGTGGACAGGGCGGCCAGGCAGCTCTGGCCGAAGAGGTTGTCCTTGGAGCTGGGCTTGCTGAAGGAACCCAGGGACAGGGCTCCCAGCTTGCTGGCCGCCGCGGCGCGCTGGCTGGACGGGAAATCGGGCTGCGGGGGGTAGGCCCCGCCGCCCCCGCCGGACCCCGCGCCCCCCGCCCCCCCGGCCCCGGCCCCGGCCCCGCCCGGGGATGCGCTCAGCCCCGGGGTGCCGTGCGGGGTGGCCTGCCGGCTACCCGGGCCGAAGGGGAAGGCCGGCTGGCCGCCCAGGGCGGGCCCCGCGAAATCGGGCGGCGGGGGCGGCGGCCTGCGGTCGGAGGGGGCGCCGGGCATCCCCACCCCGCCCCCCGGGGACTGCAGCTGCGCCAGGCCGCCCCCGAACTGGGCGTGCAGCCCGGCGGGCGAGTGCAGGCCCGGCACGTGGCCCTCGCCCGCCAGCCGCAAGGGCTCCTGCAGGCCCAGGGTCGCCACCCCGGGCCCGCGGAACAGCATCCCGGAGCCGCCCCCGGGGGGCAGCCCCAGCTCGTGGGGACCCCCGTCGGCCGGCAGCGGGGGGCCCCCCAGCCTCCGCGGCAGGAGGTCCCCCGGCGGGGGCGGCCCGGGGAACCAGGCGCTCTCGGGCCCCAGGTGCGAGGCCTGCGCCTCGAAGCCGGCCAGACGCCCCCCGCCGGGCCCGGGCCCGGGGCCGGGCCCGTCCCGCTCGAAGGTGGGCTGCGGCAGGCCGGCCGGGGGACCTCCGTGCACCGGGCCCACGTCCCCCGGGTGGCCCAGCTGGGGCAGGGTCGGGGGTCGCAGGCGCTGTTGGGTCCGCGACGCCATCTGCTTCATCATCAGCGCTGCGTTCTGTCTCTGCTGCTGCTGATGCTGTTGATGCTGCTGCTGCTGCTGCTGCTGCTGATGCTGCTGTTGCTGCAGGGTCTGGGGGTCCTGGGCCGGGTGTTGGAGGGGCGGGCCGGGGGCGAAGCCCTCGGGCCCCGGCGGGGTGAAGTCGCCCGGCAGGCCGGGGTAGGCCGAAGGAGACAGGTGGCTGTCCAGCCCGGCCCCGCTCCAGGATGCGCACCGGTCCACGGCGGGGTTGGTGGCGAAGTCGAAGCGGGGCCTTTTGGCGACGCTCAGGTACGGGGCGTCGTAGTGCTGCAGTCTCTGGTTGGGCGGCTGCGGCGGGGGGTGCTGCAGGTTGAACACGGGGTCGCCGTAGGGGTGCATATTCCTGTTCTCCAGCCGGTGGATCGGATACTCGAACTGCGCGTGTTGATTCTGCAGGATGGGCCCGGGGTCCTGCTGCAAGCTGGGGTTGGGAGGGCCGGCGTCCGTGGGCTGCGGCCTGGGGATGGCCGGGGGGCAGGAGTTCTGCCTGGACAGTAAACCCGGGGGCGGCGGCGGCTGCTGTTGCTGCTGAGCCGCCTGCTGCTGCTGCTGCTGCTGCTGCTGCTGAGCCGCCTGCTGCTGCTGCTGCTGCTGCTGCTGAGCCGCCTGCTGCTGCTGCTGCTGCTGCTGCTGAGACGCCTGCTGCTGCATTAAAGGATGCCTGGCGTTCACTCCGGTTTCCATGCCCACGGACATCTTCCGACCAGCGCCAAACCTCTCAAAGAACACCCCGTGCTGCTGCTGCGGCGGCGGCGGCGGCGGCTGCTGCTGCTGATGGGCTTTGGCCATGCCCCCCATGGCCGGGGCTCTGGGCATGGAGTTGGGGCCGGGGAAAGCGCCCGCGGGCATCTGCCTGCCGGCCCCGTAGTGCGGCAGCTGGCCGTCGGCCTCGGAGGGAGAAAAGACGGGCAGGTCGAAGTGTCCCGCGGGGCCGTCGCCGGGATAATTGTATTCCAGGGAGTCGACGCCTCCTGGGTTGGAAATCCTCCTGGGCTCCAGGCTGTGCGGGTCCGAGGAGCCGGACGCGGGGAGGCCGTGGAAGGAGGCGGCCCGGTTGGGCGACTGGTCCAGGGGCAAGCAGGGGGCGGGCACGGCGTGTCCGGAGCCGCCGGAGCCGTGGTGCTGCTGCTGCTGCTGCTGCTGCGGCTGGAAGTCCGGGAGGTTCCCCGGCCTCTGCTGCCCGAACCCTTCGCCCCCCGGGTTCTCGGCCAGGGGCTCGTAGCCCTCGGCGAAGGCCGGCTGCCCGCCGCCGCCCCCGTAGCCCAGGAGCCGCCCCCCGTGGAGGCAGGAGGCGCCGGGGTCGGGCCCGCCGAAGCCGCCCCCGAAGTGGGGATGGTGGGGCCCCGGGTGTCCGTGGTGAGGCTGCTGGCCGCCGAAGAAGCCGGGCACCGGCTGCATGGCCCCGGCGTGGAGCTCCGCGTGGCCCCGCGACGGGTGATAGCCGTAGGGCTCCCCGTTCATGCCCATGTTCATGCCCAACATGGGGCCGTCGCCCAGGGCGCCCAGGGCCGCCGGGTCCACCGGCCCCGCGGGCCCCCCGGCGTGGAAAGCCGGAGCTTTGAAGTGGGCGTTCATGCTCAGGCCGGACTCGTGCAAGTTTCTCTCTCCCGGGCCGGCGGGCCTGCCGTGGATCGGGGGCTCAAACTGGTCCAGCCCAAACATCCTCGAGGGGGGCGGGGGGCGTCAGTGGGGCATGGCCTCCGGCTCCGCCGCCCCCGAGAGCCTCCCTCCGGGCGCCGACACCGGGGCGCCGCCGACACCGGGGCGCACGGCGAGGGCGCACGGCGGGCGCGCCGAGCGCACGGGCCAATGCTCCGCACCCAGCTCCGCCGGGACCCCGGGCCTGGACCAGGGGCGGCCCTCACATCTTGCCCCGCCCGGGGGCCTCGGCCGGGGGGGCGCAGAGCCTCATGCCCGGGGCGCTTCGCCCCCGGGGGACGGGGACCGGCGAGGGGGGCGCGCCCGGGCCGGGGGCAGGGCGGAGGGAGCCCCGGGCGGCGGGACGAAAAGTTAGGAGGGGGAAGGGGGCAGCGGGGAGGGGACCCCCTCCTCGAGTCCGAGTTGGGTCGGGGGGCGAGAGGGCGCGCCTACCGGGGCTACCCCTGAATGGGGCACCATTCAGAGCGGCGGCCGGCGCCGGAGGAAGGAGGCCGTCCTCCTCTCCCTCGCCGGGGTCCCTCGCCGGGGTCCTTCCCCGGGCTCTCCCGCCGTGGCCGCCTCCGGATCCGAGTGTCCGCCGGGGCGAGGCTCCGCCGCTCACGGGGTCCAGCCCCGAGTGGCCCCTCTCCAGGGGCCGGGCATGGTGGCCGCGGGAGCCCGGGTCCGCAGGGGGGGCGGGGGGCGGCGGCAGCCCCCTCCCGCCGGCTCCGACCTGCCCTCGCCCCTTCCTCCTTCCTGCCGTTCAGGTGCGGAGCGCCGGACGCAGGGCTTCGCGCCCTGGCGGGTGCGGGGGGCGCAGCGTCCGGGCGCCCAACGATCCGGGGGTCTCCACTTTCTCTGCCTTCCCGGCTGCGAGGCGCTCGGCTGCCTGGGTCCTTCTCCGGAGGGCGGGGAAGGGCTCTGGGGGGGAGAGGAGAGGGGGTGGGGGGGTGGGGGGTGGTCTTCGCTCCCCTCTCCCGGCTCTGGGGGAGGGAGGTGGGGGGGGGAGCTGGGCGTGGGGCGCTGCGAGGGTCTCCTCTCCCCTCTGTCCGGGTCTCTCCGTCTCTCGCCCAGCGCTGGAGGAGCAGCAACAAGTTTTGCATTTCAGCAATCAATTCCAGCCATTAGGTCTGCGCCAATCAGCGGGGCGCCAGCTGGGGGCCTGGGGAGGGGCCGCCTCTTAAGGTGGTCCGGTCCCGATGCTAGCTCGCCCGCCGGACCCTCTCCTCGCCCCCCGGACTCCCTCCTCGCCCCCCGCGGCCCCCTCGGGGGTCCGGGGCGCAGAGGGGGTGCCAAAGGGGCGCGGGTGGCATCGCCCGTTCTGCCCCGGGCTTTCTCTCTCCCTCCCCCCGCCCCTGGTCCGGGGCGAGCTGGCCGGGGAGTGGAGACAATGGGCAGCTGCGGGGGTCTTCGGAGTTGGAGGACCCCCACCCCAGCTCTCCAACTGTCCCCCGCACTCCAACTGTCCCCCTCTCCCGCCTGTCCGCGACGCACCTCGCCCTCCTCCGCCAACACGAAGGACCTGCCCCGGTGGACAGCCCCCGGCCTCCCTCCCCAAATTGGCCGGACCTGGGGGGACCGGACAGTGTCTTCTCCCTTTGGGTTACAGCGAATGCAGCAGCCGCAGAGGGACACCCCCCCCCCCAAAAAAAAACGAGCCCTAAAGTTTGGGCGCCTTGGATGCCCCCCACTCCCCACCTTGTCTCCTCCAAATCCCAGCTGAACAACTGTCCTCGTCTCCCGGGCCTTGGCTGGTCCAATCGTTTTGGGTCGCCTGGCGATCAGTAGCCGCCCTGGCCAGGTTTCGGGGTCGCTGGGCCGGACAAGACGTCTCCGCCCTCTCCTGCTGCAGCAGGAGGGCTGGTGGTTAGACAGGGACCGGCTGCGCAAACGGACCGGCAACACGACCTCGAGAGGGTCGCCGGGAGCGGGAGGGGAGCTCTTTCAGCGCTTGCCCCCTCCCCCCCCCCACACACCTTTTTTTTCTTTTTTTTTGCTGCGCGATCCGGGCTGGTTTTAGGGGCCGGAATGATCGAAGCGTCAAACCGAACTTCCTTAAGAGATCAATTAGTCTAAAGGGGCTAAGGAGTGGAATTCGGTTGTGATACGAAAATCAATAGGTGTAATTTAATATCTGCTCTGCTCTTTATGAAATATTTATCCCAATAATCTTAGTTAAAATGTTTAGGTCTTTTTGATCTCCACTGGGGCTGAAATCTATCATGCAATTAGAAGTTTGTGGGTGTGCGTGTGTGTGTGTGTGTGTGTGTGTAGCTGTGTCTTAAAGAAGGCGGGAGGGGGGCTAGAGGAGGGAAAAGGTTTCTTTGAAATCAAATAGCAACAAGGAGATCTTGCTAATGGGATAACATTCTTGAAAAACTCTCTTTTTGAAACGTCGACCATATCACTATTAAATCTAAATAAAATTAAGCATGGTGTATAAAATGTTTTTTTCTAAAGTATTTATCGCCCAAGTCTGTCTAGCGTTTGCTAAATTGCGCATGAAATCTGAAATGAAATAAACGTTATAATAAAATCAACCCCGGAGCCTATTTTATTTAAAAGGCTCAGATTAAACAGCCCAACCTCCGCGGCGCGTGTTAAAAGTCACCACGTCGTAGGATACAATTCATCGCTCCCCCGAGCTGATTAGAGCCCTCGGCTAGGCTTTGTGGAGCCCGAACGCTTGAGGAAAATCATCAAGATAAACTTTGCGGCTTTATTTGCGGACAGGTACTAGTGGGAGCGTAAACGGGAGGCCGCAGCACTTTCCCAAGAAAGCGCTCTTTTAAAAACCCGAAGGGTCTGAAATAAATGGCGTTAGGAGGCCTTCCAGGTGTTTGTGTCTCGGGGTTGTCAATAGATTTTTTTTTTTGAGGGGGAAATTAAAAATGAAAATTATCCCCACCCAAAATGAGATCTATAAATAAGCGGCCAGAAGAGGTATTTGTACAGGGCGGTGGAGTTTTAAAAGGATTTTTCTGCAGGATCAGGATGTTGGGCTGTGATTAAATATTGATTTTGTGTAATTAGTTTTCATGTGAACTATCCTCCTTGCTGATGGCTTGGAGATTTCAGAACTAGAAAAGAAATGGAATTGGACATGGAAATTATTACTTAGCAAAGTGACAGGGGGGAAATGGGGCAGGGATGGGGCTGGGGCGAAGACGCTGGGCCCCAAGATGTGCAGCTGGCGATGAAGAAAGCCACGGACAATGAGGCCCGGCGGGCAGAGGCACAAAGAGGTATAAAGGGCCTCGACTCTGGTCGCCCCCACCTCTTTCTCATCGCCCCCCACTCCGCCTTTCTAGGTCAAAGCCTCCCCCCACGCCCCTTCAGGTCCCTCGAGCAACCAGAACGGACCCCGCTAGCCCCCGGCCCGAAGCCCTCGGGAGGGGGTCCCAGGTCCTCACCCCAGGCCTTGGGAGGGAGGCCAGAAAGGAGGAGAAGGAAAGGACCAAAGAAGGGGTTGGAAGATGGGGTGCTGGGGAGAGGTATCGGCCCTGAACGTGGTGCCCCTGTGTGCCAGAAACTGGGTGTCTACGACGACCCTGGAGATGGGGTGGGGGGAGTCCATTAGGTTTGCGTCTACGTCTGCATCCCTGGAATGTGTGAGTGTATATCAACCGGCAGGCCCGGGGCGGCCTCTTCCAGGTGTGTCTATCGGGACTGACTCCCGGAGTCTCTAAGAAGGAAGGGAGGGAGAGAGGGAGGGTCTCTACCGAGTGACTGCCAGTGAGAAGAGCATGTGGCAGCCTGCCGGGTCTAAAAGGTATGTATGTGTACGTGTGTGTGGGTGGGTGGGTGGGTGTGTGAGAGGTTGGAGTCTGTTTTCCCAAAGCCTGGATCCCCTTTAAAATATCTTAGTCCCGTTTTAAAGAATTGAGTCTTCCAGGGTTCTGCCACAGATAAATCCCAGGGTGTGTTTGTGGGGGAGAGGTTGGTCTGTGCAACTGTCTTTCTAAGGTAGGGTGTGTGCGTGTGTATATGTGTGCGTGTGTGTGTCTTTTGACGGGGAAGCATCCACAAGCGTCCGTCCTAAGGAGTGTGTATCTATCTTCTCCAATGCGGTATGGCTTCGTTTACAAAGTGTTGCTGTGAGCATGGCATAAGCGGGCGTGTGGGTGACTAACCCGGCTGCAAGTCCAAGGTCTGGATTTCCATCAGGATGGTGTACATGTCCACATCTGAAAACCATGGGGTGGGGGGTGGGGGGGGTGTTCGTAGGACTGGGGTCTCCATGGGACTGTAATTGGGCCTAAGGCTTTTCTGTAAGGCGGGTGTGTAGGGATCTCCTTTACTTGGCCTCTCAAGGAGCATGTGTCGTGTGTGTGTGTGTGTGTGTGTGTGTGTATGTGTGTGTTGGTATACTTCTGTAAGGGATGTGATGTGGGGTGTGTGTATTTGTGTGCCCCAGTGTGTCTCAGTAAGGGATGTGTAAGAAGAATTGGGGGGGGGGGGGGTCTGGATGTGTAAGAAGAATGGGTGGGTGGGTGTGTGTGTTTGAATCCGTATGTCTCTGTATCAGATGTGTGTATATGTGTCACTGCATGTCTCTGCAAGGGATGAATGTGTGTGTCCCTGTAAGAGGGGTGGAGGGGGGGCCCGTGTGTGTGTCAATCCGTGTTGGTTTCCCGGTGTGTCCCTGTAAGAGGATGGGGGTGAGGGTGGGAGGGGGTGGAGAAGGCGGCGTGTGTGTGTGTGTGTCCCGGGGTGTCCCTGTAAGGGGACGGGATGGGGAGAGCAGTGTGTGTGTGTGTGTCCCTGTAAGAGGTGTGAGTCGGTGCGGGTTGCGGGGTGCAGGGAGCGGGGTTTGCCCTGCGCGCCCGCAGAAGCGGCGGCCGAGTCTTCGGAACAGACACACTGCCCCCTGGTGCCCAAACAGCCGCACGCCGCCCCCGACTGCCCAGCTCGGGACCGGCCCAGCTCAGCTCGGACCAGCTCAGCCCGGACCAGCCCGGACCGAACCGGGCCCAGCCGGACCCAACCGGGCCGGGCGGGCAGGAGGGAACAGGAAAGGTAAGGGGAGAGCCCGGGCCCCGGCCAGACGGCCCGGACACGGCTCAGACGGGCCCTCTCTCCCCGCCACTACGCTCCTGGTGTCCGGCCCAATTAGGGAATCCTCCCCAACCTGTCCCCAGGACCCTGGATGGGGATGGGGGAGGACAGGGAGGAGGCCCCCACGCCCAAAGCCCTGCCGCCGACTCAGGAGAGGAGCAGAACCGACCGACCGACCACCTGGGACACCGACACCGAAGGCAAAGCTGCCCATCACACTGACTCCAAACCCCCTCACCCGGTCCTCATCATCCCCATCATCATCACCATCGGGGCTCTCTTGCTCCACACGATTTCCCCGATTCCCCTTCCCTGGCTATCCCCACTGGCAAAGTTATCATTGGCTTCATTAACCATTTACCATGTGCTAACTGCTGGGGTAGGTATAAGGTTACGAGATGAACACTGTCCCCATCCCACTGGGGCTCACAATCTTCATTTTATAGATGAAGAAAACTGAGGAGCAGTGACTGGACCAAGGCCACACAGTAGGCCAGTGGCCAAGCTGGGACTCAAACCCTGACATCCATTTTTTTGTTTTGAGTAGTATTCGTTGCGTGTCGACTATATGCCGGGCACTGTACTAAGTGCTGGGGGAGATACGAGGTAGTCGAGTTGGATTATCACAGTTTAAATCCCCATTTTACAGATGAGGTAACTGAGGCCCAGAGATGTGAAGTGACTTGCCCAAGGTCACTCAGCAGACAAATGTTAGAGCACTTGGGAAAACTATACAGGCAAGAGACAAGGCCCTCGGGCCTCCAAGAACTCCCAATCTAAAAACAGGGTGGGGAAGGGCTTGGAGATAGACACAGGACAGACATACACATTACATATATTCAAGATGACTTAGAAGACAACATAAAAGTACAGCATCTGACAAGGCAGGAATTATTATTATAAAAATTATGTCTATTTTACAGATGAGGAAACAGGTACGGAGAGGCTAAGTGACTTGCTCAAGGTCACACAGCAAGCAAGTGGCAGAGTCGATACAAGAACCCAGGTCTCCCGACTCCCAGCCCCATCCTCTTTCCACTAGATCATGCTGCCCTTCCCAACAGGCACCTACCACGTTTCTGCTGTGTGATCTTAGGCAAGTCACTTGACTTCTCTGTGCCTCAGTTTCCCCATTTTCCCTCCCCCATAGACTGTAAGCCCCATGTGGGATAGGAATTGGGTCCAACCTGTTTATCTTGAATCTACCCTAGTGGGTAGTACAATGGGGATCGTGTCTACCAACTCCACTGTATTGTACTCTCCCAAGCGCTTAATACAGGACTTGGCAGACAAAAAGTGCTCAATAAAAACCACTGATTGACCGGGCACAACTACTATTATTGTTATTTTCATTATGCTGGAAGGGTCAGACGGGTCCCTGCAACTCTACCCTGATTGACCACGCCATCCTGATTATTATCAATCATCAATGGTACCTATTGAGCGCTTAATGTGTGCAGAGCACTGGACTACCTTTGTGATGTTCTCAGAGCGGACACACTGGCCAACTGGTTCCAGACCCTGCATTTAACCCTTTGCTTACGGTACCTCAGACCTGAACAATCAGCATTACCCATCTTCCGTGCCTTCCCAAGGATTCCATCAATCAATCAATCACCAATCAATCATATTTATTGAGCACTGTGTACTGAGCAGTGGACCACCTCTGTGATGTTCTCAGAACTGACTGGCAATCTAGTTCCAGAACCCTGCAGTTACAGTACTGCAGAGCTGAAGAATCAACACTACCCATGAAGCTACCTCTGGCATCAGACAGAATCTCCTCACCACTGGCTTTAAAGCAGTCAATCATCTTGCCCCCTCCTATCTCATCTCTGCTCTCCTACTACAACCCAGGCTGCACGCTGCACTCCTCTGATGTCAACCTACTCACCCTACCTCCATCTCATTTCTCTCGCCGCCAACCTCTCGCCCACGTCCTGCTTCTGGCCTGGAATGCCCTCCCTCTTCATATCTGGCAATGACTCTCCCCATCCTCAAAACCTTACTGAAGGCACTTCTCCTCCAAGAGGCCTTCCCTCCCTCAGCCCTCCTTTCCTCTTTTCCCACTCCCTTCTGGGTCACCCTGATTTGCTCCCTTTATTCACCCCTCCCTCAGCTCCATAGCACTTATGTCCATATTTGTAATTTATTTATTTTCAATAACGTCTGTCTCCTCCTCTAGACTGTGAGCTCATTGTGGGCATTATCTACCAACTCTTTTGTAGTGTATTCTCCCCAGTGCTTCATACAGTGCTCTGTGTACCGTAATCCCTCAATGAATAACAATACAATTCACTCACTGATTCCGTGTCTTCCCAACAATTCCATCGGGGCTTCAGACCGCTCGGTTCACCTCAACACCTGGAAACTCACAGAGGTATTATAGTTCCAGTGAGCGTAAACTCAGGGCTGGCATTCATTTATTTCTCTTTGCAAAGAAGCGTGGCCTCCGCAATGGGATGGGAGACTGTGAAATGGGATTTCTGTGGAGAAATAAGATAAACTGCTTCAAGCGATCGGGTTCGGTAACTCGGACTGAGGTAAGAACGAGGGCTACTCAACTTCCACTTAGGAAAAGTTGCAGCTCGGCATAATGCAAACCGCACAATTAGTAAGCAAATGCAAAAGTTCAGCTAGGTTCATAATTATTCACAAGATGCAATCCAGAATTTTTTTTTTCCTCCCTCCAGCTATCAACTCTGTGGGTTCATTATCACTGAGAATCTAGCTGGCAAACCAGCTTTGTAAACAACACAAAACAGGGAGATATACATATATATATATACATTCATTCAATTGTATATATTGAGCACTTACTGTGTGCAGAGCATGTACTAAGCGCTTAGGAAGTACGATTCGGCAACAGATAGAGACAATCCCTACCCAACAATGGGCTCACAGTCTAGAATACACACACACACTCTCTCTCTCGCTCTCTCTCTCTCCCTCGATTGAGCACTCAATTTTATTTGTTCTGATTCTGCTGCTTATGTTTACCTCCCCGAGTAGAGTGTAAGCTTGAGGGCAGGAAACATGTTGTGCTTCTGTTGTACTTCCCCAACACCGCATACAATGCGTTACTCTCATGAGGTGCTCAGTAAATAACATTACTATCGTCCACCTACTCACTATACCTCCATCTCATCCGTCTCACCACCGACCCCTTGCCTATATCCTGCCTCTAGCCTGGAATCCCCTTCTCCCTCCTAAAATCACATCTCCTCCAAAAGTCCCTCCCTAAGTCCTCATTTCCCCTACTCCCTTTTCCCTTCTTCATCACCTATGTTCTTAGATCTGTACCCTTTAAACATATTCACCCCATCCTCTGTCCCACACCACTTGTGTAAATAATCCATCATTTATTTTAATGTCTGTCTCCTCCTCTAGATTCTAAGGTCCTAGAAGAGTGTCTACCAACTCTGTTGTACCATACTCTCTCAAGTGCTCAATAGTGCTTGGCACTTGTAAGAGCTCAATAAATTCCAGTGTTTGATTTTTTTAAAAATGGTGTTTATTAAGCACTGTGGGTCAAGCACTGTTGTAATCACTGTGTCCAACTAGGTTGGACATAGTTCCTGTCCCACACCTGGCTCACAGTTTAAATAACACTGATTTATTGATTACTACCGTTGTTCTGGAAGGGGTAATCTGGGCAAGGAACAGCTTCTTGTTGCCAAGTAGCTCAGACCAATCAATCAGATTTATTGAGCACCTACTGTGTTTAGAGCACTTGGGGGAGGACAATATAATAAAGTTGTTAGTTACATTACCTGTCCACATCCCAGTAATTTCTAAATGTTTCAAAAGTCTTATTGAAGACCCATCTCCTCCAAGAGGCCTTCCCTGACTAAGCCCTCCTTTCCCCTTCTCCCACTCCCTTCTGCACCACCTTTACTTGCTCCCTCTATTCAATCCCCTCCCAGCTCCATAGCACTTAAGTCCATATCTGTAATTTATTTATTTCTATTAATGTTCTTCTCCCCCTCTAGAATGTAAGCTGATTGTGAGCAGGGAATGTGTCTGTTTACTGTTGTATTATACTCTCCCAAGCGCTTAGTACAGTACTTGATAAATACGGGTGAATGAAACGCCATCCCTGTTGGCCCAATTTTCCAGAAGCAGACACTGAAGTTGAAAGGTGCAAATGTCTCCAACAAGGCTCCTGGTGAGTTTCTGGGAGAGCCCAGCTGAGCATTAAGCTCTCCAGCCCTTCCTCTCCTTAGCTTATCTAAGTTTGCCAACTCCCAAAGAAGCCAGAAGTGTTTGTTCAAAATGTTTCAGGCTTAGAGAGCTTTAAGAGCTAAAGTATTATACCCCCTTTCCCTCAAGAAAGCAATCTGCTATAACTCAGCGAGTCCTTCCTTCCTGAAAGCTGAGAAGATGGATGTATCACTTTGGGCCTCACATCACCCAAAAGGAAAATGCATCTTAAATCAAATGCAAGTGTGCAAAATCAGTGGTGCAGGTGCAGAAAGCTGCCGAATGAGAGCTCGGTGATCTTGGAAAAGAGGGACAGGACAGAAGATTCATTCATTCAATCAATCAGATTTACTGACCGCTTGCTGTGTGCACAGCACTGTACTAAGCACTTGGGAGAGTACACTATAGCAATATACCAGACACATTCCCTGCCCACAACGAGTTTACGGTCTAGAGGATGACAATGAAGAAGTCACTGTGGCCTAGTGCAAAGTGTATGGGCCTGGGAGTCTGGAGGACCGGGTTCTAATCCTGACTTCATCATTTGTCTGTTGTGTGGCCCTGAGCTAGTCACTTCACTACTCTGTGCCTCAGTTTCCACATTGTGAAATGGGGATTAAATACTTATTCTCCCTCCACCTTCGACTGTGAGCCCTATATGGGATGGTGATTGGATCAGGTCTGACTGTATTGTATCTGCTCCAGGGCTTGGTACCTAGTGAACGTTTAAGAATTGTGGCCTGGTGGAAAGAGCTTGGGCTTGGGAGTCAGATGAGCTGGGTTCTAATCCTGATTCTGCCACTTCCCTGCTGTGACCACAAGCAAGTCACTTAACTTCTCCATGCCTCAGTTTCCTCAACAGTCAAATGGGACAATCCCTGTCCTACCCTCCTATTTAGGCTGTGAAATCCAAGTGGGACAGGTACTGTGTTTGACCTGATTATCTTGTATCTTCTCCAGGACAGTGCCTGGCACATAGTAAGTGCTTAAAAGGTACCACAATCACTATTATCATTATGATGATATGGTAATATGATAATATTAAACTCATCGAAGGCAGGAAGCATGTCTATCAACTCTATTATACTGTACTCTCAAGCACGTAGTACAATACTCTGCCCACAGTAAACCCTCATTCAATATGATTGACTATTATTATTTACCACAGTTATTATATGCTGTTGTCTATACTACTACTAATGATATTTGTAAAGTGCTTACTATGTGCCAAGCATTGTTCTAAGCACTGAGGTAGGTACAAGGTAATCAGGTTGGACACAATCCCTGTCCCACTTGGGGCTCTCAGTCTTGATCCCTATTTTACAGATGAGGGAACTGAGGCACAGAAAAGTAAAGTGACTTGCCCAAAGTCACCAGCAGACAAGTAGCAGAGGCAGGATTAGAACCCAGGTCCTACTGACTCTCAGGCCCATAGTCTATCCACTAAGCAACACTGCTTCTCAGTGCTGTAAGCTCGTTGTGAGCAGGGAACGTTTCTACCAACTCTGGGGTATTGTATTCTACCAAGCATTTAGTACAGTGCTCTGCATACAGTACACTGCAGTGGCTGGGGCTGCATTCCAGATTACTGTACTTTCCAAGCGCTTAGTACAGTGCTCTGCACACAGTAAGCGCTCAATAAATACGATTGAATGAATGAATGAATAAGCACTCAGTCAATTCCAGTGATTGATTGTCTTCATACAGAAATGACTGTCGATGATTCTTGTATCAAATCACTCATAAACAGGTGGGTTTGTTGGCCAAATTACTAAGAGGGATGTGGCCCGTAGGGCCCTCTTGTCGTTCTGCTGTCTTGGCCTCTTCCTCCTCCTCACACGGTTGAGGAAAGTCAGGCAGAAGTACAGGCTAGGGCCAGCATCAGGGAGGAGGTGGGCAAAGGCAGTGTAAGGAGCATCTTGGACGTGGAGCACAATCAACCCATCAGTGGCATGTAGTGAGCACTTACTGTATACAGTGCACTGTACTCAGTGCTTGGGAGAATACTGAACAGAGTTGGTAGACACATTCCCCGCTCGCAAAGAGTTAACCGTCGAGGGGGGAGACAGACATTAAAATTTAAAAGCAATTATGTGATTAAGTGCTGTGGGTCTGAAGGTGGGGTGAGTATCAAGTACTTACAGGGTGTGGATCCCAGCTCATAAGTGATACAGAAGGGAAGGTCTCTTGGAGGAGATGGGATTTCAGTAAGGCTTCGAAGGCAGGGAGAGTGGTGGTCCGTCAGATATGAAGGGGGAGGGAGTTTCAGGCTAAAAAGAGGACGTGGGCAGAAGGTCAGTGCTGAGACAGATGACAGCAAGCTACAATGAGGAAGTCGGCTTTAGAAGACTGAGTTTGGTTAGGTGCCCGAGGCATTGTTGGATGGTAGTTTTTTAATTTTTAATGGTATTTGTTAAGCGCTTACTATGTGCCAGGCACTATTTTAAGAGCTGTGGTAGATGCAAGCTAATCATGTTGAACACAGTCCATGTCCCACATGGGGCTCACAGTCTTAATCCCCATTTTACAGATGAGGTAACTAAAGCACAGAGATGTTAACTGACTTGCCTAAGGTCACACAGCAGCCTAAAGGCGGAGGCAGCATTAGAACCCAGGTCCTTCTGACTCCCAGTCCTGTGTTCTATCCACTAGGCCATGCTGCTTCTCAAATTCTAGTGAGAACCACCAGAGTCCAAGGCTTGTATCCACCCCAGTGCTTAGTACAGTACCTGGCACATAGTAAACACTTAACAAATACCAGTATTATTATTAGTATCTGATTATCTTGCATCCGTCCCAGCGCTTGGCCCATGCTAAGTACATAATAAATACGGTTCACATTGATGCCGACTGGAAACGGAGTCCAAAGTGGATTACAATTACAACTGCAGTGATAAGGCTCTTGCAACAATTCACCGTTCCTCACACTTTCTGTTTTTCACAAGCCAACTGGCCTGGCACTCTGCCCTCCTGGGAAGGGTTAAAATTCTTCCCCTTCCCAATGGCTGCTTTTCTAAGGTCACGTGACACCCCCCCCTCGCCCCTACCCCCATCCCGGTTTGGTACAAAAGCCCCGATTTACTCCTAGTTGCAAAACACTCACAATGTGCTCCTGGATTTGTAGCAATGTCTGGCTCTCAGGTTTCTCACTAATATCCCGGGCACAGCCCCAACCGAGACCGGGAACAAAGACTTCTTTGTTAAAAAAAGAATCCCTAAAGATATTAACAGTGCAGGAGGGTTCAGGCTTCTAAGTGATTCAAATATTAGTTAATGAACACATTTGAAATGAGGTATTACAACCCAGAACACTTAGGTGATCATTTATAGTGAATCTGCCCCTTACTTTCCTTCTGTAAACAGACGTGACTTTTTTCAAGCTTTAATTAGAGCCATTCTACAGCCTGTTCAAGGAACCTATGGTCTACAAGCCCTTTTCTACTTTTAGCGTAGAACTGAGCCTGTCACTACTAGGACTGATAGAAATCCTTTAATCATACTGAATTGATCTGGCTTACGTGATATGCAGAACGAATATTAAATCTCTGGGAGAGTTTGAAAGATTCCTAAAAAATAGTTAGGCCCACATGAGTGACTGTTCTTTTGAGTTTGAAGACGATGCTGCTGAGAGTGAAATTTCATCTGAAGATCAACTATTATGTGACCTAAAGGAGCCCCTCAAGCAGTAATAGTAAAGGTATTCGGCTAGCAGCCCCTGAGGGAAATACACTATACCACAGTTTGGGAAAAGTGCAAGAGGAAAACAAGACACATTCCCTTCCCACTAGAAGCTTAGACTGTAAGCCCGTCAAAGGGCAGGGACTGTCTCTATCTGCTACCGATTTGTACATTCCAAGCGCTTGGTACAGTGCTTTGCACATAGTAAGCGCTCAATAAATACTATTGAATGAATGAAGCTTACATTCTAATGTGGGTAAAAACCCATAACAAAATTTAAAGCCACAAAAATTGTCCTTTGCTTTGCTGTTGAGCTGTCCCCATACGCTGTTTTCAGGGAAATTTATGGTAGCCACACTAGGACATGGGAATCAAACTTCCAAATGGAGTAGGATTTGATGATTGAATATATTGTATTTTATCACAAAGTAGTAAATAGGGCCTTTTGTACCAAACTGGGATGGCAGGTCACGTGACCTTTGAAAAGCAGCCTTTGGAAAGAGGAAGAATTTTAACCCTTCCCAGGAGGGCAGAGTGCCAGGTGAGTTGGCTTGTGAAAAATAGAAAGTGTGAGGAACAGTGGATTGTTGCAAAAGCGTTAAGTTCTTACTGTGGGCAGAACACTGTATTAAAAGGTAGGAGGAAAATACACAGGTGAAAATTGGACCCAATCTAAGTATAAGTGGGAGGACATAGGAGGGGTGTCAGATACCCAAAAAAGGATGAAATAATGAAAATACAAAACAACAACAACAACAACAGAATAATAATGATAACAGTCTGCCACTTTTCAGCTGTGTGACTGTGGGCAAGTCACTTAACTTCTCTGTGCCTCAGTTGCCTCATCTGTAAAATGGGGATTAAGACTGTGAGCCCCACATGGGACAACCTGATTACCCTGTATCTCCCCCAGCGCTTAGAACAGTGCTCTGCACATACTAAGCGCTTGACAAATACCAACATTATCAAGTCTTTACTTATAGGCCAAGCACTGTACTAAGTGCTGGGGTAGATACAAGTTAATCAGGTTGGGCACCGTTAACATGGAACTAACGGAGAACAGGTTAGTAAAATCCCCATTTTACTCTGTTTTTACTAACTCTGTTGGGACTGTAATAATAATAATAATAATTGTGGTATTTGGTAAGTACTTACTATGTGCTAGTAGGTACTAAGCACTGGGGTAGATGCAAGATAATCGGGCTGGGCACTCACATTCTCAATCTCCATTTTACAGGTGAGGAAACTGAGGCCCAGAGAAATGAAGTGAGTTGGCCAAGATACCACAGCAGGTAAATGGTAGAAGATAAGGAAGAGGATAACAATAAGGGCAAACGAGAGGGGTAGGGCAGTGCAGCTAAAGGGAGCAGAGTTTGGGGCTCCTCTCAGCTCAGAATCTGACAGTCCTGGTTATGGCCGTGTAGCTCTGGCCACATCCCTCCCCTCACTCTCCCCTCTGGAGAAGGCATGTTGCCGCTGAAGGAGGCAGAACCTTAAAGCTTTTATTGTCTCTAAAATTACACCCAGGCTAGCTGCTAGGGTGTTTCAGAAGAGCCACTCACATTTGAAATGCTGAACCAGGCAAATTAAGTAAATATGGATTTCTCTTCCAATGTTTTACCAATTAAATCATAGGAAGGTCAAACCAAAACCTGAACTTCAAAAGGAAAACCAAAAAGTGACACTGGCCCCTTTTTGCCCTAGAGGCTGGTTCTATTCCCAACTTGCCTTTCACCTGCTGCGTCATCTTAGACAAGTCAACCTCTCTGGGCCTCAGTTTCCCTAAGCCCTCCTTTCCTCTTCTCCTACTCCCTTCTGTATCACCCTGACTTGCTCCCTTTATTCATCCCCTTAACACTGGTGTCCATATCTGTAATTTATTTATTTATATTAATGTCTGTCTCCCCCTCTAGACTGTAAGCTCATTGTGGGCAGGGAATGTGTCAGTCTACTGTTAGATTGTACTCTCCCAAGCTCTGCACACAGTAAGTGCTCAATAAATATTACTGAATGAATAGGGACAAGATGCTTGTTTTCTCTCCCTCTTACATGGTCATCCCAGAGTGGGGCAGGAACTGTATCTCCTCTGTGTATCTTATATCTTCCCCAGTGCTTGGCACAGTGTACTGTAAAACTACCTCTTATTATTAACTATTATAATTTTTTATGGCAGTAGTTAAACTCTCATTATATGTCAGGGACTGTACTAAGCGCTGGGGTAGAGACAAGAGAGTTGGATACAGCCCATGTCCCACATGGGACTCACCATCTTAATCCTCATTTTATAGATGAGGCCACTGATGCACAGAGAAGTAAATTGACTTGCCCAAGGTCACACAGCAGACAAGTGGCAGAGTTGGGATTAGAACACAGTCCCAGACTCTATCCACTTGTCTTGTCTTATGCTGTCAAGTTGTCTCCAACCCATAGCGACGCCATGGCCACATCTCTCCGAGAACGCCCCATCTCCATCTACAATCGTTCTGGTAAGGGATCCAGAGTTTTCTTGGTCAAAATACGGAAGTGGTTTACCATTGCCTTCTTTTGCGCCATTACACTTGAGTTTCTGGCCTCGACTCTCTCCCGTGCCGCTGCTGCCCAGCACAGGTGATTTTTGACTTGTAGCAGATTGCCTGCCACTCGCTAGCTACTGTCCAAGCTAGGACTGGAATGGGTATGCCTCTGCTTGACTCTCCCTCCTGTAACCAAGACTGGTAGAGTACTGGAAACTCTCCATGCGTGACTCAGTGAGGGGCTCTATCCACTTGGCCATTATTATAATTGTTTACCTTCTGATACTCTTGTTTCTGTGTAACCTTTCCTGGATAATTAGTGGTGAAACAGGCCCAAAGAAAAATGTAAAATCAGAACCTGTGTCTCTTCGAGAGTGAGGGTTAAGGTTACATTTGAATCAGAGGACAAGGTCAGTCAGATTTACTGAGCACCTGTACAGAACTGTATTAAGAGCTTGAGAGACTACCACTGATAAAGGAAACACAATCCCTACCTTACTTTCACATCCCTAGGCCTGGTTTCTCTCTGAGTCTAAATTTGCGATATTGAGTTAGAGTCTAAATTTTCAATAGTTGGTCTCGATGCTGAAATTTCAGGGTTATTTTTTTTTTGACAGCTCAAGCAAAACCACCAAAATTACAAGAAGATATTTTTAAAAATACCCTTTTGCAGTACAAAATGTTCCTTGTGCTTAAAGAGTTGTTATTATTGCTACTTCTAGGGAGCTTCATAAATACTTAGTATCATTCCAGTTATGTAACCGTGGCTTCTGCTGTGGGGGTTGAAAACTGAATCCATCTTTTAAATGAGGGGAAAGCATGGGTGGGTGTGCTTTTTATTAAAAAAGCAAAAAAGGAAATTGAAGACAAAACATTCTCAATTGATGAAACGCTGAGACGTAAAGGTTTAAGAGCCCCAGAATTAAGGACATAAAGCAGTAAGGTTCTTCAGAAACACTGACTTTCCCACACGGCAAACTTATGACAGGTTCCAAAACCTTTAATTTTGACAGTGATAATGTTAGTTATTCAGTATTTCTGGAGAAGCCCTTGGTTTTTGCATTTCTCTACATGTGAAATTTCTACATGTGAAATTTCAAACGGAAAATGTTTATGATGAAATGACAGTTTTCTCTTCCAGTTAGCCTCTTTCCTTTCATTCAAACCGAGACCTTTTCTGTGAATACTCAGTGTTCAGTGTCCCCTGCTGGTTTTCAGAGGAATAGTAGCCTAAACAGATCATTTTTCGCAGAAACAGCAGCAGCAAGAGGTTTGGAACAATCCGTTTGCAAAGAAACAAGGTCAGAGAAAGCAGGTCGTGGGGCTGACTGAGAAGACAAGGGGGAAGTGGTTCCTTCAGTATTCTACAAAAATGGAACGAAATAGCAGTGACTTTAGAGAACTGAAAAGTCTCACTGTTACATTACTGACTTGAATCAATCAAGAGTATGAGCACTTCTTATGTGCAGAGCACTGTACTGAACGTATGGGAGAATACAAATACAGTAGAATTAGCGGACATGTTCCCTGCTCAAAACTATTCCTTTGTACCCTCCCAAGTTCAATGCACATAGGAGACTGTAAGCTCAAGGGTGTAGGAATGGTGTTTACTAACTCTATTGTACATTCCCAAGTGCCGAGTACAGTGGTCTGGACACAGTATGTGCTCAATAAATAGAACTGATTGATTTGCAGTGCTGTGGATGGGTTCTGCTAAATACAGTCAATTCAAAATCAACTATCAGTTCATAAGGAACATGGGGACTTTAGAAAAATCAGAAAAAAAAACCGGATAATCATGACGCTTATTTTTCTACCTCAGAGCTTAGTACTGTGCTTGATACCCAATAAGCACTTAACAAATACCACTATATTATCATTATTATTATGATTATAGCATAGTGGAAAGAACCCAGGCCGCCAAGACAAAGGATGTGGGTTCTAATCCTATCTCTGCCACTCACCTGCTGAGTGACCTTGGCCAACTCACTTAAGCTCTCTGTGCCTCATTTCCCTCATCCGAAAAATGAGGATTCAATACCTGTGGTCCCTCCTACTTAGAATGTGAGCCCCATATAGGGCCTGATTATCTTGTTTCTATTCCAGTGCTTAGTATAGTGCTTGGCACATAGTAACAAATATTATTACTATTATTATTATTATTTGCAATGTCTTTCCTTTCAAACACAACTCCCAAGGGGCTAAGAAGAGGAAATGAACTGGTTTGAATTTTCCCAGCTGTCTGCCCAAAGGACAAATAGAGCCTGCTCGGGAAAGAATCAATAAATCAATCAGTGGTATTTATTGAACACTTAACTGTGTACAAAATCAATCAATCAATGAATGCTAATTTATTGAGCATTTATTATATGCAGAGCACTGTACTAAGCATTTGGCAGCATGGTCTAGTGGATACAGTATGGGCCTGGGAGTCAGAAGGAGTTGGGTTCTAATTCTATCTCTGCCACTTGTCTTCTGTGTGACCTTGGGCAAGTCACTTGACTTCTCTGGGCCTCAGTTACCTCATCCATAAAATGGGGATGAGACTGAGAGCCCTATGTGGGAAAGGGACTGTGTCCAACCCAATTATCTTGTATCTATCCCAGCACTTAGTACAGTGCCTGGCACATAGTAAGTGCTTAACAAATACCACAATTATGATTATTATTACAGTACAGCAGAGTTAGCAGACACGTGTCCTGCCTACAATAAGCTCACAGTCTAGAGGGACATGTGACTCTGTGCAATGTACCACGTTTCTAAGCAGGGCAAATGAAATGTCTCAGGAATCCATTCTTTCCATTAAGAGAAATGAACTTTCGAGTTTCACTCCAGTAAAGTGGAACGAATGAGAAGTAACTGAGCCTCAGTTACCTCAACCATAAAATGGGGATTAAGACTGTGAGCCCCATGTGGGACATGGCCTGTTCAACCTGATTAATTGGTATCTTCCCCAGCACTTAGAACAGTGCTTGACACATAGTAAGCACTTAACAAATACCATCATTATTGTTAATATTATTATCTGTTTCCTTTGTGACTGGATGAAGAGAATATGTTCAGCTGCCGTGCCTTTAGTCTCAGTGATCATCTGATCCCATGTCCCTTAAGCTGTACTGTGAGCTCACTGTGGGCAGGGAATGTATCTGTTTATTGTTATATTGTACTCTCCTCCAAGTGCTTGGTACAGTGCTCTACACAGTAAGCGATCAATAAATACGACTGAGTGAAGGAATGAATGAATGAACCTGGATCTGTGGTGACCACAGAGCTGTTCGTGGGTACTAAAAAATAGCAAGAGGATTATTGGAAAAGAGAAATGTTTCTGGTCATGGGAGGAAAGGTCAACTGGGAAACTACAGGGCACCTTTTCAGCTCTAATCTTTAGCATCTTCAATCTGCAGATCAATCATATTTAATAAGTGCCTACTCTGGGCAGAACACTGTACTAAGCACACAGTAAGTGCTTGATAAATACTAAGGATTGATTGACTGAGAATACAAGAGGGTTAGTAGACATGATCCCTGCCCTCAAGGGGCTTACAATCCAGCAGGGCAGCTGGCCACTAAAATAAATTATCAATAGGAGGAAGTAGAAGAGTATAAGTCAACCAATTAATCAGTGGAGTTTATTGAGCACTTACTACATGTAGAGCACTGTACTAAGCACTTTCGAGAGTACTACAGTATAACAGAGTTGGTAGGCATGTTCCCTGCCCACAACAAGGTTAGAGTTTAGTCTAGAGTTTATGTACAGAGGCGCTACAGCAGGGAGAGAACAGTGCTTAGAACAGTACTTGGCATATAGTAAGTGGTTAACAAATACCATTATTATTATTTGTACAGTGCTTGCCACATAATTAGTGCTTAATAAATACCACAATTATTATTACTATTATTGGTAGTACTAGCAGAAGTACTTTTCTAGTTAAATGCAGTGTCTGGCCATCAGGAACACGGGTGAATGGGAGACTCACAAAACATCTCTCAATATTTGAACAAATACTCCAAGGAGTGAGTGGACAGCAAAATTAGAGCTGTCTTCCATGTGATGAGAGGAAAAAGGTTAAAATGATTGAGGGCTACATTCACAGTAGCTTTCCATCACAAAGAAATGAGAAAAGTGTTTGGGCACTCTTCCAAGATCTCTTCTGAAGTAGGGTGTTCAGTTGTCAGATACGGAAACACAACAGATAAACTCAAAGACTTATGAGAAGAGAGAGAAGAATGAGGAAGCGTGGGGATGGAGTAAGGGGATTAAATAAATTACTTAGAGTCTACCTAAGTGAAGAGGGCCCTTAATAATAAGTACTTGGGTGGCAGCTCTAAGAGAGAGAAGAGTTATATAAGAAGTAGCAAAATTCCTAGATCAAAAGAACAGGCTGAAATCAGAAAAACAATAGAATGATCTTAAATAGCAAAAAAGTATTCCTGACTAAGGTCCATTCAACTGTGAAATAGTCTTATCAAGTGATGTGGTGAGACGTCCTTCCTTGGAGATTTTGAGCTGACAGAAAGAGGGAGAGAGAGGGGGAGAGAGCAAGATGGATGGAGAGGGAGACAAAAGGAAGAAAAAGGAAAAGGGAAAATGGAGAGAGAGAGAGGAATTGATAAGGAGAGGGGAAAAAGAGAGTGGGGGAGAGAATCAAATCAATATATCAGTGGTATTTACTGAGCGCTTACTGTGTGCAGAGCACGGCAGCCTAGTGGAAAGAGCACAGGCCTGGGAATCAGAGGACCAGAATTCTAGGGATCATGCATGCAAATTCTGTCCTAATAGTGTTGGTATTTGTTAAGCACTTACTATGTGCAGAGCACTGTTCTAAGCACTGGGGGAGATACAGGGTAATCAGGTTGTCCCACAAGAGGCTCACAGTCTTCATCCCCATTTTACAGACGAGGTGAGGCACAGAGGAGTTAAGTGACTTGCCCATAGTCACAAAGCTGAGAAGTGGCAGAGCTGGGATTAGAACTCATGACCTCTGACTCCCAAGCCCTTGCTCTTTCCACTGAGCCACACTGCTTCCCCTCAAGTGCTTAGTACAGGGCTTCAACACAGTAAATGCACGATAAATACTATTGCTTGATTCTTTGGTTTAGGACTCATGTCAGAATCTGATATCCTAGATGTTTCATAATAAATTTCTAACCCTAAATTATTATGATCAACAACAATAATCATAATCCTTTAATAATACTTAGGGAAGCAGTGTAGTCTAGTGGAAAGAGTACAGTCTAGAATTCAGAAGCCCTGTGTTCTATCCTAACTTTGCCATCTGCTGGCTGTGTGCCCTTGGGAAGCAGCGTGGCTCAGTGGAAAGAGCATGGGCCTGGGAGTCATAGGTCATGGGTTGGAATCCTGGTTCCACCGCTTGTCAGCTGTGAGACTCTGGGCAAGTCACTTAACTTCTCTGTGGCTCAGTTACCTCATCTGTAAAATGGGGATTAAGACTGTGAGCCTCACGTGGGACAACCTGATTACCCTGTAACTACCCCAGCGCTTAGAACAGTGCTTTGCACATAGTAAGCACTTAACAAATGCCAACATTATTGGGCAAATCACTTAACTTCCCTGTACCTCGGTTTTCTTTTCTGTAAAATGGGAAGTACGTACTTTTCTTCTTCCCCCTTAATTTGTGTTCTTGAGAGATAGGGCTTTCATCCAATCTTATTACTCTGTCTATACTCCAGGGCTTAGCACACTATTTGGCACAGAATAATCTCTTAACATACACCACAATCCTTATCATTACATTAACGAGACTATATGCCAACAGAAATCAAGTTGCCAAAGGTTTCAGACACTCATGCCCCTTATTTAAGTGCCAAAAATGAATATTACTGAAGAAACACTTGCCATGCAAGTGTTTTACGTGAACCTTAAAACAGAGCTAAAATAAAACCTGACGTTTTGGGAAATTAAAAGCCGACTTTTACCCAAATGTTTAGCAAAATAATAAAACCCACTAATTAACCCAGCCAAATTATACATATTTTTAACCCCTCCACCAAATCTATACCCTACTATTTCAAAAATTGGGGGGGTTTATTTCTGCTGTCATTTTTACGACTCACATACAACCGCATCTGTCAGCAAGTAGAACTGTCCTTTCATATGAAGATGTCTCTGCCATCAATGAGTACGCAGCCATGAATGTAAGAGCTTTGGAGGGAGAATTGCTTTCATGCTTTGTCCTTCAAAATACAATTGTGCACCACTTTTTGCCACTTGCCATCTGGGCATTGCTCAGACAATTATCTCCCCTCCTTCAAAACCTCACTGAAGGCACATCTCCTCCAAGAGGCCTTCCCTGACTAAGCCCTCATTTCCTCTTCTCCCATTCCCTTCCGAAACACCTTGACTTGCTCCCTTTATTCATTCCCCCATCCCAGCCCCTTAGCACTTATGTCCATATCTGTAATTTTATTTATTTATTTATTTTTTGTTGGTATTTGTTAAGCGCTTACTATGTGCCGAGCACTGTTCTAAGCACTGGGGTAGACACAGGGGAATCAGGTTGTCCCACGTGGGGCTCACAGTCTTCATCCCCATTTTACAGATGAGGTAACTGAGGCACTGAGAAGTTAAGTGACTTGCCCAAAGTCACACAGCTGACAAATGGCCAAGCCGGGATTTGAACCCATGACCTCTGACTCCAAAGCCCGTGCTCTTTCCACTGAGCCACGCTGCTTCTCAGTAGCCACGCTGCTTCTCAGCGTGAAACATCAATGACTGTTTCCTTCTCTAGACTGTAAGCTGGTTGTGGGAGGGAATGTGTCATATTGCTCTATTGTACTCTCCCAAGTCCATAGTACAGTGCTCTGCACATAGTAAGCACTCAATAAATACAATTGACTGACTCACTCACTGACTGACTTTCCACAAAAGAGAGAGGTTAAGCAGATTAAACACTCTGTTTACCATGGAATCCCTGATATATCGTAAACTTTCATTCAATCGTATTTATTGAGTGATTACTGTGTGTAGAGCACTGTACTAAGTAATTGGAAGAATAAACAATAATAAACATACACATTCCCTGCCCACAGTGAGATTAAAATAAACTTCTGGAGGGCAGGGATAATGCTCATAAATTCTAATACTACTACTATGTATGGTTTTTGGTAGACACTTACTACACTTTCAAGGGATTAATATAGTGCTTCTGCTCTACTGAAATCATACCTCCTCATAGTAAGTGCTTTAACAAATACAATTATTATTATTATCACTCCTCCATGGAGCCTTCTCTACCTCACCTCTACCATGCACTTTGTCCCACCCCCCAAAATTACTCCCCTCGACCATCCCCCCCTCCAAGGACTTATGCCCATAATCTTCTACTCAGTTGCTTCCCTTTCCCATCAATTATTTTGATGGACACTCAATTAATATTAACAATCATGGCATTTGTTAAGCCCTTACTATGTGCCAAGCACTGTTCGGAAAGGTAGGATCTACTTTTAAATGCTGCTGAAATTTATTCAGTAACTACTATTATTAATAATAATAGTGGTATTTGTTAAGCACTTCCTATGTGCCAGGCAGTTCCTATACCACAAAGGGCTCACTGTCTTAATCCCCATTTGGCTGATTAGAGAATTGAGGCCCAGAGAAGATAAGTGACTTGCCCAAGGTCATACAACAGCAGACAAGTGGCAGAGCAGGGATTAGGACCCAGGTCCTCTGACTCCCACATTACTTCTTGTAATATTTGGCAAACGTTCTCAAAAGCAAGCAACCCTTAGTCTCGGAGTCTCTTTTGATTCTTAAAGATAAATTTGAAATGTAGTTCTTTTTCCTTGAGGTAACACTTAGGGCTGGTATAAAGAATCTTTCTGCTAAATGTTTCTCAGCAGTTTTCATTGCATTTTATTTTCAGACTGGATTCCTTTCACTTGGTAGTAGCGTAGCAATAGTATTTATTTAGGACTTGGGCTTTCCAAAGCACTGTACTAAGTTTAGTCACTCTCTTTCCCCTGCACTCTATGCCACTGCCTTTCTTGAACTCTTCAGGTGTTTCCAAACTGGATATCAGACTAGTGCATCATCTGAGTCCCGCCTCTTGCTGTTTTCTGAATCCTTTCTGTTCTTCTTACCCTGGAGGTGGCAGTCTTACTGAATTAACTCCCCCACACACTGCCCAAAACGCTCTTTTCCATTCTCACTCTTCTGCTACTCCAATCCAGGTGCGGCAGTACGTACACACACACACACACACACACATGTTCATTCTCATTCTTATTCTCTCTTTTTTCCAGGGGGACCAGGAGAAGCACATGACCTTGCATCTGCTATGCCAGTCACTCAGTCTACTGTGATGATGTTATGGGCACTATTTTGCAGAAGTCCTCCCTAGACCACCTGAACCTACAGCCTTCTTTTGGGGGACCCCTGCCCCCCACCCCCACTGCTTGCATTCCTCTCCCAGGTCCCTGTGAACTCAGAGGTCAACCTCTGAGCCAACCTACTCATTGTACCTCAAAATCATCTATCTTGCCAACGACCCCTTGCCCACATCCTGCCTCCAGCTTGGGATGCCCTCCCTCTTCACATCCAACAAAGGATCACTCTCCCAATCTTCAAGGCCTTATTGAAGGCACATCTCCTCCATGAGGCCTTCCCCAACTAAGCCCTCATTTCCTCTTCTCCCACTCTCTTCTGTATCTGCCTGTGCACTTGAATTTGCACCCGTTATTCACCTCTCCCTCAGCCCTTACAGCATTCATGTCCATATGCGTAGTGTTACTTATATTTTGTCTGTCTCCCCCTCTAAACTGTAAGCTCAGTGAGGGCCAGGAATGGGTCTACAAACTCTATTGTTCTCTCCCAAGCACATAGTACAGTGCTCTGCTCACAGTAAACACTCAATAAATACAACTGATGGGCGGCAGGAGTTGAGATGGAGGGGGGCTGGATGTGGAAATAAAAACACATCCAGTTGCAAATCTGGAGCAGACAGGGGATGGACCAGCTGAAAACCAGACTGACTGGTCTCAAACTAAACAGCACCCTAACTACATCTATCAAATCAGAAGCAGCTGAAAGAATAATTATGGCTTTCAGAATCGATGTTTGGTTGATGCGTAACCGGCCCGAATCAATTTTGCTTGAATAAAATCCGTGAAATGTTCTAATATGCCCAAGACTCACCTACCGCATTTTGATGCTTCAAGTCACAAGGACACTTCATTTTCCCTTCAGACTGGAGATTCCAGGACTGGCAAGTATTCCAGAAGTTCTCGGATTTTTGAACAAAAGAACTTGGTCTTTCGTTCTCCAAAAATGAGACCTGAAGAATATCAAGGAATGTCTTTTTCACCCTTTATTCATCAGATCTCCCCCTCCACCTGTCTTCTCTCTTTCAGACCACAGTTGTCTGCAGCTGCCATGTGAAAGACCAGTGTGTTTGGAAAATGAGCTCAATTGACCCTTTGAGGAATGCTAGTGTGTGTGCCTACTCAACTGAACATTTGACTGTTTACTTTGATTACTCTAAGTATTTTATGTTCCTCTTCCCCATTAGAATGTAAACTTCTTGTGGGTGAGAAGCATGCACTTTTTGTATTTCCCCAAGCCTGTAGTACAGTAATGATGGTACTTTTAAGCACTTACTATGTGCCAAGCGCTGTTCTAAGTGTAGAGGCTCAATAATTAATCAGTGGTACTTACTGAGCAATTACTGTGCGCTGAACATTGCACTACATGCTAATATATGCTATTACTATCACTATTACTATTTCATAGTGGCACAGCTGTTAACTTTTAATTTTGAGCATGGGGGGTGGAAAAAGGGGCAGGGTGTGGGAGGTTGTGAGGTCTTGGTTGCGGGGAGGCTCCAAATTGCTAATAGGACAGAAAGACAGATGAGTACCCTTCCAGTCTTTAAAGCCTTACTGAAATCATATCTCCTCCAGAAAGCCTTCCCAGACTACCCACTGGGCCACTCTACCCTATTTTCCCTCCCTACCGCTTCTAGCATGCACTTAGTCCCACCTCTAAACATAGGTGCTACCCTCCCAAACCTCCAGTCTTTATGTCTATAGCCTTATACTCGGTTGCTTCCCTTATCTGTAATTACTTTAATGTCTGTTTCTCCCATTAGACTGTGAGTTGCAGCATGGCCTAGGATAGAGCCCGGCTGGGAGTCAGAAGGACCTGGGTTCTAATCCTGGCTCTTCCACATCTCCTTTGTGACTGTGGGCAAGTCACTTGACTTCTCTGGGCCTCAGTTACCTCGTCTATAAAACGGGGATCAAGAGTATGAGCCCCATGTGGGACAGAGCTTATGTCCAACCTGCTTAACTTGTATCTCAACCCCAGTGCTTAGCACATATTAAGCCCTTAAGAAGTATCATAATAATAATTATTATTATTGTTAATGGTAGGGATCGTGGCTACCAACTGTATTGTATTATATCCTCCCAAGTGCTTAGCACACTGCTTTGCTCCAAATAAGCACCTAATAAACACTACTGACCAACGGATATAATTTTTGGGTCTCGATCCAAATTTTCCAGAGGCAGGGATGATCAAGGCTTGAGGTCCCAGCTCCAAGCTCACATGCTGGCAAGGGGCAGAGTGGGAATCAGAGCTTCTGATCTCCTGACTCCCAGGCCTCGGTTCTTTCTGCTAGACAGCGCTGTTATCCGCTCTGCCTCGGATTGAGAGTCATGAGAGTCTGAGTCCAGAATAAAGAAAGTTTTTTCTGCTTCAGTAGCTGCTGGGCTTTGCGCTTGGATTTCAGAGAGGGGAACAAGTCTCACTGCATAAAACCACTGAAGCAGTGTGGCTTAGTGGAAAGAGCACGGGCTTGGGAGTCAGAGGTCGTGGGTTCTAATTCCGCCTCCACCACTTATCTGCTGTGTGACCTTGGGCAATTAACTTATCTGTGCCTCAGTTACCTCACCTGTAAAATGGGGATTTAAAAGTGTGAGCCCCATGCAGTGCAACCTGGTTACCCTGTATCTACCCCAACCCTTAGAAAAGTGCTTGGCATATAGTAAGCACTTAACAAATACCATAATTATTATTATTATTATGTCTGTCTCCTCTGTTAGACTGTAAGCTCTTTGTGAGCAGGGACTGTCTCTACCAACTCTGTTGTATTATCCTCTCCCAACTGGGCAGGGAATGTGAGTTACATTGTTATAGGGTACTCTCCCAAGCACTTAGTACAGTGCTCTGCACACAGTAAGCACTCAATAAATACTATTGATTGACTTAGTACAGCACTCTGCACATGGTAAGCATCCAATAAATACAATCGATCAATTGACTCTAGGCCTAAATCCCATCGGTGACCCCCTTTGGTATTTCAGCCACATAGGGGTGAAAATGAGCTCATTTTGTCTTAAACTTATGCAACCTAGGAAAGAGCATGGCCTAGTGGATATAGCCTGGGCCTGGGATTCGAAACGACCCGAGTTCTATTCCCAGCTCTGCCACTCGTCTGCCAAAGGACCCTGGGTAACTCGCTTAACTTCACTGTGCCTCAGTTCCCTCATCTATAAAATGGGGAATAAGACTGTGAGCCCCATGTAGGACAGAGGCTGTGTCCAACCCGATTACCTTATATCTACCCCAGTGCTTAGCACAGTGCCAGGCACATAGTGCTCAACAAATACCATTAACGACAACAACCAACCCACCTTTTTGGGAGGATTTAGAGTTCAAAACTATTTACTTGGACTGGTGGACAGAGGTCGCAACGTTCTAAAGCATCTGCATCCCTTAAAGGTCTTGGTTAAAAATAAAGTTAAAAGCGGAGCCCTCAGGTCATTATTTCCAGGAGTTCTGGGAACTGCAAGGACGCCCGGCTGAGAGAAGGAAATTCATTTGTGTCGCAGGTCGCCTCCAAAATAGCTTTATCTGCCCAGGCAATGCAGAGAGTACATCCTGTGAGGTGCACGGCATATTACTAGCTGCCTCACAAGGTCACAAGATCACCTATTCTAAATTCAAGACTGCCACAGAAAAGAGCCATTAATTCTTTTTCTTTCCCTTTTGTCCACTACTTATGGCTGGGCCGAGAAAATGATCTTTTTTTAAAAAATATTTAATGGTATTTGCTAAGCACTTACTATGTTCCAGGCACTGTACTATGTGCTGGGATAGATTACAAACTAATCAGGTTGGGCACAGTCCATGTCCCACATGGGGTTCACAGTCTTAATCCCCGTTGTACAGATGAGGGAACTGAAGCACATCTCTGGTGGTTAGGGAGTGTGTCTACCAACTCTGTGGTATTTCTTCTCCCAAAATGCTTAGCACAGTACTCTGCACACAGTAAAGCTCAATAATACCATTGATTGATTGATTAAGTACTTACTAGGTACCAAACACTGGGCTAGATTTTTAGGTCTGACTCCCCTCTAAGAATGTAAGCTTCTTGTGGTAGGAAACTTGTCGCTTTTCTATTTTGTAATAAGCAGTGTGGCCCAGTGAGAAGAGCATGGCCTAGGAGTCAAGACCTGGGTTCAAATCCTGACTCTGCCACCTGCCTGCTGTGTTACCGTAGGCAAGTCACTTAACTTCTCTGTGCCTCAGCTTCCTCATCTGTAAAATCTATAAAATGTAAGATGACCCACTTAGGCTGAGAGCCCTATGTGGGACAGAACTTGGTTCAATTTGAATCTCTCTTATCTTCCCCAGCATTTAGAACAGTGGTTGGCAAACACTAAGTACTTAACAAATAGTATTACTATTATTATGTTGTGTTGTGGGGGAAAGGAGAAGGGTGAATACCAAATAGTAAAGATCACAGATCCAAGTGCATAAGCCACATGGAAGGGAGAGCTAGCTGGGAAAAGGGGGCTTAATCGGGGAAGGCATCTTAATGCTTTGAAAGTGAAATGGTGCTCTGGTGTATACATAGGGGGAAGGATTTCTAGGCTAGGGGAGGAGGTGGGAAAGGGGTCGGCAGCAAGACAGCTGCGGTCAGGGCACAGTGAGGAAGCTGGTGCTAGAGGTGCGGAGTTTGCAGGCTAAGCTGGAGCAGGATATCAGTGAAGAGAGGTAAGATGGGGTGAGTTGATTTCGTGCTTTAAAGCCAATGGTAAAGAGTTTCTGTTTGGTGCAAATATGGATGGGCAGTCATTGGAGGTTTTTGAAGAGTGGGGAGACATGAATTGAACGTTTTCCAGTCCCCAAGGATCAATGTAGGGATGGAGAATGAGAGAAGGAATGCAGAAAAAGGATCAAATGGTTAAGAAAGGATGCTTGGATGCTTCATCCACGTTCCTTGATTCATTTGCCCAGTTCCTGTGGGTTGGTGACTGGGCTCTGAAAGTACACCAGGCACCAGATCATACACAGAAGATGAGGAACAACTTTTCAGATTGGGAAAGCTAGTCCTCTCTATGCAGATTAGAGCAGAAATATTATCTCCCACACCTTGCCTGTTCCCTCCATTCATACACATTCCCATACCGTTTCTTTTTAAATAACTGACCACAATCTTGTCTCATTCAACCAGGAGTCACCGATTAAGTCCAGATCTTTTTTGGTTGTATTTACGTTTTAAGGTGAGATGGTGAACCTCCTGTGGGAATTGGATCTGACCTGATGGACTTTTATCTGCCTTTGTGTTTACCAGAATGCTGGGTGCATAAGTGCTTGGTAAATATCCATCAATCAATCAATAAGCACTTAATAAATGATTATTTATTGAGCACTTACCATGTGCAGAACAGTGTACTAAGCTCTTGAGAGAGTACAATAAAACAGAATAATGCTCATTGTGAGCAGGGAATGTGTCTGTATATTGTCTCATTTTGCTCTCCCAAGCACTTAGTACAGTCCTCTGCACACAGTGAGCGCTCAATAAATATGATTAAAAAAAGAGTTGGTAGATAAGTCCCCTGCCCACGACGAGCTAACATTCTAGAGACAGTCTAGAGAAGCAGCATGGGTCCATGGAAAGAGCACGGGCTTAGGAGTCAGGGGTCATGGGTTGTAATCCTGGCTCCACCTTTTTGCTGTGTGATTTTGGGCAAGTCACTTAACTTCTCGGTGCCTCAGATACCGCATCTGTAAAATGGGGATTAAGACTGTGAACCTCACGTGGAAAAACCTGATTACCCTGTATCTACCCCAGCCCTTAGAACAGTGCCCGGCACATGGTAAGCACTTAACAAATGCCAATATTATTATCATCATCATTATAGGTGAGTTCAGGCCTTCTGCAATCACAAAATCTGAGTTTATCCTCGCAAAGGCGAAGACTCTCCTACAAGTCTTCCAAAACATTCAAGGAACTCAACCTTTCCCACGGAACGCTGAAATCTTTGTGCAGTGGAGTTATTTATTGAAGTGCTACCGAAGCATGGATCACAGCACTCCACATCAGTGAATAAATATCACATCTCCATGTTCAGTTAAACAGAACTATGCTGCGTTTCTATTACTTCATGTGGATTAGCCATCTGGAAGCTGAAAACAGAGCGTGGAGGAAAGAACGGAATCCAATTTTGCATTTACCAAAATGAGCGAAGCTCGCCTCGATTTATGGCAGATGGTAATGAAATCTCACCGGGCAAAGATCCCTTCCCAGAGAAGATGGTTTTGGCCAATTACCGTAATAAGATCGAGCAAAAGCATATTCAATTTGCTCCGGTTTAAGGTACTGCGGGTTCGAAAAGTGTACTCCAGGTGGCAAAATCAAAGCACTTAGTACAAAAATCAAGCACTTAGTACAGTACTCTGCACACAGTAAGGGCTCTTAAATACCACTGATTGATAGCAGTGCTCTGCTCATTAAGATAAGGTGTGAAAACAGTGCAGTACTGTTCCTTGGCTTTCAGTCCCATCTCTTAAAGGGATTTAGCAGGAAAAGATCATCTATCCGATTGTCCCTGGCTTGTGCTCTGAGGGCAAGAGACAGGCCTTTCCCTGGGGAATTTGAGGTGATTTTCCACCTGAAGAGATAGAATTACCATTAACTCCCTTAGAGAACTGCAGAAGTCTAACAGGACAAGGCTGGCTTTTCTGTCAGCTGGAGAGGGGAAAACAGGGTGTGGGATAAGAGCACAAGACTGGGAGTCAGGAGACCTGCATTCTAATCCGGACCCCACTAACTTGCCGACTGTGTGACCTTGGGCAAGTCACTGCACTTCCTCAGTGCCTTAGTTTCTGTAATACAGGGATAACAAACTTGCTCTTCCTCTCTCTTAGATTATGAGTCCTGTGCAGGACAGGGACTGAATCTGAAGGATCTAGGTTTTAATTCCAGCTCTGCCAGTTGTCTGCTGTGTGACCTTGGGCAAGTCACTTAACTTCTCTGTGCTTCAGTTCCCTCACCTGTAAAATGGGAATTAAGACTGTGAGCCCTCTCCGGGACACTGTCTGTATTCACCTCAATTACCCTGCATCCACCCCAGCACTTAAAACAGTGCCTGGAACATTGTAGGTGCTTTACAAATACCATAATAATAACTATTATTATTATTACTAATAATAATAAGCCCATTTCCTCCCAGAGGCCTTCCCTGACTAAGCCCTCCTTTCCTCTTCTCCCACTCCCTTCTGTGTTGTCCTGACTTGCTCCCTTGATTCAACCCTCCTCCCAGCCCCGCAGCACTTACATACATATCTGCAATTTATTTATATTGTCTGTCTCCCCCTCTAGGCTGTAAACTCACTGTGGGCAGGGAATGTGTCTTGTATATTGTTGCATAGTGTTCTGCACATAGTAAGCACTCAATAAATACCAATGACTGACTAACCTTTAGTCCACACACTTCACTCCTCTCAAGCCAATCTTCTCACTGTGCCTCACTCTCCTCTTGTCCCCAACCTGTGGTTCACTCTTCTGCCTAGAAATCTTTTCTCCTCCTCATCTGGCAGACCACCCCTCTCCCTATCTTCAGTGACCTTCTGAAACTATATCTGCCCCAAGAAGCCTTCCCTGATTAATCCTTCATTTTATTTTTTTTTGTAATTGGAATTTGTTAGGCGCTTACTATGGGCCAGGCACTATATTAAGCGCTGGAGTAGATATAAGCTAATCAGGTTGGACACAGTCCATGTACCACATTAATCCCCTCCTTTTACAGATGAGGTAAACTGATACACAGAAAAGTCAGCGACTTACCCAAGATCCAAGAGCAGACAAGTGGCAGAGCCAGGACTAGAACCCAGGTCCTTCTGACTCCCAGACCTGTGCTCTATCTACTAGGCCATGCTGCTCCTCTTCACCCTATTCCTCCACTCCCACCACTTCATTTCTTCCACCTCATCTGTAAAATGGGCATGAAATACCCATTCTCCCTTCTTCTTGGACCTTGAGCCCCACCTAGTACAGGGACTCTGGCCAACCCAGGGCTTACTACTACCCAGGGCTTACTACTACCCAGGGCTTACTACTGTATTTGGCACATGGTAAGCCCTTAAATACCACAATTATTATTCACACACCCCCACCTCCATTTATACTTTTATACAAATATTTATACTCTTTTGCTTCCCCCTACCTGTAATATACTTTAGTGTCTATCTCCCCAACTAGATCGTAAGCTGCTTGAGGGCAGAGATAATGTCTACTAACTTTATTGTGCTTTCCCAAGCTCCCAGTACAGTGTTCAGTGAACACTGCTGATTGACTATTACTTTTCCACCATACGTGGAGTCAGTCAATTGTATTTATTGAGCACTTACTGAGTGCGGGGCACTGTATTAAGTGCATGGGAGAGGACAACAGAACAGACACATACGCGAAGGGGAAAACCTTAGTATGGTACCTTCTTCCTGACTGAGGCAATCTCAGTGAACAACATTGACAGTTACAGCCTGATACTCTCTATCCACTCAATGAATTTGTATTAGTACATTCATTCATTCAGTTGTATTTATTGAACGCTTACTGTGTGCATAGCAGTTACCACATGTCAACAGCCCGATATAGAGGGAAAACCTAACGCCTTTCTCATAGCAATAAAGTGTTTTCGCACTACTGGAAAAAGACGGTGCTTTCTGGATGTCATAATAGCAAGGTAATTATAACATATGCGAATAGAAATCTCCCATTTGGGCTTTACCAGGAATGTTTGAATGTTATTTTATGCCCCAACAACCTGCTTAACATTCTGATTATCATATTTAACATTAAGTATCTAAGGTTTCAGGGGCAAAACCAAACATATAAGAGATGAGGTTCGCTTTCACTGTGCTAACGGCAATAACATTTATATTTGCACATGAAAATGCCAATAGGGAAAAATGTAAATTAATGCATTACATTTTTTGATATTTATCTGAAAACAGACTGTGGAAAAATAAGAATATAACGATTCTGCACTGAAGTGGATTACTTAAAAATCACCTCCTCCAAGAGGCCTTCCCAGACTGAGCTCCTCTTCCCCCTCTACTCCCTCTGCCATCCCCCCTTTACCTCTCCGCAGCTAAAGCCTCATTTTCCCCTTTTCCCTCTGCTCCTCCACCTCTCCCTTCCCATCCCCACAGCACTGTACCCGTCCGCTCAACTGTATATATTTTCGTTACCCTATTTATTTTGTTAATGAATTGTACATCGCCTTGATTCTATTTAGTTGCCATTGTTTTTACGAGATGTTCTTCCCCTTGACGCTGTTTAGTGCCATTGTTCTTGTCTGTCCGTCTCCCCCGATTAGACTGTAAGCCCGTCAAACGGCAGGGACTGTCTCTATCTGTTGCCGACTTGTTCATCCCAAGCGCTTAGTACAGTGCTCTGCACATAGTAAGCGCTCAATAAATACTATTGAATGAATGAATGAGTACTTTGGAGATTCTCACTTTTCCTGGGCTGCCTCAAACACTTGAAAACCGTTCAACAGGGGTGTCAAATGGTTTTCAAGCTTTATCACTGGGGGGGAGAGGGAGTGTCAAATGGAGGTTAGTCAGTGGGCCTATAACTTTTGCTGAGGAACACAAGTAGCCTAGTAGATACTGCACTGGCCTAGAAGTCAGAAGTATGTGGGTTCTAAAACTGACTCTGTCACCTGTCTGTTGTGTGAACACGGGCAACTCACTTCACTTCTCTGGGCCTCCATTACCTCATCTGTAAAATGGGGATTAAGACCGTGAGCCCCATGTGGGACACAGACTATGTCCAACCTGAGTAACTCAGATCTACCCCAGAGTTTAGTACAGTGCCTGGCACATAGTAAGTGCTTAACAAATACCATTTTAAAAAAAGTCACAACAACTAAAAGTGAACTAAGGGCTATTAGGTACCTGCAGAATGGGAATAGCGGTGAAGTCTGAAGCCAATATTCCACAGAGATTTTTCAGGCACTGCTTCCACTCTTCAGCAGGTCTGAGCATTTCAGAGCTCCTTGGAGTTAACAGCTGGAGGGGAATCTGTGGTTAATTTTACATCTTCCCAACTTCCATCCCCCCAGTGACCAGTTCAGCTCTCTTGGGCCATCAATTACTGGTATTTATTGAGTGTACTGTACTTACTGTATAAAAACACTGTACAAAGAGCTTGGGAGAGTACCTCTAGACTGTTAACTCACTCTGGGCGGGGAATGTCGGCTAATTCTTTTGTATTGTACTTCCCCAGCGCTTAGTACAGTGCTCTGCACTTAGCACTCAATAAAAACCGATGGACTGATATGATAGAGTTGGTAGAAACTTTCCCTGCCTGAAAGCAGTTTTAACTCACCACCCACCTCCCTTAATGGCATTTGTGTCCTTACCTTTATACTCAATGACTTCCTTCCATCTCTAGTTTATTTTAGTGTTTATCATCCCTGCTGGACTGTGCACTCCTTGAGGGCAGGGAATGAGGTCTACTTACTCTACTGTATTCTCCCAGAGGGCTTAGGATAGTGCTCCTCACACAATAGGTCTCAACAAATATTACCGACTGATTGGCCAGTTAAGGTTTCTCCCTTGATAGACAGTTCTCCTAGACACAGTCTTCCAGGCAGCAGTTCAGGCTGTGGGTAGAACAAGGAGACAATAAGAAGACTGTTAAGAATTGGAGTCAGCTGAGGAAAGGATAAGGATGAGGCTGTGCCTGATCTGCTCCTACTGTACTTATCACAGCCCTTAGCACAGTACTTAAAGCATGTAACAAATATCATTATTACTATTATTACGCAACTCAAACCACTCTGCTCTGAGGACTTCACCAGCTACATGGGCCAACAGGTGGCTTTGGTATTAAGCCACTGCGCTCCTAGGATATTTGAAAACACCAAAAAAGAGTGCCCAAGGCTCAAGAGAATGCTGATGGAAACAGATAATACAAGCTAAACTGAAATCTGAAATTTCTGACTTTTTGAAATCTAAATCCCATCTTTACCTGAATTACGGGGTGAAAAACACTCCAACATTATCCCTGAATTACAGTTTTTATTCTGCAAAGCAGAGTGTCCGAAATCACACAGTGTAAACCAGAGAAAAATAACCACCCATGGAGACGGAAATGGCATTTTGTGATCAAATTTATTTTTGTTTCCATGTCTTTGCCTTTGTTTTACGTTCATTTACATCAAGACAATCAAGTAAACTAGATATTGTACATTCGCCAGATTTTCCCTCAAATCCCCACCGGTCATCTGAAAAACATGAAAACCCCGGTGCCAAGGGTAGTCGAGTCCAACCGCAGGAGGGAAGGCGGCCCTTTATCTCACAAGAGGAGGAGCAGGAGCCCTCCTTGTCCTCCGCCGCTTTCGACCACGATTCCACTTCAGACGGAGCCCACCTCGCCATGACGCTCAGGGAGTACACACCGTTTCCATCCCGAGAACCCAGAGGACGGATGACGGGGGGAGAGGAGGGTCCTGCACCCCAAGGAGGACGGGGAGGGTAGGCACAACGCAGCCCGGCGACCTCATCCGAGTCGCTGAAATCGCCCCGGCGAAGGCCAGAATCGCCCGGGGAAGGGGAGAGGGGCTGCTGAGGTTGGGCTGGCTGGGCTCCGTGGAAAAACTCAGATGCAAACCAGCTTCCGCTAGCTACGGAGTTGGGTGTGTTTTCGGTGGCGAGAGGGGAAGAAGTGTGATTTACAACTTCATGGCTGAAACAAACCTCGTCCTACGCAGGCTTCTAGGACGGATTGTGGGGAGGGGTGGGGGGGAGGAATCCAAGATCGACAGAGAAGTCTGATAAACTCTAACCTAGCTAACTGTTTCTAAAATAACTTTTTTAAAATTTTGTTCTACCTACCAAGCATTTTAATAATATAGATCTAGGATATGCTCCATTTTAATATTTTCTTAAAAAATCCTGAAGACACTGTCCTTGTTGAGGGCCGCTGACACAAGGTTTGTATGATACCTTCTTTTCACTGGGTCTCCTAACAGACGCTATACCTTTTGCACTTTCATCACAGCTGAAAGTGAACATCTCTTTAATTAAAGTGTATTTTCAACATGAAAAGAGCTGAGAGTCATCATTATATTCCACTGTGTAAGTTGTGAGAAACCTAGACCATTTGCATAGTTTTTCCCGACGGCAATTTCAGAAAATAGTCATTTCCGAAATGAGGAGTTTCACTCCACTTCCAATTTCTCTAGACCCCCTACGGTACACCTTAAGACTAAATACCAGTATTACCAATTTCTTTTTTGCCTAACAGACTCCTGAAAAGTTTAAAGTGTTCATTATAAATCACAAGCTGTCATATCCATTTCTGCCAGTTTTTGCTCTAGAAAAATACTTGAAATTCAAACGTACAAAAATCCAATAAAATGGGGGTGTTTTCTTTTAAAGGATTTTCCCATCAAGGCAAGTAAAAAAATTGGACTGCAACTGTATTCTTTACTCATGGAAATCTTCAAATTTGGCTGTGAGATAATGATGGTCCAGAAATAAATAGGCTATAAATACATTCATAGTTTACATTCCAGAATCAGAGGGATAACTAAAAAGGCAGAATAAACTTTTGCTCTGGGACTAAATTGCTTGCTTCTGAGGCTAAAATAGAAAGTCGGAAGAGACTGATTCAAGGGAAGAAAATCCATTAAAAAAGTACAGATTGGTCCACAACTTGATATCTTGAAACATACCAGCTAGCACATCGCAATCAAATCATCCTTTAATGGCATTATTCCGTTAATTATTAAAATCTGCTTCAGGTATATATAATGAAAATATTTTCCTTTGCATTTTTGCTGAAGATAGGTACAGTACTTGGGAGAAATTGTACGAATCCCCTCAATAAATGTATGTATGTATGTACATATATATATACACATGTGGGTGAGTGTATCTGCTCCTCTAGCTTTATGGGCCTCATCTACAGCTACAGGCGAAGATACACCCACGTCCACATATACACACGGGTTTGGTGACGTGTGCATGTACATACAGCATCCCATGCACACATTTGTGAAACATCAACACTGCAGTTCCTGGACAGATCCATCTTCATTCATCACTGGCAGCACTTGTTCCCCTCACTTGACCTTGATTACGTAACTGGAAGAAAACGGAATGATAAAAGCGCAATGTTATGGATTAGAAACTCGGCTCGGCACGGTACATTTACACCAACACACTCCATGAAAAGAGAGGCTGACTACCAGAGGGTCTTTATCAGCAGCAAGTGATCTTAAACTCTTTAAGATCACTACACTTAGCTTAGCTTTAACACTTAGCTTTAAGTGAACTTAAAGTGGAGCAACTTAGGGACAATTGATCTCTTAGGGACATTTCGATCCCAATGGCAGGCCGACTGAAATCAAGGGTCGCCACTGAAATACTTTGCCGGGGATCAAACCAAACTTTGCAAAACCAAGTTCAAATGTGTACCGAGCTCTAATTCTATCTTACTAAAGGTAAGGACCATTGACTTAACTCCAGGTGGCGGCAGCTCATATTTAAGCTGTAATACATTTTTGTAGTCAGAGAGGGAGGGTGGTGAGTTTTTTTGGCTAATTCAGTAAAATCTTTAACCCTGAGTTATGCCAGTGGATTTTCTGAACCTATGACCAGCTTTGACATTTTGGAATTGTTGGGGAAGTGACTAATTTACTCTGAGAAAGGAATACTTTGCTTCAGGCAAATGATCCAAAAGTACTGCCAAAGTACTTTCACTGTGAGAGAAATTACTAATATTACAAATGAGAAGCAGCGTGGCTTAGTAGAAAGAGCGTGGGCTTGGGAGTCACAGGATGTGGGTTCTAACCCCACTTCTGCTACTGGTCTCTGGGCAAGTCACTTAACTTCTCTGTGCCTCCGCTACCGCATCTATAAAATGGGGATTGAGACTGTGAGCCCCTCGTGGGACAACCTGATTCCTCTGTGTCTACCCCAGCGCTTAGAACAGTGCTCTGCACATAGTAAGCACTTAACAAATACCAACATTATTATCATCATTATTATTATTAATATTGTAAGAGTGAAATGACCAAAATTAAGTTGCCAGTGGAAGTCATCAGGCCCTTTATCATAGAAGAAGCTCCTAGGGCCAGGATTCTTGAATGGGAATACTGGAGTCGGTACCCAAAGGAGAGGTTAACGCTATTTTCCTCTGGTTGGATGAAGCGTGCCAACGCTTAACTTTCTGTTGGCTTCAAAAGGCAGAGCTGTAGGGTTCCGAAAGGGTGCAAGCAACTCCGGTCCCCCCTAAAACCTCTGCCAACAGCGAGGCCAGGGTGGCTGTATCCACAGATACCTGCAAACAGGACCTCAAGTTGGCAACCCCATTTATCGAACATTTTTATTCTATCTGGGTTCTCTTCCCCCACCCGCCAATCCCGAGTGAAATTCCCCCAGAGGTTCCCTGAGGTTGAGATCGTCATTCAGAAAGTGAACTGCCCGTCACCAGAGAGGTGTTGTTTTTTTGGTTTCCCTGTTTATCACCCAACTCTTCCACTTACACAGTTTGATTTTGCCTCTGACTCTACAGAGGATTCATCTAGACATCAGCGGCCGTTGTACCTCGGACGGAGCCCTTCTTACGCATCTAAACGTAAAATAAAACTGTGAGCTACTGTATCGCAGAATCTGAATTGGGGTTAGTAAGAGGAAAGGAGGAAAAAAAAAAGATGACTTGAAAAAGACCCCTCTGGTGATGGCTATATCATGGTTGCTCTTGAAGCAAAGGGAGGACCCCTAGGCAGTCTTTTCTAAACCATTCAGGACAGGTTTGGTGAAGGTTTGAAGCGGAGCAATTAGGCAAATCCCACATTGCCTAGGTCTGAAAATGATGTCTCTAGCACCGTTGAAGGTGATATGGCCTTAGAAGTAGGACTTTGCTCCTCAACTCCCACTGGAGTGCTGACAAATTCCAGTGGCTTCTTGACTTGGGTGTCCTGGGCCTGATTAGTCCTCTGCTTTCAAATGAATTGGATGTGATGTGCATTTCAGCATTTTCACGGGGCAGGGGGAATGGGAGGGTGGACGGAGGGTGACAGACAAGGAGTACAGGGGGAAGAGGAGGAAGGATTGACCAAGCCCCAGAGACAAATTATTCGATGGGGAGAAAATGTGAAATGCTCAGCATTAGACATATCACAGGAGACCAAGTCAGGTTCTCAACAAAGCTGGGCTCAAATAACAATGAGAAGGAAGGGAGGAAGCTCAGATAGGAAAGGAGGGGTTATAATCCAATATAAGAAATACAGATTTCCAGAACAAACTCAGATTTTTTTGAAGACGACAACAATGGTCAAGGTAATTCTTGGAGGGAGCAAACTGTACGGAAATTAGTCAATGGCATTTATTGAGCGTTTACTGTACGCAGAGCACTATACTAATCATGTGTGGGAGGGAACGCTCCCTGCCCACAACAAGCTTACAGTCTAGAGAACAGTGCTTGGCACATAGTAAGCACTTAACAAATACCATAATTATTATTATTAAAGCTTACAGTTCCAAGCGGATAAACTCCTCTCCTCAAAAGTGCAAGACTGTAGACTTTATGCTGGTTGTGGGCAGGGAATGTGTTTGTTTATTGTTATACTGTACTCTCCCAAGCCCTTACTACAGTGCTCTGCACACAGGACACGCTCAATAAATAAGATCGAATGAACAACTGAACTGCAGGGGAGAACAGTGCTACTGTACCTAACACCTCCGTTCTGGGAACCTTCCTGGCTAGGGCCAGCACTCATCCTCAGAACTACCTGCATGCCTGAAATATTTGGGAATTACAAGAATTTCCATTCATCACCAGGTATCAAACAGGTGGCAGGGGAATGTGATTATCTTCTGTCACCCTTCGTGCTTAGTGCGTGCTTGGCACCTAGTAAGCAGTTTAACAAAGGCCACGATTAATTCATGCCCTGAAGTGGAAATTCTTTCCTGGAGAAATGAACTCAAAAATGTTTGCCTTGTGAAGCTGAGCTTTATGGGGGAAGAACCCCTGCCCTGGATTAGCGCCTATCCACAGTTCACAGATGTTTGCCAACACATTTGGTTAGTAGACAAATAGCAACAAATAAAAGTCATAAAATACATTATTTATGAAGAGTCCAGGCAACTCAAAAACCGGTTCTGAGCTGTTGGGGACACTGCTAAACTTTTATCAAAATAAACAAAATATTATGATGTGATCAGGACCATTACTGCTTTTAGAAATACTTTTCAATTACTAAAATAAGCTGCACACCTTCTCCCTCACCCATCCTTCCCTTGTGTAAAAGGGAATGCGTTAAGAATAGAGCTTTCTTTATATGGTGGTTAAATGATATACCCTTTAAGTACTTTATAACAAAAAAATTTCATCGGCCAAAATAAAAAGAATCAGGAAGCATTAACTATCCAAATGATGGTAAGACTATTCAATATCAGCTCCTTTTTATATTGTGCTGAAAAAATAGAATGATTTATATGTATTTTCTCTATTTCTTTTTTACCTAAACAAACAGGTTACCTTCTCCCTGCAGACCTTCTGGAAACATATGAAGTGGCATGGCCTAGTGGAAAAGAATCCAAGCCTGGAAATCAGAGGACCTGGCTTTTAATCTTGGTTCCACCACTTGCCTGCTGTGTGACCGCTTAAGTAAGTTAAATTAAGTTAACCACCTAAATCATTTAACTTCTCTGTGCCTCAGTTTCTTCATCTGTAAAATGGAGGTGCGATACCTGTGCTACCTCCTCCTTAAATTGTAAGCTCTGGGTGGGACAGGGACTATGGACAATTGGACTCAAGAGCTTAAAACAGTCAAGTGCTTAGTACAGTGCTCTGCACACAGTAAGCGCTCAATAAATACGACTGAAGGAACTATGGCTGATCTGATTGTATTGTACCTACCTCAGCGCCTAGTACAGTGCTCGGCACATACTAAGCGCTTAACAAATACCAACATTATTATTAGTAGTAGTAGTACTACATGCTTGGCATAGTAAGTGTTTAAATACCACCATATTATTATTATTATCAGTGTTGTTATTACTGTTTTTGTTATTATTATTATTATTATGTTTCCCAAGTTGAAATTCCAGGCATATTTTTCATCTAACTGGGCAAAGATACAGACTGTAAGCACCCTTCTTTGGATGGTCTTTTCCATCCCGGCACCAAGCTGCTACTGAGAGTGAGGCTGGGCCAGTTAGATGTGGGCAAGGAAGTCAATCAGAGGACACTTCTCCAGAGGGGCAATACTGGTCTTTAAGGAAACCGCTTTAGGGCCCACACTGACAGCTGCCTGGAATAGTAACAGCTTGCATTTAGCTTTGGCACCACCGGCCTCATTTTCCTCCTCAAAACAGCCTGTGAGGTCAGGGGGCGGGAGGAGGAACAGGGGAGGGGCAAGTTAGCTGAGAGGGGCGCAAGTTGGAGGAGGATCCCGGGCAACGGGATACTAAAAAGCGGCTTGTCTGGCTATGCCTCTCGCTTTCACAAAAACATGACCTCACCCAAGACCTTATGCCAAAAATCAAAGTTGACCTTGAGGAAAGAAGATATTTTGGAAACTCGTGGAAGTGTTATATTGTCTTTGAGCTTCCTGAAGAAGCCCCAAGAGCATGCCATTTGAGGTGTGAAGTAGTGAAGGGCAAATGACAGATGAGTTCATGGAAGACTAATCTGATGTTTACGGACATCAAGCGGCAAGAAAAACATCGCCTCAATTTTTTCAGTTCGAAATCTGGGCCTGGGAAGCTCCGACACAGCAGGTATCGAGCCAAGTCTAAAATCAGCTGATTCTGGGAACGGTAGATTGGGGGATGGTCATGTTTTTGAATAAATACTAGCCTACCTCAATCTAAACACACACGGAAAAGACAATGAAAGTATTTTCCTCTAGAAAAACAACCTCATACCGCTTCAAGCTCTTTCTGTGTTTCATCCTCCATTCTCCTGATGTCTTCCATACTCAGGTCAATCCACTTGTCGATCCAACAGAAGAGTTGGCGATGAAAGTTCGTAAATATCCTTTTTTCTTGCTTTTAAATAGAAATAAGACAGCATTAGGTGGCAAATACTTTCCAGTTAGCAATGCGGGGATACTTGCAATTGAAATGTAATCACTGTCATTGTATCTAATCATTAACATGTTATTTAGGCCAAAATACTTCTATTCTCCTTTCCCTGATGAGAGAAAAATAGGAGTATTTAGTCAAGGGGGGGGAAAAATCAATTTCTTCCTATTGGCTTGCCATTAGAAATGAAGGCTAAGTCCAACGGTAGTAAAAATGAGAAAGACTTCCATGGGAGAAATCATGGTCTTACTGGGAGTCAATGGCAACTGCTTCAAATTAGAAGCCACTGGAAGGGATTGAGGCAAAAAAAACCCAAAAACTCTGCCACTAAAATGAGACACAATCACCTTGCAGGGAGAGAGCACTGAGCTAGAAGTGGTTTTTATTTACAAAGGGTGGCTCTGTTTAGGAAACTTATTGTTGGCTGCCCAGTTAATTGGCATGAATTTCATCCTTGTCTGCTCTTTTAATTGATCTAAAACAGGTCTGACAAAACTACTCCTCCAGCCCTGACCAGTCACCAGTTGATTTTTCCTTCTATGCCTGGGAAATCTCCATTTAGATTTCCATCCGACACTTAAAAACTCAAGTCCTCATCTTCTCTCCCAAACTCTATCCTTTTGTTAATTTCTTGTCCCAGTCGATGACGTTCTACACTTCTTTTTCTTTGCACTTGCAATGCTGGCGTTCTCTTTTGAGCCTCTTTCCAACTGTTCCTCAAGTCCTGCCATCCTGTTACAGGAGCCCTAATTCATGAATGCATCCCTTTCTCTTTCCATAACAATACTATAATAATAATTGTGGTATTTATTAAGTGCTTACTATGTGCCAGGCAATGTTTTAAGTGCTGGGGTAGATATCAGATAATCAGGTTGGACAAAGACCCTGTCCCACTATTGTTAATTTGAATGTCTTGCTCCCCTGCTAGATCATAAGCTCCCTGCAGGCAAGGGACCATGTCTACTGACTCTACTGTACTCATAAACGCTTAGCCTCGTGCTAAGTAATAACGATGATCTTTATTAACGGCTTACTCCATTTCCAATATGGTGTCTCACATGGGGCTCACAGTCGGAGCGAATGGCACTGAGGTTATCTTATCCCTGTTTTACCAGTAAGTTAGGTGACTTGCCGTGGGTTACACAGCAGAGCCGGGTCTATGGCTCAGCTCTCCCAACTCTCAGCCCCCATGTTCTTTCCACTGGACCATGCTGCCTCAATACAACACAGAAGGTTCAGTGAATATTAATGTTCCTCACAAATATTTCATGGATCAGAGGAGTTGTCTCCACAGGCACTAGTCAAAGCATCATGACTGCATCCTCCAACTCCCGCGACTGCTCCTTTGCTGTTATCACAGCTTTCACTATCACTCCTCTCCCGCCCTTCTGTTCTAAACTTGGGAGTCCAATCACACGCCCTCAACCAAAGCCTACCTGGGCTCCCACTGCCACACTCATCTGGGTTGAGCTCCAGGACTCAGATTCAGAGCTCTCGAGCATCTTCTCCCTCCACCTCCATCCCAGTAATATTTTCCACTGTGCCCATCAATGTCTTCAGCACTTCCTGCTCAAGATACTTCCATCCTTAACTTATCACTCACTCCAATGGCCACACCTGCAATGCCCTCTGAACTCTGCTTTGCCAACTTTGGCTCCTGCCCGCCTTCAAAACCGCTTCCTACATGAAGCTTTTCCTGATTAACCACTATTTTCCACCCCAACCCCCAGTATACTCAGTCACTTCATCCACCATAACTTCTCTTTGTATTACATTGCACCTACTTGTGCTTTGCCATGCATGGTTAACTCCTTGCATTTGAGAGTAAATTTCAAGGCCCGGGTCCCGTTTTAGACTTCTCTTGCATATCCCTTAATCGATCAATTCATCAGTGGTATTTATTGAGCACTTACTATATGCAGAGTACTGTATTAAGGGCTTGGGAGAGTACGATACCACAGATATGTTCCCTACCCTTAACAAGTTTATAGGTTAGAGGGAGAGGCAGACATTAATATCATTTATAAGTATAATTTAAAGATATGTACAAATCTTAACATCAATTACAGTGCTAAGCACAAATTAAGGTGCCAAACACCTCTGATTTTCACCATTATAATAATGGTATTTGTTAAGCGCTTTTTATATGCCAGGCACTGTACCAAGCGCTGGGGTGGAGACAAACAAACCACGTTGGACACCGTACCTGTTCCATATGGGGCTCAGAGTTTCAATCCCCATTTTACAGATGAGGTAACTGAGGCATAGAAAATTGAATTGACTTGCCCAAGGTCACAGAGTAAACAAGTGGCGGGGCAGAATTAGAACCCATGACCTTCTGACTCCCAGACCTATGTTCTTTCCACTACACCATGCTGCTGCTTATAGTAATAATCACATCACATGTAATTACCTTTATCAGCAGCAACTGGCATTCTAGACCTTGGGAACCTACCAAAAAGGTCAATCACGCAGCACCAACCTCAGCAGAGCTTACCATACTTACTGATAATAATGTTGGTATTTGTTAAGCGCTTACTATGTGCATAGCACTGTTCTAAGCACTGGGGTAGATACAGGGTAATCAGGTTGTCCCACGTGAGGCTCACAGTTAATCCCCATTTTATAGATGAGGTAACTGAGGCACAGAGAAGTTAAGTGACTTGCCCACAGTCACACAGCTGACAAGTGGCAGAGCCGGGAGTCAAACCCATGACCACTGACTCCGAAGCCGAGGCTCTTTCCATTGAGCCATGCTGCTTCCCATGATGATAATCGTGGTATCTGTTGAATGCTTATTACCTGCCAAGCCCCATACTAAGCGCTGGGGATATTTCTACTAAGACTTGTACTCAAATTGTGAGATTTTCCAGTGGCCACTAAATGTCGGTTACTGCCCCTTGAGGGGCTAGAGTGACTTCCAATGTACTGGCCAAGTGATATCCCTTTCCCACAAGGGGAGGGCAAAGGAGGCTTTTCTCCCTGCTATGTCCAAGAAGGCAAGTGAAAAGCTTTGAGCACCCTGGATGGACGAAAGGCGCAAAATGGAAATCAGATTAAAGCTGTATTATTTATTAAAATAGTATTTGTTCAGTGCTTACTGTGTGTCAAACACTGTTCTAAGTTCTAGGATAGACACAAGTTAAATAGTTTGGAGAGTCCCTGTACCGCATAGGGCTTACACTCTACGTAGGAGGGAGAATAGGAGAACTGAGGCACAGAGAACTGAAGTAAGTTGTCCAAGGTCGCACAGCAAGCACTTGGTAGAGCCGGGATCAAAATCCAGGTCCTCTGACTTCCAGGCTTGTGCTCTAACCACTAGGTCAGGCTGCCTCTATGAGACTTCCCAATTAGTTTTCGGGCAAGCGAAAACCTCTTGCTTCCTCTTGGCTAACAGCATTCTGTGATGACTGGAACTCTAACTTGCTACATACTCTTTGCTAGCAAACAAAGCCTTTCAAGTAGAGTTTCTTTCTTTTTTTTTGCAACATAGAAATTGGGAGTATAAACTCATTGTGGGCAGGGAATGTGTCTGTTTATTGTTATTGAAATAATAATAATAATACTTGTTAAGCGCTTACTATGTGCCAAGCGCTGTTTTAAGCACTGTGGTAGATACAAGTTAATCAGATTGGACACAGTCCCTGTTCCATATGGGGCTCACACTTTAAATTCCCATTTCACAGATGAGGTAACTGGGGCACAGAAGTAACTGGCCCAACGTTCCACAGCAGACAAGTGGAGGATCCGGGATTAGAACCCAGGTCCTTCTAACCCAAGCGCTTAGCACAGTACTCTGCACATAGTAAGTGCTCAATAAATACAACTGAATGAACAACTGAATGAATGACCTGTCACCTTCTAACTTTTTCAGGAAGGAGAACCACCATTTTTTTGCCCCATGTAGATCTAAATTCTGTGCAGCGATAGCTCGTTTCAACGAACCACAGGGATTAGTAAGAAGAGTGGATGGAGTTCTCACACAGTTGCCGCAGGATTTACTGCAGTATATTTTATCCAATTCACCAAACAGAACCCCTCATTATAATGGAACAGCCACTATGGCAAATCTCCCTCTGGCATTTTTTTTTTTTTTTAATAAAGGTCAGTTTTTTTAAAGTAGGCCTTACCTTTTGGATAAAGTTTTCTACCTTATTCTGCAGTCCCCACCATTTGAATTTGATGGTGACCAGCTTGTAGGCACACATCTGAGGACAGTCTTCGTTGCTTGCCAGTTCTTTCTAGGGGAGGAAAATGAAAAAGGAGAATATTTTAAACATGTTTTGAATTATAATCCTCCCCTAAGTCCAGAGATCATTTGGACATTGAAAAAAAACCCCAAAACTTAAGGTGACTGGCTTTAATTTAGATTTTGGGGACTTTTAAATCATTTCCAAACCCAAGGAGCAAAATCTCCCCGCTGTCTCCCTCCTCCCCAGGACTGGGGCTCCGACCCAATTTTCAGGTTCATTAAGTACGTGGTTCGGCTCCAAGCCCCCGCAGTTCCAAGGGCCCGTTAAACTTCAAATTCTGTCCAAGTCGCAACCATGTTGAACATCTTATAATGAATTGTTCACACGCTGCTATGATCTCCCTCCCACTGTGAGGGTAGAAGGCAGTCCAACAGAAAGAGATTAAGAACGTCAGTCTCCCTCTGCGGCAACTGGAACTTTTCAGGGGATTCAATTTGAAAATGGAAGGAGAAGAGCCTGTTTGTAGACAGGTCCACTAGAAGCCGGGTGGGCCTCTTTTCCTTTTGCTCAGGCCACTGGGGGCTGCCCACTCCCAAGTGAAGAGGTTGCGGTGCGAGGAGGAAGAGTACTCAAGGTGGGGGGGAAGCAGCTGTGCCACTTGTTTGCTCCTTGCTGTCCAGGACCCATTCAGAAATCCCCAACGGTTCGGTTATTAGGGACTGTATGGTTTCCTCTAGACTGTGGGCTCCCTGTGGGAAGGAAATATGGTTTTTTTAAAATATTTCATAAGCGCTTACTCTATGCCACTCATCGTACTAAGCGCTGGGGTAGAAATGAGCTAATAAGGTCGGACACAGTCCCTGTCCCACATGGGTCTCAGTCCCCACTTTACAGATGAAGAAACTGAGGCCGAGAGAGTGAAGTGACTTGCCCAAGGGCACATAGCAGACAAGTGGCAGAGCCAGGATGAAAACTCAGGTCCTTCTGACTCCCAGGCCCATGCTCTTTCCACTAAGTCACGCTACTTCTCATGCTGCTTCTACCTACTCAGTTGTATGGTACTTTCCAGAGTGCTTAGTCCAGTGCTCTGCACACAGCTAGCGCTCAATACATACCACTGAATGACTGACTGATTGACTCAATGGGCAGAGATTGCTGGCGGCACCTGTGGCAGGCTAGGATTCGGATAAGGCATCATGGGTAGAGGGGCATGCGTTCCCACCAGCAACTGATGCCTTCCAAAGGCTGGTACAAATCACAGGGTGGGCTGGGTTCGGCTTCCAGGATGGATTTTTGTCCCTCTCCAGGCAACGCCAACAATCGGGACTATTTACTGAATGCTCATTCTGGGCAGAGTGCTGTACTGAGCATTTGGGAGCATATCACAGAGTTAGTTGACCTAAGTCCTGGCCATAAGAAGCTTACAGTCTATTAATTATGGCATTTGTTAAGAGCTATGTGAAGCTTACAGTCTATTAATTATGGCATTTGTTAAGAGCTATGTGCCAGGAACTGCACTAATCACTGGGGTGGATACAAGGAAATCAGGTTGGACACAGTCCCTATCCCATGTGGGGCTCACAGTCTCAATTTCTCATTTTACAGATGAGTTAACTGAGGCACAGAGAAGTAAACTGACTTGCCCAAGATCTCACAGCAGACAAGTGGCGGAGCCAGGATGAGAACCCATGACCTTTGAAGGCTCCCAGGCCCGTGCTCTCTCCAGTATGTCAACCTGGTTCTGTCTACTGCTTTCCAGCTGTGTGACTTTGGGCAAGTCACTTAACTTCTCTGTGCCTCAGTTACCTCATCTGTAAAACGGGGTTTAAACCTGTGAGCCCCACGTGGAACATCCTGATCACCTTGTATCCCCCAGTGCTTAGAACAGTGCTTTGCACATAATAAGCGCTTAACACATACCACCATTTTATTTTTATTTTTACTGAGGGCAGAGTGCTGTAGTAAGCACCTGGGAAAGTAGAAAGGAGTTGATAGGCATGAACTCTGTTCTCAGGGAGATTACAGTCTAGCGGTAGAGTCACAAAAGCATAATGCACACAATGTGGAAAACAAATCCCACATATTTAGTTTGTATGGGGTATGTACATCCCCCTAGTTGCTACACATAACCTGAAAAGGCTTTCGCCAAAAATCAAATGAACAGAAGAATCTGGTTTAGTCTTCTCTTTTAAAAAATTCTATTACAGTATCACGTCCAGTTAGTGTGCTTTTTTAATTGCTTTTTTTAAGCACATGCAGTGTATCAAGCACTGTTTTGAGCGCTGGGGAAGATAAAAGTTAATGAGGTTGGCTAAGGTCCCAGTCCCATATGGGGCTTGCAGAATAAGTAATAATAATAATAATGTTGGTATTTGTTAAGCGCTTACTATGTGCCGAGCACTGTTCTAAGCGCTGGGGTAGACATAGGGGAATCAGGTTGTCCCACGTGGGGCTCACAGTCTTAATCCCCATTTTACAGATGAGGGAACTGAGGCACGGAGAAGTTAAGTGACTTGCCCACAGTCACACAGCCAAGTGGCAGAGCTGGGATTCGAACTCATGAGCCCTGACTCCAAAGCCCGTGCTCTTTCCACTGAGCCACGCTGGGGGGTACAGGTACAGCATCCCCATTTTATAGTTGAGGAAACACAGGCACAGAGAAGTGACTTGCCCAAAGTTGCACAGTAGGCAAGTGGAGGGGCCAGGATTAGAACCCAGGTTCTCTGACTCCCCAGCCCATGCTCTTTCCGCTAACCCACGCTGCTACCCAGTTCCAGGGAATTACTCATAAAATGTAGGTTAAAGGGCGTTATGTGTCTTTGTATAGCATCTGCATATAGCAGAACCACCTCTTGCTATTATTTTGACTGTCAGATTTATTAAGCGTGCTCGACACTGTGTGAAGTGCTTGAGCAGAAACTAGGTAAGGTGAGACCCAATCCCTGTCCCTCAGGAGAACAACATCTAAGAGGTAGGGAGGCCAGGTACCTTATCTCCATTTAACAGATGAGGAAACAGAGGCCCGGAGAGGCTTCATATGCCAATCCCAAAGTCAGTGCTAGAGCTGGGACTAAAACCTAAGGTTCCTGAACCCCTCCCCAGTCTTTCCATTGTACTGCTGTTTTGACTTAATGAGTCAATCAATGGTATTTATTGAGTGCTTATACTGTGGGCAGAGCACCGTACTAAGCACTTGGGAGAGTATGATATGGCAAATTTGGTTGTCCCGATCCTTACAAGGACTTACAAGGAGCTTACAGTCTAAAGAGGGATACAGACTCTAGACCGTACCTCATTATGGGTAGGGAACCTGTCCACTAATTCTGTAGTATTGTACTCTCCCAAATGCTTAGTACAGTGTTCTGCACACAGTAAGTGCTGAATACATTCCACTGACTGATAAGGTAAATTACAGCTAAGGGAAATGAGAGAGTATAAGGATTTAGAGTGGGGATCGGGAGACTAGTGGTTTCAGGGGTACAGATTCAAGGGCAGAGGCTACTGTAACCAACATCCCAAATTCAGCTTCAGGATATAGAAAAGTGCCACAATGTTGATAAATACAAGTACTTACTTCAGTGCTCCGCACATAGTAAGTATTCAATAAATACCACTGATTGATGGATTCACTGCATCCCCCTTTAGCACTCTGCATGCTACCATTTCCATCAGCAACAGTACTGAGCCCCGGTTTTGCCAAAACTGGCACTAGGTGGAGTGGGGGAAGTACAGAAGTATGAGGTGTGATCTGGGGCTAACAGTCAAATGGAGATCAAAAATGCATATAGGTAATATTTTGCATATAATCCGGGTAACACGGAAGACCAAAGAAATGTCTTTGGTGACAAAGCCAAACCTCATGTACTGTGACAGAATAGCAGACAGGCAGGAGGAAGAAGCAGAACACCCTCAAGCACTAAAGGGAGGGAATGGAGCCTCTGAGTTACCTTCCCGGGCTCCCAATGGATCTAGTGGGCCCCCACAATCTGATTCGATCATGCCCTGGGTACCATGAGCTGCATCCGCCCACCATGACGATTTCAACATCACCAGTCACCTCTGACCCTGCTGTAACACTGCTTGGGGAGCCTCCCACCCAGTTGGATGTTTTTGTTTTTTAAATCGCATCTGTTAAGCACGTACAGTGTGCCAGGCACTGTTCTAAGCGCTGGGGTAGATACAAGCTAATCTGGTTGGACACAGTCTCTGTCCACGTGGGGCTCATAGTCTTAACCCTCATTTATCAGATGAGGGAATTGAGGCACAGAAGTGAAGTAATAATAATAATAATTGTGGTATTTGTTAAGTGCTTATTGTGTGCCAGGCACTGTATTAAGCGCTGGGATGGATACATGCAAATCAGGTTAGACACAGTCCCTGCCCCAAGTGGGGCTCCCAGTCTCAATCCTCATTTTACAGATGAAGGAACCGAGGCACTGAGAAGTGAAGTGACTCACTCAAGATCACACAGCAGATAAATTGAAGGGCTGGGATTAGAACCCAAGACCTTCTGATTCCTAGATACAAGCTCTAACCATGATGCAAGTGACTTTTCTAGGGTCACGCGGCGGGCAAGTGGTTGTGCCGGCATTAGAACCCAGGTCCTTCGGACTCCCAGGCTCATGCTCCATCCACTAGGCCACATTGCTTCTCAAGGCTGACCACTGAGGTTTGTGGGCTGCACCCCTTCTAAGCCCACTGTGGGCAGCGAATGTGTCTGTTCTATTGTCCTCTCCCAAGCGCTTAGTACAGTGCTCTGTGCACAGTAATCGCTCAAGAAATACGACTGACTGCTCATAGAGACTGTAGACCTGGGACACCCGCTCCCCAATTCACTAGGCTTGGCAGTGGCTTTGTCTTGTGAGCCAGCCAGTTCCAGGACATTCTCCCCTACCTGCCCCCAGATTTTCCGGACAGAAAAGCCAGGCCCCAGTGGAATGAGTCCCCATTAGCAAGCGCTTGGCTCGCTGTACTAATCTTAATCGCCTCAGGTAAGAAAAGCAATCCCCACCTCATTTGTTACTGTTCCAGCTGCCTCTGAAAAGCTCGTCCGCTAACGCTTCGGCCTCCAGCAAAACTGGATTGAGGTAACAAAGGCTCAGTGCTCTTTCTCCACCCTCACCCTTCCTCCCCCACTCCATGATTACCTGGGATCTACCCCAGAGGTTGGTACAGAGCCTGGCATATGGTAAGGGCTTAACAAATAGCATTAAAGGAAAAAAAAATCTCCGGACCTCTTAAGAACAAAAGAACACTGAGATCCTGTCAAGTTAATAATAATAATAATAATAATGATAATAATAATAACAATAATAATAATGTTGGTATTTGTTAATCACTTACTATGTGCAGAGCACTGTTCTAAGCACTGGGGGAGATACAGGGTAATCAGGTTGTCCCACGTGAGGCTCAGTCTTCATCCCCATTTTACAGATGAGGCAACTGAGGCCCAGAGAAGTTATGTTACTTGCCCAGTCACACAGCTGAGAAGTGGCAGAGCCAGGATTCGAACCCATGACCTGTGACTCCCAAGCCTGGGCTCTTTCCACTGAGCCACACTGCTTCCCAAGTCGACAGACCAGGTGGGGACCAAGCTGTTCACTTTATCCTGCTGCTTTCTCTTCACCTAATAACTGTGGTATTTGCTACGTGCTAACTATGTGCCAAACACTGGGCTAAGGGCTGGGAGTAGATACAATGCAATCAGATCAGACCCAGTCCTTGTTCTGCATGGGGTTCACAATCTAAGGGCTAGGGAGGAGCAGCATCACCTAGTGGAAAGAGTCCAGGCCTGGGAGGCAGAGGACCTAGGTTCTAATCCATGACTCCGTCACTTGTCTGTTGCGTGACCTTGGACAAGTCTCTTAACTTTGCTATGCCTGAGTTACCTCAACTGAAAAGTGGGGATTAAGACTGTAAGGTAATAATACTAATAATGATGATGGTATTTGTTAAGCGCTTACTTTGTGCCAAGCACTGTTTTAAGCACTGGGAAGATACAAGATAACCAGGTTGTCCCATGTGGGACTCACAGTCTTAATCCCCAATTCCCAGATGAGGTAACTGAGGCACAGAGAATTTAAGTGTCTTGCCCAAAATCACACAGCTGACAAGTAACAGATCCAGGATTAGAACCCACGACCTCTGACTCCCAAGCCCTTGCTCTTTCCACTGAGCCACGTTGATTAGCTTGTATCTACTCCAGAACTAGAGTTCCTGACACATAAGGTTTAACAAACACCATTAAAAAAAAAAAAAGATATTCTAGCCTTGCCACTGCAGTGATTACTTGTGCTACTCACTAGATTCCACACATTCTTTCAACTTTCATCCAATTTTATTAGCAGCTATTTCATATCAACTCTCACCACATTGAGCTTTAACCTCTATTAGCAGCCCTTCCTAGGACAGATTCAGACTGCTCTTTCCAAAGATATGGGAGCACAAAACATTTGGGAAACTTAACTCGTGTTGACCCAACTGAAATCACCAAATCTCGGGTCTTCAAAATCAGACTAATAATAATAATAATAGCATTTGTTAAGTGCTTACTATATTCCAGGCACTATTCTATGTGCTGGGGTGAATAAAAGCAAATTGAGTTGGACATAGTACCTGTCCCATGTGGGGCTCACAGTCTTACCTCCCATTTTACAGATGAGGTAACTGAGGCACAGAAGGGGAATTAGAGCCTATGACCTAAAGACTAAAATGGTCTATCATAAAGATGGGCTTTGATATGACGACTGCAGATCATTTCTTTTTCTAGCAGTAAAATTATTTATGGTACTTGTTAAGTCTTTACTATATGCCAAGGACAGTTCTAAGCACTGGAGTAGATACAAGTTAATCAGTTTGGACCCAGTCGCTGCCCGGCATGGGGCTCACAATCTAAGTAGAAGGCCCAGAGAAGTAAAGTGACTTCCCCAAGGTCACCCAGCAGACAAGTGCCAGAGCTGGGATTAGAATCCAGGTCCTCTGACTCTCAAGCCCATAACCTTTCCACAAGGCCATGCTGCTTCTCTCAGTGAACAACAGCCACGGCGATAATAATCATCATGGCATTTCTTAATTGCTTACTATGTGCCAAACATTATGCTAAGTGCTAAAATAGATTTAATCCAACTGCAACCAAGAAGCCTGCAGAGTGAAAGCCCCCCTGCCTGGAAAACTCCTCACAATTGTAGTCACCACCCACCCTGATGATGGACCCCTTTCCCCCCGCTGGTCTTCCGGAACTCGTCAACACTGAGGTTGGGGACTTTATGGCATTGGCTGTGGTGACTGTTGGACTCTGAAAAACCCAGAGTAGGGGTAGCGGGGAACTAGGAACATGAACTCTTGGGGTGCCGATTATTGTCCTTGTCTCTTCAAACTGTTTTTCTGCTTTTTGTTGTTTCACCTTTCCCAGTGAGGTCTCTTGAAGGCCAAGGAATCTAGCCTAACTTTCCCCAATCAATTTATTGAGACCTTTCTGAGTGGAGAGCACTGTCTAAGTGCTTGGGAGGGTACAGTATAACAGAGTTGATAGACACATTCCCTGCCCATAACCAAGTTAATACAGTCGAGAGGAAACCCCCAGCAATTAGACAATCCTATTTATTGAGCACGTATTGTGTGTAGAGCACTGTAATAAAGGCTTGGGAGAGTACAGTATAACAATATAACAAAAACATTCCCTGACCACAACTACTTTATAGTAGGTGCTTAATAGTAGTAAGAGTAATAGAATTTATTAGGCGCTGACCAGGGTCAGCGCAACGCATTGGGGGTTAGGGGAGCCCAGACTAAAACTTGATTCGGCTCCTGATCCCAAGGGGCCCACAATCGAGGGCAACAGGCACACGGGGAAGGATGACATGACAAAAATACAAAGACAATAAAAAAAGACAAAGACAACGATATATATACACACAAGAGGGATGGAGAACTGTGGCTAGAGTAGCAGCGCTAGGCTACTCTTACTTCTGCTGAAGATCCCGACAGCTCCGAAGACTGGTAAAGAAATTCCTCTTCTAGTGCGCACGCTAATGGCCCAACAAATTCAAGGCTTGGGTGTTCTGACGGCAAATGCCTTCAGGAAAAAGATGCAGGAGCTTTTATTTAAGAAATGAAAGTATGAAGCACGACCTCTCTGTGCCTCAGAAGCACAGTGATTTAAGAGCAAGGTAATACCACCTTCTGATATTTTTTCCCCAGCAGTACCTGCACTGAATAGTAATCTGTCTCTAGGAGGCTTTCTCCAATTAATTTTCCTCTCTCCAAGGTCATGGCCTCCCAATTACCATCTCAGTCAGCACTTAGGCACTAACAACCCCAATTAGCACTTTCCTACATATCCATTTACACACTCCATTTAAACACTTATTTATTCACTTATCCATCTTCCCGTTCTTTCTTTCCTCCTACCTGTAAAATAATTTGGGGTCTCTCTCTCCTGCTCCCCTTTTAAATTATAAACTCCCAGAGGGCAGGGATTATGGCTTTTACCTCGACTGCGCTCTCCTGAGCGCTTAATACCGTGCTCTGCACATATTAGGCCCTCAAAAGATACTACTGATGGATTGGATAATTGCATTTTGTGGGATTCCAAAACACTAGCCACTTAAAGAACCGGCCTAAAGAGATATTTAGAACACCAAACGTCCTTCATCACAGGAGGCCCAAACAGTCACTTCAAAAAAAAAATTACTTTATCAATTTAATAAAGCTTGTAAACTATGAATTTGTACTGTTGACATTAACTCTTTGGGAAGAAACCAATTACTTTAGGTTGTTTTTGTTTTTTTTTAAAAAAAAGGTTAACTTGATTTGAGGGAATATATTTCTATTGAAATTTAAACAATTTAAATAATTCTCTGCTAGGCTGCAAAATCTATGAGGGCAGGGATTTTGTCTACTAATAGTCTTGTACTCTCACAAGTGCTCAGCACAGTGTAAGCACTCAATAAAGGTTTTGATTAAATGTGTACGGTATTTTATGGTTAAAAGGGTGTTTTAAGGTCAACATTAACTCTTGCTCTGAACATTCCTGAAGTTTACAGAATCATCCACATTTTACAGGAGAACACCCAGAAGGTTTATCAAATTTCCCTAAATTGACAAAAATGATCAATTTTTTCCCTAAAAATTCAATCCAATTTCCCTAAATTGACCAAATTGATAAAAAATAAGTATTATGGGAGTCAGGATTTACAATCCCGGGGGCTACTTCCGCATCTTTCAGGGTGCCTACATACTAGTTCAGTAAACTGCTAGCACTGACAGCTCCGCCTACATCCTGGGGAAAAGTGCCTACCTACTCTGTTCTACTGTACTCTCCCAAGCACAGTAAACCCTCGATAAATACAACTGACTGATTGAAACTGCAAATGGCCTGAAACCAAATCAATCAATCCACGTTAATTACTGAGCACCTGCCGTGTGCAGAGCACTGTACAAGGCCATGGAAGAGTCCAAAACAACTTGAGTTGGTAGACACGGTCCCTGCCCTCAAGGAGTTTAGACCCACGTGGACCCCCGTTGACTCTCAAATTAGGGGAGCCCCTTGCATGACATCTTTACCAAATTACATCGCAAACATAATTACAAAGTGTTAAATTTTTCACATGAGAAGCAACATGGCCCAGTAAAAGAGCATGGATCTGGGAGTCGGAGAACCTGGGTTCTAATCCTGCCTCTGCCACGTGTCTACTCTGTGACCTCGGGTCAGTCAATTTCTTGGTGCCTTGGCTACCTCATTTGTAAAATGGGGATTAAACCCTACTCCTTCCTACTTAGACTGTGAACCCCAAGTGGGTCAGGGACTGTGTCCAATCTAACCTGTACCTATGCCAGTGTTCCGCATAAGGTAAATGCTTCACAAGTACCATAATTATTATAATAATTACACCTTTCTTCTTTAAAAAAAAAAAATGGACCACTTAGCCCCATCTGAAGAGCAACCAAAAGGCCAAAAGTAGCCAGAAGACAAGAGGGGAGGGAGACAGAGAGGAGAAAAAGGGCTCCACAGTCTCCTTTTCCAACACTCTTTGTCTGAGGCTCAGTAGTGGATGGCCTCTAGCTATGTTTGTGTAAAGAAGGGAGGGAATTTAGGGAGAGCTTTGGCCCCAGCTGCCCCTCATTAAGTGCAACAAGCTTTTGTCTTTCAGGAGAAACTGTAACCCACAATAACAGAACTGTATTTCCAACAGATATTGATTGAGCTTCTGCTGAATGCAGATCACTTCACTAAGCGCTCGGTAGAATATAAGAGAGCAGTTTTGACAGGACCCCTCCGCAAGGAGTTTACGATCTAGCCGGGAGTCACACCCAACTCATTATCAGAGAAGAGGAAGATGTGCTTTAAGAGTAGGGATTGGAAATTCAGACGTATAAAACTGAAATGAGAAGTTGGGAGTGCACAGGTGCTGAGATGGGGCTTCCTTTGGCAAGAAAAATCACAAAAACTGATTTTCCCAGTTAGGAGAGATCTTTGGTATCGGTTTACCATTAAAAGAAGATGCCCTGGCCAAAATGCAGTAGTAGAAGGAAAATCACCTAGAAAACAATCAATCAAGCAATGGTATTCACTGAGCGCTTACTGAGTGCAGAACACTGTATTAAGCACTTGGGGAAGTCCAATACAGCAGAGTTGACAGTTAGGATCTCTGACCACAGGAGTTTACATGAAGGAATCAAGGTGAGAAATTTTTTCACAAGACACTGGAATGGGTAATAATAATAATAATGACAATAATGATTGCATTTCTTAAGTGCTTACTGTGTGCCAGGTACTGTACTAAGCGCTGAGGTGGACACAACCAAATCGAGTTAGACACAGTCCCTTGTCCCTCATGGGACTCACAGTCTTAATCCCCATTTTACAGATGAGGTAACTGAGAACCAGAGAAGAAGTGACTTGGCCATGGTCAAACAGCAGGCAAGTGGCTGAAGCGGGATTAGCACCCATGACCCTCTGACTCCCAGTCCCGTGGTCTATCCACTATACCATGCTGCTTCTCTAGTGACGTAGCCAAGCTGGTGTCACTGGGAAGAAAAAGAGTAACACTAATACAGCAGGGTAAGGCATGCGAACCTAAGAGAAATGTTGGGTGCCTTGTCCAACAGTTTTGCCTTGAAGCAAAAAATTTCATACACTATAAATCACTCTCCCATTACTATGCACAAGAGCCACGTTTGATTGAGTGTTAATGCCTAAATAATAGAAAACATGAAAGAAATGTATTCCTTGAAAAAAAAATCCTACCTTCATGGGATAAGTACACATACATTACACCTAAGATTTCAAATAAAACAAGCTTTCGACAAAAGATACATAATGGCAGATTAAAAGGAAACAAATAGGTTTTAGGCCTTATCTAAAATGACATCCAACTTCATTCCTCGGCACTGGACCGGACTAAGATCCTTAATGATACGGTTGAATCAAATTGCAGTATTAAGACACGGAATGGATTTTCGTCAGATCTGCTCGGAGCTCTTTCTAAATTATTATTATGTGGGATTGATTGTTTACATTATTGTCTGCCACCCCACCCCTCCCACCCCCCGACTGTAAACTCGTTGTGGGAGCAAAACTTGTTTACCAACTCAGTTGTGTAATGCTCTGCCAATAGTGAGCCCTCAATAAATACCACTAATGATGAGTGGGAACACAGTTTCTTCCCTGAAGATGCTGATCTCTTTTCCCATAATTCATAAATTAGTAAATATTCCCACCCAAAAGAATCGGAAGTTTAACAGATGAAGAACTGCTTGAATTAACAAGCAATCTTCAACTGTACAGTCAGACTTCACATCCCTGTCATGCCACCTCATTGTCGGCAGTCAAAAACTTTTAGGCAGATCTCTTTACTTCCATTGTACGATCTGAATTACAGCCCTATTCCGGTTGATGAATGCACTGTCTTGGCCCTATTAGAAGTACAGCTGTTTTGGAGAAGAATAATAGCTCGCCATCGGTGTTATCAGCTAATAGTGGGAAATAGCGTCTGCTAGAGGATAGAGCACAAGCCTGGGAGTCAAGAGGACCTGGGTTCTAATCCCAGCTCCGCCACTTCTCTGGCTGGCAAGTTACTTATCTTCTCTGGGCCTCAATTACCTCCTCTGTAAAATGGGGATTGGCCTAGTGGAAAGAGCTCAGGCTTGGGAGCCAGAGGACCTGGGTTCTAATCCCAGCTCCACCACTTGTTTGCTGTGTGACCCTGAGGAAGTCACTTCACTTCTCTGGGCCTCAGTGACCTCAACTGTAAAATGGGGATTAAGACTGTGAGCCCAAGTGGGATTAAGACTGTCCAAAATGATTATCTTGTATCTACCTCAGCACTTAGGACAGAGTCTGGCAAAGAGTAAGTCCTTAACAAATTCCATAAAAAGGGGGAAGGGCGGACTAGCAACAGAGACATAAGGTCAGATAAAATAAAACATTAAGGCAATAGGTCACAACTGGAGAGTTTCCAGTCTTGGGTATAGGAGGCAGAGTCATGCAGAGGCCTACCCCTTCAATTCCTAGCTTGGGCAGTGGCTAGAGAGTGGAACGCAATCTCCTACAAGTCAAAACTCACCCATGCTGGGCAGGAGTGGCATGGGAGAGAGTTGAGGTTGGAGACTCAAGTTTACAGCACGGAAGGAGGCAATGGTAACCACTTCTGTATTTTTACCAAGAAAACTCTATGGATCCAGTACCAGAACGATTGCAGATGGAGAACGGGGCAGTCTGGGAGAGATGTGTCTATGGGTTGAAGATGACTCGAAGGCATAAAATAAGAGAAAATGGGGATTAAGACTGTGAGCCCCATGTGGGACAGGGACTGGGTCCAACCTTATTACCCTGTATCTACTCCAGGGCTTAGAACAGCACCTGACACATAGTAAGTGCTTAACACATACAATTAAAAAAACAAAACCACGGGAATAGCTCTTGTGCTTCTGTGATATGTTCCCAAGCCCTTAGGGCACTGCATTGCACCCAGTGGATCCTCAATGAATACCACTAACCCAGTAATCCTGCTGCTGGTGCAGTGGAAAGAGCACTACGAGACCTGAATTCCAGTCATTCATTCAATCGTATTTATTATGCGTTTACTGTGTGCAGAGCACTGTACAAAGCGCTTAGTTCTTCCTGTAGCTGGCTAACACGGGGGGCCAGACAGCCCATGCATGTGGAAGCGGGATGGCCCAGAGGAAAGAGCAAGGGCCTGATAGAAGGATCTGGGTTCTGATCCCTACGCCACCCACTTGTTGACTGTGTGACCTTGGGCAAGTCACTTCACTTCTCTGGGCCTCAGTTACCTCATCTGTAAAATGGGAATTAAGACTATGAGCCCCAGGAGGGGCAGGGTCTGTGTCCAACCCGATCCGCTTGTATCCATCCCAGTGCCTAGTACAGTGACTGGCACAGAGTAAAAGCTTAACAAATGCCACAATTACTACTATTATCATTATTATTAGGCCACATGCTGCCTCACCTGCCTCTTCGCTCCCTGCACGTTGGGCCCTGGTGGGAACACAACAACGCTGGGCCCTGATGGGAATGCAACAGGCCGGGAGAAGAGAGAGTAACTGTGGCACTACATAAACTGCTAGCCCGAGAACTGTACAATACAATTATATTGTGCTCTCCCAAGAGCTTAATACAGACAGTGATCTGCACATAGTATGCACTCAAATAAATTCCAGAGTGACTGATTGAATCAATTCCTCTCCACGAGTTCTCTGCCCTGAAATCTCAGGAACAGGGCTCTTGCATCATTTCTAATGGGAGGTTTCAACACTAATAATAATAATGAATAATAAGAGTTGTGGTACTTGTTAAGCACCTACATGTGCTAGGCACTGTATTAAGACCTGGGGTAGATATAAGCGAAGTGGGTTGGACACAGTCCCTGTCCTACATGGGGCTCCCAAAAAATCCCCATTTTCCAGATGAGGGAAATGAGGCCCAGAGAAGTTAAGGGACTTGACCGAGGTCACACAGCAGACAAGTGGGAGAGCTGGGATTGGAACCCATCGCTTTCGGACTCTCAGGCCCATGCTCTATCTACTGGGTCACACCACTCCTCCGCCTGAACTCTAAGAATCAATTGATCACTGGTGTTTATTGAGCTCTTAACAAGTGCTGAGCCCCATAAAAAGCTCTTAGAAGAGTGCAATACAGGAGAGTTAGTAGACATGAGCACTGTCCTGAAGGAGCTTACAGCCTAATGGACTTGTCCAGTGTACAGCTTCAAGCACTTAGTAGTAGTGGTAATATTATTTAATAAATGCTTCTGGGCACAGAACACTGTACTAGGAGTTCCTCTGATGAAATCAACCATAGCAAATATCCCTTGCCTTAAATTAATGAATGTTCACTAGACTCTGAATAAGCAAATGGACAGGAAGGACGCTGAACACTGCAGTAGCAGCACTCTCTTACTCCACAATCATTTGCTATAGAAAAATGTTGGGGAAAACGCTCTGATATAATGCTAGGAATAGGAATCAAATGCATTTTGAGACTATCCGTTTGGAGATTAAACACTGAATACTGCATAAAAAAAGGACACTTGGGGAATACGCTTTTCACTTTAGTCATCCGAGTTGGGTGACATTTTTCAGTTCTTGTAAATTCCTACACATGGGGTTACGTAAGGCAAGGATTTCCAACTTAGTTACCATAACCCTGTGTCACTTCTGGGCATATCCTCTGAACTCTATTATTTTCCCTAAGTGTCATTTATTTCAGCACCTGTTTCTCTCTTTGTACTCTAAGTTCCTTGAGAGCTGGGATCGTGTCTTCTAACTGCTCTAAACTCTCCAAAGCGCTTAGTATAGTGCTGGGCACATATTGGATGCTCAACGAAAACTCTGGTCAATTACATTCTACAAAGATGTCTTTGCTTGCCTCTCCCCTTATTTCCCCACCCACCCCCACCCCTACCTCCCCGCCCCTCTCTCTCTCACAGACATATGCACATACTCTGCCCCTTTCCTGAAAATGAATTTCAAGGCTTCAGTTTGCTCCAATCAGCGTGTTGGGCATTCCATAAAACGCTTCATCACCCATGGAGAATACTCCAATTAAGTCCCCAAACTCTCCAGGGCTTACGGAAAGCTCCTTTAATGAACCGCTATGACAATGGTTTGCTGTAACATTACAATAACCTTTAATTGTCAGGCCAAAGATTAGCACCTAGTCATGCTCTGTCTAGGTATAAATGACCCGTGACTGGTTTAAAAAGAAAAAAAAAATAGGGTTGCATAGGAAAAGCCCTGATGGTGGAAAATGTGATCTGAGTCTGTTTAATTACTGGAAAGCTTTTTATTCTCACTTTCTTCTGTTCCATCTGCATTAGCTAATTGAGCCTTCCCTTTAAGGTTTGTCATTCAACATGACAGCATCCCTGCATTTTCCAGTACTTCTGGTGGTAATCCACATTTGCTCTTTTAAAGGGAATTTTCTTCTTGTTCCTGTGAATAGGGGAGGACTCTCATCTGAGACCACCACCACTTTCCTCACCTTCAAAGCCCTCCTGATTCACACCTCCTCCAAGAAGCCAGTCCTGACTACAGCCCTTGTTTCCCCTCCCCGCCTCCCCTCTGCATCATTTATGCACTCATCCGCTCTCCGCTCCACAGCACTTCTGTATGTATCTTCATTTCTCATCTCTGAAACAGATTTTAATATCGTCCCCTCTCTAGACTCCAAGCTCTTTGTGAGCAGGAATCACAACTACCGTGGCTCAGTGGAAAGAGCACGGGCTTTGGAGTCAGAGGTCATGGGTTCGAATCCCAGATCTGCCACTTGTCAGCTGTGTGACTGTGGGCAAGTCACTTAACTTCTCTGTGCCTCAGTTACCTCATCTGTAAAATGGGGATTAAGACTGTGAGCCCCACGTGGGACAATCTGATTCTCCTGTGTCTACCCAGCGCTTAGAACAGTGCTCTGCACATAGTAAGCGCTTAACAAATACCAACATTATTATTATTATTATTACTTTCCCAAGCACGTAACAGAGTGCACTGCACAGAGTAAGCGCTCAATAAGTACTATTGATTGATTGGACCTCTCAAATAGCTGGAGTCACCTTGAAAAACTGTTCCCGTCATGTCTTTTTTTTTATGGTATTCATTGTTTACTATGTGTCAAAATGTTCTAAGTTGTGAGGTAAGTACATGTTAATTAGGTTGGACACAGTCCCTCTTCTGCATGGGATTCACAGTTGAAGGGAGAGCAAGTATTTAATCCCCATTTTTTATCAGTTGAGGAAACTGAGGGTCACAGAAGTGAAGTGACTTGTCCATGGTCACATAGCAGATAAGTGGCAGAGCCGGGATTAGAACCCAGATCCTTGACTCTCAGGTCCAGGCTCCTTCCACTAGGCCACACTGCTTCTTCCTTTGTCAAGTAATGCTAGTGACAGCTCAAAAACGACAGGGCTCACTGTTTGGGTTCACTGGTCAATACCCACTGAAGACCTCGTAAACTGAAGAGGCACACCTTCACTAAACAAAGATACTCAGACGCTTTCACTTCTCCAATGAACCCGTTACTGTCCCAGGAGAGTAAGTCGCTTGCCTTTTAAGAGTTTTCAGATGCCTATTATGCCCAAAGAGACATTCTCAGGACACGTTTGTTGTTACTATAGCCCAGATCTGTTATCTTCCAGTTAAACTGTGGCAGAGTAAAGCGAATCATCTGCCCTTATCAAAAGCCCAACCTTGCCTGTGCCATTTCTATTTCCACTTTGGCATCACCCCACCCCCAATGTGTCTCCAGAACCGGCAGGGAGTCGGCCGATTAAGACTATCGATGCCAAGATGGTCGGCTCACGGTACCTCACGCAGAGAAGCAGCATGGCCTAGTGGCAAGAGCCTGGGCTTGGGGATCAGAGGACGTAAATTCTAATCCTGGCTCTGCCACTTGTCTGCCGGGTGACTTTAGGCAAGTCACTTCACTGGGCCTCAGTTACCTCATCTATCAAATGGGATTAAGACTGTGAGCCCCATGTGGGCCAACCTAATTATCTCATATCTACCCCAACGCTTAGAACGGTGCTTGGCACATAGTAAGGTCTTAATAAATGCCATCATTATTTCTGATTATTACCTTCCAGTTGGGCCCCAAAGGTCCTCTCTTGGTCTTGATGGACTGGAATAAGGCTGGATCCTCATCAGCTTTATAGTCCTGTAAAAGCAAAGCAGAGCAAAGTCAGATGAGAGGAGCAGAATGGAAAAACTCGCAGCCATTCCCAAGGAGGCACCACTCCAAAACCGGTCGACAAGCAGTGTGCTTCTGCTTGCCTCAGACTTCTCCGATCGCTCTTTTAACAGCCCATCCTTTCGCTCATTCATTCAACTCAGTCATATTTACTGAGCACTTACTGTGTGAAGAGCACTGAACTAAGTGTTTGGGAGAGTATAATAGAATAAATTTACACAATTCTTGCCCACGAGCTTACAGTCTAGACGGGGAGACATACATTAATATAAAAAATAAATTACAGGTGTGGACATAAGTACTGTAGGGTTGGGAGGCCTTCAGTCTGGGTTACCCACGTACTATCCCATCGTCCCCCAAACTGTCCCCATGGGTTGCATACGGGCAGGGTGAGAAGAAGGGTTTTCCTTATTTTTGAGACCCGACAGAGTTGACCCAAACACTACTAGAGACAAAAGCCCTGGCAACCCCAGAAGGCTGGAATCAAAAACAGCCTAAAAAATAAAGTAAGAGCCATGACATGGCAGTGGACAGAACTCCGTAAATTTTCATTTCCTCAGGTGAGCAATGGAAACATTCAGGCACTGTTATATTTATTATTATTATGGTATTTGTAAAGCACTTACTATGTGCCCAGCACTATATTAAGCCCTAGGGTACTCACAAGCTAATCAGGTCAGGCACAGTCCCTGTCTTACATGGGGCTCATAGTCTTAAGGAGAAGAGAGAACAGCTATTGAATGGCCATTTTACAGATGAGGAAAGTGAGGTACAGAGCAGCAAAGTGACTTGTTCGAGGTCACACAACGGGCAAGTAGTAGAGCCAGGATGACAGCCCAGGTCCTCTGACTCACAGACCTGTGCTTTTTCCACTAACCACGCTGCTCCACACCCACTATTACTAATAAAGTTTCTTTAAAATCTGTGAGGGAGTGGTGAGGCAGCAAATGGGATGAATCAGGGAATCACAAATCAGGGAATCACACCCGAGGAGCCAAAAAAGGCTGCTTTTATCAGGGCAAAAATGGGATGGCTGTTCTAGATTTATCACCCACAGTCTCCCCAACAGCCACCCTCTAGACTGTAAAGTTCTTGTGGGCAGGGAATGTGTCTGTTGTTGTAGTGTACTCTCCCAAAGCGCTTAGCACTGTGCTCTACACACAGTTAGCGCTCAATAAATGACAGTGAATTGAATGAATCAACAAACTGACAAGGCATCTCTGCTGAACTAAACAGCCCTGAAAGAGCTGGGAAGCAAAATCCAATCTAGACCCAGGATGGATGCCCGTTCCACCAAAGCAGCATGGCCTAACAGAAGAAGCACGGGCCTGCGAGTCAGAGGACCTAGGTTCTAATCCCGGCTCTGCCATGTGTCTGCTGTGTGACCTCAGGCAAGTGACTTCTCTTCTCTGGGCCTCAGCTGTCCCATCTGGAAAATGGGGTATTTCCTCCTACTTACACTGAGTCCCACATGGGATAGGGACTCTGTCCAACCTGATTAACTTGTATGTCCCCCAAACCTTAGAACAGAGCTTGGCTTATAGTAAGCTTATAAATACCACAATATTATTATTACCAGGGAAGGCAGAGGGACTCACTGGACTTCTGGGACTAAGCCAATGGAGCAGGAAGCTTGACCCTAGGGCCATGGCCTCATGGCCCACCAATGGGACTTTTACTCCCTGTTCGCCGCAGTATTGTGCACAGATGCCTTTGCTCTTAGGTGGAGAGGTCTATCCTCCCAAGGATGGCTATAAAGAATAAGGCAGCATATCCCAAAAAATAATAATAATAATAATGGTACTTGTTAAATGCTTATTATGTGCTAAGCACTGTTCTAAGTGCTGGGGTAGGTACAAGGTAATCAGGCTGTTCCACGTGGGGCTAACAGTCTTAATCCCCATTTTGCAGATGAGGGAACTGAGGCACAGAGAAGATAAGTGACTTGCCCAAAGTCACACAACTGACATGTGGCAGAGCTGGGATTAGAACCCACAACCTCTGACTCCCACGCCCAAGAAAAAAGGCTTTCAGAGGTAGGAAAAAAAAGACCATTCCCTTTTCTCCCTTCCACTTTATGTTGTTTCCGGTTGGCATGATACCCACTGGGACTCAATCCCAGCCACACTTTGCCCACAAGAAGGCTGTGCCTTGTTGCGTTGGCATACACAACAATTGCAGCCTCTTGTGCTATCTGCTTAATCATCAACACTCTTTGTTGAGTACTTTCTGTGAGTGGAGCACCATACTAAGTGCTTGGGAGAACCTCTTTATTTCTGGATCCTTCAGAAGCATTTGCTCGAGAAAAGAGAAAAAAGTTACAAACCAAATGCCACTGGGCCTTGAAAAGACTGAGCGGCTGACAAAAATATTCCACAAACAGAGTTTGACCACAACACCTACAAGGGCTTTACCAGGCCACCGCATCTTGTGGACATCTGTGACGTTTCTGTTCCTGTCCAGTCGTTCGGCCTTCTCCCTAACATCTGCAGGCTGAGATTCCCCATTTTAATACATTTTTGGGCTAAACGCCTCGTGTGTTTCACCTCCACAGAATACCTGCCCTACCACTTGCCTGTAATGGATCCTGTTTTATTTTACACGTGAGTGCCGTCTGATTTATTCCCCGATCGCCACCAACAAATGTATTTCTCCGCGGATGACGGTCTCAGCAGCTAGAATGCAACCTCAGCTACCAATTAGAGCTGCAAATGAGCAATAGCGTGGAATGAGACAGCCTGCTAGCTTTGTTAGTGTTCTGTCTCCATTAGGGTCCCGTAGGGAAATGGGAAGCTCTGAGGAAAAGAAGCCTTAGGCTTGGGGAGGATTGTACTCGTCACCAGCTGTAGGCGTCTCATCTCATCAGTTCTTTTAGAATTCTGCAGGGGGGAGGTCCTGGGTAGGGAGGCAGCTGGAGACCCCTTGAATCTTCAGCTCCTGGGTATTCTGAAGGCTCAATTTACTATGGGCTTTCTCAGATCCTTGGGAAAAGAGAAAGCAATTTCATTTGGCCAAAGTCATGTATTTTTAAAATGGAGAGATTTTGCTTGTTCAGAGGCAATGGGTTTGGGTTTTCTTGATTCATTGTTTCAAAAATCTATAGGGTCTTACTTTTTTTATTGAGACTTTGCCTTAAACATTGAGGAAAGAGTGAGATGTCACTTAGAAAAAAAAATCCCCCAATATCAGGCACAGAATAGTTTCCCAGAAACAAGTGGCTGAAAACCATAGGAAGCCAGGACAGAGAAAGAAAAAAACCACCAAACACTAAGGTAAAAACTAGAGGTTCTGGGGAGAGTTACAGTGCTTCTATTTAACATAAAAGAGCTATTTAAAATTAGTTTTATTATAGTGCTACAGTGCCAGGATTTCCTCTCGAGAACTAATAAAACATAACAAATGGCAAATCTATGTGATTACTGGTATGCTGGTATGTATAAATGTCTGTAATAGCCAAGAAGTCACTGGTCTAAGGACTCCATCATATGAACAGGTGGCAGAAGCAGCGTGGCTCAGTGGAAAGACACAGGCTTGGGAGTTAGAGGTCATGGGTTCTAATCCCGACTCTGCCGCTTGTCAGCTGTGTGTCCTTGGGCAAGTCACTTAACCCCTCTGTGCCTCAGTTATTTCATCTGTAAAATGGGGATCAAGACTGTGAGCCCTATGTGGGACAACCTGATTACCATGTATCTACCCCAGTGGTCAGAACAGTGCTTGGCACATAGTAAGTGCTTAACAAATACCAACATCATCATTATTAGTAGTAGTAGTAGTAAAGTGCTTTGCACATAGTAAACACTCAATTAATACCACTGATTGACTGAATGATTGAATACTTGTTCTCTTTCCCTGTAGACTGGGAGTCTTTTGTGGGACAAGGATTGTATCAGATCAGATTATATCTGATCCAGGGCTTGGTTTACAGAACCAAGCAGTACTTAACAGATCACTGGTACTAACTTGAAATATCCCAAGCAAATAATAATTTAAAAAAGAAATCGACAGAGAACATAAGGGCTATAAGTAAGCTATTCATATTAACTGCATTCATTTCTGGGTACCTTTTTCAAAAGCCAAATGCATCTTAAATTATCCAGGGAGCTTGTGAGTAACATCATCGGAAAAGAGATTCATGAAATAAAATCGTGGACTGTCCATTTTTGCCCCACTAGAGGGCACTGCCCCCAATTACTCTATAGGAAACTCACCAAAGTGACTAATAGCATCAGTGACGGATCAATACATTAGAAATATTTTTTCCCCCTCCAATACACATAATTATTTCAATCCACTCACTATGAGTTGTTATAAATTCTGAAATTCACCACGAGGCCTTCCAATCACCACCCCCAAAGGCCAAACATTACAAGAGAATGGTCAACTCCTTTTAAAAGGGATCCAACTGTTCACTTGCTTTCTGGTGATACCGCTGAGAGGAAGGTTAGGGACCCTGCTTCTCGTTCCGTGGCTTAAGGCCCCTGAGGTCCACTCGGATGAAGAGCCTGGGACCGGGTTTTGGCAGATAAACATTACGTGAGCTAAAAAAAAATTCTCCTGGAGCAACATTTCCCTCTGTTGTTCTTGTACTTGAGCTTCTGACAGGATTGCTTCCAAATCACCCCCCTGCTCATCATCCTCCCTCTTCCCTGTACGCTCTTCTGAGCAATCCCACAACTGCAGCTTCCAATGTGCTCGGGGAGCCCTCAAGTTCACTCCGATCAGAACCTCACGGACAGCAGAACGAAAACAAGCACTCTGTCTGGATCAAAGTGCCTATATCCCTCCGAAGACCGTCTCTGCACCATTTAGCCGACTCCGGCCCACTCAAAACCTGCTGGACAGGGGCCACAGGCTACAGATAAACAAAGGCTTTTTTTAGAGCTTTCCGGAAAGAGCTGTGCGGCCAGACCTCAGCTCTAAGCTTTAGAAAGTCCTTCTTAGGAAGTCGAGAGAGGCAACGGGTTGAATATACACGGCAACGAGAAAGACTCCCAAGAGGAAAAGCTTGGGTGTAGCCTACCCAGAGTCAGAAACCTTCCCATTAAGATCGACAGAAGGAAAATGTTTCCTAAAGCAGGCTTTCTAAAGAGTCAACTGCCTTCAAATCGATCCTTAAAAAAACCCATTTGATACCTGAGGTTGAGCCTCATAGAGTTTGGAGTGCTTTTTTCCACATGAAATACTGAGCTTTGTTTTGAACAATTGCGAATCACGAGAGAAAATATAAGTACCATAATTAGTCCCAGAGGAAGCGCTGCCAAGCAGAAGGAATGAGAATTCTGCTACAGAGATGGGGGAGGGGAAGGGGGAAATGAAGGGGGAGAGAGAAAGAGACAGAGAGAGTGTGCGTGCCAGCCTAAACTGGAGTTACCTTAAGTATTCAACCAAAAGATACTCAATTAAACAAACCTAATCAGCATTCCCATGGTGATATTCCCAAATACCATTTTGTGAAAGAAAAGAATGAACTATATGGTGACATTTGACTTCACCACGGTCTAAAAAAATTAAATGGACTCTTTACGACACAAAAATGCCAGCCAACTCATGCCCAAAGTGGGCTGATACAATGTTTCAAGTACAAAAAAAGAATGGGAAAAAAATTCAAGCCTTGTTAAACATTTGGGCAAGTCACTTCAATGTGCCTCAGTTTCCTCATTTGTAAAATGGGGATTGTCAGCCTCTTGTGGGACACACTGACTGGGTCTAAATTGATTATCTTGGATCTACCACAGTGCTTTGTTCAGTGCCTGGCAGAGAAGCGCTTAACAAAAACGGTTAAAAAAGCAAAATGAAGACTGGAGGCACATGTAATAGGGCGACCACCCCAGTAAATACATTTCATTCCTAACGCAACTGAGACAAAACCATACTTACTGTATCTGTCCTCAGAGAAAGGAATGTCAAGTCTACTGACTTTGAAATCAGACTTGTGGAACAGAAAATACAAATGACAATCACAGTAAAAGAAGAAGTTAGGGAGCACTTTCTCTCCCCTGAGGCACAGAAGGTCAATTCCACAGTTACCCATCTGTGGCTTCTTGAGTGATCAAATTATTGTGTGTGTGGGTGAGGGACAGAGCTTGCCACAATTTCCCGTCAACAGCAAAGAGGCTCTTGAAAGGGACACATATAAGTTCAATGACAAGCAGAGGGGGACTGTTGTACTCCAAGTGTCACAAACTTGAAAACATTCTTGACAAGCCCAGTGGCTTTCTCTAGCAATTTTCGGTCTGCCAAACATGCATTTTGGAAGAAAACTTGCCTACTCTTGAAAGGAGTTTAGGAAGTATATCCTTCTTGGTAGCTCTATTTTAAATTTTCTAGCTCTCACAAGGCAAATTTAAGTGGGTCTTAGAACTAACTTCTATTATCACATACCTTCCTGCATCTCGTTCCAGTGGCCTCCAAAATCATAAGTGAGATGTGCCCCTTTTCTCTCCAACTCTATCCAAGCACTTATCCTTTCCCACCTTGACTACTGTATCAGCCTCCTCTGTGACCTCCCTGCCTCCTGTCTCTCCCCACTCCAGTCCACACTTCACTTTGCTGCCCAGATCATTTTTCTATAAACATCATTCAGGCTGTGCTTCCCCTCTCCTCAAGAACCTCTGGTGGTTGCCCATCCACTTCTGCATCCAACAGAAATCCTTATCATAGGCTTTAAAGCACTCAAACTCTTTGCCCCTTCCTACCTCACATCACTGCTCTCCTACTACAACACTGCCCACACGCTTCAATCCTATAATGCCTGCCTGCTCACTTTACCTCGATCTGGTCTTTCTTGCTGCTGACCTCTCGCCCGCGTCCTGCCTCTGACCTGGCAAGCCCTCCTTCTTCTTATCCAACAGACACTCTCCCAACTTTCAAGCCATATTGAAGGTGCATCTCTGCCAAGAGGTCATCTCTCACTAAGCCTTCATTTCCTCTTCTCCCATTCCCTTCTAGTCTCCCTGATTTGTTCCATTGATTCATCCCCCTCAGGACCTATGTTCATATCTGTAATTTATTTATATTAATGCTGTCTCCCCTTCTAGACTGTAAGCTCACTGTGGGCAGAGAATGTGTCCGCTATACCGTTGCATTATACTCTCCCAAGCACTAGTTCATTTTGTACACAGTAAGTGCTCAATAAATATGATTGACTGGGGCCCAGTAGCAAGAGCCTTGGGTCTGGGAGGCAGGAGACCCTGGTTCTAGTCTCAGTTCAGCTACTTGCCTATTGTGGGATCTTGCTCAAGTCATTTAACATACCTCTGCCTCAGTTTTCTCATCTGTCTAATGAAGATAAAATCCCTGCTTTCTCTCTTCTGAGCCCCATGTGCAGTAGGGACTGCACCCAATCTGTCTTTATATTTGCCCCACTTTTCAAAAATGCCATATTTATTAAGTGGGGAAGGAGGACATAAAGTTCCTGGTATCTCTGGGATTCAGTTCCAGAAATCAAGGATTACAGTTCCTCAGCTCTTGCCAGACCCTTTCTTTCTCTCACCTCTGCTCTAAGGAAATGTAATTATATTAAGTTTTAAAATAACACAGTGAAAGTCCTCTTGAGTCCTCTGCTACTTCCAGTGTAGTCCAGATTAATTAAAAGATATAGGGCGTACCACAACCCCTGCAACCCGTGGAGAAGTCCTGCACCAATAATAAAAATAATCATAACAATGGCATTTAAGCGCTCATTACATACCGAGCCCTGAGCTAAACACTGGGATAGTGAGAAGACTATGAGAAGCAGTGTGGCCCAGTGGAAAGATCATGGGCCTTTAAGACAGAAGACCTGAGTTCTAAACCCAGCTCTGCCACTTGTCTGCTGGGTGACCTTGGGTAAGTCACTGAACTCCTCTCCACTTCAGTTTCCTCATCTTCAAAATGGGGATTAGATCCAACTGCCTTTCACCTAGACTGGGAGCCCCGTGTGGGACAGGGACTATGTCCAACCTGATAAGCTTGCACCTACCCCAGAACCTGTAAGCTTGTTGTGGGCAGGGAATGTGTCTGTTTATTGTTATAGTGTACTCTCCCATGCACACAGTAAAGGTTCAATAAATACAACAATGAATAAATGGCACACAGCACTCAAATGCCATAATTAATACTATAATTAAATCGACTATGAGCAGGAAGGGGAAGGTGAGTTGAGGTGCCAGCCATGCTTCTAGCAGCTATATATATAGTTAATTAGAAAATAAATCCTGGAGTGCAGTAGGGCAAGAGGGTCAGGGACATAGGGAGGAGTCGGGAGTAGGTCAGAATTTGGGAGCAGAAAAGCTACAGGGAATGGGTGGGGTGGGAAGGGGAGACAGGGAGAGGAAGGGGTGGAGAGATATACATTTTAATCTAGCCAGGGCATATGGCTGTCCAGTTAGGGTTTCTTCTGGGACGGAACCTAAGCAAAACTGGACAAGCACACCTGAGAGATACAACCAGCCTTTCAAGGAATGTGACCCAGGTGCGTCACGATCCACACCTACACGTGACTGGATCGTCTCCTTCCCCTCTCAAATGGCGCAAACCGGAAACCCCCCGATTGTCTTTTGAAGTTGGTGACCTTCAGTCAAGGCAGTGGCGGGAACAGAGCCAACTCTGGCTCCTTCGCTGGTGCCCCCGTTCCATCCCCCTCCATCCAAAGGCTCTGCCTGGGACCACACACTAGTGCGGCAGCTTCGAACAGAGAGCCTGTTGGCTCACGTGTGGCAGGAGCTAACTCCCCCTTCAGCAACACCCCCCCAACCCTGTCCCAATCCCTGTGGAAACCCACACTGGCTGGCCATACGGGTTTAAGCAAATCCCTCCTTTCCCCCCAGGCAGGGAGGTGGGGTGATCATTACAACTAAAAATAAAAACTGGCAGCTATAAAAACAAAAAGTCATGTAAGATGTTCTGTGTAAGACAGCTACAATCTTTTTTCTCTTTTTTGCTGCGTAAAAATATCTACAAATCTGGTTTCGATTTCTTTGTTTTTACTATCCTCATTTTCTTTCAAATTGCTTCCAAAAACCTAGGCTCTTCTGATGTTAATTATGTGTACACTTCTGCTTACACTTTAAAGATTCTTCCTCCCTTGGGAAATGAGTTTTGTAGACAAATCACATCAAGGTTCTTAGACGAAGTGCTGGAGATGATTAAAAGAGGCCAGGTTCAAACTTAGGCCTTTAAAAAAGCAGGAGCAGATGTCAGCTGAAGGCCTTTTGGAAATGGCAGGGAGTTATACATGTGTGTTTCATTAGGACATTTTTAAAAAAATCACCATTTTTACATGTTGCTCATGTATCACTGATCACTTTTAAAATTAGAGAGTTGCAAAATGCAAATCCTGGGGTAAAATGCTTTAAATAGTCAATCAGTTTCCATTGTGATTTCATCATGATAATACTGGTTGTTAAGAAGTGTGTGGTCAGAAATATACTTGTGAATTTTTAGACTGCTCCACTGACTCCATAGCCAAGAGCCCCCAAAAAGCCAATGAAGGAGCTCTCACAGGAGAGAAACCACCTCTCTATATGTAGTTTACTTGAGCAATGGTATTAATGATGTTAATCAAAACCCCACCAAGTAAAATGCACTGGGTTAAGTACTTGGGAAAGAACCACAGAATCCCAAGATCCATTCCCTGCTTACTGTCCAGGGGATTCCCTTTCAACAAAGGCAATAGCCCCCGCATACGATGCATAGATTCCCACTGGAAAAAAACTTATCAGGGATTCTGAGGCTTGTCTATGGGCTCCACACCTATGGCATAGGTCACTGAAGTAAAGAGCCAAAACGGCCTAAATTCAGGTGAGTCCAGGCCCACTTTGCCTATTTCTGCTGCCTGAAACAAGAAGGGGAGTTGAGGCACAATTGATCGGATTGAGATGTAAATAAGACAAAGAAGAGAAGGGAAGCAGCCTGGCCTAGTGGAAAGGACCTGAGAGTCAGAGGACCTGGGATACAGAGAATCTGGGGTCTAATCCCAACTGTGCTACTTGCCTGCTGTGTGGCCTTCAGCAAGTCACCTCTGGGCCTCAGTTTCTTCATCTGTAAAACAGTTTAAATCCTCCTCCCAAAGGATCCAAAGGAGTCTCATGTAGGGTAGGAATTGTTTCTGACCTGATTATCTTGCACATTCCTCAGTGCTTAGTACACTGCTTGACATACAGAAAGCACTTAATAAATGACATTATTAAAGAATGGGCTTTTCTGTACTTACTTCAAACTAAGAACTACACCACGCTAATCTAACCCTAATCGACCCACTGACGACAAACTCCCACCAGAGTTCTGGCAAAATGGTCCAACCCATCAATAGTCAAGAGGGGAATCTCATTACAAAACAGGAAATTGGAACCCCAATTACATTTACACACCTTCACTGCCTAGAAATATTCCCTCACCACTTTGCATTTCATCCCTTTTGTGAAAAGTCAACCTAATTCACTTGCAATGAAAGAAAACACCACAAGGTGGAGTTAAGTGATCCAAGTCCCTTTTCTATTAGACCTGTTTAAAATGGAATTAATTACAGCCAAATTCCTGCTGAATTCACATCTATTTCTACATCCCCCCCAAAACCACTTCCGCAGGGCTGTGCTTCTAAATAATAATCAGAGAGTCCAAATAAATATGATGGAAGGAAAAGGGAAGTAGGTACCAATCGTAATATGAAGTAAGGTATTTGTTAAGCATTTATTGTGTGTCAAGCACTCTTCTAAGGACTGGGGTAGATACGAACTAATCAGATTGGACACAACTTCAGCTCCACATGGGACTCACAGTTAAGTAGGAGGGAGAAGAGGTAGCCATCACTATTGATTTATTTTCTAGAAGGTCTAAAAACAGAGCCCCATATAGCCGTGGGAATTGTGTTTGAATATCCCACACTTTAACGATGTTTAAGGACAGGAGGAAGCATGATCCAGTGGATAGAGCCCAGGCCTGGGAGTCAGAAGGACCTGGGCTGTAAACCCGGATCTGCCACTTGTCTGTTGTGTGACCTTGGACAAGCCACTTCACTTCTCTGTGCCTCAGTTACCTCATCTGTAAAGTGGGGATTAAGACTGAGCCAAGTGGGACAGGATCTGTATCCAACTTGATTAACTTGTGTCAGGAACAGTCCTTGACACATAGTAAATGCTTAACAAATACTTTATTATTATTAGAGGAACAAATGGGGAAATCATTGCTGGAATGAGAGGGTTATTCCTACTCTCGCATCTTTGAAAATTGGTCTCAAATTCCTCTGGGGCTTTGGAAACTGCACCCAGGCACTTTGGAGGAAAACATCACAAATCACAAGGTAGCCCAAAACGAACTACTAATCATTCATTCAGCAGTATTCTGTGAGCACTCACAGGGGTGCTAAGCACTGTACTAAGTGCCACATGTCTGCTTTGTGACTTTGGGGAAATCACTTCACTTCTCTGTGCCTCAGCTACTTCATCTGTAAAATGGGGATTGAGACTGTGAGCCCCACGTGGGACAAGGACTGTATCCAACCCGATTTGATTGTATCCACCCCAGTGCTCAGTGCACTTAAATACCACAATTATTATTACTATTATTAAGTGCTACGGGAGTAGAGCCTAGGTAGAAGACAAAATCCCTGGCCTGGAGCAGTTTGCAATCTCATACTAATAAGGACTTACTCTAATATAAGATCTGTTACATACAATGGACTTGAAATTCACAGAAAAAATCCAAACATTTTCAAAGACCACAAATTTTTAAAACGTGCTGATAGCATAAACCAAGACTTAGTGAAAATAATTTCTACCTCAGCTGTTGGAAGAATCTGGGTTTCAGGCTTTGGTAGAGTATTCAGAAATTCCAATTTGTCAAGCTGAATGATTTCCACCCAGTTTACCTCTCTCCAGCCTCTGGTCTGACTCAAGCCTTTACTCTATCCGGCATTAAATGTAAACAACATAAAGCTCAGAGCGTTACCACAGTGACCCTGAAAATTTTTTGAGTTTATAATTTAAAAAAAAAATTGTCCAACAGAGAGAGTTCTTTTGACAGGTCCCTGTCCTATGGCTGATGGGATCAATTTGAACTTGAACGTACAAGTTACATAACAGTCTTTAAAAAGAAAAAAAGTCAAGGGCCACCCAATGAAAGCTGATAATGGACACTGGCTGGCAACTAGGAAGGTGAGTTATAGGGGGTAGGGGAGTGGTGAGGAATCAACACCCAATCCCTGCTAAACATTAATGAATCAAGGGCAAAGTGGGGAGAAACCAAATCCCTGAAATGTGGGCAGAGGGGAGAGAGGAAGGGAGAGGCAGGGTTAGGCAAGAGGAGCATGTGATAAAGCCAAAAGTACCTTTGCTGCTTCCTTAAATCTCCCTTTGTCTACTCTCCCCCACCCATCTCTGTTCCTGCCACGTTTCCTACTGACTGCAGCAGAGGCAGGAAATGGTGGATAAGAGAGGGCCATTGCTGGGGGAGGGGGTAGCAGAATCCTAACAGCCAAAATTAGAATTCTCAGATTGGAATCTGAGATTATCCTCCATGCTTCAACTCTAATGCTTAAAATAACAGCAAGTAAATCATCACACCTGCACATTTTGTTTCCTAAACAGCAAAGCCTCCCTATTAAAGCAACCATAATAGTCCCATTTGCCAAAAACCTGGATTTGGGGGAAGGTTTCCACTGACCTTCAGCTAAAGAGCCACTGACTGAGTTCTTTCTTTTTCAGTTAAAGATCACGTGGTTAGATCAAAGAAACAGACAAGTGCACTCCGCCATGCATTACCACGGCAAAGAACTGAATTCAGTTGTTATTCTTAATGCCCATATTGCACACAGCATCTGTTGACCAACGGGAAAAATTGCTTGTAGCTGTCTAGCGGTTTCATCTTTTCAAAGAGCTTTCGCATCAATTAGTGGGTTCTTCCATAGCGTGAGTTTTTACTTTGCACGATTTGGATACAGTGTGGCGGAAGGTTTTGAGATTGTTCTTTTAGGGCTGGAGATCCACGTGGTGTCAGAAGAAACAGTTGTGTGGAGACAGGCGGTGTCGGTCAAGGTAAAAGTTATTTAATTTGGGGTTCTTTAAGAATGCAAATCCTGCATTATAGGATTACTGGGCCTGTACTTCATCTTAATCCTATAACATCCCTGTGAGTTTGGCAACAGGTATTATGATCCCCATTTTGCGGACAAAGAAACAGTATCTGCTATGAAAGCTCTAAACTGAATCGGGTTAGTATAACAGAGCTGTCTTCTCGGCCTCACCCTCCACATTTTCAGTACTATGGACTCCTAAAACAGAGATAGCTGCTATACCCCCAACACACACATACACATATACAGTGTATTTTCAATAACTGTGGTATTTGTCAAGTGTTTTCTATGTTCCAAGCACTACAATAAGCCCCGGGGCACATACTCTCGGTTCAGACACAGTCCCTCTCCCACATGAGGCTCAGAGTGGCGATAACAACCCAGCTTTAATCAATTAGTAGTTTATTCTGTAAGCACACCAGGAGGCAAGATCCAAGCTTATGTGCGAAAAGTACTTGATGTGCTAATTACCGATTTAATAGCTGGGCCTTGACTATGAAAGGCCTCTGTATTGGCTCTAGAGACATTCAAAATACTGACAGTACAGCTAAAGAACACAAACAAGTTGAAATCTCTCACACACCACCAAAGAGAAATGAGACCAATAGGATACTTACTGCTGCCTCTACCTGACTTCGGTCTGCAATGTCAATATGGACCACTTCCACTGACTTCCATGTGTTGGGTTCTAAAGCATGTACCTGGGAAAGACAGAAAATGGTCAACCTTTGGTCTTCTAAGTTTTGCCGCCCCACAGAACTTATGTATACATATATATCTATAATTTAATTTTATTTAATTTTATTTATTTATATTGATGCCCATTTACTTGTTTTGATGTGTATCTCCCCTTCAAGACTGTCACCCCATTATTGGCAGGGACTGTCTCTCTTTATTGCTGAATTGTACTTTCCAAGGGCTTAGTACAGCAAGCACACAAAAAAAATACGATTGAATGAATTTTGCAAAACTCCTGCTAGGCCACAACAGGCCATCTTTAAAATAATAATTATTATTATTTTGGTATTTGTTAAGCACTTTCTATGTGCCAAGCACTGGGGTAGATACAGGGTAATCAAGTTGTCCCGTATGGGGCTCACACTTTTAATCCCCATTTTACAGATGAGGTAACTGAGGCAAAGAGAAGTTAAGTGACTTGCCCACACAGCAGATAAGTGGCAGAGCTGGGATTAGAACCCACGTCCTCTGACTCCCAAGCCTGTGCTCTTTCCACTAAGCCATACTGCTTCTTTTTATGTTAAAGGGGGCTGAAAAATCCAACTTCTCAAGTCACTACATTGGCGACTTTGAAATTGAGGCTGAGGACCCTTTGGGATTTATTTCCCCAGGGACGCAGGTCTGGAGCGATTCAGAATAATAATAATAATTTTGGTATTTAAGCACTTACTATGCGCCAGGCACTGTACTAAGCACTGGTGTGGATACAAGAAAATTGGGTTGGATACAGTTCCTGTCCCACAAGGGGCTCACAGTTTCAATCCCCATTTTACAAATGAGGTAACTGAGGCACAGAGAAATGAAGTGACTTGTCCAAGGTCACAAAGCAGACAAGTGGCAGAGCCTGGATTAGAACCCATGACCTTCTGACTCCTATGCTGCACCTGGAGGTAGCTGAGCAGAAATGGAGGGAAGCTACAGGTTTGTGGTTGTTTTTCCAGGTAATCCTTCTAGGCTCCTGTAACAGAGGACTGGCTTGGGCCCAGGCAGGGCTAAGGTCAGATGGTCTCAGGACTGAGGAAAATGCTAACCAGAGGGCTAAGCTGACTTGAGTCCTGAGGAGATGCTTTAGGCTAGTCTTACTCCAGGTTGTCTGATACTGTCCACACTAGTGGGAAGATCATGGGAAAAAAGAATGCCCCTGGGGACATTAAAAAAAAATAAAAATGGAGGTTTTGTGATGGCAAAGCCAAAGCAGGCAAGAACACGGGAGCGGGTGAGATCAGACCCTGGTGTTCCCTGAGGAGAGGGTGAGCGCCCCGCTATACATCAGGCTCAGGGAGGAGTCATGTCACCACAAGCCAGGACACCGAGAGAGAGAATGAGGAAGTCAGTCAGGCCCTAACTCTACCTGATCAAAAGAAAAACAGGCTACATCCAGGCACCCGTTTTTGGCTCGAGTCCTAGATTTGGGTTTGGGCAGATCAGAACCTGCGCCTGGAAGCTCCATCTCACATATTCACTAATGGCCACCCTATGATTAAGCAGCAAATGATACAGACTATCAAAATGGAAAAAGGCTCGCACTGGGGAAACCACCCAGGGCAAAATCTACTATGTCGTCTCTCAATCATTTGGAAATATGTCTTCATTGCAATCATTTGTGTATACACCCTTCAAGGCAGAGGGGGCCTAATTTAAGAGGGGCCATAATTTATTTATTTAATGTCTGTCTCCCCCTCTAGACTGTGAGCTCATTGTGGGCAGGGAATGCATCTGATGTTACATTGTACTCTCCCAAGCATCTAGTATAGTGCTTTGCACATAGTAAGTGCTCAATAAATACGATTAATAAATAAAATATACTAAATATTGTACAACCAAGTTCTCCCCCTTTTACTAAATGAAAAGCTGGTGTCAAGAAGACAAGAAAAACCCTAGTAGAGGTCTGTAGTAAAAATGGCTTTAAGGTAAAAAAAAATTGTTTGGGCACACAAATTGTCAGTGGGCTGAAATACTGGCAACTGCTTATCATCTTTTTCCAATTTATTTGCCCTCCCATACTGGCCCCTCTCTTCTACTGTTCCCTCAATATTCCAGCTGAAAGAACCTATTATGTCTTGCTTAAAAATCTTCTGCCGAAAACAAATACACTCAAAGTCTCCTCTCCATTGCCCCGCCAGAGGTTTTTCTAAAAACTCAACAAAAAATGAAATGATTTATTTTCTGCCTGCTGCCTGACTTCCTTCAAGACCAGAAGGTTTTCCCTTAAGAACTGGGTATGTGAGTATGCTAACATCCCACCAGCTGCTGGTGATCCAGAGGCTAATGATCAATTCTGTGAATTACCCACACCTTTGTTCTTCTGCCTTCTCCCCTTTGGGTTTTTTCCAAGCTAGGCAGGGGGCAGACAAAGAAGGTGAAACTCAAATTGATCAATCTAAACTTCTACTTAGTAGCTGCAGCAAAAGGTCTGGGCAGGGGGGATGGTGAAAATTAATGATTCCAATGGGTTGTTTTGGCCCATTCAGTTTTCTCGGCTCTCTCGGACACTGTAACCATGGCCGTTCAAGAGTCTGTTTTGCTCTCTTGCAATTATATTTATCAAGCTTGGGACAAGCAGAGATCTGACTTGTCCTTTCCTTCCTTAGTCCTGTCTCTGCTCCGGTACAGCACACTAAGCAACCACTAGTCAAACACTGCCGGTGTTACTAAAGATCTTCCCAATGACCACGTAACAAATATTTAAGTATCAGAGACTTTAGCCCCAAAGACTTACATTCTCGATTGTTCCCAGGTCAGGTTTGTGCCAGGTTTCAATTTTAATGAAGAAGTCATCTTTCATATACTCATTCTGAGGAAGGAGGGAAAAAAAAAAAAGAACACACCATCAAAAAGAGATTAACCTCTGACCAATCTCTCCATTCCCCAGTCTGAGTTTAGCTTCCACATTATGGGACATGAAAAGAAAGGGGTCAGGAGGGGAGAGGTGGATTTGGAAGTAATCTGCAGACGATTACAGCAGAAATTAGAAGAGGGAGGAAGCTTCCCAGGAAATTAAGGTTTCCTCGGTTCTGCAGTGATGCATGCTTCCATTACACATTTTGGCAAAATGGTGGTTAAGGAATTCATTTTTCCAATTACACAGAGGGCTGGGTGTCATAAAATGCGGTTTTTGTGTAGGCCATTTAGCTTGCATGCGGGGTTTGGCCAAGTGAGTGCAATACAGGTGGCTCCTTGAAGCAAGGTTACACAAGATCACCACCCCCAGGGTTACAGTAGAATTAGGGGTACATTACAGCAAAATACAGGGTCGGGGATAGAGCCATGGGGCTACCCAGGGGCTGGCAGAGATGCTAAACAGGCTTTAGCTCCTTGAGAGCAAGTTTCAAGTCTATTTGCTCCAGCATACTCTCCCGGCACTTAGAACAGTGCTTTTCATTCAGAAAACACTCAATATAAAACACTGACTAAGATTTGACAGTGCCATATAAAGCAAGGCCATGAAGGCTGCCCAAAGAAAAGCAACATGGGCAGTGTTGGATCCCAAGGAGGCTAAAGAGAGGATCAAAATGCAGGAGAGGCTGATGGGGGAGAAGAGAAGCCAAGGGGGAAGGGAGAGAGGCCGAGGGGGAAGGAGAGGATGGGGGGAAGGAGAAGCCAAAAAGGAAGGAGAGGCTGAGGGCGAAGGTGAAGCCATTTGACTTTGCCAAAAGGAGGATGGAAGTTTTGTCTCTGAGATTAGTTACACAATAGCTTGAGAGGAGCTGATGAAAGAACTGGAAGAGAGATAGTACAGGTACTGGATGAAGACAGCCGAGATAGTAACTGGAAGAGCAAATAAGGCCAGTAATTGTAAGTGTCATATGGGCAGGAAATGTCTACCAATTTTACTGTATTGTGCTTTCCCAAGTGCTTAATACAGTGCTCTGCACTGAGAAAGTGCTCAGAAAGTACATCGATTAACTAATGGTGACTTAATGATGGGGGGAGGGGCACAGAGAGATGGGTGCACAGCAGAACGCCTTTGAAAGAGTTGGAGTTGACAGACAGGAGGCCGAAATGAAAGAAAGGGCAGGATGGAGGGGGGGCGGGCAATGATAGCAGCAGGAGATGGGGTTAGTTAAGTAGGTGGAGGAACTGGCATTCAAGAGGAGGAGGTCATCCTCATCCCAAAGCTGAGCAGAGCAGAGCAAAACAGTTATGCAGAGTCAGGTTTTGGTGGCAGAGAGAAAGCCCACTTGATGGCCTCTGTGAAGGAGCTTAAAAGAGGAGAGAGAAGAAGGGGCTGAGGTAAGAAGACTGGGGCTGCTGACTGGGGTGAGGGTGTGTGTGTGTGTGAGAGTTCTCTTAATGTGAGCATGTTATGAAAACATCCATGAGAACAAGTCAGCAACAGCACACTTGCCCCCAGAGCCTGTAATTCCCAAACTGTTTAACCTAAAAAATGATTTAAAGGACACTAATTTCTCTGACAACATGAACATATCTGTTATTGTATTCATTTATAGAAGCAGCATGGCTTAATGGAAATAGCACGGGCTTGGGAGTCAGTGGTAGTGGGTTCTAATCCCGGTTCCACCGTTTGTCAGCTGTGTGACTTTGGGCAAGTCACTTAATTTCTCTATGCCTCAATTACATCATTTGTAAAATGGGGATTAGGACTGTGAGCCCCATGTAGGACAACCTGATTACCCTGTATCTCCCCCAGCACTTAGAACAGTGTGTGGCACAAAGTAAGTGCTTAACAAACACATCATCATCGTTAACATCATTATTAATGTCTTTCTCCCACTCTAGACTGTAAGCTCACTGTGGGCAGGGAACATGTCTGTTTATTGTTATATTTTACTCTCCCATGTGCTTAGTACAATGCTTTGCACACAGTAAGAGCTCAATAAATACGACTGAATGAATGAACATGTGATATGAACATTTGAGGGTTTTTTTTTTTAAGGAGCTGTAGAATTTCCTAATTCTACAAGGAAAGGAAGAAGGAAGCAAAGGAAGAAGGCCACACTGAGAGACCACTGGGAGACAGGTGGAAGGCAACAAAAGTAAGCAGGAGATTTTGGCACCTGCTTAAGGGGATGTTCGCAGGCCGAGAAGAAAGCTAGATGAGGGAGATGAAAGAATGAGGGGGGAGTCATATGGCTATGGGAAGTAATGGGTAAGCAGAATGAGGAAATGAAATCGATCAATGGTATTTATCGATTGTGTACTGTGAGCAGAGCACTGTTCTAAGTACTTGGGAGAGTACAATACAAAGAATTGGTAGACATGATCCCTGCATTCAAGGAACTCACACTCTAGAGGAGACAGGCATTAAAATAAATTACAGGCAGGGGAAGAATGAGGGTTGCCCTTCCTCTGACTTTCCCAACACTGTAGAAAGCACCACCATCCTTCATGTCTCACAAGCCCATAACCTTGGTGTAATCCTTGACTCCTCTCTCTCATTCTACCTACATATTCAATCTATGACTAAATCCTGTCAGTTCAACCTCTACATCGCCAAAGTCCATCCTTTTCTCTCCATCCAAACTGCTACCACATTAATCCGAGCACTTATCTTTTCCCACCTTGATTACTGAATAAGCCTCCTTGCTGACCTCTATGCCTCCTTGTCTCACCCGACTCCAGTCCATACTTCACTCTGCTGCCTAGATTACTTTTCTATAAAAACGTTCAGGCAATGTTTCCCCACTCCTCCAGAACCTTCTGTGGTTGCCCACCCACTTGTGCATCAAAGAAACTCCTACCATCAACATTAAAGCACTCAATCATCTTACCCCCTCCTTCCTCACCTCAAACTCTCCTACTACAATCCAACCAGAACATTTAATGCTAACCTACTCCCTGTACCTCGATCTCATCTATCTCACCACTGACCTCTCACCCACATCCTGCCGCTGGCCTGTAAAGCCCTCCCTCTTCATATCTGTCAGATGACTCTTTCCCCTCTTCAAAGCCTTACTGAAGGCACATCTCCTCCAAGACACCTTCCCTGGCTAAACTCTCTATTCCTTTCCTTCCACTCCCTTCTGCGTCGCCTTGACTTGCTCTCTTTATTCATCCCCCCTCCCATTCCCACAGCACTTTATGCCCGTATCTGCAATTTATTTCTATTAATGTCTGCTTCCCCTTCTAGATTGTAAACTCAATGTGGAATGTGTGTTATACTGTTACAGTGTACTCTTCCAAGGGCTTAATACAGTGCTCTGCACACAGTAAGTGCTCAATAAATATGGTTGCTGGGCATAGCAATGGTTTCAAATACCTAATGCCCGTAAGTGGTAAGTTTCAAAACAAAAGACGGACAATAAACAACAATCTGTTTCACTTACCGTCACAACTGTGGCAGGCAGGGTGCAGAAGCAGGCCGGGGAAAAAAAAGAAGAAGAATATTCTCAATATATTACGCTGAGTAAAGCATTGTCCTAGTCGGCACAACATTAATGCTATTTAGAACACTGAGTTGCAGAGATTTGTGTATTAAAACTCGGTAAATATGTAGTGCTATAAAATATTGTATGATTTTTTAGAAATACAAGTAGAATACTTAAAATTTTCAATTTGCAGAATCCGCCTCCAAAAAAATCAGCCTGCTGAGAAAGAGATGGTGGAAAAATTAGCTTCCAAAGACAGGAAATTATTTGAAAGCTTCAGACATTCTAGTCTGATATATAAAGTCAAAAGAATAGTAGAGATTAAAAAAGCATAATAACTGTGTAAGTACAGTCTGCCAAGCCAAAAGATGGGTTTCCACTGCATGATTCAGATCAAATGCTGTTTTGCGATTATGAACGCCCTTCTGACAGTGCACAGCTGTTCAGATATAGTGCACTGCGACTTTGGAAGAAACTGTTTTGCCCACACACACACTATCAGACCTGGGGCAGGTACATCCATGCCAGCTGTCATGAGTGGGATGTTTTTCAACTACACAATCCCCGGGACTTTGGCCGAGCTGACTGTAGTTCCCCACCAGCAACTTAAGTTACGAGATTTCCAAAATCCCTTGCCTGTGTGCCCAGGGATAGTGATATTCTTACCAGGTCCGAGAACACAATGCTTAAAATGAGATATGGGCCTTTTCAGATGGCTTTGAAGGATGAGAAACCCAAATATCAGGCTCAATCAGAATGTTCTAAAATCATGACTCTGAATCAAAAGCAGATGTCTAAAACACAGCCTGCACTTTTGAGCAGCACGCACCTAACGCCTCCTCTCACCAACAACGCTATTTCCGAGAATTAACAAGGAAAAGTCTTTAGCATGGACCAGAGCTTACTTGTTCTACAGTAGGGATATGCGTTCCAGGCTTTTTCGTGAAATACCAAGGAGCCCTCGGGAGCAATCATCCTTACGAACCCAGGAACCTTACTGTGGAAAAAACAAAAAATATTGAACACACTTGGAACAGTTTTGCCAAAGGACTGTTAGAAACTTCGCAATCCATCCCTTTCCAGAGAGGCCAGTTAGTGAAAATTGAATAATTTCCAAGCTTTCTGAACAAGCATTCGGTTGCTACATTTTTATACTCACAGTTTCATTTTCAATCCCCAAATTCATTTAAAGGGCAATTAAATAGCCATTAACATGTTTAGAAACATCATTTCAAACTAACTTCTGTGCACCGAACAGAATCGGAAGGTGTATTTGAGGCTACCTCTTCTAGATCCAGTTCACCTCCCTGAAACTTAGAGAAGTTAAGCAAGGCTGGTTATTCGAAGAGCAAAATGTCCTTAAATGCAATTCTGATGGTCACTTAGACCAGATGGCTTCTCAATAAAATGTGCTAAACAGTAGGAAACATTTGGAAATCCAGATATAACAGAAGTGATTTTTTCATGAAAAGACATAAAGGACAAAATCTACTCAGGAGCTCCTAGGGCTCTATAGAGCATAAGAAAATATATATCAGAGTCAAAACTATTAAGGACCAAAAAAAAGGGATCATGTCTACCTACTCTATTGTGCTCTCTCCAAGTGTTTAGTACAGTGCTCTGTACACAATAAGCACTTTAATAAAATGACTGATTTACAAGGTGTAGGAACTAAAAAACAAAAATCCAATATTTTCCAAGTACAGCAATCAGTCATCATAACACAAGTTTTATGAGAGAGCATGGCCCAGTCTTTCTTAAATATAGCAATAATAGTAGTGATGGTATTTATTATGTACTTCTTGTGGCCTATGTACTGTTCTAAGGGGTGGGGCGTATGGGGGTGGTGCTTTCATGGAAGTTACTGTGTACCTACCAGGAATAAAATGATCCCTGCAGGATAATTCCATATGTGACACCTCATAATAATGTTAATAATGTTGGTATTTGTTAAGCGCTTACTATGTGCACAGCACTGTTCTAAGCGCTGGGGTAGATACAGGGTAAGCAGGCTGTCCCACGTGAGGCTCACAGTCTTCATCCCCATTTTACAGATGAGGTAACTGAGGCACAGAGAAGTAAAGTGACTTGCCCACAGTCACGCAGCTCACAAGTGGCAGAGCAGGGAGTCGAACCCATGACCTCTGACTCCAAAGCCCAGGCTCTTTCTACTGAGCCACGCTGCTTCCCTCATGTGTGGTAACCCCTCTATGCGCCCCAAACACACACCTGATGTCACCCTGTTGTCCCCTACCCTGATCAGTTCACGCTAATGGCCCTGCAATCTTCAAGTTCATTTTGGTGTGCATTTTGGGCTGGGACCCAGATTTTCAGACTGTTGAAGAACACAAACAACGACATACTGACTGGAGCTCTTCTCTTTACAGTTTTTGCTTTGGCCCAGGTTTTGACAAACTGGAATAACTAGCTTTTAGAGAATTGATAAAATAAAAGGGGACACTAGTAACAAAAAAAAAAGGTCAATTTCAGCTATATGAGAGCGCGTGAGAATGAGAAAAAACGTAGAGAAATTAAGTTATTATTGTCTCTTAATAGTCTTCAGTCAAGAGGGTAACAGGGACTTAATTCTCCCTTTGTAGTCAATGAGAGATTCAAAAAGAGAAAGAGAAATGTGTTTCCAGGGAATCGAATCCAGACGTAGTTAATGAAGCCAAGGAGGCAGGGACAAGCTGAAACAAGTTCAGAGTTAATAACCCCAACATATTCAAGTTGATTTGTCCAATAAAGTTCATCAAATGTAGCCAAAGAATGAGAATCACAGCTCCCCAGACTGTGGCTCTAAAGCAAAGAACCCAAATGGGGTATTTCCTACTTGCAGATGAAAATTTATTTCAAAACATATTAATATGATTCAGTGTATAAGACAGCAACAAACCCTACCCCTTCCTATAAAGCCATCTTTGAAGCACCACCTTTTGCTAGGAGGGGTCTCTCCAAGACCTCCCATCCACCTCCCAGGTTTTGTCACCCCATCAACTATCCTCATCATTGATGAAGACATCTATTTTTGGATCCCACATAATTATTCATTTTGGAATACTTTTGTTTTCACTTTTGTTTCGGTTGCTGATATACAATTTATGTCCTGCCCTCCCTCCCCTATCTGCTCATCATTAGGTAGGGAGGGGAAATGGGGAGGGGGGGAATAGAGAGGGGAGGTGGTCCTCAAGGACTATGTCTTCCATTTTGTTATATGTTCCCAAATGCCTAGGTCAGGGCTCTGCACACAACAGGTGCTCAGTAAATACTGATGGTCAAAAGCTGGAGGAAAACTGACATCTTGACTAACAATTATCATTGAATCATCCGGTAAGCCTAAATTACAATTATAAATCCATAAGCCTGAACTGGTCTGAACCAAAGGAAGGAGGAAGGGATCCAAAATCCAGGATTTGATGAGGAGCGGCCAAATCAACAGTAATGTTCAAACATTCATTACTTCCGTCACAGCCACTAGGTTTTAGTCCAAGATACTTTTTCCAAATGCTAATTCCCCAACACCAAATATGCCTTTCGACTTAACTCACTGAGTCAGAGCTTTGCTCCAGTTCTAACTACAAATTTTCTGGCATCCTCACATTTGACATTTGATTTAAAGTCATTTCTCTCCAACAGAACTAAACAACTTCAGGAAAATACTTCTAATAAAAATAATTCCATGCACTTGATAAAAACATTATTAATAATGATGATGATGATAATGGTATTTGTTAAATGTTTAGTATGTGCAAGGCACTGTACTAAGCACTGGGGTGGATACAAGCAAATCGGGATGGACACAGTCCCTATCCCACATGGGGCTCCAGTCTATAATCCCCCTTCTATTACACCATGCTGCTTTCCCAAATATTCCAAAAATATGGAGTCAATTTAATATTTCCACTAAAAGGGATGTCTAGAATGCCTTTAGGTATCTTTGTGGGTTCTTTTGATCCCATGAACAAGAGAATCAAAGTATGTTCGTCCTAAGATATGTACTCCTTTCCTTGTATTTCTTAAATTTTGCAGCCATAATTCAGAGAGGTATGGTGTAGTGAATAGAGCATGGGCCTGGGAGTCAGACGGTCAAGGGATCTAATCCTGGCTTTACTCTGTGTGATCTTGGGCAAATCACTTCACTTTTCTGTGCCTCTGTTTCCTCATGTGTAAAATGGGGATCCAGACTGTGAGCCCCATGTGTGACAGGGACTGGGTCCAACACAATTTTCTTGTATCCACCCCAGCGCTTAGTAGAGTGCCTGGGACATAGTAAGTGCTTAAATGCCTTAACAACAACAACAATAATAATACAGACGTGTCGTACAATATAGTTGTCATGTACCTCTGAATATGTCTGCACTGTGAATGGCTTTATTGTGGGGTGCACTTTCCCACAGATTTACAATCACTGGTATTTCTTGAGCACTTACTATGTGCACAGCTATATACTAAGCACTTGGGAGAGTACAATACAGCAGAATTTGCAGACTTGTTCCCTGCCCGCAATGAGCTTACAATTAGTTACGGTTCCGTTCCAGAACAGATTCCGACATGAGAGCAAATTCCTACAGAAGTAAACATTACACTGCAAATCATTCTCAGTCATCTCCTTTCCTCTTTTCCTAGCAGCTTTCCTGACCACATCTGACTCCCTCAACTCCCTTCTCCTATCTGCCTAGTCTCTCCCACTGTTGTGTCCATCAGACTCCAATATTTGTTTTGCTTTGAAATTCACACCAACAACTGCTTCTGCAGACACTGTCATTATTGCCATCACCATCACACTGCCCTTCCCACAGGCTGGGAATTGGAAGGGAAAGGAGCAGTGCGTCAGTGCTGGACGACACCAGCCTCCCGGCCAGGTCTGTCCCCATCCCCGTATGGCTGGGGCTAGAGCAGAGAGGCCAGAAGCCGTAATGTGGGGGAGAGGGGCAGAAAAAGTGGCAGCCCTGGCCGCTGGTTTCCATAAGGCTAATTTTTAAAAAGAAATACCGAGCACAGAGGGAGAGAGAGGAGGAAGGGCGAGTTTGGAGAGGAAGGAAGGGAACGGGAAACTGCTGGGAACTGAGGAGAGTGGAATGGAAACTGATTTATCTTCCGGGACTGAACGTGTTCCCGGAGACAGGGCTGAAAGAAACTGAAGTCAGTCAACAAGTAGTGGAGAACATATCCCTGGGTGGGCCATATTGTGGGGTGCCGGGAATCTGGGGTATTATCTATTCATTTATTCTTATCTATAGGCCAATTAAAATAACGCTGCAGTATCTGCTGACTCTGATTCATCCAATGAGGATATGGAGGCCTGTAGGTTTTCCAGGGGCTTTAGTTATTGTGAAGATGGTTTCAGGACTGTTTCTCCTCATCCTGCCCACTCTACTCCTAGAATCTCTTGGGCTTTGTAAAGAAAAAAAACAGCTCTAAGATCACCAGGCTCTTCGTAGAACCACACGATATCCCTCAAGAAGAATGGATACTGCTTTAGTGCCCGTGGAAGTCAATCGATCAATATTTATTGAATGCTTACTATGTGCAGAGTACCATACTAAGAGCTTGGGATACCGTGTACAGAGTTGACACATACGTTCTGGCCATTTTTGAATAGGTCTGGTTCAACTGCTGGGGACATCCTTGCTGCCTTTTGCAAACTGAGCGGTTCCTAAATTCACTCAGGGCTGTGGGCATGCTTTTATCAGGGAGAAAGTTGGGCGGGCCAGTTTTCAATTTTCTATTTGGACGTTAATTGTGGATAATTTTGAGGGTCCTGAAATTACATTTCTGCATGGGAAGCGCACTGAGGCTGGAAGACGCTGGGTTTATATCTGATGGGACTTGGATCTGAAAACTGCCTGGGGTTGAGCTTATGAGTTAGCCACCTCTAAGCAAAGACTGGATAGCACACCTCCTAGTACACACATCTGCTTCAGTTCCCAGTATATCAGGGGAAGTTGGGGGCGGGGGTGATGACCTTGCAGGAGCAGAAGTGCAGTCAACAACGGAGAGTGAGATGTAGTGTCAGGGTCTGAGATGGGTGTGGGGGTAGGTATAAATAGGAATTGTGAAAGTAGCCATCCTCTAAATTGACGCATTAGGCCACAGTCCCTTTGTCTACATACAAACCCATCACTTATCAATCAATTGTACTTACTGAGCACTTACTGTGCACAGAGCACGGTGCTAAGTGTTTGAGAGAGTACGATATGACAATACAAAAGTCACATTCCCTGTCCACAACAAGCTTACATCTACTGGGGGAGACAGATATTAATAGAAATAAATTATGGATATGGACATAAGTGTTGTGTAGCTGGGAGGGGGCATGAATAAAGGGAGCAAGGCAAGGTGATGCACAAGGGAGTGGAAGAAAAGGAAAAGAGGACTTAGGAAAAACCTCTTGGAGGAGATGTGCCTTCAATAAGACTTCAAACAGGGGGAGAGTGATTGTCTTTCAAATATGAAGAGGGAGGGCGTTCCAGGCTGGAGGCAGAATGTGGGCCAGAGGCCGGTGGTGACATAGACGAGATAGAGGAATAAGGATAAGGAATCACATGAGTTAAGAATTTTTTTTAGTATTTTTTTTGTTTGGTTTTATCAAACCTACTAGGCATAACTTGAAAGTCTGTTTATCAATTTTACTTGTTCATATTAAAGAAATGTTCATAATAGAGAAATCAACAATCCAAAAAGGGTTACATCTAGCAACTGGACAACAACAAGATTTTTTGTTTCCACATCACTGCCTAGAGGACAGTGGTTTTATTAGTTGACCTAGTGGCAACTAATGATATTTACTGAGTGCTTTTTGTATGCAGGGCACGGTACTAAGTGCTTAGGAGAGTACAATACAACAGATCCTTGTCCACCAGAAACTTGGAGTCTAAAGAGGGAGACAGACAAAACACATTACACAAAGGGGAAAAGGATTTTTCTAATACAAAATTAAGGTTTTGACCTATAGTCTGTCCTAGGTTACAGGCAGGTAATCAGCAAGCAGAACTCTAGGTCCAGGTAATTTGTGCACTTGAGGGGTAAGCTTACCCACATTTTAAAAAAATGCTTATTTTTAAAGTGACAATGCTTGCCCCATATCGCATAGTATATTCATTCATTTAATCATATTTATTGAGAGCTTACTATGTGCAAAGCACTGTATTAAACGTTTGGAATGTAGAATTCAGCAACAGATAGAGACAATCCCTGCCCAACAATGGGCTCACAGTCTAAAAGTGTGGTGATTTGTTGTGACCTACTGACCATTCACGAGATGCTCTGAGCTTGGAAAATGCTTTTAAGAAAGACGGGAAATCTCCCCTGGGAAATATTAAGAGCATGACAAGCAACTGCTTGCCAGATTTTGCTTTCTGGCCATGATTTTAAAATCACATCACCCAAGAGTCTCTCTTCAGCATCAGCCCTAGGCTAGCTGTACAGTCTGCATGTGATATTAGTCCATAACCTCTTGGGGGTCTTTGAGGAGCTTGGTGTCCTGCGACGTATAGCCAAATAGGTTAGAGGAAGCAACGTCTGGGGCTCAGGGTGGCCTGTCTGAGGTCGAGGCGGCCCTAGAGATGCAATTCCCAGCAGCTCTCGCATAGCCTAACTCCTGCCTCCTAAACCTCCTGGACCAACTGCTCCCTGTCAGGCAGCAAACTGAAAAGTGAGGCAGGGGTTTGGGTCCATCCACCAATAATAAAAATAACAGGGTCCACCCATCATCAATATCATCATCATTGATGATTTACTGAATGCTTACTGTGTGCAGAGCACTGTACTAAGTGCTTGGGAGAGGCTCTGGTCTCGAACACCCTTCCTCCTCAAACCTGTCAGATGATTACTCTCCCCCTCTCAAAGCCTTATTGAAGACACATCTCCTCCAAGAGGCCTTCCCTGATTAAGCCCTCTTTTCCTCTATTCCTTCTCCCTTCTGCATCAGCCTGACTTGCTCCTTTTAGTTATCCCCCCTCGCAGCACTTACGTACACATCTTGTAATTCATTCATTTCTTTTAAGGTCTGTCTCCCCTTGTAGACTGGAAGCTTTTTGGGGGCAGGGAATGTGTCTGTTATATTGTTCTATTGTACTCTTCCAAGCCCTTAGTACAATGCTCTGCACAAAGTAAGCACTCAATAAATACAATTGACTGTCTACGATCCAAAGGAGTTGGCAGAATCGCACCGTGTCCACAACGAGCTTACACCCTCACCACTTCAGTCCTTCGAGCAGCCCTCGGTAGACTGAAATCATTCTGCAGGGGGCAGATTCAGCCTCCACAACAGCATGAGACAGCTAAAGCCGAAAAAAAGGGGCAGAAGGCATTTTAAGGGCAACATTCCTCTGTAAGCTTGCACAAGTGTGGGAATCCGGGGCGTGTGGAAGAAGGCTGGCACCCCAGAGCCAGCAGACACACCCAGTGGTAATAGCCTGACTCCAAGAACGATCCAGGCCTCAGGATCTCATCACCTCCGAGGCCCCATTTCTGGTGTAAGAAGCCACGTGGTTTCAAGGAGCCCCAAGTCAGACCCAGTGGGGAGCTCAAGACTACAAAATCGGAGAGCTTCCCTACCCCAACATGCTTTGGAAGGCTTTCCTATCCAATCAATCAATCCATTATATTTATTGAGCGCTTGCTATGTACAATATACTGAACTAAGCACTTGACAGAGTACGATGCAAGAGATGCATTCCCTGGCCACAGTGAGATTACAGCTTAGAGGGGGAGACAGACTTTAATATCAATAAATAAATTACAGATATATACATAAATGTTGTGGAGCTTGAGTGGGGGTGATAAAAGGGACCAAATCAAGATGAGGCAAAAAGGAGTGGGAGAAAAGGAAAAGAGGGTTTAGTCAAGAAGGCCTCTTGGAGGAGATGGGCCTTCAATAAGGCTTTGAAGGAGGGGAGAGTAGTTGTAGTGAAGAGGGAGGGCGTTCCAGGCCACATGGAGGATGTGAGGAGAGGTCAGCGGAAAGATAGACCAGAACAAGCAAGGTACAATGAGAAGGTTGGTATTAGAAACCAATGGATTCCACCCAAATTGTGCATTTTCTGTTCTGTTTTCAGGGAGCCCACCAGGGTGGGTGGGACTTTTATAGCCAAAGATGCATATTCCCACAGTTCCCCTCCCCTGACTCAGGGCCTGAGAAGCACACAAGTCAGAACCCTCATTTGCTGGCAGGCTCTGGTCTCCTGACTGGTGACCACCCCAAGTTTCAACCTACCCAGGAGCTGTAGGGACCACAAAGGTTTAATTCTTTTGTCCCATGTATACAAAAAGGATCTCATTTTATAACAAGTAGATTTGTTCTTTTAAGCCTTGTGCGAGGAACAGCACAGGGCCAAATAACCTAACGTTTTAGGTTCTGGAGGAGTCCCCTCCGGACTCCAGTCCCCAGGATCACGATCTCAGGTGTTAGTAAATTCAAACTTTATATCCAGCAGGAAGTCGGATGAAGATCAAGTTCAGGGATCTTGGAAAATGGCTAGCTTTTCGGCTGCACAGATGGGAATATTTTTGGCTGGAGAGTTAAGAATACATTGGCAATGCTAATATAGTATTATTAATAACCCTATCCCTCTCAAATATCTCCTCAGGTGGAAAAAATATGCCCACTGCTGGATCTTCAGAGAGGTCAAATTCCTAGGCAAGAGCAATTTGACTGTAACCACTGTTGAGGCGAAATGGAAACTTGGGAAACAGTAATATGTCATATGGGACTTCTGCACCCTGGTGCGGTACATTCAACTTTTGCCCTCGTCTAGGAGTGTCTTAATTAGCCAGTTGTCTAGATAAAGGGTAGTAATATTGGCTGCCAAAGCGTGGCAGTACAAAGCAGTGATAAGAGCCCTTGCATATCTTTAGAAAATAGCCTTTGCACCTGAACCAAGAAGCATTCTGCTACCATATAATATAGATGGAACTAAGATAACCAGAGACAGGCTTGCATGACGAAAGATACCTTACTGTAAGATCACCTCTAGACAGTAAGATCATTATGGGCAGGGAACGTTTCTGCTAATTCTGCTGTACTGTACTCTTCCAAGCACTTAGAACAGTGTTCTGAACATAGCGCTCAATAAATACCACTGATTATAATCCTTAGGAATGGATAGCAAGGTAAATCCATAAATAATCTCCAAATCCCAGTTAAGCAGGGCTTTAACATCCTTCTCTTCCTCCTCCTCCCTTCAACTTTTTAACCACAGTTGCCAAGCGACGTGATGTGAGTCTCACTTCCTTTTCTTTCTCTTCACACAAAAATCGGGAGAGGCGAATGAGCAAAGGAAGCAGAAAGGGAAGCCAAGGGGCACAGGCTAATCCTCACACCCAAAAATCACCTCTCTAAAAGTAGTCTCTCTGTGTCTCTCTCTTTCCCCTGCCCCATATAAAAGGCATAGCTATCTATATATATAGATAGCTATGCCTTTCATCATTAGACATGAGCTGAGAAAAGGCTATTAACTAATTCTTCCTCAGTTCTAAACCCACCAGCATAAGGAAATCCAAATAGAGAAAGTTCAAGAAAGAGCAGCCAAGATGATTAAGAGACTGCCTTATGAGGAAAGGTTAAAATAGCTATGTTTAACTCGGCTAACCGAGGACATTGTGAAACTCCCAAAATAACTGAAAACGCCAAAAATGAAAGCAAGTCAATATAAGAGTGGTAAACAAGTCATAATCGAGAGTAAAGGTTTGAAATAAACAAGAAGCATCAGAATATATATCAGAATAACATTTCCAATAGGAGATGTTTTAGGTTATAGAGTTTGATTTCACGCCCTGAATCGTGGTAACTAAATTGGGCACATCACAGAAGGACGAACTCTGGGTCGTTTCCGGCACAGCCGATGATAGGCAAGATAGCAATCACTCTTCCCAATTCCTAATTGTACAATTCGAAAACAAGCAATTTTCATCCACCAATATTTTCTTAGGGTCGCAGATGCCAGAAGTTGAGCTCGAGGCTATAAACGTGATGCATTATAGAACCAATCTGACTTCTTTCTAGTAATTAAGACTGCTCATTTTGAGTGTGAACATGTTTTTATGAGGCTCCCTGCAGATGGCTACATGGTTGTTTTAACGGAGAAAAAGATGGATTTGTTCGTGATTGATTTGGAACAAAAATTGAAGAATATTTTGAAACTACTTCAAATTCACACCCTCGATATGGAAAAGGTGTTTTACAAGCTTTTACACATTGCAAGTATTTAGCTAGCACCCTCTTCTGTTCCTTGGGAACAAACACAACCCATATTGCTTTGGGGTAATAGCAGTAGTAGAGGAAACAGCATTTCTGAGCACCCACTGGGTGGAATGCACTGCACTGAGCACTGGGAAAAGTTTGAAACAAGCAAGTGATCCATTCTTCCCTGACCAAAGGGGTTTTCTCTATAATGGGGAAGACATTCATAAAATTATTTACAGAGGAATCAAAATAAATAATTGCAAAAATCATATACAGGTAAGTGCTGAGGATGGGCTTAAGTAGATCTATAAGCCCTAAAATTGGCTGATGGGTTTTTGTAACTTGGGATGCTGGGATTAGCATTTCGGAGGAGATGGACTCTGAGTAGTGAGAGGATTGTAGTCTGTTGGCTGGGGTGGGGGAGGGCAAGAGACGGGAGGCCAGTTTTTTTGTTGTTGCTTTTAATGGTACCTGAGTGATTACCATGTGCCAGACGTTGTACTAAATGCAGGAGTCGATGCAAGGTAATCAGGTTGTCCCATGTGAGGCTCACAGTCTTAATCCCCATTTTCCAGATGAGGTAACTGAGGCGCAGAGAAATGAAGTCACTTGCCTAACATCACACAGTGGACAAGTGGCAGAGTTAAGATTAGAAACCAGGTCCTTCCAACTTCCAGGCCCAGACTCTATCCACTAGGTTGTGCTGCTTCTCAAGCTCCAATAACGTGAGACAGAGAACAGGAGGAGAGTTGAGACTGTAACGTCATTTTGAGCGGGGAACTATTTCTGTTGTGTTCTCCCAGTCTCTTAGAACAGTGCTCTGCACACAGTAAGCACTCAATGAATCCAACTGACAGATACGTAGGTGGAGTAGGAGAGACTCTGCAGCTCAAAAGTACTTTCCCATGAAAGTGTAGAGGAAACAGTGACTTCTCGAAAGCATACTGTGCCCTGTTCTCGCCTCAGTCTTTTTAGTAAAATAAATGGCTTATACTAAGACTTCTTTTAATCTATTTAGGAAAGATAGAGTGTATTCTCTTTCATAAACGGATTAAAGGATGTCTTGAGGAATTTGCAGGCAGGCAGCTTTCCTTTCTCAGCATTATATGTAGCTGGTTTCAAGAAACAAACAAAAAAAAATGGTGAGGTGACTACTGGGTACATAGAGGCGAGGGGGAAAAAAAACCTTGAATGCCAGCAGCTGAGAACACTAAACCTAAAAATGCCACAGGGGACTGTCTTCCACTGGCCTTTTCAGCCACACCCCTGCTGATAGGTGACCTTCTTTGTCAGTAATGGGGTCTTCAAATTTGAACTCCCTCCTTCTCTCCTCTCTCAGACACATGTAGGAATATACAGCTTCCATAAACGTCCTGGAGATGTTTTCCATCCACCAAAGTTAGGAAAATTCAAGTTAAGCCATTTACTTTGGATGAGAAGGCAAAAACCAACCTAGTTGGGGATTCAAATGCAATGGTTGTGTCATATATGTAATTTATTATATCTGTAACTTACTTATTTCTATTTATGTCTGTCTCTCCCTCTAGACTTTAAGCTTACTGTGGGCAAGAAATGTATCTGTTTATTGTTATATTATATTCTCCCAGGTGCTTATTACACTGCTCTACACACAGTAGGTGCTGAATAAATATGAATGAATTGAACTGAATTGATTAGCAGAGAGTGAGAAAGGGGTTGTTATTAGAGCTGGCAAGATTCTCAAACAGTGCTGTATTCTGAGAGAGAATGGGAGTGGGGCTTTTTTTATGATATTTCTTTAGCATTTACTATGTTCCAGGCACTGTTGGGGTAGATACAAAGTAATCAGGTTGGACAGAGTGTATGTCCCACATGGGGCTCACAGTCAATCCCCATTTTACAGATGAGGTCACTGAGGCATTGGTTTTGGGATAATCATGGAGCCAATGAACTACTAGCTCAGAGAATTTCCATCAAGCCAACATAAGCCGCTTCCGAGTTCGGTAGAGAAAAAGGGTGGTACCGAATGAGAGAATTGTGCACTGAAAATGAATCTTCCCCTAAGTAACAACTTTACCACTCCTGTTTCATCTAAAGAATCTTAAAACGCTCTGCAAAGATTAGCCAAAATTCCACCACATGGCATATACAGAATTGACCAAACATCTTCCTTGGAAGCCACTGAAGATTACAGTCAAATTTTAGTTTGTCCTTTCGATAGGCAAAGCAGATCTGGTCGGAAATGAGTTTGACGGATCATTTGGAGAAGTTCCTTCCGGAAGGTAAGGAAAGGAAATGGAACACGGCACCGGCAGGCTGACCTTTGCTCCAAGAGTAACTGAGAGATATTGTCATGGCAGGGGGTGGGGAGGGGGGTGGCTTAGCTTGAGAAAGCCAGCACCTGCCTTCCTGTAAAAGGCAGGGCTAGGATGAGTCTGCGGGAACGTGACCTTGAGGAAACAAAAGCCTGATGGTGCCTCAATGTATTTCGAGTGCACTCTAAGCACTCTCGTAAAAGCCAACAGTTTGGATGCCTTCACATCTCTCACCCCTGGGACATCTCAACATTAAACTCTGCATTGTATACTCCTTGAAGGCAGGGAACATGTCTGCCATCTTCACTGTACTGTACTCTGTCAAGTGCTTAATACAGTGCTCTGCAAACGGTAAGTACTCAAATACCGTGGACTGACTGATGAATGTGGAGGTTCCACTGGCATCTCAAGCTTGGCATGTCCAACTGAACACCTTGTCTCCCCCAACCAACCTTCTCCTCTGCCTCGATCTCGCTCCAAATACCACCACCATGCTGCTCTCCGTCTCTCTAGCCCACAACTTCGGCATGACCCTTGACTCCTCCCTGTCGCCAAAATCTGTGGGTTCTTCCTCCACATTTTCAGAATCCATCCCTGTGTCTCTATCTAAGCAGCTCCCACATCGCTCCAGGCACTTGTCAGATCCCGGCTTGACTACTGCATCAGCTTCCTGCTGGCTTGGTGGCTTGCAGTCTCTTCTCCAGTCCTTACTTCCCTCTACTGCCTGGGTGATTTTCTGAAACCAGTGTGGGAACATCTCCTCACTTCCCTAAAAGCTCTGGTTGCCCACTCGTCTTGATAAGAAGCAAAAACTACTGCTATTGGCTTTCAGGCACTCAACCAGCCACATCCCTCCTACTTAACCACTATTTTCCCCCACTCCATTCCAGCTCATACTCTTTGTTCCCCTCATGCTAACTTACTCAGTATGTCTTGATCTCTCCTGCTACTGACCACTGACTTACGGTGTCCCCTCTGCCTCAGTCTCCCTCCCCAGCTGCACATCCGATAGATCACAGCTCGTCCCATCTCCAAAGCCCTTTTGAGATTCCATTTCCTTCAGGAAGCCTTCTCCAAATATTTGTATATATATTTGTAAATACGTAAATATTTATAATTTATGTATATTGTCTTGTCTCCCCCCAGAGACCGTAAGCTCATTGTAGGTGGGGAATGTGTCTGTTTATTGTTGTGTTTTACTCTTCCAAGCACTTAATACAGTGCTGTGCACACAGTAAGCACTCAATAAATACAACTGACTGGTGCCTGAATGAAGTTACTACTCATATATATATATATATATATATATATATCTTATGTCCCCTATTATTTCCCCTAGCTGTAATGTACTTAAGTGTCTGTCTCTCAGTTAAACTGTAAGCTCCTGGAGGGCAGGGAATGTGTCATCTGACTACTTTTTTGTACTCTTCCAAAAGCAATGATTTAGTATAGTGCGCGTCACATATTAGGTGTTCAGTTGATGGTCCTGGCTGATTAATAGTCCAAACAATAAGCTGGGTGGTCATACAGTAGCACAATGACTATAGATAACAATAATGAAAGCAAAATACTCTGCTTACCTTTTCAAGTGATAAATTTTGTGTGTATACTGTCCCTTTTCACCATCCTTCTCATAAGGCTCATTCTTTAATACTTCAATTCCTTCTCCACCTCCGGTTTCATTCTTACTAGCTTCTGCCACGGAGTAAAGTTGCCCAACCTGATACTGAGATTTTTAGAAAGTACATAAATTCAATCTTAAATATAAATTGTTGCAAAAATCTGCAGTTTTAAGAATCTTCTAAATGTTGACATGAGATTTAAAATTTTAAAGACTCGAAAACTCCAACAAAAGTAGAAGCCAATACACATCAAAAAAAATTGAAGGATTACAGGGTTCTAATTATTCATATTTTTCAAAAAACAGATGTGCTATCAATAGTTTATTTTGCTCTTCATTGTTAAGTCTAAGGACAACTTCTGAAAGACTTTGTTAAGCTATCTGAACAACAATAAGTGATAGCAATAAATGATAGCAACAGGAGAAATATGAATATTCCTATTCAAGTTCTACGCATTTAAAACAGTCTTTCAGGTTCAGTTCTCCCTTCCAATTGTCTTGCTTCCTACTTGCCCTGAAAAGAAATGAAATGGGAAAAAGCCTAGGGGAGAGAGCTTGAACTAACTTTGGCTGCAAAACTCTGTCCCTTTTAGACTGGATTGCAAAGGAACTGCAGAGCCAAAGAGAAAACATAACTCTCATCAGGGAAGACGCTAAGCAAGTAGTTAGACTCTTTACAGAGTGCCTCCCTGTTCAAAATTGAATGTATTTTTCTCCAGTACTTATTCTTTGTTCAGATGTGGCATGATTACTTCCTAAGAGCAAACTAAAACTGTAAAGTTTTTAGAATCCACTTGTAGTCAAAGAAAAACTCTGTATCTACCCCAGTGCTTAATACAGAGCCTGGCACATAGTAAGCGCTTTGATACCATTTAAAAAAAACAAAGCTTTGGCAGTTTTCTTTCTAAAAGGGCTTAGTTATTCAAAAACCTTGCAGTGGACATGAAGTAATTTGATCAAGGAAAATGAGGTGTCAATGAACAGTCTGGAGCTGAGGATAATTTTAGGAATTATTAAACTGGTAAACGGGCTTGCAGCTTGAGAGTCTACCCCCTGTTCCACCCCATCTCTCAAATGGACCAGGCCAAGAAAGGAAGTTTCTGTAGGAACTTGAGTGACTCAGGAAGGGGTTATTTCTTTCCACAGTTTCATAAAATAGAAATAGTCTTTTGTGCTGTTCCACCAGACCTTAGGACAGGTGCTCTGACACAAAGTGCTTTTTTTTTTCCTTTAGATGGTATTTCAATGCTTACTTTGTGTCAGACATTATAAGCAGTGTTGGGATAGATACAAGACGACCAGGTTGGACAAAGTCCACTCCCACAGAGGGCTCAGTCTTAATCCCCATTTTACAGATGAGGTAACTGAAGCCCAGAGAAGTAAAGTGACTTGCCCACAGTCACCCAGCAGACAAACAGCAGAGCCGGGATTAGAACCGAGGCCCTCTGATTCCCAGGCCGGCACTCTTTCCACTAGGCCAACCTGCTGCTCAAAATGCTTAAGAAATGACACAATTATTAATTATTATTATACATTTGCAAATCCTTTGCACTTTCTCTTCATAATGGCATGCAAGAGATGGAGCATGTGCAAGTTCAGCAGGGAAACTGAAGTGGAGGGAAAAACTGAAATTTTTTTAACTTCGGTTAGAGATCAAAAGGCCAAGATTTTTGCCCAGGGATACTGGGAGAAAGCACAGTGCACAACTGCTAAAGTGTGACTCCCTCTCCAACCTCTGCCTCTTATTCTGTCCTCCTATACCTGGACGCACAGTAAAAGTCAAAATACAACCATAGACTGAAATACAGTGGAAGATGCATAGTGCAAGTAAAAAGATAACTAAAACATGAAGGTAGATAAAGGCAAAAAGGACTTACCTCTTGAACTGAGCATGGTAAAACCACACGGCTGTAAGAAAAAAAAGCATATCAATATAATGCTACTAATGAGTTTATTGTATATCCAAGATAACGACCAACCTAAAGGGCTTCACTTTATAACCTGTATATTGCATAGATCTGTAATTTATTTATTTGTATTAATATCTGTCTCTCCCTCTACACTGTAAGCTTGTTGTGGGCACGGAATGTGTCTGTTATATTGTTCTATTGTACTCCTCCAAGGGCTTACTATAGTGCTCTGCATACATTAAGCGTTCAATAAATACAACTGACTGCCCGACTCACTAAAGATATTTAGGGTGACACAACTCAACTATTCATAGGACTGTGGATCAACTGTACGTAAGGATTTTGCTATAAGGTTTGTTGTTCTATTTCACTAAAACAAGCATGGAGTTGTTCACAAAATAGATTTAGTTACTTGGACTTCAGTTACAATCCTGTAGACTGTAAACTCATTATGGGAAGGGATCATGGCTACCTACTATGTTGTATAGTCCTCTCCCAAGCACTCAGTACAGAGCGCTGCACATAGCACGCGCTCAGTAAATACCATTAATTGGTTGACTGATTGGGAAGCAGCATGACCTAAAGGAAAGAGCATGGGCCTGGGAGTCAGAAGACCTGGGTTCTAAACCCAGCTCCACTACCTTCCTGTTGTATGATCTTGGGCAGTGTCTCTGTGCCTAAGTTTCCCTCTCTGTAAAATGGGGTTTCGATATCTGTTCTTCCTCTTAGACTGTGAGCCCCATGTGGGGCAATAACTGTTTCCAACCTGATTATCTTGAATCTACCCCAGCCCTTAGTTCAGTGCTTAACAAATACCACAATTATTACTATTATCATCTGAATTCCAAGGCTTTATTTTAGTAACGTTAAAGGTCCTTAGTGTATCTACAGAACACGAGGACAGGAGCTCAGAGATTCTTTAAGATAAAAAACAAGGAAAGAGGGATTTGCTGCCATGTTCAAGTCTCAAGACTTTGGTTGATTTTTTTACATTTTATCTGCAAACAATTCATGAACAGACTGATGTAGAAACAGACAGGATGACTAAGAAAGCAATTACATCATTTTCAGAATCATTTTTAAAGGGCTTTATTAAAATCTCTCCCCTCCTCCCAGCTAGCAGCACACACCTCTCATTCACAAGGTACTGCATAATAACCTGGACCTTTGGCTAGCCCTTTCATCTATCAATCAGTGGTATTTACCGAGCACTTACTGTGTGGAGAGCATCTTACTAAGTGCTTGGGAGAGCAGCATCGTGACCTAGTGGATAAAGCCCGGGCATCAGAAGGACTTGGGTCTAATCCCAGCTCCACCACTTGTCTGTTGAGTGGGCATGGGCAAGTCACTTTACTTCTTTGTGCCTAAGTTACTTCATCTGTAAAATGAGGATTAAGACTGCGTGCCCCACGTGGACATGGACCGAGTCCAACCTGATTACTTTTTTCCTACCCCAGCACTCAAAACAGCGCCTAACACATAGTAAGCATTTAACTATTCTATTAAAAAATATATATATATATATACCAAAAATATATTGGTAGACTCATTCCCTGCTCTTAAGGAAGAGAGTCTAGCTGGGGAGACAGACAATAAACTACAGATAGGGACATAAGCTTGTTGTGGGAAGGGAACATGTCTACTAACTCTGTTGTATTGTACTCTCCCAAGCACCTGGTACAGTGCTTTGCACACAGCAGGTGCTCAGTAAATGCCACTGATGCTGTAGGGCTGAGGATGGGATACAGGGTATAGATTCGAGAGGGAGTAGGGGAGATGAGGATAGTCAGGATAAGCCTCTTGGAGGAGATGTAATTTTCACAGGGCTTTGAAGGTGGAGAGGATAGTAGTCTGGCTTATATGAAGCGGGAAGGAGTTCCAGGCAAGACGGAGAATCTGGGCACGGAGTTATCATCGGGATAGATGAGATCAAGGCACATTGTGTGGGTTGGTGTTAGATGTGTGAGGGCAGGGCTGTAGTAGAAAATTAGTGAGGTAAGGTAGGAAGGAGTAAGATGATTTGAGTGTTTTTAAGCCAATGGTAAATTTCTGTTTGATGCAGAGGTGAATGAGCAACAACTGGAGGTTCCTGAGGAGTGGGGAGACGTGGACTGATTTTTGTTTTTTTTAGAAAAATGATCCAGGCAGCAGAGTGAAGTATGGACTGCAGAGGAGAGAGAAAAGAGGCAGGGAGGTCAGTGAGGAGACTGATGCAGTAGTCAAGGCAGGATAGGATAAGTGCTTTGATCAGCATAATAACAGTTTGAAAGGAAAAAAGAGGCAGATTTTAGCCATATTGTCAAGGATTTGGCAACAGACTGAATACGTAGATAGAATGAAAGAGATGAATCAAGGATAATGTCAAGATTACAGGCTTTTGAGGAAAGAGGGATAGCGGTGTTGTCTATAGCGATGGGAAAGACAGAGGGAGGATGGGTTTTGGGTGGCTCTTTTGTGGGAAGGAGTTGTGGCTGCCAACTCAGTTGTATTGTGCTGTCCCAAGCACTTAGTACAAAGCTCTGCCCGCAGTAAGTTCTCAATAAAAGGCACTGACTGATAGAGTAGTACCTTCAGCCACCTTCTTTGCCTCCTCGACTGAGCTCCTTTCCCATCCTGGAAGTTGGTCATCTCTCCCCTGAATCATTTCAAGACCCTCTTCATCAGCCTTCCCATCCAAAGTTTCTTCCCATTTTCTTGTTTGTCACCCAGACCCAAAAGACAGCACCCTTAAAACCCTACGAGAGGTTCCGGTCCTTCTTCATATTAGACACAAACCCCTCACCTGGGGCTACAAAGTCCTCTTCCTATCTCACTCTTCTCATCTCTTCAACTCTTGCCCAAGCCATTTGTCCTGTTCCAACCTGATTACCTGCAGGCCACGCCCTGACCTTAGCTTGGCCTGAACTGACTGTGTCCCCTCTGACCCTCGAGATTTGTGAAATTAGGATTTGGGACTCTCAGCGGGCTGAGGGAAACAGGGAGGCAACAGAGTCTACAGTGGGGACAGCCAGCAAACATTCCAGGCTACACAAGGAGTTAGCGATCCTCCTGGATCTGCTCACAGTCTTAATCCCCATTTTACAGATGACAAAACTGAAGCTCAGAGAAGTGAAGTGACCTGTCCACTTCACACAGGAGACAAGAGGCGGAGCTGGGATTAGAACCCAGGTCCTTTTGACTCCCGGGCACATGTTCTATCTACTAGGCCATGCTGCACTTCTCTCACTGTATTCCTTCCTCAAGTCTTTAGGATCTGCTGAGATGCCATGCATAACGGATCTGCACAGGTCCAAATGGCTATTTTATGTTGGTACTATTCCAATCCACTCTTGTAAGACTTTTGGGAGGGAAATGTGAAGAAGTGATGTGGGGGCTCTTGGAAGCCTTTGAGAGAGTCACTGGATGAATAAAGATTGAGAAATACTGGCCTCCATGAAATGACTTTGCTATATTCATTTCAACATTCATAGTCAACTGAGAGACTCTTTGGAGAAAGTCTTCCTTGATTTGGTAAGGATCATCTCCTTCTCAAATCCCACCTGACTAAAATTCCCCACCTATTTGATGTGCATATTATTAGTCCTCATGCCAAATCCAATCCACTCCATGCCAACATGGTTATGGGGGAGAAGGGAAATGAAACAGCATGGCCTAGTAGATTGAGCCTGGGAATCAGAAGGACCTGGGTTCTAATCCCAGCTCTCGCCCTTTGTCGGATGTGTGACCTTGGGCAAGTTACTTCACTGGGTCTCAGTTACCTCAGCTGGAAGCCCCATGAGAGACAGAGACTGTTCCCAGCCTGATTACCTTGTATCTACCCCAGTGCTTAAAACAGTGTCTGGTACATAGTAAACGCTAAAAAAAAACCATAAAAAAACCCCAAAACAGGTAAATTACAACTTTATTGTTGTTTCCCAAGCACTTACTACAGGGCTCTACACAGTACATGCTCAACCAACAACACTTTTTTTTTTAGTATTTGTTAAGCACTTACTACGTGCCAAATAGTGTTCTAAGCACTGGGAAAGATACAAGATAATCAGATTGTCCCATGTGGGGCTCACAGTCTTCATCCCCATTTTACAGATGAGGGAACTGAGGCACAGAGAAGTTGAGTGACTTGCCCAAGATCACACAGCTGACAAGTGGCAGAGTCGGGATTAGAACCCACGATCTCTGATTCCCAAGCCTGTGCTCTTGCCACTAAGCCACGCTGCTTCCCTTACTGACTGAAATGGTAAAGTCACCAATACTGAAGGTTTCTGACCAAAGAACTATCTTGAATGTCTTTAGTGGTGGCCAGGCCAAACAGAAATCCTGAAAATAGCTGGCTAACTTGGGCGGCAAAGACCCCTGGCAGCCTCCAGCTGGTCTCTGTGGCTACTCTACAGCAACAGTACTATGCTGTGGTCACTTTAGCAACAACTGGGTTCTGGGTCACTTTACAATGTCTTACACTTGTCTTTACACTTACTCTTGGGTCACTTTACAACCTCTTACACCGCTGCCTGCCTACTGGCTCATTTAGTTCCGACACCCTGGGGGCAAGAGGGTGTGAGTTAGGCAGGGTGAACCACCAGAACTACAATCAATTACTTGGTGCCCATTTTCAGGCCCAAATTAACTGGACCCTGTGCTTGTCTGTTGTTTCCAGAGACTCCACCATCTGCATATTGCTGGCAATCTGTTCAACTTGCATATCTCTAACACTAGCGTAGACAGGGCTCTATGAATTGCAATGAAGGCCTTGGAAAGTGAAGATCTTGCGCCCACTTCTCTATCCCAATTCCATTAGTAAAGTGCACTACACTGTGAGGGATCTCCAATATAATAATAATAATAATGTTGGTATTTGTTAAGCGCTTACTATGTGCCGAGCACTGTTCTAAGCGCTGGGGTAGATACAGGGTAATCAGGTTGTCCCACGTGAGGCTCACAGTTAATCCCCATTTTACAGATGAGGTAACTGAGGCACAGAGAAGTTAAGTGACTTGCCCACAGTCACACAGCTGACAAGTGGCAGAACCGGAATTCAAACTCATGACCTCTGATTCCCAAGATCGTGATCTTTCCACTGAGCCACACTGCTATGGAAAGGAACTACTGGTATAATACATTTCCCCACATTTCATCTCAGATTTCACGTATTTGGGCAAAATCTGCATCCAATTTGATTCTAAAGCACTTTAAAATGACCCAAAGGCACTGTCCAGTAATGCACTAAAATAATGGCAATAATACCAAACTGACTAATTTTTACATAGCACTTTTCAAAAGGAACCATGAGATCCTAAATAATTATCCTTTTATGTGTGTGTGTGTATGTGTGTGTGTAAATAAGAAATGGGATCACCACTTCCTTAGACCCAATCAGGGGCATAAACTACAAGTCTCAGGAGAGAATTAGCACAAAGGAACACATAGGGCATATAACTCTGACCAGAGGGCCACTGTTTTTCCCCACTCCTACACTTCTTGCTGGGCTTCTGGCAGAGGCAACCACACCCCAGGAAGTCCAACTAGAAGCAGCGAGGACAAACGGACAGAGCCTGGGCCTGAGAGTCAGAGAGACCTGGGTTCTAATCGCAGCTCTGCCACCTGTCTGCTGTGTGACCCTGGGCAAGTCACTTCACTGGGCCTCAGTTCCCTCATCTGTAAAATGGGTATTTGGGCTGTGAGCCTCACGTGGGATGTGGATTCTATCCAACCTTATTAGCTTATACCTACCCCAGCGCTTAGTAAAGCTCCTAGCACAGAATAAGTACTTAATACTACTATTATTATTTATTATTATTATGCAGACAGGCCAGACCAGACGAGGTTCTCCAGCTGCTGCTGTAGTTACCTAGCCAAGAAGAATACAAATCCTAGCCACTACCATTACACTAAACTCTATTACCACCTTTCAGCTCCAGCAGGGTGAAGGCAAAAGCTGTTGAAGTTTCTAGTCTTACCTGCTCCATTGCTGGGGGTCCACTGAACAGCAAGGGGCTCGACTATCTGTCTCTCTGCTCTATCGATCAATCGGTAGTATTTACTGAGCACCTACGATGTGCAGAACACTGCACTAAGTGCTTGGAAAAGTACAACACAACAAAATTGATATTAGTGATCCAGGTCCACAAGGACCTTGCAGTCTACAGGGGAAGATAGGCATTAAAATAAACTGCAGAGAGGGGAAAGAGTATAGGGGTATTTACATACGTCATGCAAAGCAGAAGTAGTACCATGACCTGGTGGAAACATCAAAGGCTGGGAGTCAAGAGATCTGGGTTCCAATTTCAGCTCCACCACTTGTACGCTGTATACCATATGGTCTTTGAGGTGATTTCCCTCAAAACCTTGGCCCAAAACTAATCATGAGTCCGTTCACCTCGCCAAATATCCTGAAGGCATCTTATAGAATTTGCTGGCTTCCTTTGGCACTTTTGCCTTTTCTCCTGACAGCCCACAGGGAAGGTGAAGCCCAGTTATTTAATCCTACTTTGGGGATGAGAAAACAGACACAGGGAAGTCAAGTGACTTGCCCAGGGGCACAGTGCGAGCAAGGTGCATATCCAGGGGTCCTAACCAGGTCTCAATCAATCAATGATACTGAGAGCTTACTGTTGGGAGAATACTGTAGTAAGCATTTGGGGGAGAACAACTCATTAAAGTTGGCAGACAGGAACTGTGGCCTCTAGGAACTTACGGTCTAGTGGAGGGGAGCCAAACATTAAAATAAGTTACAACTAAGAATAGCAACAGAGTTTAAGGATATGTGCATAAGTTCTTTGTGGATGAGGTAACAAACTACTTAAGGGGTTACAGACCCAAGTCCATAGGTGACAAAAGAGAGGGTGAATAAGGTGGCGAAATTGATCTTGCCACTACAGTGATTGGAGAATTTGGGGTTGTTCTAAATTTCCTGTGAAAGGGTCAAAACTAGCAGTGGTGCCTCAGTGATTTCTCTCTTCAAAGCTTCCAGCAGCTACTAGGCAGGGCCCGACCCTGTTCTTCCTGCCAAACATCCTGATGGTATTTTCCTGGACGTTATTATTGTTCTCTTTTGTGTTTCTTTAATGGTAATAATAATTATAGTATCTAAGCACTTACTATGTGCCAAGCACTGTTCTGAGCACTGGAAACGATACAAGGTAATCAAGTTGGACACAATCCCCCCATGGGGCTCCCAGTCTCAATCCCCATTTTACAGATGAGGTAACCGAGGCCCTGCACGGGCTGGGCAGTCAGAGGTCATGGTTTTGAATCCCGGCTTGGCAGCTGTGTGACTTTGGGCAAGTCACTTCACTTCTCTGTGCCTCAATTACCTCATCTGCAAAATGGGGATGAAGACTGTGAGCCCCACATGGGACAACCTGATCACCTTGTATACCCCCAGTGCTTAGAACAGTGCCTTGCATATAGTAAGCACTTAACAGATGCCATCAGTATTATAAGTGGCGGGGGCGGGATCAGAACCCACCACCTCTGACTGCCAAGCCCGGGCTCTTGCCACATTGCTTCTGGTAAGAGTGGCTCAGTGGAAAGAGCCTGGCCTTAGGAGTCAGAGGTCATGGGTTCTAATCCCAGCTCCGCCGCTTGTCAGCTGTGTGACTTCGGGCGAGTCACTTCACTTCTCGGTGCCTCAGTGACCTCATCTGCCAAATGGGGATGAAGACAGTGAGCCCCACGTGGGACGACCTGATCACCTTGTACCCTCCCAGCGCTTAGAACAATGCCTTGCACACAGTAAGCGCTTAACAGATGCCATCATTATTATAAGTGGCGGGATCAGAACCCACGACCAGAGTAAGCGCTTAACAAATACCACCATTATTATTATTGTGCTAAGCGCTGGGGCCTGGAGCTCAACGGGTTGGGCGCAGTCCACGTCCCATCGAGGCCTCGGTCTATAATCGTCTGGAAAACGGGGAACAGAGGGGCAGAGGAGAGAGTTGGGGTGTTGGGGATTAGGCTCCAGGGCCTTGGGGGGGGGCAGAGGGGGTCAGGGAGGGCCTTCCGCGCAGCCGCAGTCGGGGGGTTAAGGCGGGGGGGGGGGCGCGCACGAGGTGCGCGCGCACCCCGGAGAGGCCGGGCGCGGAAAGGACGCGGTCCCGCCAGTGGGGGGCGACAGGGGGAAGGTACCACTACCCACCCACGCGCCGGGAGGGGGCAAGGGGGGGGTTGACCCCAGTGGGGCCGCGCGCGCGCGCCCACCCGACCCCCGCCACTCACAATTCCTTAATCAGCACCATCGTCCCTCACTCGCCGCCACCGCCGCCTGCCACGGCGCCTGCGCAGTCCCGTCCCCTGGGTGGCGGCGGCGCCTGCGCCGTGCGGGCGCGGGGAGGGAGGGCAGCCTCTGGCCCCGCCCACCGCCTCCTCACGGCCGACGCCTGAGGAAAATGGAAATTAAAAAAGATAGATAAATGGGGGATATTAGTTCAGCGCTTACTATGTGTAGGGGGGATCCGGGGTCATCAGGTTGGCCCCCCCCTGAGGCTCACAGTTAATCCCCCTTTGACAGATGAGGGAACTTGAGGCCCAGTGAAGTGACTTGCCCACAGTCCCACAGCTGATAAGTGGCAGAGGCGGGATTGGAACCCATGACCTCTGACTCCCAAGCCGGGCTCTTGCCACTGAACCACGCTGGAGGCCTGAGGAGGCCTGAGGAGGCCTCTGGGCCTGTGACTGTGGTGCGGGCCCGCCATTGAGGCGTCGCCCCCGCCTCAGAGAGCACGAGTAATAATAATAAGGATGGCATTTGCTCAGTGCTTACTATGTGCAAAGCACTGTTCTAAGCGCTGGGGCGATACAAGGTGATCAGGTTGCCCCACGGGCTCACAGTTTTAATCCCCATTTTACAGATGAGGGAACTGAGGCCCAGAGAAGCGAAGTGACCTGCCCCAAGTCACACAGCTGACAAGCGGCAGAGCTGGGATTAGAACCCATGACCTCTGACTCTCAAGCCCGGGCTCTTGAGCCACGCTGCTTCTCTTATTGAGCGCTTATTGTGTGCAGAGCACTGGACTAAGCGCTGGGGAGGGTACCCTATAAGAACAAACAGACATATGTTATGAACTTAACAAATGCCCCGATCATCTTTTAATAATAATAATAACAATATAATAATGATGATGGTATTTGTTAAGCGCTTACTATGTGCCAAGCACTGTTCTAAGCGCCGGGGTAGATACAAGGTAAACAGGTTGTCCCATTTGGGGCTCACAGTCTTCATCCCCATTTTAGAGATGAGGTAACTGAGGCACAGAGAAGTTAAGTGACTAGCCCACGGTCACACAGCTGACAAGTGGCAGAGGCGGAATTAGAACCCATGACCTCTTTCCACTAAGCCACGCTGCTTCATAGATAGGGAAAAAGGCAAAGTGTAAGGATATATACATAAGTTCTTAGTACAGTGCCTGGAACCTAGTAAGCACTTAACAAATACCATAATTATTATTATAAATGTTACGGGGCTGAGGGTGGGATGAAAAGCAAGTGCTTAAGAGATTCAGATTCAAGTGCATAGATGACACAGAAAGGAGAGTGGAGCAGTGTAGGTTAGTGGACAGAGCATGGGCCTAGGACTCAGAAGGACCTGGGTTCTAATCGCCAGTCTGCTACTTGTCTGTGTGACATTGGACAAGTCACTTCCCTTCTCTGTGCCTCAGTTACCGCATTTGTAAAATGGGGATTAAGAATGAGGCCCATGTGGGACATGGACTGTGTCCCTTAGTACAGTGCCTGGCACATAGTAAATGTTTAATAAATATTAAAAATACCACTGGAAAAAAATTAAGGTTCTTAGAGAAGGACTCTTGGAAGAGATGTGATTTTATGCTGACTTTGAAGGTGGGGTGACTGTGGACTATTGAGTATAAAAGGGGAGGGAGTTCCAGGCCAGAAAAGGTGAAAGATCACAGGCCTGGGAGTTCTAATCCTGGCTCTACCACTTGCCTGCTGGGTGACCTTGGGCAAGTCACAACTTCTCTATGCCTTGATTACCTTCTCTGTAAAATGGGGATCAAGACTGTGATTCCCACATAGGTCAAGGACTCTGTCCAAACTGATGAGCTTGTACCTACCCCAGCTTTTAGTACAGTGACTAGCTCATAGTGCTTAACAAGTACCATTTTTTAAAAAGTGGGCAAGGCGTCAGTCGTGAACTAGACAAGATCAAGGTACGGTGAGTAGGCTGGCAGTAGTTCCTCATAATTTCTTCATTGATTAATTTGGAGAATACATATTGGCATTTGTTCCTCAGCACACTAGCTTCATCCCAGCAACTCTTCATGCTTTGCAAAAGTCATGTTGAGGCGGGCAATTGTTTCAGGAGAAAATTAAGTGATTAGGAGAAAGTTGATTGAAAATAATTCAAGCAGTACATAATTTTTATCATAGTGGGTGAAATTTGAGAAGGCTGTGGAAAATTAAAAACCTTAAATTTTCTTATGGCTGAAATTTGAAATGAACTACTGTATTTGTTTCTCTGGCAGATCCCTGACTGCTCAGTGTAAAAACCATTTCTAATAATAAATTTTAAATTCTTGCAATTAGTTCCCTTTGCAATGCCAGTGAGGGATTGATAATAGGGTTGTACCACTCTCCTGCCACTGAATAAAACAGCATTCCTGGCAGAGTCTATTGCATTAAGCCGGTCAGGGTCACACTGTGGTACCCATTTTCTTCTCATTCCAATACTTCTTATCCAAATTATGTAAAAAAATAACAGTTTATAACAATGATATGCATTTACTTATGAAAAGTGTTTCATGGATTTCCCCTCCCTTCCTCTCTTTTCATACTACCATCTCCCTGACTTAAACCTGTACCATAGCATCATGTTGTTTTGGAAGGTGACATTTTTGATTTTCAGGGCCTAGGCAGTCTGAGTTTCACTGTATCTTTAAATTGAGAATTCTGTCCTGGCTTGTGTATTTCCTCCTCAGTTCACCATGCAGCACTCCTTGGCTAGTGGGCTCTAGGAGACTCAGACTAAGGGAGAAAGAGACTGAGAGAGAGAGGGGTAGAGAGAACAGGCAACCCATTGTCTCAAAAGAAGATAAAAAAGTGACTTTCACTTGCCAGTTAAAGACCTGGAAAACCAACACAAATCTCCCAGACAAGCCTCCCCTCCCTCCTTGTAACACCTGAGGAGCTTAAAGGAGGCAGACAAGAATCTAGGGAAGGATTCAAGTAGCCTTAATAATCAATCAACAGTACTTTTGTATTCAGTACTTAGGAGAGTTCAATAGGATTAGTAGACAGAATCCCTGCCCTCAAGGAATTTACAGTCTAATGAGGTGGTGGTGGTTGTGGGTGGAGGAGGCAAGTAAACTAAAATACACTAAAAGTAAACTAAAGTACACTGAAAATAGACTAAGGAGGAAGCACATGAGTTCTGTGGGAAATTGAAAGTATTTAAGGAGACAGTTTCAGCTGCTGCAGTGGAGTGGCATTTGGGGGATTCAAGGGGAGATTAGATATTAATTGGGAGAGACCTCCAGGAGGTGCTGAGATTTCAAAGGGGCTTTGAAGATGAAGCCGAATCCAGGAAGAGTTGGGGATCTTCAAGAAACAGATGCCCCAGTCATCTCAGTCTACAAGCCTCTTTAGTCAATCAACCAATGGCATTTATTGAGTGCTTAAAGTATGCAGAGCCGTGTATTTAGCGCTTAGGAGAGTACAATACAGTAGAATTGGTAGACACTTTCCCCGCTCATTGTGGGCACGGATTGCCTCTTCTTATTGCTGTATCATATTTTCCCAAGCACTTAGTACAATGCTCTGCACATAGTAAGTGCTCAATAAATACGATACAATGAATGAATCTTACACCAAGACCTGACCCATGGAAGGAAGGTCCAAGGGCTGGACACTGAGTGGAGAACCAGGTGGGTGCAGCCTAATTGAGTCAGAAGGACCTAGGTTCTAATCCCCCCTCCACTACTTGTCTGCTGTGTGATCTTGGGCAAGTTACTTCTCTGTGCCTCAGCTTCTCCATCTGTAAGCCCCATGTGGAACAGGGACTGTGTGATTAGCTTGTATCTACCCCAGCGTTTAGAGCAGTGCTTGACACATAGTAAGCACTTACCAAATACCAAATGTATAGTCATAGTAGAGGGCTTAAGGGATTGCTTGAAGGATTGTGTTTCTTCAGCCCAGGGGATGAAGACAGGCTCAGGTGGAGCCTGTCCTTGTGATTGATTGGCCAGGTGCTTGAGTTCAGTAGGATCCGTAGCATAACAGAGCTTCTTAAATACCTCGAAATGTTCACTAATAGCAGATTTTCCAGAATCCTCATGTCTTTGAGGCCCTAATAATACCTCACCCTTTAGCTACTTAATACTACTACTAATAATTAGTATTTAAGTGCTTACTCTGTGCCAAGCACTGAACTTAACCTTAGGAGGATTCCATACCAGTTTTTTCTGGCTCACTGGCACATAAAGACTGAAAAAAACCCTCTTGGGTTGAGCTAGTATAGATGGGCAGGGACTTTTTTTTTTTACCACATGTGTGGGTTCTTGTGCGTTTGTGTCTCCTGACTACCCAGGAATCAGTCAATCAATCATTTGCATTTATTGAGGGCTCATTGTGATTAAAACACTGTACTAAGTGGTTGGGAGAGTACAATATAACAGAATTGGTAGACTTGTTCCTTGCCCACAGTGAACTTGCAGTTGACTGATATGGACATAAGTGCTGTGAGGCTGAGGGAGGGGTGAATAAAGGGAGCAAATTCAAATGTAAGAGCATCATAGAAGTGAGTGGGAGAAGAGGAAATGAGGGGAAGGCCTTTTGGAGCAGATGTGCCTTCAATAAGGCTTTGAAGTGGGGAGAGTGATCATCAGTCAGATATAAACAGGGAGGACTACCCTCTTCATGTCCATATCTCAGGAACCCCAAAACTGGCACATTCATCAATTGTGAGCCCCATTAGGGACAAGGTCTCTGCCTAATTCTCACATATACTCTTTCCCAGCACTTAATACAGTGCTCGGCATACAGTAAACACTTAATAAATACTATTACTACTATATGCCAGGTCAAGGCTCCAGTGAAGTAGGGGCTGGATAGTGAGTCTAGTGGTAATTTATGTCTTCCTATCTCCCCTATCAGATTGTAAGCTCCTTGAGGGCAGAGAACATGCTTCACTTTTGATTGTTACACTCTCCCAAGTACTTGGATCAGCATTTTGCACTTGATAAATGCAGCTGATGAATTGATTGGTGGCAGTCAAATCACATGATCCCTTCAGCCCAGCACGGTTTTAGATTGTTGGCAACCACAAAGGTTGCCCAGAGCCACTACTCTGGCTTGGCCATAACAATCATGGCCCGTGAACTAAATCTTTAGACACAGCACAATCCTAAAGTTTATTTGAAGATCCTTTCCCTGCATGCAGAGTTTGACCTTTAGAGGAAAATAAAGAGTCATTCATCTAGGGACTGAGAGAACTCAGAACCAGTCAAACTCTTCCCACCATGCAGTGTTTATTTTTCATCCCTCCTTTCTGAAAGGCCTTATGTCTTATAAAACTTATAAAGGTATTTAAAAATGATTTCTCCCTAGTCTGTGAAACTGCATTGTGCTACATGCTGGCAGGGGTGGTCAATACTCACATTTTATGCTCCGTCCACTACGTAGGATTTGGGAATATGGAATTAGGGGAGGTGGAAGGAAAGCCAAAATTCTGCACTCCAGAATGTCTATTCCGATCCTTCAGCTCTGTGTTATTACCAGTTCCACTTAGGAGACCTGTGTCTGCTTAGATTAACTTCAGAATTATGGTAGAAAGAGACATGGTTACAAAGAAATGGCATTAGGCTTTTATTCATTCTTTAACCAAGAGTATCTGTTGAGTACTTTCTGTGTGCTCAGAATAATGATCATAATAATAATAATAATAATGTTGGTATTTGTGCCAAGCTTACTATGTGCCAAGTTCTATTCTAAGCTCTGGGGTAGATACAAGGTAATCAGGTTGTCCCACGTGGGGCTCACAATCTTAATCCCTATTTTACAGATGGGGTAACAGAGGCCCAGAGAAGTGAAGTGACTCACTGAAAGTCACACAGCTGATAAGTGGCAGAGCTGGGAATAGAACCCACGACCCCTGACTCCCAAGCCCATGCTCTTGCCACTAAGCCATGCTGCTTCTCTAGAACTGTACTAAGCAGACAATAGCATTATTTGACCTGGTGGTCCCTTTCCTGTCTTTGGTGAGATGATTCCCAGACTGAGACCCCCTTATCCTCTTCTCCTCCTCCCCTCCCCATCGCCCCGACTCCCCTCCCTGCTCCATAGCACTTGTATATCTATGTACGTATTTATTATTCTATATATTTTATTATTGAGGTATATATATCTATAATTCTATTTATTTATATTGATGCTATTGATGCCTGTCTCCTTGTTTTGTTTTGTTGTCTGTCTCTCCCTTCTAGACTGTGAACCCACTGTTGAGTAGGGATTGTCTTTATTTGTTGCCAAATTGTACTTTCCAAGTGCTTAGTACAGTGCTCTGCACACAGTAAGCGCTGAATAAATACGATGGAATGAATGAATGATTCCAAATTCTCCCCGTTAGAATTGCAGGAATGACAGTCAGACCTGGACACCCCACAAACCTGGCTTCATTGGAACTGGTATCATCAGAACCCTGTCCTGAGCCCTTGGTGAACATTCTCAAGAAGTAAGTAATATGATTAGATCGTTAGCCCCATTAGAGCAGGAAACAGAAAAATTGGTAAATATACCATAATTAAGAGTGAGAGTCAAGATATAATGGGCACAAACAAATGTTCAATTGGAAGAGCATAGTTCTGAGAGTCAAGAGACATGGGTTTCCATATGGCCTTTGTCTGCTGTATATGCTTGGACAAGTCAATAGACCTTTTTTATGGTATTTGTTAATTGCTTAATATGTGCTAGGCACTGCACTACATGCTGGGGAAGATAAAAGATCATTTGGTTGGTCATAGTCATTATATCATGTAGGGTTCACAGTCTTAATCCCCATTTTAAAATGAGGTGCCTGATGTCCAGAGAAATTAAGTGACTTGCCCACTGTCACACAGCAGACAAATTGGCAGAGCCATGGTTAGAACCCAGGTCTTTCTGACTCTCAGGCTCAAGCTCTATCCTTTAGAACACCCTCCTTCTCAATGTCTCAGTTTCCTCACCTGTTAAATGTGGATTAAAAACCTGTTTTCCATCCCCCTTGGACTGTGAGGCCCATATGGGAGAGGAATTGGGTCTGATCTAATTGTTACATTGTATTAGTATTATTATGGTATTTAAGCACTTACTATACTATCCCAAGTGCTTAGTACAGTGTTTTGCACACAGTAAGCCCTCAATAAATATGATTGAATGAATGAATAAATTGTCTTGTGTCAGCTCGAGCACTTGGGCACTTTTCTTGGCCTGGAGTAAGTGCTGAAGGCACGCTCTTTGTATTATTGTTATTGAATGAATGAAATAAAAACGAAGGGGAAAACTGCAGCAGTCATCTGGACAGTTCTGGTAAAAAACCTAAACACTTCTACCTAACTCTCCCTGGCGAATCTCAGTTTTGTTTTCGATTGACTGTGGCTACCCCCTCAGTCGCCAAGCAGCGTGAGGGTTTCTCTGTAGCCATCTTGAGGTGGCCCACACTGGTCCACTTCCTGAATCCACTGATTGACAGGATGTGGCCTAGTCACACACCTTCCTTCCTCCTCTCCTTCACAGATCCATTCTCATCTTCCCCTCCTCTTCTGCCAGCCATTTCCCTTCAGGAGTCTCTTCTCCAGCCAAACTAATGAGGAGGCCCATAATTGATTAATTTATTCACTCAATTGTATTTACTGAGCGCTTACTGTGTGCAGAGCACTGTACCAAGAGCTTGGGAGAGGACAATATAACAATCAACAGACACATTCCCTGCCCACAATGAGCTTACATAACAGCGCCTACTGTGCGCAGAGCACTGTACTAAGCACTTGGGAGAGGACAATATAACAATCATCAGACAGATTCCCTCCCACAAGGAGTTTACACAATGAGCTCCACAGCCCATAGCAGTGCTGCTGAGAGTTCTAAACTCAACAGGTCTCTTCCATTATCCCCTCACTTTCAATTACGATATTAATTGCTTACTATGTTCCAAGCACTGCACTAAGCCCTGAGGTAATAATACTGATTATGATGTTTATCATGTACTGACTTTGGGCTAAGTGCTCTGCTCAGCCCTGAGGTAATAATGACGGTAGCAATTATTAAGTGCTTATTTATATGCCAAGTCCGGGGGCTAAGTACCAGGGTAATAATAATTATTATGACTTTTATTATGTGCTGACTGTGGGCTAAGCACTCTGCTCAGCTCAGCCCAGCCCTGGGGTAATAATAATGACCATAGCAATCATTAAGTGCTTATTTATGTGCCAAGCACAGGGCTATGTGGCAGGGTAATACTGATAATTAGGGCATTCATCAAGTCTTACTATGTGCCAAGCACTGCATTAGGCCCCGAGGTAATAATAATAATTATGGTATTAACTATGTGCTGACTATGGGCTAAGCATTCTGCTCAACACTGATGTAATACTAATGATGGTAGCAATTATTAAGTGCTTATATGCCAAGCCCAGGGGCTAAGTGCTGTGTAGTAATGATAATTATGGCATTTATCAAGTGTTTTCTATGTGCCAACCACTGACAAGCCCTGGGAACCTCTGCCACCCTGCCACCACGTCACCCAGGTCTCTCATTCCCAAAATGCTCTGCTCCCGTGGGCCACTAGAGAGTGCTTGGCACATAGTGAGCGCTTAACAAGTACCATAATCATCATCAGCAGCAGCATTAGTAGTGGACAGCCACTATGGATTTTAGGAATTTTAGAGGCCTTGTTTGTGACCAGCCACTGATGACCTGGACAGCAGAACCCTGAAGCTCTTACTAGTCCCCTTTTCCACTTACTCTTCATACTCTGAGATCTACCTCCTATGTTGATTTTGCATTCTCCTATTTTTGTTATCCTGCTGTATTTGTTAAGTGATTGCTATGTGCCAGGTGCTGTTCTAAGCACTGGGGTAGACACAAGATCATCAGGTTGGACACAGTCCATGTCCCACATGGGGCTCTGAGTCATAATCTCCAATTTACAAATGAGGTAATTGAGGTCCAGAGAAGTGGAGTGACTTGCCCAAGGTCACACAGACAAGTGGCAGAACTGGGACCGGAATCCAGGTCCTTCTGCCTCGCAGGCCCGGGCTCTATCCAGTAGGCCATGCTGCTTCTCTTTGCTGCTTTTTCCTCTTTTCTCTGTCACCAACCCCCTCCCCTCCTTATTCTCAGACTGTGAGTCTCTGGAGGACCAGGGACCCTGACTTTCTCTCACATGAGGATCTTCCCAAATGCTTAGCACAGTGTGGCACACTCAGTAGGGTACTCAATAAATACAGCATTCTATGTTTTCCCTAATCTTCTGTATGTACTCAATAACTACCACCGATTGATTGATTCCTCCCCATAATAACCCCTTCCCTACTCACTACAGGTGCCTACAAGCCAACTCACCCTTCAAAAGACCCTTCCAACTGTAACCAAGCTGCCCTGGTGAAAGGGAGGGCCCTGCAGGTGACAAAAGAAAACATACCTGCATGCCTGAAAGCTAAGGCATTAATCCAGACACGCCCATCACCTGCCCCTGAGTTCTTCCTTGTCTGCTCTCCAAAATTCCATGATCTGGGTCAGTTGCCTGCCATAATTTTTTTTTTAAATGATATTTGTTAAGCACTTAGTACATGCCAGGCACTGTATGTGGTGTAGTTATAAGATAGGTTGGACATAATCCATGTCCTACATGGGGCTTACAGTCTTAATTCCCATTTTACAGATAAGGTAATTGAGGCATAGAGAAGTGAAGTGACTTGTTCAAGGTCACACAGCAGACAAGTGGCAGAGCTGGGATTAGAACCCAAGTCCTTGTTTGTGGAATTTGTTAAACACTTACTATGTACCAGGCACGGTACTAAGTACTGGGGTAGAGAAAGTTAGTCAGGTTGGACACAGTCTGTGTCCCACATGAGGCTCACTGTCTTAATTCTCATTTTACAGATGAGGCAACTGAGGCCCAGAGAATTGAAGTGACTTGCCCAAAAGTGGAGGCAGGATATAGAATCTAGGTCCTCTGACTCTCAGGCCTGGGCTCTTTCCTCTAGACCACACTGCTTCCCATAGAAGAATAAAAAGTGCTTAAGGGATATAGACCCAAGGGCACTGTTGAAAGAAGAAACAGCAAATAGGTTGGGGCAAATGTAAAGTTAGTCAGGGAAGGCTTCTTGGAAGAGAAATTTCAATTGATAAAGGGAGTGCATCAATGATTCACTAGCCGAGAGTCATTGTGATGTCTCCTCTTTCTTTTAAATATCGTGTCCACCAAATCTGTGGTTTTCTCCCATGCCTCTAGAAAGTTCTCCTAACAGATAGGTGCTCAGCAAATGCTACTGAATATATTACAACATTCAGCTGGGTGTTGTACTCTACCAAGCACTTAGTGCCGTGTTCTGCTCACAATAAATGCTCAATAAATCCAACTGACTGCTGAACCAGTTCCATAAACCACTGATTGTGACTCTTTCTGTGCACTATCTCTCTCTCTCCCCCGCCCCTGTCTTTCCCCCCACCCTTCCTTCCCAGCCGTAAAAAAAGATTGTCCTGATACCACAGGTGTTTTAGTTTTCAGTTATCACATCCTATAGATCTGAGGCCTCTTCACTCTCCACCTCTACTCCCCACCCTCCCTCATCCTCTATAGCCCCTTAGAAACAAGTTACCTCTTTCAGGTTGGTGTTTGCCTGCATTAATATAGAAAATGGTGGAAAAATGTTCCAAACCTAAGAGCTTTTCATGTTTAAAACATACATGTTCAGTGGAAGCAGCTTGGCCTAATGGAGAGAGCATGGGTCAGGGAGTCTGAGGACCAGGGTTCTAATCCTTGCTCCCACCTGCTACGTGCTACGAGATGGTGGGCTAGTCACTTCACTTCTCTGGGTCTCAGTTACCTGTAAAATGGAGATTCAAAAGGAAACAGATACAAGTGCACAGGCCACACAGATGGGAAAGGGAGTAGGGGAAAAGAGGGATTAATTGGGGAAGGTCTTCTGAAAGAGATGTGATTTTCATAAGGCTTTGAAGGTGGGAAGAGCTTTTGTCCATCTTACATGGAGGGGGAGGGAATTCCAGGATAGTAGGAGGACATAGGCAAGGGGTCAGTGGGAAGATAGATGCGACTGAGGTAGAGAGAGTAAGTTGGCATTAGAGGAGCAAAGTGTTGGCTGGGCAGGATCCAAAAACTGAGATTGCTTATTGCAGGCAGGCAATGCTCTCTCTCAAACACTACCGTGCTCTGACCACAGTAAGCACTCAATAAAAACGATTGGTTGATATAATTAAATGTTGCCTTGATGTCTAGCGCAAAATTCATCCAAAAGAAGTTACCCAGAGATATCCCCACTGCATGGAAGGAGGGTCGAAAAACAGCAGGATCTTTAAACCTGATCCTCGATGATAGCCTAAGCTCCTTAAGGGCAGGGATTTGTCAACAACAACATTTGTTAAGCGCTTAGTACAGCGCTCAGAACCAAGTGCTCATTACAATCTACTGAACGAATGCTTCAATTCGGATTCAGATATATTCAGGACAAACCATGTACCCCTTATGAAAACAAACAAAAAAAACCTCTTGCCAAACCCACTCTCTGTAATGTTCCATATTGCTTGATAATAATAATAATAATAATAATGTTGGTATTTGTAAAGCGCTTACTATGTGCCAAGCACTGTTCTAAGCTCAGGGGTAGATACAGGGTCATCAGTTTGTCCCAAGTGAGGCTCACAGTCTTAATCCCCATTTTACAGCTGAAGTAACTGAGGCACCCAGAAGTTAAGTGACTTGCCCAAAGTCACACAGCTGGCAGGTGGTGGAGCCAGGATTAGAACCCATGACTTCTGACTCCTAAGCCTGTGCTCTTTCCACTGAGCCACCCTGAGTGCTTACTATGTGCAGAGCACTGTACTAGGCGCTTCGAATGTATTCAATCATTCAACAGTATTTATTGAGCGCTTACTATGTGCAGAGCACTGGACTAAGCGATTGGAATGTATTCATTCATTCAACAGTATTTATTGAGCGCTTACTATGTGCAGAGCACTGGACTAAGTTCTTGGAATGTATTCATTCATTCAACAGTATTTATTGAGCGCTTACTAGGTGCACAGCACTGGACTAAGCGCTTGGAATGTATTCATTCATTCAACAGTATTTATTGAGCGCTTACTATGTGCAGAGCACTGGGCTAAGCGCTTGGAATGCATTCATTCATTCATTCAATAGTATTTACTGAGCGCTTACTCTGTGCAGAGCACTGTACTAAGCGCTTGGAATGGACAATTGGGCAACAGATAGAGACCATCCCTGCCCAATGACGGGCTCACAGTCTAATCGGGGGAGACAGACAGACAAAATCCATTCTTTCATTCATTCATTCACAATAACAATGATAATAATAATAATGATGTTGGTATTTGTTAAGTGCTTCCTATGTGCAGAGCACTGTTCTAAGCGTTGGGGTAGATACAGGCTCATCAGGTTGTCCCATTTTAGGCTCACAGTTAATTCCCATTTTCAGATGAGGTAACTGAGGCACAGAGAAGTGAAGTAACTTGCCCACAGTCACTTAACATAATGATGACGATGGCATTTCTTAAGCAGTGGCTCCATGTAAAGAGCCCAAGCTTGGGAGTCAGAGGTCATAGGTTCTAATCCCAGCTCTGTCACTTGTCAGCTGGGTGACTTTGGGCAAATCACTTCACTTCTCTGGGCCTCAGTGACCTCATCTGGAAAATGGGGATTCAAACTGCGAGCCCAACGTGGGACAATCTGATCACCGTGCATCCCCGCCCCCCAGCGTTTAGAACAGTGCTTTGCACATAGTAAGCGCTTAACAAATACCATCATCATCATCATCATTAAGCGCTGGGGGTCATCGGGGTGTCCCCCGTGGGGCTCCCAGTCTTCATCCCCATTTTCCAGGTGAGGGAACTGAGGCCCAGAGACGTGGTGCAACTTGCCCAAGGTCACACAATGAACTTGCAGCCACCCCCCCCAGCGCTTAGTACAGTGCCTGGCACATAGTAAGCACTTAACAAATACCATCATTATTATTAGTACAGTGCCTGACACACGATAAGCGTTTAAGAAATACCATCATTATTCTAGGGCACTGCTTGGAACATAGTAAGCGGTTAAGAAATATCATCATTATTCTAGGGCACTGCTTGGAACATAGTAAGCGGTTAAGAAATACCATCATTATTCTAGGGCACTGCTTGGAACATAGTAAGAGCTTAAGAAATACCATCATTATTATAGGGCACTGTATGGAACACAATAAGGGCTTAAGAAATATCATCATTATTATAGTATAGTGCCTGGCACAAAGGAGGTGCTTAAAAAATACCATCATTATTATAAGACAGTGCCTGGCATATAGTAGGCGCTTAATAAATACCATCATTATTCTAGTACAGTGCCTGGCACAAGGGAAGTGCTTAACAAATGCCATCATAGTTATCAGTGCAGTGCCTGGCACATGGTAAGCGCTTAACAAATACCATCATAGTTATTAGTGCAGTGCCTGGCACATGGTAAGCGCTTAACAAATACCATCATAGTTATTAGTGCAGTGCCTAGCACATGGTAAGCGCTTAACAAATACCATCATCATTATAGTGCAGTGCCTGGCACATAGTAAGCGCTTAACAAATACCATCATTATTATTAGTACACTGCCTGACACATAGTGAGTGCTGAACAAATACCATCATTATTCTAGTACAGTGCCTGGCCCACGGTAAGCGCTGAACAGATACCATTGACTTGCCCATGGTCGCCCAGCTGCCAAGTGGCGGAGGCGGGATTAGAACCCATGACCGAGCGCGGCCCCTTCCCCCGGAGCCCCGCGCTCCCGCCATTCCCTCAGGGAAGCCGCCTCAAGAGGGGAGGGGAGGGCGGCCATCCCTCCCTCCTTCCCTCTCTTCCGGTCCGTTTTGGGTCGTACCTGTTCTCCCTGCGAGTCCCCTGGGGCGGGGCCCGGCCCTTTGCAGTGGAGATGGCGCTTTCCTGCCGGGCCCGCGGCGGCGGAGGAGGCGAAGAAGGAACCTTTCACATAAGCATATGAGACCACTGATTTTTAGCAGTGCTAATCCATGAACCAATAAATCCTTCCCCCAATCCCACTCATCTCATTCCACTTCTCAGCATAGGACTGAGCAATAATGTTGGTATTTGCTAAGCGCTTACTATGTGCAGAGCACTGTTCTAAGCGCTGAGGTAGACATAGGGGAATCAGGTTGCCCCACGTGGGGCTCACAGTCTTCATCCCCATTTTACAGATGAGGGAACTGAGGCACAGAGAAGTGAAGTGACTCGCCCACGGTCACACAGCTGACAAGTGGCAGAGCTGGGATTCCAACTCATGACCTCTGACTCCAAAGCCCGGGCTCTTTCCACTGAGCCACGCTGCTTCTCTAAGCAGAGCAAGGCAGAGAAGGTGCAGATTACTAAGGCTTGATTAATTTCAGAGACTAGCCTACAGGAGATTTCCATGTCAGTCGTGAAGTATTAAAATGAACAATTAAAACTGCGAGTAGTGTCAAAATAAGAAGCCAGAAACTTCTCATCTCCTCTTCAATTCCTTGAGGGGGAGGGGGCAAAGAGGGGAAATCCACCACAATGGGAAAGGGTCTCAACTATTAGAGCAGATAAGGGAGACTTTTCCCTTTAACTACAACCACACTTCTCAAATCAATCAATGGTATTTACGGAGCACTTCCTGTGGCCTATCTACTAGGCCACACTGCTTCTCTATAATGTCATTTCCTTTCTCTGATCTTTTTTAGAGACTTTTCCATTATTACCTTCTGTCTTTGCAATCGCTTCATCACAAGGTTTGACTCTCAATAATAATAATAATGGAAACAGCGTGGCTCAGTGGAAAGAGCCTGGGCTTGGGAGTCAGAGGTCATGGGTTCGAGTCCTGGCTCCGCCACTTGTCAGCTGTGTGACTGTGGGCAAGTCTCTTATCTGGGCCTCAGTTCCCTCATCTGTAAAATGGGAATTAACTGTGAGCCTCACATGGGACAACTTGATTACCCTGTATCTACCTCAGCGTTTGGAACAGTGTCCTGCACATAGTAAGGACTTAACAAATACCAGCATTATTATTATGGTATTTGTTTAGCACTTACTATATGCCAGACACTGTACTAGGCACTGGGGTGGATATAAGCAAATCAGGTCGGACACAGTCCCTGTCCCCACATGGAGCTTACAGTCTCAATCCCCATTTTACAGATCAGGTAACTGAGGCACAAATAAGTGAAACGACTTGCCCAAGGTCACAGAGAAGTGGCAGAGCCAGGATTAGAACACATAACCTTCTGACTCCCAGGCTGGGCTCTATCCAATATGCCATGCTGCTTCTCATAGGAACTAAGATAGGAAACATCATCAAATCAAAATAGAGACAAGTCTCCCAAGATGCTATGGAAACATAATTTACCTACTAAGTCATATTTGTTCCTTGCCGATTTGGTTAATTTCCATTTTACTTCAGCAAGAATTTGGAGGGCTGGCTCTTTTTGCTATTTTGAGAAACATGGTATTAGATAATCACATTAACAAATTAGGCATTTGGCCCCATGTCAGTTGACCCAACCTGGAGAAACAAAGATTCAGGAATGTGTGAATAGTCAGCATGTTGGTGCCAGTAAACGGTTATTTTCCAAAGGCAGAATCAATCAATCAATTGTATTGATTAAGCACTTACCATGATCGGAGCACTGTACTAAGCGCTTGAGAAAGTACAATATAACACAGTTGATGGACACATTTTCGGACCACAAGGTGCTTGCTGTCTAGACGAGAAGACAGACATCGGGATATGTATCTAAGTCCTGTAGGGTTGAGGGTGGGGTGAATAAAGGCTGCAAACCCAAATGCAAGGGCAACTGAGAAGGAAGTGGGAGAAGAGGAAATGAGGGCTTCGTCGGGGAAAGTCTCTTGGAGGAGATGGGCCTTCAATGGGGCTTTGTTGGTGGGGACACATTAATCAGGTCGGACACAGTCCCTTTCCCACACAGGGCTCACAGTCCAAGTAGGAGAGAGAATGGGTACCGAATTCCCATTTTACAGTTGAGGAAACCAAGCCATAGAGAAGTGAAGTGACCTGCCCAAGTTCACACAGAAGGCGAGGAGTGAAGCAGGAATTAGAACCCAGATCCTCTGACTCCTACACCTGTGCTTTTGCCACTAGGCCACACTGCTTCCCTAGGTTGTATCTGAACTCCAGTGAACACTTGTATAGCAGCAATTTGGGGGTCTCCGTCCATCTGTAGATCAAGCAGTGTGTAAGAAAGATGATTTCGAACAGGACACGGAAAACAGAGAGAACTCATGCTTTAATAGACACTGAAATCACAAAGAAACAAGGCAAAATGCCTTAGCAAATTCAATAAAAATATGAAATCTTTTTACATGGTAAATTTCATAATATAAAAAGTTGGATGCTGCCTGGAAACACAGAGTGTAATTTACAAAAGAGTCCGTGTAGGCCAAACCTGGCTAAACTGCATACGAGGGGAGGGGGTGCATACAATGGGAAACGCTTCTAGAGAAGTGTTGTAGTTGAGCAATCATCCTTGAGTTAAGCTGTGGGAAGGATCTCTGCAAAACTACAGGTACAGTCTGTTTGGACAAAACCGCAAAATGAAATGAATGGAGAGGATTCAAACTTCCACTTTTCACCTACTTACTACACACTCCCCAGGTGACTGAGGGGTGATTTGCCCAGTCTGAATTCAACAGACCAATGCTATTATTCTCCAAAGAAACCTGCAGGCTTCATGCGGGCCTGTTAGGTAGGGAGACATATCATACAGGTAATCCTACTTACAATGACCTCTAAGGGACAGGAGCCGGGCATACAATCCCTCAAACCAAGCGCTTTGCAGAGTGTAGCGCTACTTGCGATGGCTCCTTTAAATCAGGTAATTCGGGGAGACCTGTGGCATCTTCAGAAACTCTACCATGTCACCAGTTAATGAAACCACAAAATCAGGATGACATTTAAGACTCCAAGATGCTGTTTGGACCCTTAATTTAATTCAAGCTCACAATCATAGAATACTTTGCTGTGGTTGTAATCTAAAAAAAATATTCCGAGTAAACGGGATGAAAATACATTCTATTACCTGGCTGTGGTGAATGAACATGATGTGTGTGTCGGACTAGAATGGTGTTTATTGCTTGTTGAATCAAATGGATGTAATGTGCTGTCTGCACAAGTACAAGTTTCAGTTTCCAGGATGAAATGATGGGTGGGGCCAATAAATGTTACTGATTAGGCCAAATGGCAAGGAACCAGACAGAACACATGAGGCACAAGAGGGAAGAAAGCTCATTTTTTCTTGTATATATTTTCCACCAAATCTGGGATTCACTCTTAATGAAGGTTCAGCTGGCCCACTCAAAGAGCAAGGTCCATGGACCATGTTGGATTTAGTCACCCCAATGCTCAAGGATGTTTACTGAGTTTCAAGCTCTCTCTGAAGGCCAGTGAAAACTCCACCATCCATGGCTCCACCTCATACAACTATAGAAACACAGAATGCAGAAAGGATAAACATCATCATCATTCTCGAAGGACTCCATCATCTTCCTCATTCCTTTGAAAAATGTCCATATTTGACACGATCTGAATTGCATTTTATTTAGTGCCTAATCAAATCTGATCAGTTCTATTAGCCATCCCTATTCGGACAATGTCCCTGGGGTGAAATACCTAAGAGTAAAACCTAGAAAAGGCATATGGATCCCTGATTTTACAGAATAATTTGGAAATTGTCTCTAATTGTATTTCTAGTTGAAGTTGTCCACAGAGCAGAATTCAGATGGCCAGTTTTAGTTTCTGTGCATAAAAGAACCCACACAGATCGACCAGCCTGGAAACAGATCTGGTTCCACACTCTTGTTGAAATGCCTATGGCTGAATGCTGACAGCCATACAATGAATCCCAGAGCATTGTTTCCATTGGAAACAGGTGGGGCAGTCTTGTACCTGAGGGCAGATTCTTACCTGGCCATGGGGGGATCTACTAACCTTTATTCTGATGCTCTGTTGAGGATATCTGGGGTCAAGTGCTTGTACGGAAAACTCAAAGGAAATCAATAATCCTTCCTCACCAGTTTATTTCTGCTTTTCTGTGTGGCCTCATCTCTCGCTGAAGCAGGAAATACAGCTCTTATTTTGTCCATTTTTTAAAGGTATTTGTTAAGCACTTGCACCGTGCCAGGTACTCTACTAAATGCTGGGGTAGATACAAGCTAATCTGATTGGACACAGTTCACATTCCTTATGGGGCTCACAGGCTCAATCCCTATTTAACACATAACAGAACTGAGGCATAGAGAAGTGAGGTGACTTGCCCTCGGTCATACAGAAGACAAATGGTGGAGCCAGAATTAGAACCCAGATCCTGTGACTCTGAGGCCCATGCTTTAACCACTAGGCAACAACACTTCTCAATGGTGCTTTCTTTTTAATTACTTACTCTATGTGATTGCTGTACTCTCCCAAGCGCTTAGTACAGTGCATCGCACACAGTAAGTGTTCAACAAATACCACTGATTGATTGATTAAAAGACCTGCCCATCAATCTCATGTATCTCTGATGGAGCTGAAAAAGTATATCCACCTCCATCTGCGAGACACATATATATATATGTGTGTATATATATATAACCTTACATGCATACATATTTAAACTTCTCCTTGTGGTGAGGTTTTCCAGTGCTGATTGGAACCAGCATTTTAAATGTTTTCATTTACTGAGAGGGATATTCTCGTGGTAGATGCGAAAAATGATACAAACAATGGTCAGGAGGAGAATTTAAAATGATTATTATTATCTGGCACTTTTTCTGGCACCGTTCTCTGGCAGATTTTCCCGCTCATCAAACATGAATCAGGTAAATCCATCACTGAGATGGATAAAATGAGGCACAGAGAGGTTAAGTGGCTTGTTCAAGGTCATAAAGTGATTTAGTGCTAGAAGCCAAAACAGTGCCCGGGTGTCCTACCTCAGTGTTCGAAGCCAATCAGCACACTCTCCAGCCCTCATAATTAAGATTGAACTCTGATTAGGTTGTTCAAAAGTGTGCAATGAAAACACAAAAAATGCTGTTTGAATTTTTACTTGGGAAATTCCTGCCATTGGTTCATTTCAATTTTCCATCCAATCACGGTACAAACTGTGACTTGGTCGATTTAATTTCCTTTAATCAAGTGGAAATGTAACAGGGTCTCTGTTGTCCCTAACCTTCTGACCTTCTCTAGGAACTGATGACCAAGATGAGTCTTCTCAGCCACAGAAACCACCCTATCCCCCTCTTTTCTGATGGGTACTTGTGGTGCTGCAGATCGAAACGTAGAGAGCTGCAAAGTTCACATGGAATTTAGGGCCTCGTCGTTGCGAGGACTGAGGCAGGACCATGGCCAAAGCTGGAAAGTGGTCCCCTAAACTTCTTACTGAGCATATGTGTCTGAACAAAACCAAAACCCCAATGTCCACGCCATTTCCCCCTTTGGGTTTCAAAGGCTTATTTTGTGATTTGAAGAAAGCTTTCCCAACAAAATGCCCAAGCAGCCTTCAACATTCACAGCCCTACTCCTTTTTTAATCTCCAATGACCTCACAGCTCTGTGTGGACAAACAATGCGGAGGGGAGAGAGGAGCCTCGAGCTCCATAGTTTAGTAAAGTTGGAAGACATCTGGTTTTGTAGATCGCAGGTACGATAACCTGGGTAAGATTATTTCAGTGTCTGCCTCCCGCAGCCAGGTGGTAAGGTCCTTGAGAGCCGGTTTGTAGCTGCTGTCACTATTGTACTCTCCTAAGCACTCAGTACAGTGCTCGGCACTTGGTAATCGTTCAGTAAAGACTACTAGGATTGGGTGAGCTTGTCCGTGGGTGGAGTGGAATCTTCTAGAATCTCCTCAGCTAGAAAGGGGCCGGACAGACTTGGAATTATGGACAGGGACGGAAGCATTAAGCTGCTAGGAAAGAGGTGAAGCCCTTGAACGTTTTGTCCCGATTATATCCAATAAATCCTAGAACATTTTTTTTTTGCTTACAACTTAACTGATTCGTTCCCCAAACTTGGCTAAGTGGCTATTCATGTATGAATATTCAAAGTTTGATATTTTGAAAAAATGTTTTTCTTTTCAAAAGAAAAGTGCTCTATAAATGTTAAATATTATTATTAATAATACAACCAAGCCATTTAGAGTTATCCAAGAACAAAACAAGTCAAGAATAGTTTAAAAGCAGAGAACTTGCATTTTAAAAATCACATTTGCATAGCTCCAAAATGAGGGGGGATGCATTTTGCTCAAACTTTTTTTTTTAAGGAAATTCAAGTTTGTCTGAGAGTGGGGCCAAAAGGGACATTTTAGAGATAGTAATCACTGAAGAGAGTTCAGCATGGAAGCACTGTTTCAACCTGAATTATTGCATTGTTATTGATGTTACAATTGCATGAGACCAAAACTGCCATCATTGAATTAGAAATCATTGGCATTTTCTGACCAAAATTCTATTTTTGGCTAACGTCACAATTTCACGTAGGATTCATCTAAGAAAGGTTTCCTATGTACCACTTTGACCGGCACCTGAAAACTTAGAAAACTGTATTTGTTATTCTGTGTACAAAAGGTACTGCATATATACCTCCTAGCAAAATAGGTGAAAGTTTCCCCTCTCTTCTCCCAGCCCCCCACATCCACAAACAATTTGCGTATAAAAACCCCACGCTAGTCTCCCACCCGGGGATGAGAATCAGGGAGTTCGTGAGTCAATAATATTAATATTTGGTGAAAGGAGATGGAAAGACTCATTAAAGACCTCCTGGGCTGGGACCACCACAAACATCCTGGTTCTCGGTGAATCGGGCCCGAAGTCCACTTAAAAATGAACCAATGACACATCTGTCCGTCAGGGCTCGAATGCCCCGTTGGCTTAGGCCAACCTACTGCCATTCCGGGCCACGGTTGAACCTGGCCTTTGATCGTGGCTCGGCAGGGAATGCCGTAAGGTTTCGTCCCGGAAAAGAGGCAAGTGTGCGGGAGCGAGACCGAGACCCTCCCCCACCCCCCGTTTAGCATTACGGTTTCACCGGACCGGCAGGCAAAGAGACTTTAACACTTGGAGGAAGGGAAGAACCTTCCTGGTGACAGGAACTTGTAGCCGTTTCCAGAAGGCAGTCTCAGCGGCCGGCCAGCTCCAGGAGAAGCACCGGAGGCCGGGGAGGCAGACGTTGTCTGGCCGGTGGTCTCGGCGCGCCTGTGTCCGTTCGGGGGGTCTCTCGGCTGGGGGGCGGGACGCTCCTGCAAGGACAGCTCCTTGAGTTCGAGTCTGTCTGCCCCTTCCTCCTTCTTGCTGTGCCGAGGGGATAAATTGAGCAGACTGAGGACGTCTCTTTTGGAGGCAACGGCACCCGGGGCCCCGCGGAATATTTTCATGGGGCCTGAGGGGTGTTGGGGGGCACTCTGCCAAAACATCTTCAGGTTGTGGATGGCCTGCACCTTCTCGTCGATGGCTGCCATCTTTAACTTGTCTAGATCTGGGGCATCGGCCGGGCTGGACCGAGCCGACCCGGCCGAGGAGTAGGACAGGGCGGGGGACGGTGCGCTTCCTGCTGGCGACTGGTGCCCCGAGCTGGGCGACAGGTTCCTTGGCGACTTGGAGATATGAGCGCTGTATGGGGAACTGGGATACTTCAACTTGAAGGGAGGCTGATCGCCTGGCGAGCCGGGCGAGTCGCAGCTCGGCGATGGTTGGTCGCTGTGCGGGCCCGGGCCTTCCCTGCCAGACGTCTCGGAAGCGGCCGGGCTGTTGTAGCCCGAGCTGACCTTCTGCAGAGACGAGCTCCGAGTCGGGGGCTTCGGTTTGACGGAGACCGGGGACGCCTGGCCCTTCTGGCCAGAGGCAGCCGGTCTGCTGAAGGCGCTCGTTTCGGATGAACGGAACCCCGGGGCCCCGTTGGGCCCTGAGGCGCTGGGGTCTTCGGGGTTCCCTTTGCTCGTCTGGCTGCCACTCCTCTGGAGGCGCTCCACGGCAATTAGGTGACTCTGGGTCTCCTCCAGGATCTTCTGGGCCAACTCCTGGGGATCGAGCTTCGGGTTGTTTTCCTCCTGCGATTTGACCGTACTGTCCGTCTCCGTGCTGGATTGGTCGGACTCCCCGGTGTCAGAACTCGCCAGCTTCCCTACTTTCTGAAAAGGGGAGTTTGGACTGGGGATGAGTGTCATTTTGGCTGGAGAATTGGGGGTACTCACGCTCCCCTTGGAGCTGACAGACACTTTAATCCCCCTCCCGGCCCCAACTGGGGGCTGTTTGTGATCGGGGGAAAATCTCCCTTTCAACTTTTCTTGGTAAGTGGCCAAGGGCTCGTTGCTGATGATGGAGAACCCTTGGTATTCTTCTTCCTCTTTGTGGGCGGCGGCGCTGGTCTGTGGCGAGAACTGGCTCGGTGGAAGCGAAGGTCTCTGGGGGAAGGCATTCTTGGGTCTCTCGTAGTCCTGACGTCCTCTGAGCCCCACCCCGTCGGCCAGACTTTCTGGCTTGGAAGCAAAGCTCATGGAGGAAGCGATAGAACTCAGGCTGTAGACGGAGATGGCGTCAGACGCCGTGCTGTCCGGGCAGGTCGGGGAGAATGGGGGGTGTTGAAATCCCAGGGGTGCTGGGTTGGAAATGGACTGTGCAGATGCCAGGGACTCCAGGGACGAAGAACTGTCCAGGCTCAGCCGCTTGGGAAGTTCTGTAGAATCTAAATGAAAACAGAAATCAGTTATGTCCGATTGATCGATGAATCGGTGAAGCAGAGAAGCAGTGTGGCTTAGTGGATAAAGCATGGGTCTGGGAATCAGAAGGATCTGGGTTCTAATCCCAGCTCCATCACTTGTCTGCTGTGTGACCTGGGGCAAGTCACTTCACTTCTCAGGGCCTCATCTGTAAAATGGGGATTAAGAATGTAAGTCCCATGTGGGACAGGGACTGTGTCCAACCTGATTAGCTCGTATCTACCCCAGCGCTTAGAATAGTGCTTGACACAGAGTAAGCACTTAACAAATCTCTTCATCATCACTAGACCAAGAGTGAGGCTGTTGGCCAATTACACTGCATAAAGAAGGTGGTAAATTTAGATGGCTGTGGGTGTTCATCTAAGAAAAAAACATACATAGAGAAAATATATGAATAGCTAAATGGCTTTACGACAAAGCCCTAAGGGCCAGCTGGGGCCTGGAAATGCTGTTGGCCTATTCAGTTCAGGAATCTGCCACTTTCCTCCCTTCCTGCCCTCTTGGATCTAGGCCACTTGGCAAGAAGGCGCTGGAAACATTCTTTTCATGGTATTTGTTAAGCGTTTATTATGGGCCAAGCACTGTACTAAGCACTGGGGTAGATACAAGCTAATCAGGTTGAATCCAGTCTATGTCCCACATGGGGCTCACAGTCTTAATCCCCATTTACAGACAAGGGAAGCAAGGTCCAAAGAAGTGACATGACTTGCCCAACGTTTCCCAGCAGACAGGAGGCAGAGGCGGCATTAGAACCCATGACCTTCTGACTCCCAGGCCTGTGCTCTATCCACAAGGCTTCTCTATTAAGAAACTCCACTCTTAAGAGAGGAAATATTTTGTGGCTCCATCACTAACATGACACGGAAGACTAATGCAGGACAGCATGATAGTTAAGATATTAAGCCCTTTCTCTGTACTAGAAGACAGAGTAGATAAAAGATAAATCAGATTGGATACAGTCCTGGCCTTACATGAGGTTCACAGTCTAAAGGAGAATGGAGAACACGTACTTAATCCCCATTTTACAGATGAGGAAACTGAGGCCCAGAGAGTTAAGTGACTTGCCCATGGTCCACCAGCAGGCAGTGGCAGAGCCGGGACTAGAACTGGGCTCTTCTGAGTCTCAGATTTGGAGTCTTGCCAATGGGCCACACTGCCTCTTTATATCAAAATCTTTACAAGTACAGAGGAAGACCTGCTTGGATCAGCAAGCTAAGAATAATGCTTCCAGGATTCATTTTTTTTTATGGTATTTGTTAAGCGCTTACTATTTGCCAGGCACTATACTAAGTGCTGGGGTAGATACAAACTAATCAGGTTGGACATAATCCATGTCCCACCTGGGGCTCACAATCTTAATCTCCATTTTACACATTAGGTAACTGAGGCCCATGGTCACTTAGCAGACAAGTGATGGATTTGGGATTAGAATCCAGGAAATTAGAACCTTTATTCCCTCGGAGAAGAGAATTCAGCTGTTTCATCTGAAATTGGGAGGATTGGAGGAAGTAGAATGTATTTTTTAAGAACCCGCTCATCTCACCAGGATCTGCTTTAGGTAGAAGCCATGACACTGACTGAGGATCATGGCACATCATGGCACTGGTAAACCAGGGGACGATCTTACCAAAGAGAGACAGCAGAGACTGAAGAGCAAAGTGCATGGTCCTTCTATTAGCTTGTTTCCCAGTTTTCAGAATGACCTCTTCTTGGCCAACTTCACAGAGATCAAAACCTATAGGGAAAAGCAAAGCCAACATTGATTTTTGCTGGTGAAACAGTTCTGTGCCTTGCAAGGAGACATGCTGAAAAGGTTTGGTTTCCAGTTTCATCAGTCTGCATTAGGTCAAGCCAGCTAGGGGGGTGCCCTAGACAGGGCACTGTGAGGGTACCAATAAATCCAAAGACTAAGCATGCCAAAATATAGGAACGAATGCCAAAGAGTAAATGATGAGGAGGCAAATTTTCTTCAGAAATGCACAAATGCACAGTCCCCCCGCCCCCCAACTGGACCCTGGAGTAGGGGAGGGGACAAGCTGGGTTGTGGGACCCCTCCCCAATTCCCCTTCTTGAGACTGGACCATATCTGGCTCATGCTTGCTTCCATGGAGCAGGGCAGTGCTCTTCACTCCTGCTAAGCTCCCAAAAGCCCAGTCTCCTAGCCTCTAGTTCGGCCGGGCTGCTTTGGGCAGCAAGGACCTTCCAGGTTTGGAAGGGGCCAGGGAAATGGGGGCTGTGTTTGGGGTCTGGGACTGATCAGGGCTTGAGGATTCTAGGTTTTTTCTTTTTTTTAATGGTATTTTAAAGCGCTTATGATGTGCTGGGCACTGTACTAAGTGATGGGGTAGATAGAAGCTACTGTCTCTGGGTGAGTGCCCCAAGGGGGTGCATACCCAGAATCCTCTAGATGAGGCCCCACTGTTTACCCACTCAATCGTACTCCCAAATGGGTTCTCAGGTCCACCATAGGCACAGGGCCTAAGAGCAGGTTCTTGAGCCTAGTTAGTAGGGATAATAATAATTATGGTATTTGTTAAGCGCTTACTATATAGCAGGCACTGTACTTATCTCTGGATATTCTGTCTCCTCTCTGGCTTCATTTCCCCTTGAAATCCACAGCCATTGGAAGCCGTGATTTCAAGTTTCCCTCTGCCAACAAAAGCTGAGGAGAGGATGGGGCTCAATATTTGTATTTCGGTTCAATGGCTAGACAAGAAGAGGGATCATCTTAGCAGCTGAGCTAAACACAAAAACTACCCCCAGAGGTATCGAAGAAACTTCCAGATCTCTTGTCTCCAGTCAGTGCCCGAGCATAACACTATTCTACAGTAACGAGACAAGGGACAGAGGGAATCCCTAAGCAGACAGACTGCTTCAGAGCTTTACCTCAGCATTATGACTCATTTAAGAACAATAATGACATCCTGAACATGTAAAAACAAATCTCATAAACATAAACAGACTATTCTGAGACAGTCCAGCCAATATATATGACTAGGTAAGGAGCAGGAAGTAAAGGAAGAGGATGTTGAAGAACCACTGTACTTAGAGACATATATTTGCCAAGGATTGCATTGCCAGGTATGAATTTCAAATTTCGAGTGTAGAATTTTGAAAGTAAAACTTAGAACCTGGCATGCTGCATGGTTTCCAGCAAATTCTCAAAGTCCAAAAGGTTCTTGACAAAGTCCTGTGATTTTCCAAGGAAAAGCAAGAAAATAAGCAGCATGGTCTACTGGAAAGCACAGAGCTTGAGAGTTAGAGGACTTGGGTTTGTTTGTCTGCTCTGTGACCTTGGGCAAGTTACTTAACTTCTTTGTGCCTCAGTTTCCTCATCTGTAAGAAGGGGATCCAATACCTGGTCTCCCTCCTAATTAGACTGTAAGCCTCCTGTGGGACAGAGACTGTGTCTGATGGGGTTAACCTGTATCTCCCCCAGCGCTTAAAACATTGCTTGTTCCAAAGAATGCACTCAATTCATCTCTAGATGTTTGGCTCACTAACTGCAGGCCAATGAAGCCCCCTGCTCTAAACCCCCATGCACCTCAAGATTGGCATATGGAAAGTGTTGAATACAGATCCCCATTTATCAAATGAGCCAAGAATCTCAGCCTTTCATAGTTATTCATATTTACTGAGCACCTACTGAGCGTTTAACAAATACCATAATTAAAATGACTACAGAAAATACCCCAGCCTCTTGAATAATTTACAGAGCACCAGCACTGGGTGGGTGAGCACTGTGCCAGGTTAGGATGAAAAAACCAGAGTCAGAATAGAACAGAGCCAGAGGACCCGGGTTCTAATCCTGGTTCTGTGATTTATCTACTGTGTGGTCTTGGGCAAGTCACTTAGCTTTTCTGTGCTTCAGGTACCACACGTGTAAAATGGGGGTAAAATATCTGTTCTCCTTCTCAGACTGTAAGCCCCATGTGGGACAGGGACTGCCTCTGACTTGTTTATTTTGTATCTATCCCAGTGCTTAGAATAGTGCCTGGCACATACTAAGTGATTAATAAAATACCTTTAGAAAAACACAACCTAACAAATGCCACAATTATTATTCCTATTAGACGCACAGATTATAATGGGCAGAACCCTCCTATGAAACACCTCTCTCTGGTCTAATAATACACTGTACTAAGGTCAAGCACTGATTGCTGCTAAATATCCCAGTTCTTCTGTGCTGGTTGTTGTCAGCTGGTGGTGTTCTTCTGGCTTCAGAGGGTAATTAAATGGAGAAAAGGGTTTCTTGAAACACTCTCTAAAAGATTCTACTAATGAAGCAAAAGACTGTGGGTCCCCCTAGGATTTGGCCCCAGGTAGGAACTACCCAGAGCTCTAGTTGCTATGGGGATGTTTTCCATTCTGAACTAGAGAATAAACAGTCCATGAAATCTGGAAAACTGGGCCCTGAGGAGACCATACTGGCCTTTTTTTCACCACCGCTACACAAGCTGAATCTCTCTGGCTGAAAAGAAGAGGAGAACTGGACAATTACTGAGATAACCCAAGCAAAACCAGTTGCTTTAGTTTAAATTACTTGGCTGGATATTTTGAAGGAAGTCAATTCATCCAATAATTGAGCTTTGTTTCTCTGTTTCTCTTAGACTCAGTCTGAGTAAGGGGGCAGTCTCCTATGGTTGGGAAATCCTGTAGATCTCTAAATGTCTCAGTAACAACAACAATAATATTAACAATGGCATTTATTAGGTGCCATACACTGATCTTAGCACTGGGGTAGATTTCATTACAGTGAGATCAGACACCGTCCCTGTCCTACCTGGGGGCACCCAGTCTAAGAGGAAAGGAAAAAAGGCATTGAATCTCCATTTTACAAATGAGGAAACTGAGGTCCAGAGAAATATAAGTGACATTTCCAAGGTCACACAGCACTTGAACATCAGAGTTGGGACTCAAACCTGGGTCTCCTGGCTCACAGTCCTGTGCTCCTTCCACTAGACCACAGCGTCTCTCTGCCTGAAGTAGCCAAAGCAGTTCTAAACCTCGATGAGTACAGAGTAATCGGAAGGGTTGTGAAGAGAAACTCCTATGAGAAACTCTCAGATACGTGGGCAGTGAAGCTGTGGACTGTCTAATTGCTCCTTTGCTAACACCTGTGATAACTGGCCTGGTGGTGTTGTCATTTATGTGGGAATCAGACCTGCACCTTCAGCCTACTGAAGGGCATAGCCCAAGAAGGGAAAAATAATACTTTTTCAGTAGGGGAAATTTTATCTAGAGCCTACAGTGTAACCAGGTATGCAAGGATGAAAGAACTAATTCCCACTAAGGAGAAATCACCATTTTAGTTAGGAAGAAAACTTGGTATATCTTTCTTTTTTTTTCCAATGGCACTTCTTAAGCACTTACTGTGAGTCAAGCACTGTTCTAAGCACTGGAGCAGATATAAGTTAATCAGGTCAGACATAGTCCCTGCCCCACATGGGGCTCACATTCAAACAATCAGTCATATTTATTGAACACTTACTGTGTGCAGCACATAGTACTAGCTACTTGGAAGAGTACAATATAATAATGGTTGGTAGACATGTTCCCTGCCCACAGTGAGCTTACAGGCTAGATAGGGAGGCAGACAATAATATAAATGAATGGAATTTTGGATATGTACCTAAGTGCTGTGGGGATGAGTGAGGGGTGAATAAAGGGAGCAAAATCCAAGGGTAGGGATGATAAAGAAGGGAGTAGAGGAAATCAGGGCCTAGTCAGAGAAGGCCCTTGGAAGAGGTGTGCTTTCAGTAAGGTTTTGAAAGAGGGGAGAGTAATTGTCGGATACGAAGAGGGAAGGCAATCCAGGTCACAAAGCAGGCTGTGGGTGAGAAGTTGGTGGTGATATAGACGAGATCGAGGAACAGTGAATAGGTTGACATTAGAGGAAAGAAGTATGCAGGCTGGACTGTAGTAGGAAAGCAGCGAAGTAAGGTAGGAGGGGACAAGGGGATTGAGTATCTTAAAGCCGGAGGTAAGCAGTTTCTATTGATGCAGAGATATATGGGCAACCACTGCAAGTTCTTGATGAGTCTAAATAGCAGTCTATACTTAGTAGTAGAATCTTTCCAACTGACTGTAAGCCCGTCAATGGGCAGGGATTTCTCTGTTTCCAAATTGTACATTCCAAGCGCTTAGTGTAGTGCTCTGCACATAGTAAGTGCTCAGTAAATACTACTGAATGAATGCATGACTGTACATTTGACTGTAAGAATTGGTAAGACAAGGTCTGTGAGTCTTGCTTTTGTGTTACCTTCTAAGACTTAATGAGTGGCATTCAATAGGCACTGAATAAATATGCTTATTTCAGAGACCAGCATTATTAGAGATATTTGAGAGATTTACTTAATGAGTCTAGCATTTCATTTGATTAATGGGGATCTGTAATCAGGGACTGTTTAAATACCAATCTTGAGGTTCAAGGGGGAGTGGAGCAGGGGTGCTTCAACTGTCCCACATCGTTAGTGAACCAGGTATTTAGCTGATTGGCTTTATGCCTGGAAATCTGTTAACCAGAACATCCTGGGATGAATGAGGAGGGGGTGGGTAAGGAACTTGATTGCCATGACACATTCCAGCTTTGTACTTATCAGTAATTTATTTATTTATATTAATGTCTGTCTCTCTCTCTAGACTGTAAGTTCATTGCGGGCAGGGAATGGGTCTGTTTCTTGTTGTACTGTACTCTCCCAAGTGCTTAGTACAGTGCTCTGCACATGGTAAGTGCTCAAGAAATATGATTGATTCCAGCTGCTGGGCTGCACATGTAATCGTAATTGTAGTATTTGTTAAGTGGTTACTATGTGCCAATACATAAACAAACCTCTACTAGACTTAGAAGTCAGTTTAGAAACCCAAAGAGTGGAAATATCTTTGGGCACCTAATAAGCATGGATTACTGGAAAGAGCATGAGCTTGGGAGTCAGTGGATGTGAGTTCTAATCCCAGCTCCGCCACTTATCAGCTGGGTGGCTTTGGATAAGTCACTTAACTTCTCTTCAGTTACCTCATCTGTAAAGTGGGGATTAAGACTGTGAACCCACCATGGGACAACCTGATTACCTTGTATGTAGCCCAACACTTAGAACAGTGCTTGGCACATAGTAAGCGCTGAACAAATGCCACCATTATTCTTCTTCTAAACTGTACGCCCGGTGTGGGCAGGGACTGTCTCTATTGCTGATTGTACTTTCCAAGCGCTTAATACAGTGCTCTCTACACAGTAAGCACTCAATAAATACGATTGAATGAATAATTAGAGTTGCTCAATGCTCCCCTACTAAAACATAGATGGTTAATGTTAAGTGGATCGATAAAATCTTTGAGGGCAGGAACTGGGTCTACTGACTCTACTGGATTCTCCCAAGTGCTCAGGCCAGTCTCCTCACAGAGTAATACTCAATTAAATACTGATTGATCATTAACTCCACAGAGGTAAATTATACATTTATTTCACTGTGATAAAATAAGCTGAGTCTGTTTTATCGGCTGTCAGTTTAGTTTTATTTATGGCAGTTGGTCAGTGGTCCCAGAGCATTGGGAAAACATCAAATTTCACTTTGTCTCTCACCACCTTCCGCCTCTCCTTTTTTCCCTCTCCCACAGTTTTTATCCTTCCTGAATATTTTCTCCCCAATTCTATGACATAATCCAAGACTGACAGACTGCTTGGTGACTGTCAAGTTTGGCAAGAGCTATTCTGGCACTCCAGAGTTAACGGAGAGAGAGGTCTCTTGTGGAAGAAAGAGCTTGCACTATGCTAGATCATCTTCCATTTATGCACAGGGGTCTGGGAAATGTTGTTCTTCTTGCTGTTGGAAAGATCTGGAAATGCCTTTCAAGAAGTCACAGTTGAACTACGACTCTTAGGTGAACTGTGGTAAACCAGGTATGACAGTCAGATGAGAGGGTTCTTTGAGCTCCTACTGTGTGCAGAGTAGAGAACTATGTATCATATAGGGTCTCAAAGAAGTCAAAGAAATGATTCCTTTTCTCAAGAAGCTTACAATCTAAACATTCTGAGAATCACTCTAACATCGCTATTTATCGAGCCCCGCCTATGTGCAAAGTGCTGTTCCATGTGCTTGGGTCGGGGGTACAATAGCAGCAGCAAGGCTCATGGTGTAGTAGAACGAGCACAAGTCTGGGAGTCAGAGGACCTGGGTTTTAGACCCACCTCTGCCACTGGCCTGCTGTGTGAACAAAGGCAAGTCCCTTAACCTCTCTGGACCTCCTCCGTTCCATCAAATGTACAATATACAAGGGTCTTGTGAGGACAACTGCTAAATAAGAAATGTGAAAGCACTTGGGAATAAAAGTGTTATACAGGAAGGAAAAATCAAGGTATGTGTAGATTGTGAACCATGTGGGATAGGGACTGTGTCCTAGCTGATGATCTCGTATCTTTCCCAAGGCTTAGCTCCTAGTAAGTAAGCACTAAATAAGCACCAAAATGAATGAGAAAGAAACATGTTCCCTGCCCTCAGGGAACTTACAGTCTACTGGGAGAAACTGAGAAGTAGTACCTGTCCACCTGAATGGTAAACTGCTTGGACTTTGTATATGTAACAATTCAGCAGCTTTTATTACCTCCCTAATATATATCTTAATTCATCATCTCTCTGGATTTTGAAATAGTTAGGAATACAGAGCAAGTACGGTAATAATAATAATGATGATTGTGGTATTTGTGAAGTGATTACTACGTGCTAAGCCCTGAACTACGCACTGGAGTAGATACAAGATTATGGGGCACATAGTCTAAGTAGGAGGGAGAACAAGTATTGAATCCCCATTTTGCAGATGAGGGAACCGAGGCACAGAGAAGTGAAGTAATTTGTTCAAGGTCACAAAGCAGACAAGTGGCAGAGCTGGGATTAGAACCCAGGACCTCTGACTCCCAGGCCCATACTCTTTCCATTTAGCTACACTGTTTTAACTTGATTTCTCTGGCCAGTGACTGCCACAAATGGAGCAAACATGGAATTAGGAAGTTATATTTCATGTCCAAACCTCATGCTTTCTTTAGCATCCACAGTTTCTTGCTGGCACTTAAGGTGGTGATATTTAGCCAATACTTTCCCTTACAGGAGCCAGGAAAGAAAGAAAGCAGATGTGGGGAAATATAAGTGCTCAAAGAGGCAATCTTTCTCTTACCTAGAGCTGCCAGAAACTCATGACACCCAGGAAGCCTCCAAAGCTGAACGCTGATGGAGACTTGAATAGGCGCTGAGCAGAAGTCCTGATCCTTCTCTCCCGGTTGGAGTTGAACCAGAACCTGATGGAGCTTTGGGACAGAGGAGAGGCAGATGTTCATTTACTTTATCAAAACGGGTCTCATTTCCTGCCTGCCCCTTACTTTGGCCCCATTTTCTTCCACTGGGCACATCATGCTTTCATTTTTTTTCATTTACATTTTCAAGTCCAGCACACTTTTAAGCCGGGGTGATTTCCGGGAACACTTTAATAAGTGGACCACTCCCAGACATCACCTGCTCTGAAGGGGGAGTGGGGAGGGAATGGGGGGTGGGGTGCTGAAGAACCCTGGTATTAGAGAGCAGGAAATTGAGCGGGATCAATTTGCCATCAAGTTTATTATGCAGGAGGCCATCTAACATGGGAGGGAAAATGCACAATTAATTCTTAGGGAGTTGATAGCTGAATGCAAAATCAAATCACAGGAGGCTGTGGAATCACGCATGCAGACAAATGTGGAACAGAGCAGCCACCTCTCTAGATGTGCCCCAGTGGCCGGTGGCCAGAACTTGGACCGTCACTCTGGTCATGACAGTGGCACAGCCCAGAAGCAAATGAACAGAAAAAACAGTCCCTTCAGTTTCTACCATCAACACCACCGGCCTGGAGTTTATCCCCTCTGCGAGGCCTGAACTCTGGAAAGCAGGCAGTGACAGGAGGAGTAGGAGGAGGAGGAGTTTCTAACGGGCTGCTCTGACTCCCATTCTATTCCACGAGGCGGATGCTGCCTTGGCTTCAATGAATACTTCTCTGTGTGAGTGTGATGTGGGAGGAGGCTGGGGGGATGAAGAGTGTGGGGATAGGAGGGAGCGGATGTAGGTGAGTATTGCTCTGGCAATGTGTGTTTTTGCAACCCCACTAAGCACTTGGGTATACGGTCCATCCCCTCTCCCCACAGTAGTATGGCCTAGTGGAAGGAGCCCAGGCGTGGGAGGCAGGAGACTTGGGTTTGAATATTGGCTCTGCTACTTGCCTGCAGGTGACTCTGACAATGGTAATAATGACTGTGGTATTTGTTAAGCATTTACTCTGTGCCAAGTACTGTACTAAAAGCTGAGGCAGAGACAAGATAATCGGGTTCCATATGGGGCTCACAGTCTAAGCAGGAGGGAGAACAGGTGCTGAATCTCCATTTTGTAGATATGGGAGCCGAGGTACAGAAAAGTTCAGTCACAGAGCAGACAAGAGATGAAGCCAGGATTAGCTCCCAGGCCCAGGCTCTTCCCACTAGGCCAAGCTGTTTCTCCAGACAAGTCACTTGACTTCTATGGGCCTCATCTGTAAAACGGGCACAGAAAGACTACATTCTCATACTGAGTTATTCCTTCAGTGGCCTACTGGGTGACTCTGGGCAACTACTAGCCCTCACTGGGCCTCAGTTCTTCATCTGTACAATGAGGTCATTTCCTGCCTCTCCGATTCACAGGGATGATATGAGGCTGAAAATGAGTCATCTGACATGGAAAGCATTTTGGAAAGTCAGAGCGCTGTAGAGTTGGAGGGCTCTGTGTTGCTGTTATTTGGGAGAGCACCTCCTCTAGAGTGGATTTGAGAGCTTTACCATTGGCTCTCCATGGTTTTGTAAGCTTAGCCAACGCGGAACGTTCATTATCTTTCTTAGGCCCTGGGAGAGTTTGCTCCTGAATCTGCAGAACTGCCTTCTGACACTGTCTCTTAAAACAAGGATATCTTGGTTTTACCAAGAGAACATGAAGCTAGTTTGGGGTGGTTGTTTTTAATGGAGCATTAGGGATATTTTTGTTTTTTAAAATCTTGAAACGAGTTTAAAGCCCCTTTTCTCCCATTTGTAGCCTCAGAGGACTTGAAAAGTCCAAGAAAGGAAATGACCAGAGGTGAGGAACAGGAGAGGAGGAAGGAGGAAGAGAAGAAAGAGAGTGAAAGGAAAAGTTGAACCTGAGCAATGAAACATTTTTCAAATACAGACATTTTCTACTTTGTTATAATATTCCAACTTGGAAACCCATGGAATATCTTTCGGCTGATTTAGAAGCTTCACCTAATAAACCGGAATTAGAGACGGCAGCAATTTGCACTGAAAGTCTTTAGCTACAGGATTGCTTTCCAGGGACTGCTGGGTTTCTTGCCACTCACCTGAATGAAAATTGCTAATGAGAGTACTACTCACCATTCCAACCATATTTTTAACAGCCTTCAGCCAGCAGGTGGGAGAGCAAGAGAGTGCCAGAGCGAGAGAGAGGAAGAGGTAAAGAGAGGGAGGGAGAGAGAGAGAGAGGAGATAGTTTAGACTCAAGCGTAGGTTGTTCCGCAAAACGAATTGACAATTGCAACAGCATATCTGCACCAAAACCAACCCAGCAGCCACAGCACATGAGGCGCAGGTGTTACAGGTAGGGAAAGGGAGATAGAGTCAGCAGGCAGGGGTAAACCAAGAAACAGGAGGTCAAGTCTGCAAGATGAGTTCGATTCCCGGCTCTGCCACTTGTCAGCTGTGTGACTGGGCAAGTCACTTCACTTCTCTGTGCCTCAATTACCTCATCTGTAAAATGGGGATTAACTGTGAGCCTCCCGTGGGACAACCTGATTACCCTGTATCTACCCCAGCGCTTAGAACAGTGCTCAGCACATAGTAAGCACTTAACAAATACCAACAAAAAAAAAAAGTGTCCCTGAAGCTTAAGCCAGAATCTTCAGAACTTGACATGACCCTAGAAACTGGGCTGGGGGACAAGAGAAACATGGAAGATTTCTCGAGGTGGAAAAGTTCCACGATGATAGTTGCCTTCTAAGCAGAGGTCTTCCAGATCAATAAATACCACTGATGGAGTGATCGCAGAGAAACAGGGTCTGTTTCATGCAACTCAACATTCTTCTTATCTGGCTAGTCTTAAGGTGGGTTGAAAAATTCCTGGAAACCACATGTAATAATAACAACAATAATACCTTGATTTCATAGAGCACTTGAATTCCCAAAACATTTTCTCATCAGTTATCTGATTTTTTCCACACATCCATGTGAGGCAGGGATGGATTATACCCAAATGGATAATATCTCAAGCTTTAGCCACTTGGGAGGTAGTGTGGTCTAGTGAAAAGAACAGAGGGCTGAGAGTATAGAGAACTGGTTTCCAGTGCAGGCTCTATTCCTGGACTACTGTGTAACCTTGGGCAAGTCAACTGATTGGCCTCATCTGTTGAGCCTGCAACCTTGGCACTGCCCTTGACCCCTCCCTCTCTTTCAACCCCCATATTACTATGTGCCAGGCATTGTATTAAGTGCTGGGGTGCATTCAAACAGATCGGGTTGAACTCTGTCCCTGTCACGCATAGGGCTCGCAGTCTCAATCCTAATTTTACAGATGAGGGAACTGAAGCCTGGAGAAGGGAAGTGATTTGGCCAAGGTCGCATAGCAGACAAATGGCAAAGCCAGGATTAGAATCCAGGTCCTTCTGATTCCCAGTCCTGTGCTCCATCCATTAAGCCACACTGCTTCTCACCGGCAAAAGCTTCCCAGCAAAAATGGGATCTGTTGTGGCTTGGTCTTCCAAAAAAAATTCCCTATGATACTATTGCTACATTTTCCTTCTGACTCCCAGGCCCACACTCTATCCATTAGACCACACTGCTTCTTTCATACCCTCATCACACAAATGGAGTTGGAATCTTGGTTTTGTTTACCGTTTCCTACTTCTCAGTCTCCATAATTTTCCCAAATAATTAGTCACAGAGGTACTATCTGGTCTTCATAATGTCGTTATGAAGGCAGGTATAGTGCATTAATGAGAAAATGAGAAGGCAGTCAGAATAGGGAAGCAAAGTGTCATCTACAAATCCTGTTTAGCAGAATCCTCAGGGAACTGTTCTGGGAATCTTGGAGGAGAACTGAGCACGGTTGATCTTATACTGAATAGCTGCTTTCTGTAACACAAGACTTTTTTATGGTTTTTGTTTAGCACTTACTATATGCCAGGCACAGTACTAAACACTGGGGTAGATACAACCTAATCAGGTAGGACACCGTCCATGTCCCACATGGGGCTCACAGTCTTAATCCCCATTTTAAAGATGAGGGAACTGAGGCCCAGAGAAGTAAAATGACTTGCCCAAGGTCACACAGCAGACAAGTGGTGGAGCCAGAATTAGAATCCGGGTCCTTTTGACTTCAAGGCCTGTGCTTTATCCATTAGGTCACACTGCTTCTCACTGGTGAAAACCTCCCAGCAAAAATAGGATTTGCTATGGCTTGGTCTTCCAAAAAAATTCCCTATGATAATATCGCTACATTTTCAGTTATTCACACCAAAGTCATACCCAAGGCCCCACTGGATTCATTTGCTGGCCATGGGAATTCCACTTTTACCAATGGGTAGGATTTAGTCATCAGAGATGTATTTTTAAACACATCCTCATGCTGGTTTGGTCCCTAACATCAGGAACGTGGACTTTGGATCCTTCCCTTCTCTCATCTGGAGAATCGGGGAAGCTGAGGGAACCCCCAGATCAAGGCTGCTGAACTCTGAGGCTGGGTCATGGACAGAAATTTTTACAAAACGCAGAGCTCCTGGGACACAGCGCTTTCCTTTTTGATGTAAAAACCCATCTTCATATTAGTTACATGTAAAGAACATGCAGGGTAGGGACTGACTGCAGCCCTAGGGTAAAAGCTGTTCATCATTTGGGATCAAGAAGGAGGACACAGCTTGTTGTGAGCAGGGAGTGTGTCTGCCAACTCTGCTGGAGTGTATTCCCCCGAGCACTTAGTATAGTGCTCTGTACACAGTAAGTGCTCAGTAAATACCATTGATTGTTGATTAAAAAAAAATAATATTTGTTAAACACTTATTATGTGTCAGGGACTGTACTAAGCCCTGGGATAGATATGCTCGGGTTGGACACAAGTCCATGTCCCATGTGGGGCTCACAGTTTTAATCCCCATTTTTCAGATGAGGTAACTGAGGCCCAGAGAAGTGATTTGCCCAAGGTCACACAGCAGACAAGTGGTAGAACTGGGATTAGAACCCAGGAACCTGGATTAGAACCCAGGTCCCTCTGACTCTCAGGCTCAGGCTCTATCCACTAGGCCAAGGGCCACAGGGACCCTACAGAACAGCGATCAGTAAGGCCCATCCTGATTGGGGTCAGCTCTGTTCCAAAAGGTAAATAGGATGCTTGTTGGAGGACGGTGCTAAGGAGGAAATGAGTGCAAAGCAATGCTGAGTCCTGGGAGGCCTAGGAGAGGACTGTGGCTAAATACCTACAATGCCTCACAGAGAGCTATGGCTTTATGGATGGCCGCACAGCCTAGTGGAAAGAGCCTGGGGCTGGGAGTCCAGAGATCCAGGTTAGAGTTCCAGGTCTGCCACTAGCCTGCTGTGTGACCTTGGGCAAGTCATTTGGTCTTTCTGGGCCTCCGTTTTCTTACCTGTAAAATGGGGATAAATTAGATTGCGAGCCCTATTCGGGACAGGGATGGTGTCCAATCTGATAACCAGGGCTTAGCGCACAGTAAGCATTTAAAAAATGCCATTAGGAATAACTGAAGACAATGGGATCCTCTCATGGATGTAAGGAAGGGTAGTAGGCACTCAATAAATGCCACTGATTAATTGATGGACTGACTGACTTACACGGTCATCCACCGGACGAAGATGCGTGTGAGATAATGCCAGACTCTGTGTCCTCTGTTTCTACAGTTTACTACCTCAGTCAATCAATGGTATTATTGAGCGCTTACCATGTGCAATGCCCCATACTATGCATTTGGGAGAGGACAATACAACAGAGTTGGTTGATGCAATCCCTGCCTGCAAGGAACTTATACTCCCTGCCCCTGCCTTTAAGGTCTACTGTGATGGCAACAGGGAGAATTTAGTTTTCTGGAGGGGGTACTGGGTGGGGCACTGAGGCTAAGAGAGAGACATACGCGCAAAGATTCCGAGGTAAAAATGGAAATGATAATAAGTTACTGCCAGTGTCACTGTTCAGCCATCCATCTTCCCCTTCTCCTAATATGAGCGTGACACTGCCTCGGATTCAGTCAGCTTACCCGGTTGATGAGTTGCTCTCCAGTTTCTGAAGCAGTGATAAGTTTACAAAGTGCCTGAAGTGCAGGGTTAGGCAAACCTGAAAGGGTGAGAAACAAGGGCATTATTCCGAGCCAAGCGCAGGCTCTCACTGAAGACACACAAACTGGACCCTTCCCCATTTTCCACAGTAAATGGGTCCAAATGGACAACTTGTATATCAGAAAATTGGGAATTGACAAGTATCACAACACTGACCTTAGCAGTGGTTTGAAAAGAGCATAACAATAATAATAATAATAATAGGGGTATTTGTTAAGCACATACTTTAGTAATAATAATAATAACTGTGGTATTTTGTTAAGCTTACTATGTTCCAGGTACTGTACTAAGCACTGGGATAGATACAAGGTAATCAGGTTAGACATAATCCCTGTCCCACGTGGGGCTCACAGTCTCAATCCCCATTTTACAGATGATGGAACTGAGGCCCAGAGAAGTTAGGTGATTTGCCCAATCACAGAAGACGAGAGGTGGAACTGGGATTAGAACCCAGGCCCCTGACTCTCAGGCCCAGGATCTTTCCATTAGGCCACTTTGCCTGCCAGGAGCTCAGAGGTAGGGGGCGGGTCACTGAAAAAATAATTTGAAAAGAACATGAGCGGCAGCATAGACTAGTGGAAAAAGCATAGGATGGAAGTTAGGGGACCAAATAATAACTGTGGTTCTTGTTACGCACTTAAAGTGGAAAAAGCATGGGCCAGGGAGTCGAAGAACCTGCATTCTAATTCCAGCTTCACCACTTGCCTGCTGTGTGAACCTGGGCAAGTCACTCAACTTCTCTGGGCCTCAGTTTCCTCACCTGTAAAACGGGGATTAAATGTCTGCTCTCTCCCCGCTTTAGGCTGTGAGCCCCACGTAGGACAGGACCTTTGTCAGGCCTAATTATCTTGCATCTATCCAGCTCATAATGCAGTGCTCAGTATATAGCAAGCCCTTGCCACATACCCCAGTTATTATTATTACCAAACTGCCATGTGGGCTGAGATAGTGCAGAAATCCTATTTTAGAGGATAGGCTACAAAACACTAAGTCCCTTTGGTAGCCACATAGGATGTGGAACAGTGAGGTTCTTTCCTGATTCTTTCTGGAGGACAGGGCAATACCCAAAGGTTAAGTAGGTTTAACTTGAAACATCAAGAGAGCATGAACCTGGGAATCAGTGGACCTGGATTCTAATCCGCTCTGCCACTTTTGTGCTGTGTGACCCTGGGAAAGTCACTTCACTTCTCTGGGCCTCAGTTCTCTCATCGGTAAAATGGGGATTGAGACTGTTTGTCCTGTGTGGGACATGGACTGTGTCTAACATGATTACCTTCTACATACCCCAGTGCTTAGTACAGTGCCTGGCACATAGTAAACCCTTAACAAATACCATAGAGGAAAAAAAAAGCCAAGAATAGTGCTCAGTGCATCTGACTCCTTATCCTGCTCTCTAAGCACTGCGACTCTTCCAGCCTGCAGAAACTTGCACTGCAGAGCAGAGGAACTGAACTCCCATTAAATCCACTTAACCAAGAGAATGAAGTTCCAGATGATGAAAACCAGCAGCAGCCTGTCTGGTCAACCTACACACTCCCTCAATACCAACCAAGGCCAGTGTTGGCCTTGTTAAGCCTCCTGCTCTGTCCCCACCTGCTCCCCTGCTCCCTCCCCTTCTCTCCCCACCCCTCCAAGAAGCCCTTTACCTAGCAGGGACTGGATCGTGGTGCTGCACTGCTGGAGCCGTTCGCCGGGGTCCGAGGTGGGGAAGAACACGGCGGCGGGAAGGCCGCTGGTCGGGGGGTCCAGCCGGAAGCCCACAGCAGTGAGCAGGGCCTGCCAGCCTGGGATGCCTCCGACCTTGTTCTCCACGCTCTGCTGGGAGGTGTACATGGCGTTCCGCTGCCCGTTCTGGATTCGCTGCAGGGACTTCTCCACCTAGGGGACGGCGGGGGCGGGGAGAGTGACACACAGTGAGCGCGGCCCACGGGACCTGGAAGCATCTGGAGAGAGCCTGAACCTTTTCCGGTTTTTAATCAGTGAAAGGTTCTGCTCCCGGCGGGGAGACACGCGAGGCTGTCGTGGAAACCCATAGGGGGATCTTCCTTCTCTCCCCTGGGGCCCAGACACTGTACATCTCCACCCAGAAGCCAAGCCTCCAGGTCGGAGCAGGATGGCGGCAAGGTCCCGGTTGAGTTTCTGGGTCGGTTGTGGTTCTCCCTGTCCCATCATTGGGCTTTCAAAAACATCTGGCACAAAACCACACAGTGTAGATGGGACCACCACCCTTCCTCTCTCACAAGCCTGTAACCGTGGCATTATCCTTGACTCCTCTCTCTCATTCAACCCATGTATTCAATCCATCACTAAATCCTGTCAGTTCAACCTTCACAACACAGCTAGAATCCGCCCTTTCCTCTTCATCCAAACTGCCACCACAGTGATTCAAGTATTTATCCTATCCCACCTTGACTACTGTATTACCCTCCTTGCTGACCTTCCAGCTACTGTCTCTCCCCACTCCAGTCCTTATTTCACTCTGCTGTCCAGATCATTTTTCAACAAAAACATTCAGACCACGTTTCCCCATTTCTCAAGAACTTGTGGTTGCCCATCCACCTCTACATCAAACTGAAATGCCTCACCATTGGCTTTAAAGTACTCAATCGCCTTTCCCCCTCCTACCTCACCTCGCTATTCTCCTACTACAACCCAGCCCACGCACTTCGCTCCTCTAATGTTCTCGTTCTCACTCTACCTCAATCTCGTCTATCTCGCCACCGACCTCTTGCCCACATCCTGCCTCTGGCCTGGAACGCCCTCCCTCCTCATAGCCGACAGGCACTTACTCTCTCCCCCTTCGAAGTCTTATTGAAGACACATCTCCAAGAGGCCTTCCCTAAGCCCTCTTCCTCATCTTCGACTCCCTTCTGCGTTGCCTTGACCCACTCTCTTTATTCATCCCCCTTCCCAGCTCCACAGAACTTGTGTCCATATCTGTAATTTATTTATTTTTATTAATATCCATAGGTTCGTTGTGGGCAGGGAATGTGTCTGTTTATTGTTGTATTGTACTCTCCCAAGCGCTTAGTACAGTGCTCTGCACATGGTAAGCACTCATTAAATATGATCAACCAACCGACTGACTCGGTTCAAGGACAGATCCTACTTTCTATAATCTACACTTCTTTGGTTTTTCACGGTTGGCCCCACAAGGTAGTTTTAGTCCCCAAGTTCTGCTCGGTGGGTGAGAAGCAGCCCAGGTCTCTTGGGGCTCCCCCATCCTTACCAGATGTAGCAGCACTCGCAGGGCATCCCGGGCTCGTTCTGGGTGCTGGAGTATCTCCGTCAGTGCCTGCCCGATGAGGGAGGAAGGGCTGTTCAGCTTCACATCACTCCCGATCAGCATGAAACCTGAGAGGCGGTGAGAAAGCCTGTTACACGTCCATCCTTGGGCCAAAAAGGAGATGCAAACACCTGGATGCCAGTTTCTCTTACCTGCCCAGTTGGAGGGATGGGAGAACTGCTTACTGCTCTGCACCACCTTCATGGCCTCACCGAGGGCCCCGCTGACTTTCATCCCGTTCAGCAGTGACGAATAGAAGGCGTGGACGAACATCTTGGAGGCGGCCACGGGGACGGGCCAGAGGGCCACCAGCACGCACTGAGCCCCCGCGGCCAGGAAGGCCCGGGTCAAGCCCACGACCCCGTCGGCGGTGACCCTGCCGCCGGCCTCGTGGTAGGAGCCCAGCACCACTATCTTCACGGGCAGCCGCAGGTCCAAGACGTCGGCAGCCGTGAGCAGGAACTCCTGCAGCGGGGGGCAGTCAGAAATGCTCTCCGCGTCGCTCGCATCGTCCTGCATCCGAAGGGACTCCGGAATGGTGTAGGGATTCCCAAAGGAGCTCTTGCTTCCGGCCGGGGCGCCCTCCGTGTTGGGAGTCAGGACCAAGGCCGATAGTTTCCAGGAGATGTGGGTGGCGAAGTGGACACACTCGGCCCGGGTCAGGGCGCTCATGACCCTCTCTTTGGTGGCCACGGCCCCAACCAGGGGCTGACAGCCCAGCAGCTCCGACACCATGTACGTCTCCTCTTCCGCCGAGGGCATCGGCCCCCACAGCCACCTGTCCATCACCGCCGAAGGGAGCTTTGGGTTGCCTATGACGGCCGCCATGGAGGTAGAGCTGGAGTAGGTGACCACATTCTTCCTCAGGTGAGACTAGGAGGGGAAGATCGGGACAGCAGTTAGCCTCTGGAGTCTGGGATCAGTCTTCTCCTATGTATTTTGCCACTAGTTTTGTTTCTGCTAGAATGTATTCAGGCCGGACTAGGCTCTGAGTCGGTCTGAAGAAACTCATTGGGTTCCATTTCCTATTTCGGAGGCTCTTCCGGTTTGGCTTTCCAGCAACCGGTCTCGTTCCGGCCCCTCCCTGCCACGTTATTTGATATAAAAGCGAGCTGACTGCTGGAAAACTATGCTTAATAATCCTGTTCTGATAAGAAAAGCATCAATCTTACTTCTTGTCTCTGAGGACTGGATCTCTTCAGGCGAAAAACAGTAGGGGACAATCCCCCCAGCCCCAGTTCTTTGCTACTGCGATGATGATCATGGTGTAACTTAGTGGGAATGGGTGGGGTTGTAGCTTAATGATGGAGCACATGCTTTGCATGAGGTCCCGAATATTTTCATTTTCCTCTGGACACTTGAATTCGCCCCACCCCTGACCCTTACGTACAGTTGGGCAGGGATTGTTTCTCTCTGTTGTCAAATTGTACATTCCAAGCACTTAGTACAGTGCTCTGCACACAGTAAGCACCCAATAAATCTGATTGAATGAATGAATCTCTTCAAATTCTATATTATAAATGACTTATTTATTCTTATTAATCTCTGTTTTCCCCTGAGAGGCTGTAAGCCTGTTATGGGCAGGGAACGTCTTTGTACTGCCCCCTCCTAAGTGCTTGTTCAGTGCTCTGCACCTAGTGAGCGCTCAATACATACGACTGGGTTCAGCAACATATCTTGCTATTTCCAAAGGTTTCTTTCCCCAGAATATGGCACATCTGTGTACAACATACTATCTGCTGGACATCAATTGGTTAAAATTTATGTTCTGAATCTATCGCTTGTGGCACCTGAGGGCCCCGGGGATTTAGGGTTAAAAGCAGAGTTATCCTTTCTCCTATGTTTTCAGTGGGATGGTCATTTCAGCCTGAGGGTTCTAAAGATAATGGGGTCAGGGAGACTTCTGGAGCTCTTCCAGGAGAATGCCGGGATTCGAGGCAAACATGGAAGTTCAGTGCTTGGAAGAGCCAAAGAGGAATCAACTGGTCACCCCTGTCCTTCAGGAAGAAACACGCCCAGCCCACCCCATACACCCGAGAAAACCCCTTAACTCCAGAAGACTGCGGTCCCCCAAGAAATACCGAGAAAGAAGATACACCAGGCCAATGTCCTTCTCAATGCAGTCATGGAAACGTTACCTTGGAATTGGGGTTCAGGGACTGGATGGAAGGTACGGCAATGAGGGTGAAACGCTCGTAGAGGTACTCATTGGAGGAACTTCCTTTCAGGAGAGCAAAAGGGATGAGGTAAAGTTCTCCCTCCAGAACCAATATCAGCTGCCGGTGTCTCCCCACAGGGCCACTAGAATGCATCAAACCCTGTGGGTAAAAGGAGAAAGCACAGACATGTCTAAATGCACAGAATCACCAGCTATAATAGAAGTAGCAGGGGGACGGGAAAGCAACACAGACCACAGCAGTCTGATGCTCAGCTGGTGTGTCCCCCATCCGGTACAGATCTGACACCGGGCACTCTGCCCAGTGCTTAGTACTGTGCTCTGTATACAGTAAGCACTCAATAAATACGACTGGCTGACCGCAGTGTGACAGTTTGATTTCCAGCCCCTGATCTCCCTTCACCTCGGCTTCCCTGCAGAGCTCTGCTGCTCTGAAGAGGTGCCTGCAAATGTTCTAGAGCAGATAGCGGAGTGTGGGGGGGTTCAGGGGTCCCTCCCAACCCCAGGAAACACTCCAGTATTGGGTGGAGTTTTGTGAAATGAGAAACAGTGTGGCCTACTGGATAGAGCACGGGCCTGGGAGTCAAAAACGATAATAATAATAATGTTAGTATTAGTTAAGCGCTTACTGTGTGCAGAGCACTGTTCTAAGCGCTGGGGTAGATATAGGGTCATCAGGTTGTCCCACGTGAGGCTCACAGTTAATCCCCATTTTACAGATGAGGTAACTGAGGCACAGAGAAGTTAAGTGACTTGTCCACAGTCACACAGTCTGACAAGTGGCAGATCCTGGATTCGAACCCATGACCTCCGACTCCCAAGCCCGGGCTCTTTCCACTGAGCCACGTTGCTTCTGGGTTCAAATCCCAGCTCCTCTACTTGCCTGCTGGTTGACCTTGCACAACTCATTTCACTTCTCTGTGCCTCAATTACTTCATCTGTAAAATCGGGATGAAGACCGTGAGCCCCCATCTGGGATACGGACTGTGTCCAACTGGTTATCTTGTATCTATCCCAGTGTTTAATACAGTGCCTGGAACATAGTAAACGCTTAACAAATACCACTAAAAAAATAATCTGTGACTCTGCTCCCTCGTCTGTGAAATGGGAATTAAGACTGGGAGCCCCACATGAGACATGGACTAGATAGAGTTCCCCTTGACTCTATTTATTGCCATTGTTCTTGTCCGTCCGTCTCTCCCGATTAGACTGTAAGCACGTCAAAGGGCAGGGACTGTCTCTATCTGTTGCCGATTTGTACATTCCAAGCTCTTAATACAGTGCTCTGCACATAGTAAGCGCTCAATAAATACTATTGAATGAATGAATGGACTATGTCCAACCTGATTAGTTTGTAGCGCAGCTTAGTGGAAAGAGCACGGACTTGCTGTGTGCAACTGGGTGTCTGGAATGCGTGGGTGTTGGCTAGTATTCTGAAAGATGGGAGCCAAACTGGAAACTGAAGGTCCTCCCCGGTCTCTGGACCCACCCTGTGCACACCGATGTCTCCTTGCATGCCCTGGTGAGCGTGATGGAGCTCTGTGGTGCTGGCAGCCCAACCTTGGTCCAGATGTTCCTCCCCCACCAACTCCACGCCATCCCATCTTCACCTCTGTATTTCTTTTTACTGCTTCTGGTGGATACTCTGCCAGTCTCGTACCCCAGAGAGAGCCTTGTCTCCTGGGGAGCACCATGCGTTTCTGCTGTTTTGGGTGGGCACAGATCTCTTGAGGCCTGCTGGCTGAATCCCAGGACATAGTGCCAAAGCCCCAGTGATAGAAGTGGCACTGATTCTGGGCTGGTAAATCCAGGAAGGGAAACTAACTGCCCAAATACAAGCGGGAGAACCAGTGGCTATATGTGATTACAGTAGGGAAATATCTCGGGGCCCAAGAAGACGAGAAGCTGAATGCAATTCAACAATGCATTCCTGAGGTTCCAAAAGTGAGTGTGCTTTTGGAAAACGTAGCCCAGAAGAAAAAATTTCTAAGGAAATCCACCTTCTCGGCTCTCTGAAGACCAAGACTTTCTCGAGAGCTGTTTGCCATTATGGATACCCTAAAAATATCAATATAGGGAAAATAGCAAACACTTAATAAGTGGATTATATGCAAAGTCATCATCAGGACAAAGGATATGACATGTAGAAATGAATAAAATGGTGGTAAATGGCCACTGCTCATGGGTAGGGAGAATCAAACAAGAGCAAACCTATTGGGGAGGAAGTGATACGGCCTTAACAAAGCAACACGGCTTTCAAACCCTGGTTTTCACTTCTAACTGTGTGTGCGTGGATGTGTGTGAGGGAGGTGGGGGGAGGGGGGCAGAGAAAGACCCTGACAAGTAGATTTTCTTCTAAAAGGAGGTGGAAAATAGTCACTGGTCTCTGGTTATTTTTTTCCTTGCAGCTCTTTAGATCACAGTGCTCCTCAGATAGGGGAGAGAAAGCCAGGGTCAGTCGCTCTGACAGTCAGCTGCCTCGGGAATATTTCCTGAGGAAAATGTCTGCTCCATTTTGACATATTGTTTACAAGCACCGACGACTCCTTGAGGGAGCTCTCCCTCAGCCCACGGACGGCAGTGCACCAGGCTACGTGCTCTGCAGCTAAATATACCCGCCTCGGTTCCACGTCACTTTCTCGGCGAAGACTGAGTTGACAAGCGGTAGCTTCCCACCAGGGAAGTTGTTGTTTCCAGAAACATTTTTTTTTTTAATATATTCCACTTGACTTATGGCTCTAGGAGCCATGCTGAAGGCACCCTAATGAGACTTTCTAAACCGAAGTGACATATGCCTAGTAGAATTTCCAGTTTGCATGGAAAACCCCTAGAGTTTCATATTTTTTCAAGATTGCTCCATAGGAGAGAAACACAAATAAAGAGATTAGCAACTGATTTGCATTTCACATGCCTGCAAGATCCATTTTCGAGAAAGGGTTGAGACCAAATGAATGTGCTCACGTGAGACTGTGAGCGAAGGGGGTTTGGGGATAAGGGTTGGGAAAGCGGTACTCCGCCTCCCCGCAAATCCCTCAGCCCATTCAAAATGCTGCTGCTTCTCCCTTAGAAACGCTGTCTGGAGCGAAGGAGACCATGATCCCGCCGGCCCCAGTGACCAGCCAACAGCCGCTCCGGCCAATCTTTACTGTTCGATTGTATGTTTCTGGTGGGAGGGGATCGTGTCTCCTACGTCTATTGTACTTGCTCACGGGCTTACTAAATTGCTCAGCTTGCAGTGGATGCTCAATAAATTCTTCTGATGGCTGGATCCCTTCTGTGAAAGGTCAAACTCTGAAGACATCAGTGATGAGCTGCCCACAACTGGAAGGGGATTCTGGGCCTTATGCCCGCTGCCCATCTATCCTGTGCTAATTCCAGACTCCCAGTTGCTGCCAGGATGAGATTCCAAGCCGCAGCTCTTCAAGCCTCTATATTTCTTTCCTACTGTGGCTGCTGTCCAAGCCTGACTCTTAAAAACTCCTTCAGGTATTGGATGGATTGTACCACGAACCATGGATGATAGTTTTGAGGTGGTCCGTTTCGCTCTTGGTTGCTCTAAATGATGCCCCACTTTCGAAAGGTGAACTGGGTCTGAGCAGATCTATTCCCCTATTCCTCTTAGGTGAAATGATTTCCTCTCTGACCAGGAATTGGATCTGCATCATTCTTTGAAATCCATCGAGGGAAATATCCAGGCAGAAAGTCGCTTTGGGGACTCTGAACTACAAACCCAACCTCGGTCTGTCAAGTCAATTATATTTATCGAGCATTTACTGTGTGCAGAGCACTGTACTAAGCACTTGGGAGAGTACAATACAACAATAACCAGACATATTCCAAATAGAGCTTACAATCTAGAGGTTCCAAAGTTTAATGGCAAATCTTTCCAGAAAGAGCTCCGGAATCTAGATTACAGACCTCAACATTTATTTGTCCTTCAGCATTTATTTCCATTTCCCCTAACTGCAATTTATTTGAATGCCTGTCTCCTTCTGTAGACCCTAAGCTCCTTATGGGCAGGGATCGTGGCTACCACCTCTGTTGTAGTATACATTCCCTTGTGCTTAGCATAGTGCTCTGCAAGAAGAAAGTACTCAATAAAAAAACACTGATTAATAGGCTTGAAGTGGCTCGTCCTGAGCTGAGGGAGCCTTGTGATAATCTCCTGTATGCCGGGAATGTATTTACCAACTCTGCTGTATTGTACTCTCCCTAGCGCTTAGTACAGTGCTCTGCACAAGTTAAGTGCTTAATAAATACCACAGATTGATGGATTTGCACACAGTAAGAGCTCAGTAAATAGCACTGACTGACTGGTTGACTGACTGACTGATTGACAAGGACATCCTGTGAGAGGGGAAAGCTGAAGGGAGCCGCCCCTTCTGGAGGTGAATGTGTCTAGGCAAAGTGATGGAAGGAAGGTGGCAGATCACGGACAAAGTCCTCCTTCTCCCATAATGAGCCGACAATTACACCTTGAGAAACCGTGGTCTGAATCAAGAAATTGCCCTTGCTAGCTTGGCCAACCACAGGCCTCTGAGGCCTAAAGAAGGGTACCCCCTCCGATGTGAACATGACATGGGTTCGTCTGGCTTGTTTCAGTGATGTTAACGGTCTACCTGCCCTTTATGATGTTCTCAGTCAGTGACATTTCTCGGTCCTGGAACCTGGAATCAGAGAAGCAGCTTGGTCTAGTGACTAGCTCCTGGGCTTGGGAGTCAAAAGATCACGGGTTCTAATCCCGGCTCCGTCATCTGTCTGCTGTGTGACCTTGGGCAAGTCACTTCACTTTTCTGGGCCTCAGTTACCTCATTTGTAAAAATGGAGATTGAGACTGTGAGCTCGACATGGGACAGGGACTGTGTCCATCTGATTTGCTTGTATCTAATCCAGTGCTTAGTATAGTGTCTGGCACATATACCATAATAATAATTACTATTCTACCCTGAATTCTGGACTGGGGACACCCCCCCCACCCACCCCCGCCCCCACCAATTTGGGCACCCCATCAAAGATAAATAATAAGTATGGTACTTAAGCACTTGGTATGGGCCAAGCGCTGTTCTAAGTGCTGGGATGTAAGGGTAGGAGTAAGAGGGGGCTTGAAATAGTCCTGTACTCGTGGGGGCAGAAATCCTTGGCTCTTGCCAGGGATTGGGAACCAATGGGTCCATGCCCAGATCTGCTGGGCCTTGCCCACCATGCCACTGCCTCTTGCAAAGGGGTCATGAGGACTCTTTACTTATCCATGTCCCTCAGAGGAAGGAAGAGGCAGGGCACCTCCATAGGCAGTCTCCCCGACTATGCCAATGAACCCCACTGCACCAGAAGCAGAGGACACCCCCAATGAAAAATGACAAAGTGGGCACAATTCCAGCCACCTTTCAAAGACCTAAGTTCTCTTAGTCAACATCTTTGTGCCTGACGAAGAATCTGGTAGGCAAAGGGTTTCTCTGCTGTACCTTAATTTCAAATTTTTAAAAAGTGCAAGCTCGTAGTGGGCAGAGATCCCAATACGTGCTCAGATACCAGAATTTCAAGACACGGGACTTTGGAGCAAATTTTAAAATTGCGACCGAATTTAAACTAAATGAATTAGCCAAGGCTAGGTAACTCCTGAATAAAACCAGAGTGCGAGGCCACAGGATTGGACCAGAGCCCATCTAAACCTCAAGTAAGACTAAAAGCAAACCACTCAGCAGGCCTGACCCAGTTGAGAACACCATTGACAAGCTGTTTATCTCCTGGGAAATCTCACAATTATTTTAAGAACCCTCACCAGCAGTTTTTGTGTTAGACAGACAGCTTGCCAGTAATTACCTTCATTTTTCCTCGTGCTAATCACTTTGGAAAATGCTTGCTGTCCTTGGATGGCATTAGTCCTCAGTTAAACACTGCTACAGATGTCTCAATCAGAAAAAAGAAAAAACAATCAGGCAGCCTGGTGAGTTTTTTCTGCCGTTGTGCCAAGCTACCTTGTTCTTCTCTCTGGAATCTAAGGCCCAGCACTGTATGAACACAGTAAGTCAAACTCTTCAGTCTAATTTGAGAGCACAAGGAGACAGGTATTGGGATGTTGGCTGGGGAAGTTCGATTCCTTTATTAATGAGCCGGATGAAAAAACTGAGCCTGTGCTCATTAGGTTTCCAGGCCTGTTCAATTGGGCAGGGTGGCAAACAGTTTTGGCTTTGGGAATTAAATTCTAAATGGCCTGGCAAATGAGAAAATCACAGTGACAAAAACAGGATGATATTCACTTAAGAAGTGTATAAAACTGGATCTGTAGGGATCAAAGAACACCACCGGCCATAGGAGGTGGGGGACAACTGGCTAGAGACAAGAACTGAAGAAAAAGAGTGGGGGGGTCATAGTCGATCACCAGCTGAATATGAATCAGCAATGTAGTGATGTATTAATGATACAGTACTATCAAGTCCTGGGACGTAAAGTCACTTCTGCTATTACATCTGCTATAGGGGAATAGGGAATTAGCTTAATGGAATTCTGTGCACAATGAAGGGGCTCTGCCAAGAATACCATTTTGAGTATTTCTAGAATCGAGTGGAAACCCCTTTATCAGTCTTTTTTTAGCACTGCAAAGGGAACCAACTGAAAGTATTTTCAAATCCACTGTTTATCAATCAATCAGTGGTATTTATTGAGCATTTACTATATTTAGAGCACTCTACTAAGCCTTGGGAGAGCACAGTAGATTTGGAAGACATCACCCTGCCCACAGAGAGTTTATGGTCTAGTCATCCCACCAGCCTCCCTTAGCACTCACATACACATCTGTTTTTTATTCCACTTAATTTGTGATATTTTTCCTTGCTTTTGCAGTGACCAGTTGCATCTCTGTTTTGCTTCTTCTTTTCGCTGTGAATATACAGTTGATGGCCTTCCCTGACTAAGCCCTCTTTTCCTTTTCTTCAACTCTCTTCTGCATCACTCTGACTCACTCCCTTTATTCATCCCTCCTCCCCAGCCCCAAGGCTCTTATGTACATATCTGTCATTAATTTATTTTTATTGTCTGTCTCCCCGTCCAGACTGTAAACTCATTGTGGAGAGGGAATGTGTCTGTTTATTGTTATATCATACTCTCCCAAGTGCTTAGTACAGTGCTCTGCACACAGTAAGTCTCGATAAATACAACTGACTGTCACCCCCCATTAGATTCTAAACTCCTCCAGGACAGGGATGCTACCTTCTAGTTTTACTATATTCTCCTAAGTTTCATGTGGTGTTCTGCATATAGCTGGTGTTTAATAAATGCAACAATTAATTGAAATCACAAATGTAGGACAGGCAAGCTAGCTCCAGTACAAACAATCAATCAGTGGTATTTACTGAGCCCTAACTATGTGCAGAGAACTAGACTAAGTGCTTGGGAAAGTACAACAGAGTAAATAGGATCCATGCTTGCCCTCAAGCAGTTCACAATCTAGGGGAAGTCCTTTATAATAATAATTATGGTATTTGTTAAGTGCTTATGATGTGCCAAGCATTGTTTTAAATGCTGGGGTAGATACAAAGTAAATACAAGGTCCCACGTGGGGCTCACAGTCTTAATCCCCATTTTTCAGATGAGGTAACTGGGGCACAAAGAAGTGAAGTGACTTGCCAAGATCACACAGCAGACAAGTGATGGAGCTGGGTTAGAACCCACATCCTCTGACTCCCAAGCCCATGCTCTTTCCACTAAGCCATGCTGCTTCTCTCAGTGAAACTGCTGGGGTGAGGTACTCCCAACTTCTTTAGTAAGAGTACATTAGAATTAGCAGATAGTCCCTTCCCTCAAACAGCTTGCAATCTATTCATTCAATAGTATTTATTGAGAGCTTACCATGTGCAAAGCACTGTACTAAGCACTTGGGATGTACAAATTGGTAACAGATAGAGACAGTCCCTGCCCTTTGACGGGCCTACAGTCTAATCGATCTAGCAGGGGAAGCAGACCATACAGTGCTCTGCACACAGCACTCAAGAGATACAATTAACTGAATAAGCTTGATTATTTAAAATAACCTACGAGAAGGGGGAAGCAACAGAATTTGCCGATATGTGCAGGAATGCTAGGGGCAAAAGAAGGAAGGGTAGAGGGGACTGATTACCTGAGTGCTGGAGTGGTAGTTGGGGCAGGGGGGAGAGGGATGCGGGGGGAATCAGGGAAGTCCTCCTGGAGGAGATATGAAGGGCTCTGAAGATAGGGAAAGCAGTGGTCTCCTAGATGAGGAGGGGGAAGAATTCCAGGCAGGAGGGAGGGAGCCCCGGTGTCCAAACAAACACGTCAAAAGCCAGCCAAAACTCTCATGAGGGTCAAAATTCTGAGGTTAATCACTGAATGACCAATTTGAATTCCACGCAATGACTTAGGCATACGTTACTTTTCTTCATGCAGCTGCAGTAGGTTTTAATCAGCGAGGCAAACAGCAGTGGTAACTCAACTCCTTTCATGCGGACAAAACACTGGGTAACTTTCCTAATGTGGCATTTATTTCCTTTGGGGATAGGATAAGAATTGATTTAATTTTTTCTGATGGCTGATGTGCAAGCCTATACCGTGCCCTTCTTAGAGATAAACAGAAGTGCCGTTTTCCTCCTGACAGCAAAGGACAGCCCGTCTCAGAGAAGCGTCCAAGACCGAAGTTCTCCCTTAAGCAAAAATTAAATCAAACTGTGAGGTAATGCTGCCCAGAGGTAAACTATTACTCTCTTCCACTTTACATACTGTTCGACCCAGGTCCCTCGGCCGCACTGTCGTTGCCCCGCAAAGGCAGTTGTTCAAATAATGATAAACCCCGTAGGAAAAGGCTAATCACTTTAGTCTTGAGGTGTCTGTGATTTATAATCTTGGACTTTGGCTTTCGATAGTTGCACTGAAAGGAAGAAAGGCAAAATTGTCTACTAGAATAAGCAGCTGAGCCAGTCACTTGGCTTCCTTCAACGGCTCTGGAGGACGGTGCAGTTGCGCCCTCTCGTGGTCACTAATTTAAAGGCCGCGGTCCTGGAGAAACCAATTACAGGGCTGGGAGTTGGAAGTCAATCATCAACTCTACCCCCCTAAATGTCCCTCGTTGGCACGGAGGAGGGCTGTACTCCCCTGAAACATTCCAGCTGTTTCTCCTGAGGAAGGCTCTGTATGTTTCTAACCGGCCCGGGCCTCCAGAACCGGACGGGCGGACCGCAGGCTCCTCCGATCAGTCGGCTCCATCAGTGGCATTTTTTGAGCGCTTACTGGGTATAGAGCACTGCATTAAGCTTTTGGGAAAGTACAAGAGAGGTGGTGGATGCAAACATCTTCCACGAGGAGCTTTGAGTCCACAGGAGAAGGCAGATTATGGAAAGGACAAATAGCAGAATATAAGCTATTTGCTGGTCTGCTAATTCTGTCAGACTCTTCCAAGCACTCAGTAGAGTGCTCTGCAAACAACAAGTTCTTAATATATACAATTGATTGATTTACCTAAGTACTCTGGGCCCAGGGTGAGTTCCCTAACCCCGTATCCTTGTGGGAGCATGTCTACCACCTCTCCTGTATTGTACTTTTCTGAGCACTCAGAACAGAGCTTTGCACACAGTAAGGGCTCAATAAATACCAGTGATGGACTGATCGATTTGATCTTGACCACCAGTTTCTCCAGAATCTGTCAGGCAGTTCCAATCTTTGGAGCCTCTCTTTAAAATTCCAACTCCAACCACAGCTGGGGGGTGGTGAACTGAAAAGGGGCGCACAGAAACAGGGAGGAGAGAAGGAAAGATGGAAAGATAGCCCGCAACACAGGTCCAAGCACTGCTACAGAGCAGGGGACTGTGGGTGACCATTCCCATCTGGTGGGCTGTATTCTTTATTTTTATTTTTTTTTATGGTATTTGTTAAGCACTTACTTTGTGCCAGGCACTGAACTGAGCACTGAGGAGATACAAGGTTGGACACAGTTCATGTCCCAAATGTGACTCATAGTCTTAATCCCCATTTTACAGATGAAGTAACTGAGGCACATAAAGTGAAGTGACTTGCCCAAGGTCACACAGCAGAGACGTGGCAGAGCTGGGATTAGAACTCAGGTCCTCTGATTCTGAGGCCCGTGCTCTTTCCACAAGGCCACGCTACTAACCAAGTCTCTGCCGTGATAGGCATATGCCCAGAGGAACCTCAATTTTTTTTTAATTGTATTTGTTATGCACTTACTATGTGCCAAGCACTATCCTAAGCAATGGGGTAGATACAGGTTAATCAGGTCAGATGCAGTCCCTGTCCCAATGGGGCTCACGGTCTTAATCCCCATTTTATGGCTGAGGGAACTGAGGCACTGAGAAGTTAAGGGACTTGCCCAAGGTCACACAGCAGACATGTGGCATAGCCAGGATTAGAACCCAGGTCCTTCTGACTCCCTGGCCCATGTTCTTTCCACTAAGGCACGCTGACCCAATATTTTAGCAAATGCCATCAAATCAAAAGCAGGAAGCTTCTAAATGGAGTATACTACAATGCTTCTCCATTGTGAGAAGCAGCGTGGCTCAGTGGAAAGAACACGGGCTTGGGAGTCAGAGGTAATGGGTTCTAATCCCGGCTCCGCCACTTGTCAGCTGTGTGACCTTGGGCAAGTCACATAACTTCTCTGTGCCTCAGTTACCTCATCTGTAAAATGGGGATACGACTGTGAGCCCTACGTGGGACAACCTGATTATCTTGTATCTACCCCAGTGCTTAGAACAATGCTTGGCACATAGTAAGCACTTCACAAATACCATAATTATTATTACTACTACTGCGCAGGAATAGTGGAAGTTGATAGGAGGCTCTGCCTCAACCTAAATAGGCTGTTTCCCATCCCTTCCACCAGAATCCCCAGAGAGTCACCATCCTTTAGCAAGGCACTTACCCCTTCCATGGGCGCTATGAGGAGGTCATAGAGAGCACGTAGTGGGGGTTTGGTGAAGGAGTTCTGCCGTCGAGAAAGGGACGATGTTCCATCCTTAAGAGGTGAGACAGTGTTACTGAACAAACTTGTCATGCTCTGGCAGCTCCTGTGGAGAGAGGGAAACGAGGGTTTCATCGCACGTCAACAGCGCCAAACTTGTAGTTAGAAGCCAAACAATCCCCTCTGGCCTCAGCCTTCGGCAGCCTGTCCGGGTCCCACCGATACACACAGCCTTTCCTGCCCCTAGCTTGATTTCCCCATTCTTTGTCCGGGAAGGTAATTTTCAAAGTGCAATGAACGTTGACCGAGACCATAGCGCTGACCAGCTGCAGATGACCACTTCCATTTTTTTAAAATGGCATTTGTTAAGTGCTTACTCTGGGCCAGGCACTTTACCAACCTCTGGGGTAGACACAAATAATCACATTGCACAACGGTCTATGTCCCACATTAATCCCCATTTTACAGATGAGGGAACTGGGCACAGAGAAGTGAAGTGACTTTCCCAAGGTCACATAGCAGGCAAGTAGCAGAGCCAGATTCAGAACCCAGCTCCTTCTGACTGCCAGGCCTGTGCTCCAGCCACTATCTGGTTTCCCTCTTCCTCATCTTACCAATCAACCATTTGGTTAATTCCCCTCTACCTCATCAATCAATCTTATGTATTGTGCTCTTACTGTGTGCACAGCACTGTACTAAACGCTTGGGAGAGGACAATATAAGAGACACATTCCCTGACCACAATGAGACAGACATTAATATAAATAAATTATGGTTATGGAAATAATTGCTGTGGGGATATACACAAGTAAGCCCTGTGTGGGCACAGATTGTCTTTCTTTATTGCTGAATTGTATTTTACTAGAGCTTAGTACAGTGCTCTGCACACAGTAAGCGCTCAATAAATAGGACTGACTGACTGAATGAAGTCCCAGAATGCTGTTCCAAGGATTTATTTACATTTTGTGCAGGAGTGAGAATGAGGGCTGCAAAGAATTAGCGGCAGTCGAAATGTAGATTAGGCAAAAAAAGTAGATGTCATTTCAACTCTTGGTATCTAAGGGCAGGTTCAATAATAATGTTAATAATGTTATTTTAGATAATAATAATAAAAATTATAAATGGGGTATTTGTTTAAGTGCTTACTATGTAGGACTCTAAACTCCTTCTGGGCAGGGACTGTGTCCACCAATTCTGCTGCCCTTTACTCTTCCAAGTCCTAGAACAGTGCTTGGCGCACAGTAAGTACTCAATAAATACTGCTGATTGATTGATTCATGTGCCAAGTTTTGTGCTTAGTACTGGGGTAGATACAACCATTTCAGCTGCTCTCCCTATCCTGCATGGGGTTCACAATTGGAGGGGGAGAGAAAACAGGGATTTTAACTCCATTTTACAGATGAGGATACTGAGGTATGAAGACATTAACTGACTTGCCCAAGGTCACAGAGCAGGCAAGTAGCAGACACAGGATTAGAATCTAGGGTTCCCGACTTCCAGGCCTAGGCTCTTTCCACTAGGTCACGCTGCTTCTCCAAAGCAAATGTTGGCCCCTGACACTCGGGCTCGGTGCCATGAAACCTTATAATTCACTTAAGAATTCTGGGGGGAACTCAAAGGTCAAATTGAAGTTCCCCCTACACCCGTAAAGGCAAACGGTTTCTTCCTCTACAACTCTGACCTCAGAGCAGGGATTAAGCAGCTGCTGATTTTTGACAGTCACTTCCGATTGCTCCAATTCAGGTACTGCCCTACTATTCCCTCCACATCTTCCAGACCACTCGACAAAGTCCTCCGTGTCACACTTTCCAGGATCCACCAGCGGGGGAAGTCAGACTTGTGATTCAATTAAGGGGAAATCCTTGAGGCCTGCCTGAGAAAAATCAGCTGCCAGTGGCACTCCGTTCCTGGCTCCTGACCCAGCGAACCCTAGAAAGTCCCCGACTTGCCAAGTTGATTTTATGATTTGTCCATCCGACCTTCTGGATCAATCTTCGGTGCTCAACCCAAGGCCTATTTCCGAAATGAAGCCAGTGTCCAAGCTGAGGGCCTTGAGGACTTAAGGATGCCAGTCGGGACCGGTAATGACGGTCCAATTGCAGGCCTTTATTTGGGAAATGGCTATTTCCAGGAGACCAGGGTGCCATCATTTGATTAACACTGAAGCCCAGGCATACCTGAAATGACATTCTCCGGGTCATCCCATCTCCCACAGTGCACCGCAAAGTGCCCATCCTCTTGGAGAGACGATGTCTAAATTCTCAGAGGCCAGCAGGCCAGTATGACAAGCAGTGCCTGAGCCGCAGCTTTTATCATCTAAAAGCACGTCTGCATACAAAGAACACTGGAAGACGTGGGTCTCTGCATTTGACAGTCACAGTCAGTTAAACAGTCTGCATTTTTGGCCCCTACAAAGACCAACCCACCCCCTCGCCACAGGTTGTGGGTCAAACAGAATGTACTGAAAACAGTGCTCTGCTCTCCAAAAACAAGAAGCGTGACCAAGTGGAAAGAGCTTGGGCCTGGGAGTCAGGAGACCTGGTTTCTCATACCGGCTCTGCCATTTACCTGCTCTAGGACACTGAGCAAGTCACTTAACTTCTCTTTACCCCAGCTTCCTCCTCTGTAAAATGGGGATTATATACCTGTTCCCCCGATCCCTTAGACTGTGTACCTGATGTAGGAGAGGGACTGTGTCCAAACTGCTTATGTGAAAACTACCCCAGTGCTTAGTACAGTTCTTGGCACATAGTAAACGCTTAACAAATATCACAGTTATTAATTCTTAAATGCAACAGGACAGAAAAGGCTTATCTTTACACACATACAAAATAAAGTGGATTATTAGTCATCCATAGATAGGTCGTCTTAACCTAAAAACATGGAAAAGACTTCATCAGGAGGATTTTCTTTAAACATACAAAAAAAACAGTTAATCCTCTCTCCCTCTCTCTCTCCTCTCTCTGCATATAAACAAAGTGACTAAATGTATGAGTGGAATTTAATTTTTTAAAAAAACTTCCTTCATCCCCAACCCAACCATTTTCATCCATTATTAGAAAGAATTCACGTTGTTTACTGTAAAATGGTCTTTGCTTGCCGCCTAAATGTTATTTTCCTTCTGGCTTTCTAGGAAATTCCCCACTGTTTCCATTAATCACTCTGTAGTGAAACTGTAGCTTCTTCCTCTCTGTTCAAGTAGAAATCAGGTATTGATTTCTTGGTATGGTGGTGGCTGAGATAACAAGCCGGGGAAGAAGAAATCCTCAGACAGCAAGGAGAGGGAGAGGGATAGAGAGAGAGATGACTGGAGTTAATTTCTGTCCTTATAATCCCCTTTTTCTCTGAGGTGTTAACAGAACCCTACCCTGTGGTCCACAAATCACCAAACCTGCAATGACACCACCAGAAACAAGGTCTGCTGACAGCAACAGGTCAGACTGGAAGAGGGGGGCCTGAGAGAGGAAGAAGGATTGTTTTTTTTTCCTGGTCCAGCTAGCCCATCAGTCTCTTCCCTGGCCTCTGCTGCTTCCTTTTTCCTCCCCTCTTCCCTGGTCCATTCAAAAGACAGGTAGTCAGTTGGCTACCACCCTGTCCCTGTTGCCTAGAGAGAGTATTTAGAGGGCTCTCATCCTACAGAAGGTACTCTATTATACATTCCCCTAGTCAATCCTCAGAGAAGCAGCACGGCCTAGTGGAAGGAGCCTGGGCCTGGGAATCGGGGGACCTGGATTCTAATCCCAACTCAGTCACTTGTCTGTTGTGTGTCCTTGGACAAGTCACTTAACTTCTCTAAGCCCCGGATTCCTCATCTGTAAAATGGGGATAAAATACCTGCTTTCCTCCACCGTAGTCTGTGGTCCCCATGTAGGGCAGGGACTGTGTCCACCCTGATTACCTAGTACCTACCCCAGTGCTTAGTACAATGTTTGGCACATAGTAAGCACTTAGCAAATACCACTACTATTGTTATTATTTTTGTTATTAGTAATAGCTAGTCAAATCAGAGTCCAAGATAAAATGCCTGTCCTTTTCGACAGGACCAGTGGAGCAAAAGCAGGCTAGGTGGACAGTACTGTCTTGTTGGCTGACACACTCTTCACCAGCAATTTCCCTCCATGTATAGGTTATTAATATGATACTATTATTATTATGGTACTTGTTAAGCACTACTATGCCAGACACTGTACTAAGCTCTGGGGTAGATACAGGCTAATCAGGTTAGACATGTTCATGTCTAACAATATAAACTAACTACCTCTATGTCTAACTACCTCTAATGCAATAGGTGCTTTCTTTCCAAATCATAGCGATGCAGATTTCTAAGGGAAAAATCATTCCATCGAGTCAAGTTCAGTTCCAGAGTCACTTAGTCTGTGAGCCCCCTGTGGGCAGGAGCTGTGTCCAACCTGATTATCTTCTACCTCAGCACTTGGTACAGTGTTTGGCACACAGTAAGTGATGAACAAATCCCCTCATTAAATACAGCACGTAGAAAGTGGTGGATGTCTTCCACCTTTCTACAGGGTTTGAGCCGTTCGATTCATGCAACATGTGGAATGTGTCAGCTGCAGGGTGAACAAACACATCCACTGATCCCTTTGCGTTGCTGCTGACAATTGGCTGATAAGTGCCCTCCTTGTTTAATTGGGCTCAGTGCCAAGGACATAGGGACTCAAAGCACTGGATAAATGGAAGAGGTTCCATTCACACATGATGCCTAATGTCGCCTGCAGAAGGCTCACAGTGGTTGACAGGTGTGAATGGGGGTTCGCGGGAGGAATTTCCCATTATGCACTCCTATGCTCACATCTGGCTTCTCCCCGGCTCCATTTCGGCAGCTGAGTGCATCCATCTCGCTGGGAGAGAGAGTTGTTTGGATAAGTGCTGCTTAACTGTGCCATCTGATTTTTTCAATTTGCTTACTTGTTGGATTTCTAAGGGGCCTTTCTTTGGGCCTCACATCCCCTCTGAATGGAAAAGGGAGAGATCCTTCCTGGAAGAGACAGCTGCCGCTACCCAGAAGGGTCCTCCAGGTTTCCAGAAAGATCCCTGGGATCTCTGGCCCATCGAGGATTAGGATTCTAGACGTCCAGGCCCATTATCATTATGCAGCCACTTAATAATTGTCCCTCGGTGGGTTTTGCCCCGTCGGAGGTGGACGGATTGGTGCTGCATTTCCTCTCATTTCCAGCAGGTGGCACTTGGCTTTCATCGCTCCAACGTTAACCAGCTAGATGGTGGAAGAATTGGAGCTCAGCCGACCTGCCTTCATCAACCCATCAATCAATCAATCGGATTTACTGAGTGCTTACTGTACTAAGCGCTTGGGAGAAGACAATATAACAAGCACATTCCCTGCTCACAACAGGCTTCATCTCCAACGGTCTGCTCCTACCGGGGGGCATGGGCGGGCCTCGGGTACCCTCGGTGGCACTGAGATGTCTTTGGCTCCTTTTAATAATGTTGGTATTTGTTAAGCGCTTACTATGTGCCGAGCACTGTTCTAAGCGCTGGGGTAGACACAGGGGAATCAGGTTGTCCCACGTGGGGCTCACAGTCTTAATCTCCATTTTACAGATGAGGTAACTGAGGCACCGAGAAGTTAAGTGACTTGCCCAAAGTCACACAACTGACAAGTGGTAGAGCCGGGGTTCTACCTTTTGCCCTATTTGCCCTATTTTGCAGTACCACACCCACAGAAGTTATTCAGTAAATACTATTGATCGATTGATTGACAAGAAATCTTTGCCCAGGAAAGGAAACATACCATTAGACTATAACCATCCAATCTTAACAGCCCCATTTTTCTGTATGCTGTGGGGGAAATGGGGCTCAATGTAAGTCGTTTTGAGGTAGAGTGTGCAACGGTGAGGTTTAAAAGAGCTCCTTTTGCTGAGGGTGCGGCATAACAGGGGCATGTGCAACTGTACGAGGGAAGAGTAAGGGTCAGAATGACCCCGCTGACCCCCAGATTGTAAGCTCGCCTGTGGGGAGGGAATGTGTCTGTTTATTGTTACATCTGTACTCTCCCAAGCGCTTAGAACACTGCTCTGCACACAATAAGCGCTCAATAAATACAACCAAATGGATGCATGAATTAGCTTGGATAGGGTAGGTGTGCCCGTGTCCTTTGCATGTGGGGATAATTGCTTGCTGTGGGCAGGGAATGTGTCTATTGTTATACTGTACTCTTCCAAGCGCTTAGTACAGTGCTTTGCACATAGGAAGTGCTCAATAAAGATGCCAATGAATGAATTAATGAGTGAATTGGGAGATGGCACTAGGGAGTGGAGGTTAGAGATGCGGAGGAATGGTTCTGTTGTTGTATTGTACTCTCCCAAGGGTTTAGTACAATGCTTTGCACACAAGTGCTCAATAAAAGCGAATGAAGAAGAATGGTTTGTTTGAAAACCTCATCGTTGCACACTCTACCTCAAAACGACTTACATTGAGCCCCATTTCCCCCACAGCATACAGAAAAATGGGGCTGTTAAGATTGGATGGTTATAGTCTAATGGTATGTTTCCTTTCCTGGGCAAAGATTTCTTGTCAATCAATCGATCAATAGTATTTACTGAATAACTTCTGTGGGTGTGGTACTGCAAAATAGGGCAACAATCTGTTTTTTTCCTACAGAAAGGTAATGCAATGGCTCAAACAGCTTGGGAATGTTTCTGTTTTTTGTTGTATTGTACTCTCCAAAGAGCTTATTATTGTGTTCTGCACAAAGTAAGCACTCAATAAATACAACTGACTGACTTAATATCTGATACCCTGGTGAGTTAATGAGGAGTAGTATGGTTTAGCGGAAAGAGCATGGGCTTGGACGTCAGAGGATTCTAGGTTTTAATCCCAACTGTGTGTGATCTTGGGCAAGCCACCTAACTTCTCTGTCCTCAGTTTCCTCATCTGTAAAATGAGGATTCAATGCCTGTTCTCTCCCATACTTAGGACTGTGAGCCCCATCTGAGACAGGGATTGTGTCCAACCAGATTAACTTGTATCTATCCAGTGCTTGGGATAGTGCTTGACACACAGTAAGCGTTTAGCAAATATAATAATAATAGTAATAATGATAACCTGATAAAACAGTGAAAGATCCCTTCCCCTCTACCATAACCATATAGTGTGTCTCAATCTCCTGCAGAGGGACACTGTCAGAGCCCGGTTTAAAATGTTTTTTCAAATAGGCCACGGTATTGTTTATCCCTTATTTACAAACTGAGGCTTTGTTGACACTGCCGAGGAATCCATTCATAGAGAGTCTGGAAGATGAGGGTACCTTTCTTCCCTGAATGCCCTGCTCATAGTGATTTTCTTTGGAAGAGGACCTATTTTAACTCTGCGCACACCGTGGCGAGTTCCTTTGCCTGGGATTCTGGGTGTCGTGCTAGGGCAGTCGTAGAGCTCACAGCCCTCTCAATAAATGGATTTGGCAGAGATCACCCTGGAAAGGCCCAGTGCCTGAATGCTCTACAGGAACCTCTGAGCTGTGTTATTTTCTGCTCTGTGGTTGGATCGATCTTGCACTTTGCTGTGGGTGGCTGTATGCAAACTGCCTATGCCGGGATCCCTGCGAGGCCCAGACTGTGAAAAGGGGAATGTGGTTTCAGATGGGGAAGCTGATAGGGTCTGGCGACCCGTGTCCCTGGCTTCTCCGCCTGCCTGTGGGATTTAACGCAGCCCCCGCTGCCCCTCACACAGAGGCTCCCGCCTGTTCAGCAATATGGAAACAAGTAACTCCATGCAGGAGACGGGGCAGCAGAGGGGAATGACAGGCAGCTCTGGGCAGCTGGTCCTGGGAAGTCAGCATGAGGTGCGGGGTTTGTTTATGCTTGGGATTGAAAACCGCTAAGGGTGTGTGTGTGTGTGGTGTGTGTGTGTATAAAACAGTGTAATGGCAAGGGAAAAGAGGAAAAAACATTCAATCACTTTTCTCCTAGTATCTTTGATTTTATCAAAAAAATCAAATTTTTTTTTTCTGATTTTCACTCCTTAGGTGCTACTCTTCCAACTTACCCAGACCCCAGAGTCGGGCCAGGGACAGCTTCTGATCACTGAAACAGAAAATCGCTCTGTTTCTAGTGACAGGGCACCAGCTCTGAGGACTCTGGAATACCAGTCAGGGGAAGGCTGGAAATGAGATCACTAGGTTGGAAAGAAAATATCAACGAGCTTACTGTGTGCGGAGCACTGTATTAAGTGCTTGTGAGAGTACAATATAACAATAAACAGATGCACCTGCTGCCCACAATGAGCTTACAGTCTAGAGAAGCAGCAGGGTGTAGTGGATAGAGCAAGGGACTGGGAGTCAGAAGGTCATGGGTTCTAAGCCCACCTCCGCCACCTGTTAATGTGTGAACCTGGGCAAGTCACTTCACCTCTTCTCATCTCTAAATTGGGGATTAAGTCTGTGAGCCCCACGTGGGACAGGGACTATGTCCAACCTGATTTTCTTTTATCTTCCCCAATGCTTCAAACAGTATCTGGCACCTAGTAAGTGCTTAACAAACACCATCATCATTATTATTATTAAAGGGTCTACCCTGTCCTAAGTCTGCAGCTTCTGGTTTAAAGAGGGAACTTTTGGTTGGCCTCAAGTGTCACTCAAGGAGCAGGGGTGGGCTCAAGGTCAATTTCCCAGAGATTGTGAGTTCCTTGAGGGCAGGGATCATGTCTACCAACTCTAGCATATTGACTTTTCCAAAGAACTTAGTACAGTGCTCTGTACACAGTAAGAGCTCAATAAATACCAATGACTGATGGACTGAATTCTGATATGTACTCGGAAATACCACTGCCATATGCCCTCTGCCAGTCTTCCCCATTGTGTTGGCACTAATAATTCCTGATAAATTTTAGGGGACAACGAACAAAATCAGATCCCCAGATGAAGAAGACTCCGTGGACCTTACAACGTCACCGCCTTGAAATGACCCCTCCAGGACTCCCGTAACTTCAATTCATCATCGCTATGACAATAGAGTAATCCTTCATATTTACAGCGGTCCATAACTACACTGGTCATTACGGGCCAGTGTTGACCCTTTGATAGTGGCCATGGGATGCTTAGAAAACCAGGGTACTGGTAGCTCTCTGATATCCAACCTATTGGTTAGGGGAGTTCCATTTAACAACCCAACTTTTCCTTTAATTTTCCCTTCCTATAAACTCATTTTGGACTCCTCACCTATAAGGTGATTCCAAATCATCAATATATTCCAGTTCTACTCACTCTGACCACTTCTCCTTCTTGTCTTCATGTCCCATTGCTCTCCAAATCACTGCAGCTGGCATACCCAGACTTCGCCACAAAAATCCATTTCCTAGAAAATGAAGGGAGTAGGACGGAGAGGCACAGAACGGGGGCCTCCCGCCCGCCTCCTAGTCTTTGGGCCCCCTCTCAATTGTTTTAGACCCAGGGTAAATGTTTATTTTCCTGGCTGAAATAGTGGCTGGCTGCGGTATCTTGAACTTATGCACTCAATTGTTTTGAAATATCACATCATTTCGGTAAGGCAGCTGTGTGAACCCTGCTAGGTGAACCTATATTGTCAGGGCCATTCCTGCCTCTGCCTACTTTTTCAGGCTCCTTCTTCTATCTTGCTGCTCTTCCAACTTACACAGACCCCAAAGTCAGGCCGGGGACAGCTTCAGATCATTGAAACGGAAAATCGCTCTGTTTCTAGTCACAGGGCACTGGCTCTCAGGACTCTGGAATACCAGTCAGGGCAAGGCTGGAAATGAGATCACTAGGTTGGAAAGAAAATATCAAAGTTTCCACTTCCTTTTAACCGGGCTGTAGGTTCCAGTATCTTAACCCCTGGACTCTCTCTCCACCCACCCATCTAGTTTTGTGGCTCAACTAGGTCGGCCTGCACGAAGACACAGGCCTTCCCTGACTAAACCCTCCTTTCCTCTTTTCCCACTCCCTTCTGGGTTGCCCTGACTGGCTCCTTCTATTCATTTCCCCCTCCCAGCCCCACAGCACTTATGTCCACATCTTTCATTTATTTTTTTCTATTAACACCTGTCTCCTCCTCTGGGATATGAGCTCATTGATTGTTATAGTTATAGTATACTCTCCCAAGCACTCACTACAATACTCTGCACACAGTAACTGCTCAATGAATACGACTGAATGAATAGGATTGAATGTTTCTCATCCTGACGGCAAAATGATGAAAGGAAAAGGCATATTACAAAATGAGGCAGAAAAAAAGATACCCTAAGCATCAAAGTTCCCAAATATCACCCTTCTGCTCTTCTGTCTCAGAGCGGTCTCTCCTCTTCCACTTCCTCTTACCTGTTCCACTGGAGAAATCCCCTCCCTACCCTCTTGCTCCAAAGTCGAGTGAGCCCTTTCATCTGAGGCAGGGACCCTGAGAGAATGTCAGCTGCACCTCGGGGTGAGGACCAGGAAAATGTTACTGCCCGTCCGTTGCTAGGGAACCACTAAATGGAGCGACAGCTGCCTGCCTCCCTCCCTCCCTCCCTGACTCCGATATGTTCTTTCAACTATATAAGTTGTGGGGATGGAGCAGAGTCTCTGTGTTATGTCCTGACGGTCTAAAACCGGGGGGGAGTGTCAGATGGATGAGAAAATGAGTTATTCTTCCATTTGGAAGTTCCCAAGACTCACTTTCCTTCTGAAATCAGTAAGGACCCCTTCCTGAAAACCACCCTGAGGATAATGGAAAAAGAAAATGCTCTTTGAAGCTTCGACAAACCCTCTGACATAGACAACGGAGAATAAGGCTTGAAGCAACAGGACAGTTCCATCACTGTTCTTTCGTCTAGCCAGGATCACTTGGAGGGTTTGGGACAGAGTTAGTAAATACCGGCTGAAAGGCCGGTCAAGGCAGCAGTCGCTGTTGTAACACCCACCAGGGGATATTTCTGGGTATGTTAAAGACCCACTGCCTTATTCCAGCGGACTCCGGTGCTCACTCCAGCAGCGTAGAAACAGACCGCACGTAGGGCAGCTGGGATGATTTTCCCCCAAGCTTCACATGGAGCCGGGTGCCCTGTGACTCGGGGAATGGGTCAGGGAAGCGGTTGATGGGTGAGTTGTCGCGTGATAGGCTCCTAAATATCAAGTAGTGGTTCCATACTATTCTCACCGGAAGCAGATGGATTTAGAGCCGGACAAGGGAGCGGATCTGCCCACTCACCTGTTAAAAAGGTTATTCCTGCTGACCATTCTCAGAAAGCCGGTGGGGTCTGACACAGAGTTCAGTTTGTTGTCGATCTCCTCGAACTGCTGGTCCATGATGTCGCCGGCTTCGCTCTCTGTCTCGCTGTTGGCACCGGCTCTGCGGAGGGAACGGCAGCAAGACCCACTCAGTGGAGATAAGCAGCAAGAATACGGCCAGTCTTAATGAATTGACTCTGCTATTTGTTAATCAATCGGTCACTCATTCATTCATTCAATCACATTTATTGAGAGCTTATGTGTGCAAAGCATTCTCCTAAGCACTTGGGAGAGTATAATACAACGATGAACAGACACATTCCCTTCCCACAGTGACAACAGTATTTACTGAGCACTTACTGTGTGCAGAAAACTGTATTACTATTATCAATAATAATAACAATGGTATTTGTTAAGCACTTACTATGTGCCAAGCAATAATAATAATAAGTATGGTACCTGTTAAGTGCTTACTATGTGCCAAGCAGTGTTCTAAATGCTGGGATAGATATAAGTTAACCAGGTTGGAAAAAGTCTCTGTCTCAAATTGGGCTCACACTCTTAATCCCCATTTTTTACAGATGAGGTAACTGAGGCACAGAGAAGTGACTTACCCAAGGTTACACAAGAGACATGTGATGGAGCCGGAATCAGAACCCATGACTCCCAGGCCTGTGCTCTATCCACTACACCATGCTGCTAAGCACTTGGGCTCTTTGTGATCTTTGTGTCATTATTCACTTCTCAGTGCTTTCTATCTGGTGCCCCTTGTATCGGTTAACAAAGTGGATGGAGAATAGATTGATAGCTCTATGGATGACCTGTGACTTCAAAAGCACCAACACAGACCATCACCCACCCAGAACCGGGCTCAGCAGACTGCATGCTGATATGTCATTTGCTGGCTGGTGGAGACTGCACTCACAGTAAGCTTGGGAAGAAGCCCTGTCACACTCCATTTCTAAATTTATATTTCCCTTTAAGTTAATGGAGCAACAGCTCACAACGGTTTTAAAATCAACGGAGAAGAGAACAAGGTGGTGGGAAAGTTTAGTGCCAGAGCTTACACTGTGTTCTGATGATCACGAAACAAGCATTGATGGTAACAGAAGACTGAGAGGCAGGGTGACCTAGTGGAGACAGCACGAGCCTGCGAGTCAGAAGGATTTCTGAGTTCTAATCTCAGCTCTGCCACTTGTCTGGTATGTAATCCTGGGTGAGTCACTTGACTTTGCTGGGTCTCAGTTCCCTCACCTGTAAAATGGGGATTAAGACTGTGAGCCCCAAGTGGGGTATGGGCTGTGTCAAATCTGATTAGCTTGTATCGACCCCAAGTTTAGTCCAGTGCCTGGCACATAGTAAGTTCTTTACAAATATCATAAAGAACAGCCAGAGTGGAAGTGACAAACAAAATATGCACAGACTGTAACATCATTTACTTAGTGGGATCAGTGGTAAATATTTCAAGAACTACAGAAAGTCCCTTCTTGAAATCCCCACTCTTTCAAATTCACAATCACATTTAGAATTTGCTAAAAGCATTCTGAAGTCAGAGCTAATCCACAGATCAACCCTTCTCTCCAGTACGAGGGATGTTTGACCTATAATCTCTGGGTGACTTATCAGTATGCCAGAGAGGAGGAACTTGGTCCACCAAGCTCAGAAAATTCCCATGATGCTTGACCTCTGTGAGATGCTTCTGGGGATTTCCTAAAGGAGATGAATTGGAGTACAGTCAGAGATGGTGCTATTTAAACTCTTCTCCCCTGCTTGACTGTCAGCTCCCTGAGGATAGGAAACATAACTACTTACCATAGTGTGCTCCTGAGCCCTTACAACAGTGCTCTGCAATCAGTCAACCAATGGTATTTACTGAGTGCTTTCTGTGTGGAGAGCACTATCTAAGTTCTTGGGAGAGTACAATACAATAGAGTTGATAGAGGCGATCCCTGTTCACAAGACACTTAAAGTCTATGAAGGTAGTGCTCAACAGCAAATGCTCAATAAATGCCCTGGATTAATTGAGTGATTAATGGAGAGTCCAATATTTGTGTCAGAGTGACATCAGGAATCACTAAGGAACTATTTGATCATTTACATAATTCCTAATGCTTGGGGATGTGCTCTTTATCATTCCTATTTTTCCCCCTCTGTGCCCCCAACGTTACCTTGAGTTGACCATCTCTGCGCCTCAGTTACCTCATCAGGAAAATGGGGATTAAGACTATGAACCCCATGTCCTATCCATGAATACATCCAACCTCCTCTAGAACATGTTGTTCTTTTCAGCTGCATATCTTCCTGTGGTAACAAATTCCATATGTTTCCCACCCACTGTGTGAAGACGTGCTTTCCTTTCTCTTGGACGGACCATTTTCAATTTTCAATGGTTCCACCCTCATCCTGGTGTCATGGGATATCGTAGGCAATAATTCCTTGTTCGTCCTGTCCACGCGCTTGTGATATTACAGATTTCACTCATGGCCCCTCTCTGCCCGTGTGTTTCCAGACTGAAGAGTCCTCCCTCTTTTAGCATCTTCTCAAAAGAAAAGTGTTCTGTCCTGCTCTCGCTTTGTTCCGCCTCCAGATGTATTTTGTCCTTTCTAAAATGAGTTGACCCGACCACACTCCATAACTCCAGGGGTGGATGAACTGTGTCTGACCTGATTAATTTGTATCTGACTCCAGGGTTTAGTGCAGTGTTTGGAACATAATAAGCACTTAACAAATATCACTGTTATTTGTTAACAGCCTCTTGTTTTCTATCTCTCTCTAATGATGCCTGGCATTTGGTTGGCCAGACATCGGGCTGGTATTCATTATCAATCCATGGTACTTTCTGACCATTTACTGTGCACAGAGCACTGTACTTAAGACTTGGAAGAGTACAGAGGAACAGAGTTGGTAGACATGATTCCTGCCCACAGAGAGATTACAGTCCACAGGGAAAGGCATTTTAAAATAACATCCAAAGGTGACTGGTGAGTCATGACTGATAACCTGGTGTCCATCATCATGGGGTGTTGTAATTTGCCTTATTTTTTCCTGACAGCATTTACTGCAGTTGTTTATACTAAAACTCATTTGCAACTTTTCAATTACTTTGATCATCTATAGAAGCAGCATTTTCCCAGCCAGAAGAGCCGAGTGTCACCTTTTTAATAAAGAAAATGGTATTTGTTAACCGCTTACTATGGGCCAGACACCTAAATGCTGCAATAGATCCAAGCTAATCAGGTTGGACACGGTCCAAGTCCCACATGGGGTTCACAGTCTTAATCCCCATTTTACAGATGAGGTAACTGAGGCCCAGAGAAGACAAATGATTTGCCCAAGGCCTCACAGGGGACAAGTAAGGGAGCTGGGATAAGAACCCAGGTTTTTCTGAGTCCCAGGCCTGTGCTCTATGCACTAGGCCATGCCATTTCTCACCTGTAAGTATGAGTTCACCGCACACTCCCCCTTGCAGAGTCAGAAGAGCCAGGAGTGGGGAGAAAGAGCAGAACAGGAAGCAATACTTGATCATCCTGATCATCCACATCTGCAGCTTCGGGGGCCTAAGCTTATTTCTCCTGCGGCCCCCATTGCCCCTGAATCATTTACTTCCCTAATCCCGGCAATCACTTCTCCCAATTGGGGGAGCAAGAAACGGGCATCTGGGAAAGGGAATGGGGTCGAGGATGGTAAGGGATTGCTGAGAAATGGGCGGACAGGGATTGGCTGAAGCTGGCAGGAGGATGGTGAATCTATCTCCTCTATCCCTGTGGTGCTTCTGATCCTGTCCACCCGACAGGAGTTTTTCCTCCTGGTAGATCTATCCTCCTTCCTCTCTTTCCCAACCCATGACTCCCAAGCCCAGGCTCTTTCCTCTAGGCCACACCAGTAAGAGGGTCTTGAAACTCAGAGAATCAAAAATCCTAAAGAAGACCTCTGCTCTAGCCCGTACCTGTATAAAGATCCTTTCAACATATGTTCTCCATGGGCAGCCTGCACAACCTCTCCTCTAATCAGAGTATGATTCCTTGTTTCTATCTCTTCGTATTGTACTGTATGTCCCGTTTCTCTTGTCCTCTTTTCTTTGGTAATGGTGAGAAGTAGCACGGCCTAATGGATAGAGCATGGGCCTGGGAGTCGGAAGACCTGGGTCTTAATCCCAGATTTGTCAAATCTCCTGTGTGACCTTGGGCAAGTCACTTCACTTGTGTGCCCCACTTTCCTCATCTGTAAAATGGAGATTCAATACCTGTTCTCCTCTCCTATTTAGACTGTGAACCCCATGTGGAACCTGATTACCTGGTATCTCTCCCAGTGCTTATTGCAGTGATTGACACATAGTAAGTGCTTAACAAACACCACAATTATTATTAGGGTGAATCAGTGTCCTCCTTTGTAGTAATCTTTCCTACACTTGAGGCTGGTATAAAAATCATCCCTAACCCATCTCTTCTTCTCCATTCCCAAAGATGATCAGATATAGCAGCTTTGTTGTTTTGGTACACTGTAAAGATGGGCACTCTTCATTTTAGAAAGACAAAAGCTGAGGAGCAGAGATGACTGAGCATTACAAGTTGTCCTGAAAGAAGGGCTTTTCTTCTCTTTCTTCTTCTTTATGGTATTTCTTAAGCACTTACTATATGCCAGACATTATACTAAGCACTGAGGTAGATGCAAAGGTTGGACAAAGTCCATGTCGCCCATGGAGTTCATAGTTTCAATCCCCAATTTACAGATGAGGGAACTGAGGCACAGAAAAGTTAAGTGACTTACCCAAGGTCATACAGCAGACAATGGCAGGGCCCAGCTCTATCCATTAACCATGCTGCTTCTCCAAGAGAATATGATGAAATGATTGTTCACTCAAAACCGCTTGGCATTTGAGTCAATGTATTTATGTCCACTGACTTTATGCATGATCTTATAAAGCAATCAAAGGCAGGGAAAGCACATTACAGTTCTTTTGAAAATTCCCACAGTGCTTTGTACTATGCTGTGCAAAAGAGGAAGGGGGAGAGGTGCAGAAAGGAGAGAGTAAAGAAAGAAGAGAGAAAAGGAAGGAAAAAAATAGAAAAAGAGAGGCTCTACTGAAGACTGAAAAGGATAGGTTCATATCAAGGCAATTTATCAGTAGGTTAAGAAAGGTTTGCATACATACATGGGTGAGTGGTCCATAATGGGTTACTAGAGGAAAATGTTTGTACCACCCTGCAAACTATGAGCTCCCTGTGGTCAGTATCACAGCTATCAACTCTGTTGTATTGTACTTTCCCAAGTGCTTAATACAGTGCTTGGCACAGAACAAGCACTTAATAAATACCACGATTGATTGAAATTGCAAAGAAGGGATTTAGAAGGAAACTTTAGGGATAGTGAATGATAAAATCAACAGGATGGATGTCAAGGAGAATGGCCACCACACTATTCCAGGAAAGCAATCAATCAATGGTATTTATTGAGTACTTAGTATGTGCAGAGCATAAATATTCTGCTGCCCCCTTACAGAGACAGTACACTGAGCAGGAGGGACCCCTGGTCTGATTCAGTCATGGTTTTTCTTCTGTTCTTATCTAGGCCAAACATTCTCAGTGTCTTTCATCTTTCCTAACAGATCAAATTTTCCATTACATTGTGCAAAACGCCAAGACTGCACTTAACATCCTGGACAGGAATGGTTCTTCTTTCCCACCCCACTCTCAAAATCAACACGCTTTTCTAGGTAAACCTGGATTTGCGGTTACAAAACCACCTTTGAGAATTCTTTCATATAAATGAAAATAGGTTACTTCCTGCTCCCCTCGTGGGCAGGAACACAGTCATGTTTTTTGAGTAGATTATGATTTCCTTTTTAATAGAGTGTGAGGTGGTCCACCAGGTCATTGGAGAAAATTTTAATAGTGTTTTTTTGGTTCTGCTCTAACAATCATTGGCAGAATTCCAATGGAAAGTGCCTTTCTTTAACTATAGGTGTCTGATTTCTAACCCAACTGGTTTTTTGTCTGGATCTCATGAGAACTGAAGCCTGCACTACAGGTTAGCACTTAAAGAGGTTCCACCAACAGAGTGCTGCAAAATCAACCAACTGCTTCTGTTTCTTTCTTGCAACTGCTGCTGGGTATTTGTTTCTAAATAATGAAATCGTCATTATGGTATTAATTAGGTGCTACGCCCTAGGCACTGGGCTATTTGCTGTCATAGGTATAAAATGGTGGGATTGGACACAGTTCAACCCAGATGAGTCTAAGTGGGGGAGGGAGAGCATATATCGCATCTTCATTTTATAGAGGAGGAAACCGAGGCACAAAGAGGTTGGGTGATTTGCCCAAGGTCGCCCAGCAGGGCAGTGGCAGAACTAGGAGAAGAACCCAATCCTGCGCTCTTTCCACTCCCGCTTGGGATGTTCAAATACCCATCCCTCTTGGGAGGCTCCCAAAGGAAAAAGAACTAGAATAATTGGTATATGTATATTTTGTTTAGAATAGGTATGGTTTGTTTCTCTTAGAGTTCCTCTCAAATAACTGTACTAATTACAGCATTTATTAAGCACTGGACTAAACACTGGATGATGTGAATAATAGCAATAAAGTCTGGATAATGCTAAGCAAGTCTAATATTTTTACAAGAAAAGGTAATTGAAAGGGAAGCATAGGTACTAGAGGTCCACAGCCAGTGAAATCCCGAGTAAAATGGAAGTTGCCGTGCCCTTAGTTTAGAGACCCCATCAAAAGAACGCTCTGCCTTAAAGCCACGAGTGGTTGATTTTCAACTGCTGGAAATCCAGCAGACCTGCTATTAAACCGTTTGAATGCTATTCAAGGCTTTGTGTCTATAGGTTCAGGGGTTGCCACTCTACTAGAGATATAGTCTTTTCTGCATAGATCAAAAGGAGAAAGCTCAAGAATATAGGACACACAGGCAGAGTGGTGAAGAAAGGGGTCAGAGAAAAAAAGGAGGAGATCAAAGACCAACCCCTGAGTCTGAGGAGGGGAAGATGGTGTGGGAGGAGAGAGAATAAATGCATAAAGCAAGCGATGCACAGAAGCGTGAGGCTTGCAGGTGCTAGAGAGAGTGAGAAAACGGTTATGGGGTTTATACCCTCCAGGAATGTGATATTTTGCTATTTTGGGGGTCTGGAGCTCACTTTTGGGGGGCAATGGTGTATCCTCCCCCACTAGAGTGCAAGCTGCTTGAGGGCAGGGAATGTGTTTTCTAACTATACTCAGTTCCCAAGTGCTGAGTACAGAGTAAGTGTATATAGTAGGCACTCAATGCATACTATTGAGTCCACTATCCATTAACCATGCTGCTTCTCCAAGAGAATATGATGAAATGATTGTTCACTCAAAACCGCTTGGCATTTGAGTCAATGTATTTATGTCCACTGACTTTATGCATGATCTTATAAAGCAATCAAAGGCAGGGAAGCAAAGGGATTGATTCAGCGCCTAGAAAACCAATATCCTGGGCTGCCTACTTAATTAGCGTATTATATCTCACCATCAGCAGGGCACGCACTTTTTTTTAGTAGTGAAGGTAGGTTGCGCTAAACCATCTGCGTGCTCTCATCCAGTCCCTTTTTGACCAATTAAACATTAATCTATCAGTGGTATTTCTTGAGGGTATACTGTGTGCAGAGCACTGCACTAAGCACTTGGGAGAGTACAATAGAATGGAAAGACACAATCCCTGGCCTCAAGGTGCTTACAATCTAGTGCAGGAGACAGACAGTAGAGTAAATTCCTGAGGAGGAGTGGCTTCTAAGGGCTGGGTTATAGGGGAGAGTAACGAGGGTAAGGGGGAGAGAAATCATTGACTGCTTTAAAGCCAATGGTTAAGAGTTTATGTCTGATGGAGATGAATGGACAATCATTAGAGGGTTATGAGGAGTGAGGAGATATACACAGAACATTGTATTAGAAAAATGAGCCCAGCAGCAGAGTGAATTATGGACTGGAGAAGAGAGAGGCTGGAGGCAGGGATGTCAGTGAGGAGGCTGATGCAATAATTGAGGGAGACTAGGACAAGTCTTTGGGCTAGTGTGGGGGAAAGGGGAAGGAGTGGGTGAGTACCCAAGTGTTCAAGTGACGTAAAGTGGCAGTGGGGGGGAAATATATTGGGGAGATGAGAGATTGGTTGTGGATTGGTTGTGGAAGGCTTTCTGCAAGAGGTTGGATTCCAAGAGAGCCATGCTGATAGGGAGAACTGGGATCGGCCAAATGTGAAGGGGATTGAATTCCAGACTGGATGGAGACCCAGAGCAACAGGCCAGCATCAAGAGAGCTGAGAATGAGGCATAGAGAGTGTTGGAATGAACGGAGTCCAAGGCATGAAAGGCATGAGCTGGAGGGTAGTAGACAAGGACGGAGGATGTTTCCCCTCTCCTACCTTACCTTCTGATTTCCTACTACCAATCCAACCCACACACTTTGCTTTTCTAATACCAACCTACTCTCTGTACCTCCATCTCATCTATCCTGTCATCGACCCCTAGCCCACATCCTCCCTCTGGCCTGGAACTGTCTCCCACTTCACATCCTACAGACCACAACTTTCTCCACCTTCAAAGACCTTCTAAAATCACATTTCCCTCAAAAGGCTTTCCCCGACTAAGCCTTTATTTCCTCTCCCTGTTGTGCCCTCTGAGTCACCTATGCACTTGGATCAGCATCCCCTAAGTACTTGATATCTACCCTACTCTCAGGCCCACAGAACTCATTTCCCCTTTCTGTAATGTATTTTAATTTCTATCTCCCCAACTACACTGTAAAATCTTTCTGTTGTATTATATTTTTCCAAATGCTTAGTACAGTGCTCTGCCCACAGTAAGTGCTAAGTATCACTGATTGATCGATCAATCGACTGATAAGTTGTGGGAAGATGATGGAGTGCAGAAGGAATACAATATGAAAAAACAGATTGGGTAGCAGGAAGAAGTTTACAATTTAAAGCACATAAACACACTTTCCATCATTTTAACCAGGAGTCTCAAGTCACAGGAATCATTCTTTCCCATAAACTCTCCATTTTTGGACCAGGCCATTAGGGAAAAAACATGGAGGATGAAGAAATACTGAAATAGAGAGATTACCTTCCTGCTAGATCCTGCCTGGATCTGGGTGAAAACAGACTTGCTATCCTGTTTGAATCCAGAACTTTCTCCCACCACCAATGCCACAATCCTCTCCTATCAAGCCCACCACTCCAGCTCAAGGGAGGTGAAGCTTGAAAAACACAGTTCTATTGATGATAAAATTTATCTAAGAATTTTCTGTGAAGAGGAGACACAGTCCCTCAGTCCTTAGAATAATTGATACTCTCCTTCCTTCCTCAATAAGGTCTTCCCATTACTGACAATTGACTTTTTTATTGAGCACCTCCTGAGTGCAGAGCACTGAACTAAGCATTTAAAAGAAGTGAAGAACGCAGTCCCTGCCCTGATGGAGTTTATTATCTAGGAAATTTTAATATTCAGATTAATCTACCTAGTTTGGTCCATTACCCATCTCCTTTTACCTCCTATAGTCAATGGATCTTACTGATCCATGTTCTTCCCATCTTTCCTTAGCATAAAAAATTGAGCATTGGCTATATATACCAGGCAGCCAGCAACAGGAGTCATCCTGGGCCTATTGTTTTCAATAATGGCATTTATTAAGCGCTTACTATGTGCCAAGCACTATCCAAAGCGTCAGGGCAGATAAAAAGTACACCAGTTCATTTCATAGACTGTGACCTTGCTGTGGGCAGGGAATTTGTCTGTTTGTTGTTGTACTTTACTCTCCCAAGCGCTTAGTACAGTGATTTGCACACAGTAAGCACTCAATAAATAAAACTGACTAAATGAATAAATAAGGGTCTGTGGCTATGGTTATTTTAAACAGGGATCCTTTTCTGACTTCCAAATCTGTCAAAAAATAAGGAAGAAAGAAATAATTTCCTTTAAATAAGTCACCATCTCATTTGGATAGAAAAAGACCCTCCCTTCCCTTCCTTTTTGAAACCTTTCCCGGTTAGCAACAGAGAGGAAATAGGTGATTATTAAGGAAAGGATTTTTATCAGGTTTTGGAAGGCAAACGAGTTCATTGTTTCTGGAGGACCGAGGGACTGTGGCTTCTGCCCCCAATCTGCTAATTAATGGCACTCTCCAGCACAGTGGGGTTTGCTGAGTTACCTTTTTTCCCTCTGGGTATCATGCTGACTATTGGCTGGTTGCCACTAGCATCGTTTCCACAACACAGCTGTGTGTGCCTACAGATAGGAGGACTTCCATCTGAGCACTTTTAGGGTGCTCAAACATAAATCAACGGGCCACTGAAACATGCTGCCAACTGGTCATTCGTTGGGCTCCAGTACTTATCAAAAGGGATCGGCCATGGGAACAGAATGAGAACTAAGGAGTATTACAGGTCAGAGAAGCATTTTCTCACTGGGAAAAATCTACTGCTGGAAAGTTTCCCAGTTCACAGAGATGATTTAGTTAACACAGTACTACTGATTACAGGCTCTTTTCGAAAATACCATTGTGACCGAAAATGGATTCAAATAAATACCGGCATGGTTCAGTTTCCTTCCCCCGTCCTGAGAAGACGTGGCTTTTGCCATAGTTAAAGGATCTACTCAAAAAGACAGGGGAACTGGTGACGAGGTAAAAGAAAGTGAAGGGAAAATGATATTGGCACGTATTCAATTTGCATACCAAGTAGGGATACGTGGGAGACGGACTCAATGGGTCTAAAAGGTCTAAAAGCACGTTTGTCATTGTAGTAGAAATGGTATTTATTAGAGTGCAGTGCACTATATCAAGTGTTTGAGAGATTCAGGAGACATCTTTCCCGTTCACAAAGAACTAGCATTCCAATGGGAGACAAAGGCATACAAAACAAGTGATCAGTGTGGAAGCACCAAGCAGGACAAGGATCACATTGAGCACGGACAATTATGTGCAGATGAAACAGCAGAAGAAATACTTGAGTGAACAATGGAGTGCACAGATATAAAAGACCCTCCCACGCGCTTAATAGAGTGCTTTACACAGAGTAAGTGCTCAACAAACAGGACTGAATGAATGAAGAGTACTTAGCGTGAGTAGAGAGCAACCAATTAATCAAGAGGATTTATTGAGTGCTCACTGTGTGAAGAGCACTGTACTAAGACTGAACTGGTAGACACGTTCCCTTCCCTCAAGAAGCTTAGAGTCTAGAGGGGGAGCTGACATTAAAATAAATTACAGATATATCTAAATGCAAGAGGTTTTGCTGGGTTGATGAGATTTGGGGCTCAGGGAATCAATCAGGGAAGTTTTGCTGGAGGAAGTGGCATTATACAAGGGATCTGAAGATAGGGAGAGCTGAGGTCTGGTGGATTTTCTGTGGAGGTTGGAGATTGTTCTGAGCTGGGCTTGTGAGGCAGGAGCTGGAGGTGGGCAAGTCGGGATGGGGGCAACAGTTAGAAGGTGAAGGGGAAGGAGGGATGTGGAGAGCATATAAGGGATATTTCTTTTTTTTTTGGAGAGAAATACTAATATTATGTTACTAAATTAAATCAACCCTTTTACAAATGAAGAGAGAGATAAGGGTTTGGGATAATGAGAATATGATAGCAAAGCTCACACTGGGTCTGCTTTTAATGGAGTCACGCAGCTAAACTCCATGTAATGCTGTGAGAGTGGACCCCTCAGAGTTATTATAAATACAATAAACTGTAATATATTGTAATGAAAATGCACATTTGAATGCGACTGAGATTCGATTATTGAAGGAAGCAGAGGTTGGTGGCTTATTTCGAATCCTCTAAATCTAGGTAAATGGTGCTCAGTTAAAAAAATGCTATATGAATATTGTCACCAAAGGGCCTTATCATAAAACAGAGAAAGTCGGTTTGGGGTGAAGGGACAATCTTCAGGGCACAATAAAATGATAGAGAGTTGATGGATTTCTATCATTTAGTTTCTTAAAGTGTTCACAGCCCAAAGGCTTTGGTTGACTTTTGAAAGAATCCAAAAACCCCCTTTAAAGATTTTACGAGAACACTTTTAAAGCTCCTTGAGTAAAAAAGACCATTAAGCAGCCGAGGACAATGACAGAATACGGATCCCATTTCTCAATCTTAAAGTTCCAACATCATTTAGGGAATAGGTTTCCTGGGCGGAGTCGATCGGCCCTATACTGGTGGCTGTGGCCCTGGAGAAGGGCAGGAGTTTCTAGAATCCTTACTGGGTTTTAAAGCTTCAGGCCCAAACTCTGGAATGGCAGGGGTCCCATTGGAACCGTCCTAGGGATAGGGGCTGAGCTCAGGATGGGCTTGACATAATCCCCCCTACCCTGCGGCTCTCCCGAGGTGGCTCAGACTGGAACAATTTCCAGTCTAGGAACTGCACAGGGATTGGGTTAGTACCAGTGCCCTGGGGCAGTTGAAGCCATTCAATCAATCACTCAATCATAGTTACTGAGTGCTTAGTGTATACAGAGCACTGTACTAAGAGCTTGGGAGAGTATGCTATAAGAGACACATTTGAGGAAAATAGGAGGTCCACAAAGAACCATGTGTCTTCAGCCCCCTATCCCTTCTATTCCCAATCCCAGAGGCAGATATCTGTTCCACCTATCCAGGGACTGCCACTCTGGGAGCTTGCCTGAGATGGGATGAATGGAAGATGATGGAGGATGTATGGGAGGATCCAGGGTGGTGGAAGGTCCCCAATTCCTTCAATCATCTTGTCCCTTCCTACCTCACCTTACTGCTCTCCTACAAGAAACCAGGCCACACACTTCGCTCCTCTAATGCCAACCTTGTCACTGTACTTCTATCTCGTCGTTGACCTTTCGCCCACTTCCTGCCTCTGGCCTGGAACGCCCTCCCTCTTCATACCTGACAATGACTCTCCATCTTTAGAGCCATATTGAAGGCACATCTCCTCCATGAGGGCCTCCCTGACTAAGCCGTCCTTTCCTCTTCTTACATTCCTTTCTGTGCTGCCTTAACTTGCTCCCTTAATTCATCCCCCTCTCCCAGCCCCACAGCCTCACATATGTACTTATGTACATATCTGTAACTTCATTTATTTCTATTAATGTCTGTCTTCCCCTCTAGACTGTAAGCTCATTGTGGGCAGGGAATGTGTCTGTACTATTGTTATGTTGTATTCTCCCTATTGCTTAGTATAGTGCTCTGCACACGGTAAGTGCTCAATAAATCAATTCTCTCCCGCCTCCTCCGATAACCCTGGGTCAGCCTGAGGTCTCCTTATTTGTCCCAGGGCTTAAAAAGAAAAGTCGGCCCCTCTGCATCTTCCACAAGAAGCCGGTCCACCAAGTAGCCAAGCAAATTGCCGTTTCTCTCTAATTGGACTTTCTGAAACTTCTTGGGCCTCTATTTCTCTGCTCCAGATGCGCCTGCCGTCATGTCGTACAGTGAAGATTTTGGCTGATGCCATTCTTGTCTTTTTCAGCCACATTAACCCGGTAGGGGGCTTTGGCTGCCTGAAGCTTTCAAAAGCCATTGTCGGGAAGTGAAAGCCCAAAATGCGACTAAGATGGTTATTAGCTGGTAGGGAACATCCTCTGCATCTTAAATATCTCCATTGAAAGTACAATAATAAGGAAAACAATAATAACAATAATAATAAAATCCCTCATCCAGCTGTCACCGTTCCACTCCCACCCAAAGGGGAATAGAGTTTATACGGGACCTAATGCAAAACATGCTTCAAACATGTTTTGTATTTCACTGCAATCAAAACCAGCAGAGGGAGCACAAGTTAGCGGACAAGTCTGAGCCCCAACTGTGATGACTTGGTCAATACTATCCATAAACAAGCCGAGACCATGAAAATTAGGGGCACTGTGATGTCCTGCTCTGTTAGAAGCATGGAAAAGCACTATATTCACCCAATGGAAAATTACAAAATTAATTGGAAAGGAGATGGAACATTTTATTTCCCAGCTCCCTTGCAGCGGGATTTGTAATTAATAAATAATTGCAAAGCCCTCTTCAAGTATGAAATATTTATGAACAGTAGATGCTAAATAAAATATAGTCATTTTACAAGCAGCAGCAACTACCCAAAATTGTTGGTGCATAATCTTGGAGATAGACCCAGAGCCGTAAAATAATAATAAGCCAACCTTGGTTCCCGCTCCCGCCCCTAGAATCCCTTGTGATGAAGAATCCCCAAAGAACGGATTTCAGTAAGGAAGGTGGAGAGATGCTAGCGATAAATGGGGGGGGGGGGGAGAGCACTGATGAAGAATCCCCAAAGAATGGATTTCAGCAAGGAAGGTGGAGAGATGCTAGCAATAAATATGGGGGGTGGGGGAGGGCACTGATCCCTCGTAGCCCTCGGCGCTGTGGCTCCATCTCCTTCACCCCCCTCCCAGGCTCCGCTGCAGCTGAGCTCATGCTGGGCTGCTGCCAGAGAAACATTGGCAGCCGCTTGAAGCCGTACTCATATGTGCGCAACAAGAGCCTGCAATGTCAGGGCAGAGGGATCCTGGAGAGTCCCCTGTCTCTTCCCTGAACTCACCCCTCTGCCCTCACTTCCACTCTGCAAGATGGGGCTCAGCAGCCCTGAGTAGCAATCAATCAATTAGCAAAGCAGCACGGCCTAGTGGATACAGCCCAGGTCTGGGAGTCAGAAGGACCTGGGGTCTAATCCTGGCTCTGCCACTTGTCTGCTGTGTGACTTTGGGCAAGTCACCTTACTTCTCTGGGTCTAGGTTTCTTCATCTGTAAAATGGGATTATGACTTTGAGCCCCATGTGGTACATGGATAGTGCCTGATTAGCTTTTATCTTCCCCAGAGCTTAGAACACTGCCCAGCACATAGTAAGCACTTAACAAATACCATTTAAAAAAAAAACAATATTGGGTGCCGAGCACTGTGCTAAGGGTTTGGGAATGTTCAAAAGAGTAGGTAGACATGATCCATGTCCTTAAGGAGCTTGCAATCTAACAGGGGAGAGATGGTAAATCAACTACTCACAGGAGGATGAAATAAAGACGTGTAAATGCGTTCTACGAGGGGTAAGATAGAGTCCAAGTGTTTAGGTGTCTGAAGTGGCAGTTTGTGGGAATCAAGGGTGGGAAGGTGGGTGATTAATCAGGGATGATCTCCCGGAGACGTGAATCCCTAAAAGACTTGATGGTGGGCAAAGGAATGTTTTGCCCCCTTCTCTCCCATGGTATTTATTAGGTGCATATTTCGGGCCAAGCCCTGTGCTAAACCCTGGACTTGATGCAAAATGATTGGACTGGGCAAGTCCCCATTCCAAGACGGTTGTACAGTCTAGGCGGGAGAAACAGCAGGTATCTTACCCCCAATTTACAGAGGGCAAAACTGAGGCCCTGAGAGGCTTAAGTGATTTTCCCAAGCTCCCACTGCAGACCTGTGGCAGAGTTGGGATGGGACCCAGGTCTCCTGCCTCTCGGTCCCTGTTTCTTTCACCTGGGCCCTGAGCACAAGTCTAGTCAAAGTGCCCTATTATCAATAGTCTTTACTGGGTGCTTACTGTGTGCAGAGCACTGAACTAGGTGCTTGGAAAAGTAGCATGATGTGAGAAGCAGCATGGTGTAGTGGATAGAGCACAGGCCTGGGATTCAGAAGGTCATGGGTTCTTAGTCTCGGCTCTGCTACTTCCCTGCTGTGTGACCATGGGCAAGTCACTTAACATCTATGTGCCTCAGTTACCTCATCTGCAAAATGGGAAGCAAGACCTGATTTCCTTTTATCTACTCCAGAGTTTAGAACAGTGCTTGGCATCCAATAAGCACTTAACCAACACCATAATTATTAGTACAGTACCATAAGGAGAAGAATCAGGGACTAGTGATTCTGTTGGACCCTCGACTCTTTCCCTGCACCTCACAGGGAGGCACACAGGGCAGGAGAAGCACTGGTCGGTTGGATGCTGAGAATCAGGGGCGAGGTGGGGGAAGCTGGGCCCCCTCCCCTCCTCCCAGACTACTCCCCTCCTCCCCTATGCCAGGGAGGCAAAGGGTTGAATTGGGATAACTATTTAGAGTGCTGTTTTTCCAACTCCATTCGGTTGACTCGAAAATACATCCCAAAATGTGAAAATGCTAGTAAATACCCCGTAGTCTTAATTGTTAAATGATTAGGATGGAACTAAATGAAAGGTGGCAGGGTGCCCTGCCGTTTATTCATCTCTTCTGTTGGCTTACACGGGGTCTGCAATCTCTATACTCGGCTCAGTCACAAAAAGGTTTCTATGGTTACGCTGGATGTAAATATATTATAGGGTGTGGAACGTGAAGTGATTGGCTAGAAGACGACGCTGTTTATTTGCCAGATGCTGTTTTTGCAGTATAACCCCTCCGGGAGATGACTTGCCTGTATGGCAATGCTTGGCCAGTTAAATATTTGTTTCTGGGTTTATGGACTGGAGCAGAAAAAAAGCTGTTGCTATTACAGAGATGCTCTACCCTGTGTTGCTGAGTGCATCCCTGATAGATGTTTACATGAAAAAACAATACGACTTCAGCTTGATTCTAAATGAAGGGCTTCATGACACAAGTAAGCGGGGAATGGATTTGGGCATCTTCTTAATTCTAAGTGGAAGATAGAGTTGCAGTTACCACCTTGATTATCTTGTATCTTGTAACTACTCCTGTGCTTAAGCATAGTGCTTGTCACCTAGTCACAGCTTAAAGAACACCATAGTTATCATTTTATTATCATTTTTACCTTCAAAGAAGACTCTTTACCCACTCTCATGTTTGCCGAATTAATCCGGACATGGTTAATGCTTTTTTAAACTTAAGACTGTAAGCTCCTTGTGGGCAGGGAACGTGCCTACCGAATTTGTTACAAGATACTCTCTAATGTGTTTAGTACAGTGCTTTCCACAGCACAGTGCTCAATAAATATGACTGATGAAGAAGAATGAAGAACAGTTGTACATTACACACACACATCCTTTGTATTCGAAGATGACACTACAGGCAGTGAATTTCACCAGTGGAGGGTGTGTGTGTCTGCAAATCACAATCACAACCACAATGTACACACATTCAGAGGTGGCACTTGGCTGTGCTTGGAAGAAGAATACTGTAGGAGTTGCCAAGAGATCAAACAGGAGGTGAAATTTCTATCTGAGAGAGCTCAAGTCCTAGATTTTCCGCATCAATCAATCATTTATTGAGTGCTCACTGTGTGCAGAGCACTAACTTAATGCTTGGGAGAGCACAATATAACAGAGTTGGGAAACATTCCCTGCTCACAGTGAGTTTACAGTTTAGAGGGGGAGACAGATACTAACATAAATAAATTAAATAACGGGATATGTACATGAGTGTTATGGGGCTGAGGGAGAGGTGAATAAAGAATATATCTTGAATTTTAGGTTGCCAATGTCTCAAACATCAGTAATCGGTCTTCCCTGAGACCAAAGGCTGTACTTTCAGTAATGAAATAACAAAGAGAATGAGAGGGACAGTTTCATAAAAGGTACATGATAAGTTAAAGACGGCTAAGTTAAAGACGGCTACTGGGATTCACTAATCACAAAATGAATGAAGTGATTTCTAGGCAGCGGATAAATTTGCCTCAAATGCTGAATCCCTAAAAAAATGTAGTCAGTCAATTGCATGTATTGAGCGCTTACTATGTGCAGAGCACCATACTAAGCGCTTGGGAGAATACAACAGACGTATTCCCTGCCCACAATAAATTTACAATCAACTGCTTTGAGACCTCCCATCAGTCACCCTCACATGCGAATCTGCTAGTAGCTCTACAAATCTGAAATTATTTCATTCATAGGCAACAACACTCACCCAAAGGTAAAACAGTTACAGACTATGCAAGGAGAAAATTAAGGAAAAAGATTGTTTTCCTAAAATTTTCCTTCAGAAGCCTGGATGCATGTAAGGGCATCCTTTTTTTTTAAGCTTTTATTATTATTATTGCTACTACTACTACTAATAATAATAGTGGTATCTGTTAAGTGCTTACTATGTATTATGCACTGTACTAAGCGCTGGGGTGGATATAAGCAAATCAGGTTGGACACAGTCCCTGTCCCACGTGGGGCTTACAGTCTCAATCTCCAGTGTACAGATGAAGGAACTGAGGCCCAGAGAGGCAAAGTGACTTGCCCAAGGTCACAAAGCAGAAAAGTGGCAGAGCTGGGATTAGAACCCATGACCTGCTGATTCCCGGGTCCATGCTCTAACCACTACACCATTATGCTTTCCTCCCTCTCCTCCTCAATAACACTTCTCAATTAACACCCTTTTTTTCTCCCTATTAACACTTGGATTCCCTGAGGCAGAATTCTGAGAGCCTTGGCCACTGACCCAGAAAAAGAAGCATCAGACTCGAAGCCCTGGGAGATTTTAGAACAATTTCTTCTCCTGGCAAAGTGCATCTTTTAGTTCAATAAATTTAATAGTTCTTTTTTTCTGGCCTAGAGTTCTTTTTTAAAGCTCATTTTAAAAAGGCATAGAAAGATGACCCCACACTACTATACTATATTGGAGAAGAAAGATCCTTTATGTACTACTATATTTATTTATAGCTGTCCTCGGTGCTTGTGTAAATATGTATATTCGATTGAACATTCAATTTATTTATTGATTCCACGGCTTGTAAATATTTGAATGCCTGTCTTCCCTATTTCAGCATAAGCAGGGATCATTGGCCTGAGAGCCAGAAGGACCTGGGTTCTAATTCCATTCCACTACTTGTCTGCTCTGTGATCCTGGGCAAGTCACTTAACTTCTCTGTGCCTCAGTTACCTCATCTGTAAAATGGAGATTAAGGGCAGACAAGTGGTAGAGCCAGGACTAGAACTCACGTCCTTCTAACTCCCACGTCTGGGCTCACGACTAGACCATGTAGTTTCTCTTCAAAGCCCTACTAAAATGGTACCTTTTCCAAGAGTTCTTCCCTGACTAAGTTGTCCTCACTTCCCCTATTAGCTCTCCCTTCTGCAGTGCCTTTGGTCTCAACCCTTAAGCACTTTGATTTTCACCCCTCCCTCAGGCCCACAGAACTTACGCTCATATCCTTAAACACTGCTATTTCCTCTCTCTGTAATTTAATATCTGTCTCCCCATCTAATCTGTAAGTTCCTTATAGGCAGGAACCATGTATACCTACTCTATTGTTTTGTACTCTACTAGGTGCTTAGTACAGTGCTCTGTACACAGTATATGCTAAATACATACCAATGAATGACTGATACACTGATTTACTGACAGCCCTCTTGGCCACAAAGCAAAAGTTCCTTTTACTTGTATTACAGGCAATTTCAGAGGGAGACATCATCTTTGGATAAATGCATTCTGATATTTTTAGCCAAGAGGAAATTTTTACCCACCTAACAAACCTACAACATAAAAAAGGACATTCCTAGGACAATTCATGATGGTATCCTTGGGCATAATGAAGAGGATCTGAATTAAGCGCCATGTCCCAGAGAAGGATACGAGTAAATATCTTACAGCAAAGCCATTCATGAGGGTACGGTGAAGGGAGGTGGTGCATACAGCTGGAGAAAACTGAGGGCAGAAATGATTTCTCACCATTACAAGATCAAAGGGTAGATTACTCGCCGAGCCAAGTAAGATTACTTGCTGCAAAATGTATAAGGAGTGTACAAGAAAAATTCTAGGCTATGGGTAGAACATAGGAGAATCCTCAGGCTATGGGCTGAAAATGAGGTCAGAAATACTGGATATGTCAATAAGTGGATGGGTTAATAATAACAACAGTTATTATGGTATTTGTTAAGTGCTTACTGTATGTCAGGCAGTGAACAAAGCACTGGGGTGGATACAAGCAAATCAAGTTGGCCGCAGTCCCTGTCCCACATGGCAATCACTGTCTTAATCCCCATTTTCCAGATGAGGCAACTGAGGCCCAGAGAAGGGAAGTGACTTGCCCAAAGCCACACAGCAGACAAGTGGCAGAGTCGGGATTAGAACCCATGACCATATGACTCCCAGGCCTGCTCTATCCATTATGCCATTTCACTACCTCACCCTTACACCTCTCTGTCACCTCAGGTAATTTACCTAATGTAATCAATCAGTAGTATTTATTGGGTGCTTCGTGGGTGTACTAAGCCCTGTACTAAGCATTGGGAAAGTCTAAAACAACAGAGCTGGTAGATGCAACTCCTGCCCACAAGGAGCCTAGAATCTACAGCAGGAGACAGAAATTAAAATAGATTATAGATAAGGGAAATAGTAAAATGCAAGACAAAACTATTTAAATAGGCTGGGGTGAATATCAGAATATAATTCATCAAAGTATTAAAGTTCAAAATATCATATAGACACAATCATTCAATACTACTGATGGACTGCCATCATATCAAGCTCATTTTCTTTCCAATATCAATCAATCAATGGGATTTTCTGAGCATTTACCATGTGCAGAACACTGTACTAAGCATTTGGGAGAGAACAATACAACAGAGTTGGTAGCTTAGAGCAGGCTACACACTTTCAACCAATCAAACATACTTATTGAATGTTTACTCTGTGCAGGGCACTGTACTAAGTGCTTGAGAGAGTACAACATACCAAAGTTGGTACTTCAGGAAGAGCAGCCTATCTCTGACTGGTGGGACTGGCGGAGAAATCCCAAGGCACAAACAGAAGCTGTCAACTCATTTCAGTCTCCAGTATATAAAATGGAGGCAGGAGGAAAGAGACAAGTAGTTTGCTGAGAGCATGACAAATAATTTCAAGTAAGGAAGGAGAGGGTGTAAAACCAACTGCTTAACAACGGACGCTCTTCTTTGAACAGATCAACAGAAATGAGAAATCACAGACCACTTATAAAGCACTTGGGCCCATTAACTCTTTGAAGCAGCAGGTAACCAGTTACAAAAGCACTATGCTAAAAACATACTCAAGTGACCTGAAAGAATAAATGCACTTCTTCGCGGGTCAAACATTCCCTCTGACTGAATAGTGAAGAAAATAATTGAGTTCAAGTTTGACAAATCTCACCCTTTCACCTCCCCTTCTGGAAAATTCATGCTGCTTTGTACTGGTTTCAGTCTATGCTTTGCTTTGATTCTCATTTTCAGGGAGCGTGAGGGCTTATATTGCTTAATAGAAGCTTAATAAGAGGTAAGCTTTGTCATCCAAATTTACAAATTCTTAGGTAGCATTTCTCTTACTCCTGGGGAAAAAAAAAACTGAGGGCAGGAAGAAACAATTTTCCCAAACAACAGTGAACTCTGCACAGTCTTGCTGATCACTGTGGAAAGAGAATCCCCCTGGCAACAAGACTCAATTTTAGAAGGCAGAGTTCATTATGCATCCACTAGAGAAATAAAGTCCAGTACCTAACCTGGTATGAACATCAAATGTTCATATTAGTTGTTCAGGGTATTGCTTTCTATGAGACAAGAGAGTGGGGCTAGAAACCAGAAGTTTTCATGACGGTCTCCCCACAACGATAAATAATTTTGCACCATTAAAGGTTTCCGTTCAGATTTAACGTTCATGAAATTGAGGTTGAATCTTACATAAAATGAAACTGAATCCTTATAAGATGAGACTGCATCATATACGAGACCTTCCCAAGTTCTCTACTGGGGAACGAAAGCACACAGGGAGGCAAAACAGAGCTACCGAAAATGCCATCAAAACTAATGCTCCTCATGGATTTCTTCGGGAAGCTACTAAATTGGTTAACTTTCCTAGACAATCCGGAGATGTGAAGATTAATTCAGAGGTCTGGAGCAAGGTGTCTTCCTTCTGAACCCACCCAGGCTGCTATAACGTGTTCTTGGTTCAGAGTAAGCACTTATAAATATAATAATTAGTACTATTATTATTTTCACTCTGGGAGTAAACTTTTCTCTGATGAATGGGACCAACTCCTGACATTTAGCTGGCCTGAGACAAGGAAGAACTGGCCATCCCTGCCCATTCCATCCTTATGTTGTGCTGTGTGTGCCTGCAGTATAATAAAATGACATCATATGGCATTCCATTTGAACAAGAGCGTTTCTCTGGGGGAAAAGTGACTCTTCCTGCATGTTTTGGAGCCACTGTGCTCCCTCAGAGGACTTTGCTCAAACAGGTTGCACTTCCAGAGACTGACCAGTGTGACTGATTGACTGACAACAACAATAATAATTGTGGTATTTGTTAAGTGCTTACTTCGTACCAGGCACTCTACTAAGCACTGCAGTAGATACAAGATAATCAGATTGGACGCAGTCCCTATCCCACATGGGGTTCACAGTCTTAATCCCCATTTTAAAGATGAGGAGACTGAGGTCCAGAGAAGTGACTTGCCCCAGGCCACCCTGCAGACAAGTGGTGGAGCCAGGATTAGAACCCAGGACCTCTGACTCCAAGACCTGTGCTCTTTCCACTAGCCCATGCTGATTTTTGTTGACTGATTCCAGCAGGAAGGAGCTCTTCACATTTCTCCCTCCTCCACCACCGCATTGTGTGGCCCCCCACCACAAACCCCAAGATGGGGGACCTCAGCCTGATCTCTGGACTGGAAGCTCGGCTCTATGCTAGAAGCTCGTTTTGGGCAAGGAATGTGTCTGTTTATTGTTGTACTGTCCTCTCCCAAATGCTCAGTCCAGTGCTCTGCAAGTGGAAAATGCTCAATAAATACAATCTACTGACTGACTGACTGCTTCGTTTGGGGGATCGTCTGGTCAGCCCTGTGGATGAACGGTAATCTCCCTGACTCATGAGAAGCAATACCACCCAGAGAGTCAACCTACATCCAAACACTCTGTCACCATGACAAAGGCTTTGGCTGGAATGGATTGGGGTATGCGAGAACGGTAGTGGCAGCAGCAGCAGTTGATAGTGGCTTTCTCTCCCATCCCAACTGCACCGGGAGGGAAGGGAAGCCAGGGGAACTGCCGTGAACCATCACCGCAGTCTCTCAGTGTAACAGGAGTCCCCGGGAGTGGTGGGAGCTGGGGGTGGGCTAGAAAAAAGGCTGCATTTGAGGCCCCGGGCTCTTTAGGCTCGCTTTGGGAAACTGGGAGGTAACTGGACTCGGGATGGCCTTGGATGGAGAAGCAGCATGGCCTAGTGGATAGAGCACGTGGCTGGGAGTCAGACAACCTGGGATCTAATTCCGGTTTTACCACTTGCCTGCTGCGTGACCTCAGGCAAGTGCCTCAGTTTCCTCAATGTAAAATGGGGAGTCAATACCTGTTTTTCCTCCACTTAGCCTGTGAGCCCCCTGTGGGACAAGGGCTGTGTCTGGCCTGATTAAGTTGTATCTACCACAGACCTTAGAGCAGTGCTTGACACATAGTAAGCACATAACAAATACCACATTTTTAAAAAAATGTACATTAATGGCAGACATTTTCACGAAATGTCTTACAGTAGTCTGGATAAGTTTAGAGTGTGGTTTATGTTTTTTTTAGTAGATAAACACTTTCTGTCCTCTCAAGCCCCAGACTCCAAAATCTAACAGGAGCAAAAGAAATCTGAGGGTAACATTCTCTAAAAAGTCAGGTAGGTATCTTATGAAATTTCAGGATTATAAAGAATATCATTCAAGAGATAAGCACATTGTATGTGGCATTCCCAGAGACCAGATGTCAGCAGGGAACTTCATGTTAATGTAAACGATAATCTGACAAAGTGGTCTTCTCAACATATACTAATCACAGAACAGAGACCCGAGGTGGAGCCCTACTGAGAAAAGTTGATTAAAATACAACACAATGATACCACCTTCTCTATTTTCCTAATAGACATACAGTTACTAGCAATTTTTCATACGGCCAAATTAGTCAAGTGGTTGCGAGAAAATGTGGTTGTTGAAAAAAGAGGTGGAATATTAAAAATGGAAAAGTGGTTCTCTTCATTATTCAGGGTCTTTGGTGGCCCCTTAGTTGATAGAGGTCACCATACAGACATACGTTCCTTACCACGGGACACTAAATTAGCCCTCCCAATTGGTATTCAGCTACGAATCTACTCATTATTTATCAGCTTATGACTGAAAACAGATCTCTGTTCTAATTAACTGAGTCACATTTTTGTTTATGGTGAAACCTCCCACATACTCAGAGAAAATGTGTAATCATAATGAGGCCCTTCATGCTCTACAGGGAAATAACTGCATTAAATAAGTAAGACCCACTAAGGTCTCCCTTGCCAGGAGTTTGCCAACACCCTACAGAACTGCACTCATTTTACTGACCATCCCCTGTTGGGAAAATTACAATGTACAATATAAGTGCATAGGAGTCAGGAGATCTGGGTTCTAATCCCAACTCCGCCATTTGCCTGTAATGTGACCTTGGGCAAGTTGCTGACTTTTTCGGTACCTCAGTTTCCTCATCTATAAACTGGGGATTCAATACCTGTTTCACCCCCCGTGACTGTGTTTGTGAGTCCTATTGGGGACAGGGACTGTGCCCGATCTGATTACCTTGTATCTACCCTAGGGCTTGGTCCACAGTAAGTGCTTAACAAATACCATTCAAAAAAAAAAAATCCCAATTATTATTTTCTCCTCTATGTCATACTGGAAATTCAGTCAATGGATTTCAGAATCTAATTGTAATAATAATAATTACGGTATTTGTTAAGCGCTCACTATGTGCTAAGCACTGTACTGAGTGCTGGGGTGGATACGAGCAAATCGGGTTGGACATAGTCCCTGTCACAGTCTCATTCCTCATTTTACATATGAGGTAACTGAGTTACAGAGAAGTAAAGTGACTTGCCCAAGTGCTCTGCACATGGTACATGCTCCATGAATGCCATTAATTGACTGCTTGACTGATCTTTCGAAACGGACTCTCTTGACCTACCTTGTATAATAAGAGTCCACCCCCAATGCCTCCCGCGCACTGCTGATGTACTGCTCCAACGCTGTGTTGGTCCCATTTTGGAGGATCACGCTACTAGTTTCATGGAAGTCGCTGGCATTTTCCACCATGTTGTCACCCAAATAATATTCATGGAACTTGAGGATTCCTACAGGAAGAAATAAAATGCCAACGTGACACACAGAGAAGGAAAAACCTCACGGTGACTGATGAGGAACGTACAGACCTGGTACAAAGCTCTTACAGCACGGGAACTCCAAAAGTACCCCGGAAAAACATGAAATCCAATGCTCCTTCCCCATTTACATTTTCAAACCTGATTTAGTTCTTTAGAACAATGAATCAGGGTAGAGTTTGTGCTTTGACTAACTGTTCAATCAATCAGTTGGTCAATTGTATCTACTGACCGTTTACTGTGTGCAGAGCACAGTATTAAGCAATTGGGAGAGTACGGTACAGAGTACAATATACAGTTCAGAAGGCACTTGCTAGGTCATTCACTTCACACCCATTATGAAATAGATTTGTCGCCAAAGCACCTTCCACGATAATTCAAATTTCATAAAAACTGGGCCTGAATTTCCCAACGATTAGTCACCGATCACAGAAATTGCTCACAGCATTATCACCTCAGGGAACCCTCCCACTTCCTATGAAGCACTGGCACAAACTCATTCTAAACCAACCCAAAATTAATGCCCATACAACTACTTTCACAGCCATCCATGAAGGTGAAGAAATGGCAGGATAATAGATTGCAGGCCCTGCTCTTTGGAATTTGTACCTGACAACAGGGGATCCTGCTGGAATAGGCAGGCACAAAGAACCTAAAACTAGAGAAGGGATTTTTTGGAGACAGATGTGCCTGTAATTCTCCTCCTAAATCAACCAAAGTTTAGCCCTTCCCACTGTTCGAAGTCTCCATCTTCACAGATGACAGACAATTACTCTCTACTCCTTTAAAGCCTATCGAAGGCACATCTCCTCCAAAAGGCCTTCCTTGACTAAGCTCTCTTTTCCTCTTCTCCCACTCCCTTCTGCGTGGCCCAAACTTACTCCCTTTATTCATCCCCTGCTTCCAGTCCCATAGCACTTATGTACAAATCTGTAATTTTTTTATATTAGTGTCTGACTGTCACTCTAGACTGTAAGCTCACTGTGGGAAGGGAATGTGTCTGTTTATTGTTATAGTGTACTCTCCTAAGTGCTTAGTGCAGTGTTCTGAACACAGTAAGCGCTCAATAAATTCAACTGACTCCAATAATCCCTCCTCCTCTAACTAGTCTTTGCGATTGCCAGCATCCTGAGTCCTATCAATCCAAAACTCACCTCGAGTGTTTATGAATTTTATTGGTCCTCACCCTCAGCACTCATGTACACACGTAGATTCACTATAGTGAGCCAGTTACTAATTCTGAGTCCACTTCTGAGAAATATTTTTATATCTATTTCCCCCATTACACTGTAACTTCCCAGTGGGTAACAGGTCTTGAACTTCTGTTGTTCTTTCCCAAAAATACAGTGGGCGTTCACATACCACTGCAATCATCACTGTTATTACCGCCAATGAATTTTAGGTGTCAAGATTAATTGGGGACAGAATTCGGCTCTCAGAAGCTTCTGGGAGCTGTCAATTAGTGGGGACATTTCATGCAGCACGTTTTTATTAGGCCACAAAAACGATAAATATCCAAGGAAATCGAGAGACATTTTCTGTGGCAGTAGCCCCTTCAGGGAATGGCAAACATATGAACAGAAAGCCCTCATTCTTTACGCTTCCTAATCATAAAATTCTCTCTAGTCTGTAAACTCTTATTCGATCTGTTGGGTCTCTAATGGGATAAAAACCATCAACATTTTATTATGCGAAAAATATGGCTCCACCAGCTAATTAGTTATTCTGCATTCAGGGATCATGCAGCAGTCCTTATATTTAATGTTATTTAGTCCTCGAGGGTTGAGAACCCCTGAAATAACTCCTAAAACCACATAATACCTAGTTATGTGAATTGGTCACTGAGAAATTTAAAAGGTAGAACTGAATTTTAAGTATGGGCATTTAATGTTCTTTGTCTCCTTAGCTCTGACATGGTGAAGAGTCCCAATTACTAAACTGTAGGCAGAAAGATTTGCTGTCAACACTTTATTAGATAATGAGCAGCAATGACCTGCAAATACAGTTGCTCTTCAAAAGAAGAATATTCTGGTCTTGTTCTGCCATGATAAATGATTCCCTAGGCAGGAGGTGAGGATTGGAGGGGGAATGAGGAATATCCCATCAGGAAATGCCAATGGCATTCACATTTCCGTAGCGGGGGGCTCTTACAAGGGGCACCTAGGGCCCTTGTGGTTTAAGGTAATACTACATCTCTTTCTTTCTAACCATTAATATTGTACCTTGGGAATTCATGCTTAATTATCCCTGCTGGTGGAGGGGTGAAGAGGTATGGATAAATCAAAATGGGATAATGCATAACGAAGGAGGCTGCCTAAAGTGGGTGGGAGCGCCCTAGGATTTCTCTTTTTCTTTTTTTTTTAATGGTATTTGTTAAGCGCTTATTACGTGCCAGGCACTGTACTAAGTGCTCGGGTGGATACAAGTTAATCAGGTTGGATATAGGCCTTGTCCCATATAGGGCTCAAAGTCTTAATCCCCATTTTAGATGAGGTAACTGAGAGCCAGAGAAGTGAAGTGACTTGCCCGAGGTCACAGAGCAGACAAGTGGCAGAGCTGGGATTAAGAACCCAGGTCCCTCTGACTCCCAGGTCCGTGCTCTATCCAAAGGCCATGCTGCATCTGTGTCCGGTGGACAGAGGTAGGAGGTCATGAGTCACTTGAGCCTGAGACAGTTATTTTTGGTGACTTTGGTAGGATTGTGGGTGGTAGAATTTCAAAAACTGATTGTGGGAAAAACTCCCTACTAAAGTAGATAATCCCCTCATGGATACTTGAGGGTGGCCAGAGTTATCTAATTCATTTGCACCACCCTCCACCCCATGAAAAAAGAGGACTTACCTGCCCCAGGAGCAAGTAGCCAGCTGTACAGGTAGCCCGCAGCCAAGGAATAATATAGCACCAGCCCCCGCTGGCTATTGACCATCTCCAGGATCTGGTCAATAGTCACTGGGGAGTAGGGATCGGAGTCCTGTGGTCCTGTCTGGCGTTCCACCAGCAGATCAGCAAATGCCCTTGTCCTCCCCCTTTCGGCCACGGCCAGGGCTTCGTCGTGATGTCCTGGGAAGAACAGGCACAGTCTGGTAAGAGATCACAGTTGGCTCTTCAGCCTCTGTAAGGTTACACTTTCTGCAGAGTCAGTTCAATCAATCGATGGTAATTATGGAATGCTAACCATGTGCACAACACTGTACTAAGCGCTCGGGAGAGGACAATACAGTAGAATTAGCAGTCACGCTCCCTGCCCAAAATGAGTTTACAGTCTAGAGGGGGAAGTCCCAACAATGTCCTAAAATCTCAGCAGGCCACACGGCCCCAGGGCTAAAGATTCAGGGGTTGGGGTGGTCTTTCCATGGCCCCATTTACAGGGCTCCTAGTCAGCAAATGAGGCACTAACTAAAGAGGCAGAGAGTTGGTCAGAGAAAGGAGAAGAAACAGAAGAAGGACAGTGTCTCCGAAACTGACACTAAAAAAGGGGGTCAGGGAAGAATAATGATGGCATTTGTTAAATACTTACTATTTGCCCAGCACTAGACTAAGCGCTGGGGTGGATATAAGCAAATTGAGTTGGACACAGTTCCTGACCCCTGTGGAGCTCACAGTCTCAATCCCCATTTTACAGATGAGGTAACTGGACCCAGGAAGTGACTTGCCCAAGATCACACAGCAGACAAGTGGAGAAGCCAGAGTTAGAACCCATGATCTTCTGACTCCCAGGCCAGTGCTCTATCCACTACGCCATGCTGCTCCTAGGCTGGTACTAGAATTTTGGTCAGAGAAACTATGAATCTTGTCCTCCCTTGGCCATTTCCAACCTTCAGATACCAAAGACTCTCGACGCCAATCCTCGACTCACCCAGGCTGACGAGGACCCTCTGGAGGGCTTGGTAGGAAGAGGTCTGAAGGTCGAACAGCGACAGCTTGTAGTCCGTGCTCAGCTGCACTTCGTGTCGGATCGTTTCAAACAAGGCTGATGCTCTATAGAGCTGGAAATAGAGAGGATGCTAGGGTCTACGCCTGAGAGACTCCAATATATATTACTGTTCACACATCAGAAGTTGTGCATAGAAGTTACTGCCCTGAAATGGTCAGGGAGGATGCGAAGCTATTTAAACGTTCAGAGAGGCCCTCTGTTCTTTATCCCATTTTATTTTTGACAGTAATAATGATAATAATTGTTGTATTTATTAAGCATTTACTATGTACCAGGCACTGTACTAAGCGCCACGATGGATACAACCAAATCGGGTCAGACACAGTGTCTGTTCCATGTAAGGCTCACAGTCTCAATCCTCATTTTCCAGATGAGGTAACTGAGGCCCAGAGAAGTTAAGTGACTTACCCAAGGCAAGTGGCGGAGCCGGGAAAAGAACCCAGGTGCTTCTGACTCCCAGGCCTGTGCTCTTTGTATGCCCGTTTTCCCTCTACTTCCAGGAGGGTTCCTCCCTCTGCACTGCCCTGCCTCACCCCACCACTGCCTGAAGGGGTAGATGTCTCCTGGATCACTTCTCTCCGCAGTGAAAATGAAACGGCAAGATGCGAGTCCCAGGTGGGGCAAGGGACTGTGTCCAACCCGATTTGCTTGTATCCACCCCAGTGCTTAGTACAGTGCTGGGCACATGGTAGGTGCTTAATAAATACAACAATTTATTATTACAATAATAATAATAATGTTGGTATTTGTTAAGCGCTTACTATGTGCCGAGCACTGTTCTAAGCGCTGCGGTAGACACAGGGGAATCAGGTTGTCCCACGTGGGGCTCACAGTCTTAATCTCCATTTTACAGATGAGGTAACTGAGGCACTGAGAAGTGAAGTGACTTGCCCAAAGTCACAGAGCTGACAAGTGGCCAAGCCAGAATTTGAACCCAGGACCTCTGACTCTAAAGCCCGTGCTCTTTCCACTGAGCCACGCTGCTTAACAAAAACCACAATTATTACCATTATTAAAGTAATATAGGGGCCTAGCCCAGGGAATTCAGAGTGTTTGTCAGAAGCGGGCAGGATCCTGCAATATATTACTCTTTTCCCCTGCAAAGAAAAAGTCCTCCGAGAACCGATCCCACAGTACCGCTTCTCACTCATCCCACGGCAGTAAGCCACGAGCGAGGGGCAAGAGGTGTTTCAAGCCGTCCCAGTTCCGAAGACAGTAGCTGTGGTTCTCCGGAGGGCCCCGGCGTCCCGTGTTCCGAACCCACTCCCGGCCTCCGCTGGCCATTCCCGGGCTCACCTGGTGCTGAGACTCTTCCAGGTTCCCGCTGGCCCAGAGGGAGAGGCCAAGGCCGTGGCGGATTTTGGCTTCATCCTCTCTGCGCCCCAACTGTTCTGCCAGCCTCAAACCTAGTCGGGAGAATGGAACAAGTTACAAAAACAAAGGAGACACACTCTTGCCTAAGATTCAGCCAACAGGATTCATCCACACCTGGCAGGACAAGCCATGGAGTCTAAGGAAAATGGAAGACATATTGAAGGCATGTCTCCTCCAAGAGGCCTTCCCTGACTAAGCCCTCAATTTCTCTTCTCCCACTCCCTTCTGCATTGCCCTTGCAGTTGGATTTGCTCCCATTTTCCACTTATGTACATATCTGTAATTTATTTATTTATAGTCATGTCTGTCTCCCCCTCTACACTTAAGCTTGTTGTGGGCAGGGAATGTGTCTACCACCTCTGTTATATTGTACTCTCTCAGGTGCTCAGTACAGTGCTCTGCACACAGCAAGTACTCAATAAATATGACTGATTGATCTATTGAATGATGGATAGAATGCAGACTTCACTTCATCCTTCTTCTAAGGTACTGGGGCCTAATGGAAAGAACATGGTCTTGGGAGTCAGAAGGACTGGGTTCCAAACTAGGCTCTGACACTCGTCAGCTGTGCGACTTTATTTCTCTGGGCCTCTGTTATCTCATCTGTAAAATGGGATTAACACTGTGAGCACCAAGGGGGACATGGATTGTGTCCAACCCGATTAACTTGTATCTACCCCAATGCATAGTACAGTGCCTGGCACATAGTAAGCTTTTAACAAATACCATTAAAAAAATAGGTCTGGGAGTCAGAGGTCCTGGGTTCTAATCCCTATTGTGACTCTTGCCTGCTGCATGACCTGGGGCAGGTGACTTAAGTTCTTCATGCCTCAATTGCCTCATCTGAAAATGAGGATTCAATTTTCTCCCTCCCTCTACCTTAGACTGTGACCCCAAGAGGGACAGGTACTGTGGTCGACCTGATGGTCTTGTATCCATATCAGAGCTTAAAACAGGGTTTGGCATGTAGTAAGTGCCTAACGAACACTATAGCTTTTATTACTCCACCAGAATATATGCTTCTCCTAAGACGGTGAGTGCTGGTGAAGTATAATATGCCAGAACACCTAGCAAGCTAATTGCTTCAGATGCCTAGCTTCTTCTAAATAATAACTCACAAAGAGGACTAACAGCAGGAATGAGGCAAAGAGGACAAAGCCACTAAAATACAAATGAAATAGTGGGAAACAAGGAAACATTCACTCTAGCAAAGGAAATCTGCTGGGCTATAAGCTTATTTATTTGGATTTTTGGACATCTTTCCTGATGTCATTCCAAGTCTAGTGTGTGGATCAGGATATACTCTGTGAAAAGAACCTTTCTCCCATCATGTGTTGTTGAGGCGAGGTAGAGGGTAGATTCTGTGAGGTATTTTTGAGACCGGAGGAGATTCCAACAACATTGCAGAAATGAGCATTTCTTTGTCGGGGTATTTCCGGCCAGGGCATTCCATATTTAATCTGTTTTTGCTCTCAGGCCAGGACTTTCAATCTGCCACATCAGGGTGGCCCAGCAAGGGCTGACAAGGAATAGATAAGGCCTGCGTGAATCTGACGTGAACTAATAGCCTTTCCCTAGGATCCTGCGGCTTTTGTTTCTGCTGCACGGCAAGCCGCTGCGTTTCAGGACAGAACACCTCCAGAGCCGTGGGGCCGTGGAATCTGAGAGAGGAGGGCACTGCTCAGCTCCGCTTTATTCGTCGTTATCTTTATGCCTCCCTGGGGGAGTTACCTGGAAGAGAGTGCCAGGCTCCATCCCCGTTCTGTGATTTTACACAACAGAACACAAGGCATCACGGAGCTTTGTCTGGTTCTAAATAACTTTCGAGTTTTGCAAAGGGATTCATGGTAAACCACTCTGAGTTTCCACAAAACACATCCTCCCAATCGCACCCAGGGAGGCCTCTCACTCTCAATCAACCTCACTCTCAATAAGTCACTGGTATCTACTGAGCGCTTTCTGCATGCCAACCGCTTGGAAGAAAGTTGGTAATCACCATCCTTGTGCATGCCAAGCTTACAATCCAGTGAGGAGCTCACAATCACATTCCATGTACTCCTTGAGGGCAGAGAATACATCTCATGCGTATGTAGAACTTTCCAAAGCTTTTAGTAAAGTACATTGTGCTCAGTAGGTGCTCAGTATAATACGATTATTTCTCCTGCTGCTGCTGGTACTAGTAGATTATGGGTTCCTCCTCTTGGACTGTAAGTTCCTTGTGGGCAGAGAAGACGTCTAACAACTCGTTATAATTTACTTTCCCACGTACTTAGTACAGGGCTCAGCACACAGTAAGTGCTCAATAAATACAACTGATGGTTTACTGCCGCTGCTGCTACTACTACTACTACTACTACTACTACTACTACTAATAATAATGGCATTTGTTAAGCGCTTACTATGCGCCAAGCAACTGTTCTAAGTGCTGAGGTAGATACTAGGTAATCAGGTTGTCCCATGTGGGGCTCACAGTCTCAATCCCCATTTTCCAGATGCGGTCACTGAGGCACAGAGAAGTGAAGTGACTTGCCCAAGGTCACAGAGCAGACAAGTGACGTATCCCGGATTAGAACCCACGACCTCTAACTCCCAAGCCCATTCTCTTGCCACTAGACCATGTTGCTTGTCTGCTGTGTCTACTGCTATGGCTCCTACTTCTCTTGAAGCTACTCCTCTCGTCAGAGTCGATCCTAACAGCCCGCTGGCAGCTCTACCCCAGTGCCGATCCCAACCAGATCACGTCACCTCTAGCAGTGGCTTCTGCTAAGCTTTTTTTTTTAGCAACTCCTCCACCTCTGTCTGGTCTGCCTGCTCTCCCACCCGGGCTGACCACTGCGGCTAAAATGCTGGCCAAGCCTGCTCCGCTGAGCACTAATCACCACCCTTCTAGGACAGCCCCAGATACAATACCCGCTCTGACTCTGGTTTTCAACACTCCATTGACTGGTTTCATCCTAGCAGTCTGCACTCATTTCCTACTCCAAACCCCAGCCAGCACCCATGCAACTGTATTGTATTCTTCCAAGATCTTAATAGAGTGCTCTGCACACAGTAAGTGCTCAATTAATATCACTGATTGACTGACTGAAGCTTTGTGACCAGTATGCGCTCAGACTAATTGATGGATGATTCTCCTACCACTCTCACCCAACTCCACCCTGAATTTATTATATCCAAATGGCCCAACAGAGAAAGGAAATCAATTTGTGCATCTTGTTTTCCCAACTAGATTGCAAACTGGGAGGTGGGGACCAAGACCATGATGGTGCATAGGCAACTTTGAGATTCAGCACAGTCGGGTGGAAAGGGCATGGGCTGGGAGTCAGAGGAGCTGGGTTCTAATCCCGAATCTTCCACTTGCCTGCTGTATGACGTTGGGCAAGTCACCGCACTTCTTGGTGCCTCAGTTCCCTCATGTGCAAAATGGGGATTCAATACCTGCTTTCCCTCCTACTTAGATGGGAAGCCCCATGTGGGACCTGATGATCTTGTACCTCCCCCAGTGCTAAGTACAGTGATTGATATATAATATACACTTACCAAAGACCACAGTGGTTTTTTATGGTGTTTGTTAAACACATACTATGTGCCAGGCACTGCACAATGCACTGGGGTAGATACAAACTTATCAGGTTGGGCACAGTCCCTGTCTCAAGTGGGGCTCCCAGCCTTAATCCCCATTTTTCAGATGAGGGAACTGAGGTCCAGGGAAGTGAAGCAACTTGCCTAAAATCTCACAGAAGACAACCAGCGGAGCCGGGATTAGAAGCTAGGTCTTTCTGCCTTTCAGGCTGTGCTCTATCCAGTAGACCGCGCTGCTTCTGCTTATTATCATTACTATCATTATCATTATCACTATTATTACAGTGAATGAGCTACGAACCCAGAAAGTCTCTGCAAATATGCAAGGGGGGATGACGAGGAGTGAAGTCCTCCTCCAGTCTGAGGCCCGCCCCCTTCACTCCCCCATTATCCACCAACCTTCCTGGAGATACATGACCGCCTGCGAGTAGTTCTGCAAGGCATGATGGGTCCTTCCCAGGCTGCTGTATGACACGGTCTTAGCCACCAGGTCGTTCATCTGTGCGGCGATGCTCAGGTGCTGCTCTTGGTACACCACGGCCCGCTCGAAGGTGCCCAGCGACTCGTAGGTCAGGCCCAGGTTGCCGTAGGCCCGGCCCTGGCCCGTCGGGTTGTTGGTCTCCTCCGCGATCTGGAGGTCCAGCTGGTGGTATTGCAGAGCTGTGTCGTACTCGCCCATCTGCTGGTAGATGGCCCCCAGCCCACAGGCCGCGTCGCTCTCCAGGGCCCGGTCTTTCATCTCCCTGGCGATGGTCAGCTGGCGCTCCAGGCAGGAGATGGCCTGCTCAAAATTGCCCAGCTGGCTGTGGAGGCTCCCCAGCTCCCCATAGGCCTGGGCTTTGTTGAAGGCCTCGCCCAGCTCGTGGGCCACCACCAACCTCTTCTCAAAGCACACCAGGGCCTGTTGCAAGCTCCCCATCGCCCTGCAGGGGAGACAGAAGGGAAGAGCCTCGATAATAATGAAGGTTCCGGTTAAGCGCTTACTATGTTCCGGGCACTGTTCTAAGCGCAGGGCTAGATGCAAGTTCATCAGGTTGGACAAAGCCCCGTCCCACGTGGGGCTCTCAGTCTTCATCCCCATTTTACAGATGAGGGAACTGGGGACCGGAGAAGCCAAGTGACTTGTCTGAAGTCACACAGCAGATAAGGGGCAGAGCTGGGATTAGAACCCAGGTCCTTCTGAGTCCCAAGTCCGGGCGCTAGCCGCTAAGCCACGCTGCTTCTCGATGCTGCTGAGGGCCCAAGTGCCCACACGTTAACGGCCCTGAGCAGATGAACAGCATTTATCACTGTCACTTACTCCAGGGGCTCTTAACTCCTCTCCTAGCTAAAAATCTATCACGCTCTCTTACGGGGAGGTCCAAGGTGAGTTCATAATCTGGAAAGCAATTCAAAAGCCATCCTTCGGTGACCTTTCCGGGAGCTCTGGAGGCAAAGGGATGCTGCTCCTCTTCCCGCCCCCTTCCCCCCGCCCCCCCCACCGGGGGACCTTCAGATGTATTAATGGGCGCGAGTAAATCAAGTGGCACCCAGCCCGCTCCTTCCAACTACTTGGAATTCTGTGTAAATCACTTTGCAAGGCCTATAAATCCCTTCCTGTGGACTCCTGGGGGACGCAAAAAAAGAGAGTGCCACTTTCCAGGGTGACATTCACACCTGAATAACTCTCCCCAGCTTCTCCCAGGCAGGACGGCTTTCCTAACAACTCTTCTCTAGGCGGGCAGAAACCCTCGCCCATGGGGAAGAGGGCACAGACTACCGCATGTCTATCTCTCCCTCTCACCCACGTGCTCGACCACATGCACCCCCACCCCCTCTCGCACCTACATACAGAGGTACGCTCTGTCTCACACGCACAAACCTTCTCCGGGTACCAGTGCTGAAAGGAGAAGCAGTTTATCAATAGAGGTCTGGGGGCTGGAAGGCTATTTGGTAGAGAAAGGAAGGAAGGTGGTGGAGGATGTTTGCAGTAGTGGGGAGCAAGGTTTCAGGAGGGAGGGAGAGGGATGTCCACCCAGATGGTGATGTAGGCATCAAGCCGGCAGCCTGGTGAGGGAGGGGTAATCGGTCAGCTGGAAGCCAAAGAGCCAGCAGACAACAGTCGGAGGGGGCGGGTGGCAGGTGTGTGTCCGTGTCTGTGTGTGTGTATGTGTCGGTGGTGGGCGGTCCAGTCCCACATGAGCAGGGAACACTGTTTCCTGGAACACCGTCTACCACCAGTGAGTCCCAGCCAGTTCCAGCTTACTTCCTGCATTGTTACATACACGCTTAACACCGAGCTGGCCTCCCTCATGGGTGTCACCTATATATTTCCTCTGGCTTTCTCTCACATCCATACACAACACACACACCCCCCACCCCCCCACACAACATCCACACACACCCATCTGCAAGATTCATTATAAGAAAAACATTCTTTTTTAACCTTACTAATTTTTAAGCTGTCAGCTCGGTATCTCTAGGTTGTAGGTTCGTTATGGGCTGGAAACGTGTCTGCTAATTCTGTTGTACTGTACTCTCCAAGGGCTTAGTACAGTGCTCAGCACACAATAAGTGCCCAGTAAATACCACTGAGCGACTGACTGATGGACTGACTGAATCACATCAAGCCAGCTTTTCTCGAACCAGGTCTACAGGGCACAGACCTAAGCCTGGAGTTTCGGGAACCCCGTCCCCAAGAAGCCGACCCCAAAAGAATGGGGAAATTGAATCGGCTCTTACCTGTGTCCATTTCCCAGGCCTCTGTAGGCCTTGGCCTGGTCTTGCATGCGATTCAAGCTCTGAGCCACCGACAGGTACTGCTCGTAGTACTTGACGGCCTCCTCGTAGTCACCCAGAGCCTCGTAGCAGTCCCCCAAGTTGCCGTAGGCCCGTCCTCGGTCAAGCACGGACTCGTTCCCGCTGAGCTGCTGCAGCATGGCCAGCTGCTGCTCGAAGTAGCCGATGGCCTCTTCCATGACGGTCATGTTCATCTTGGTGATGCCCATGTTGCCGTAGACCTGGGCTTCGATGCTCGGGTCCTTGAGCTTCTGGCCCAGTTCCAGCTGCTCTTGGTAACACTTGAACGCCATGGTGTACTTCCCCAGGGCCATGTACACAGCGGCCAGGTGCCCGTGGGCCCTGCATTCCCCTGGCAGGTCGCTTAGCTCCTGGTAAACCTCCAGTTCCTGGGTGTGGTAGCCCAGGGCCTTGTCACATTTCTGGATCATCCGGTAGGCGGACCCCAGGGCTGCATAGGCACTGGCTTCCAGTCTCCGGTCCTTCGCTTGGTGGGCTAAGCTCAGCTGCTGCTCGTAGAATTTGATGGCCCCAGTCAGATCCTTTTTGCAGATGAAGATATCGCCCAGGTTCCCCAGAGCCCGGAACTTGGCCTGGCAGTTGTTCAGGGCCTGGGCGAGCGACAGCAGGTACTTCTGGCACTCTTCTGCTTGACTGAAGTTCAGTAAGGCCTTGAAGGCCAGGCCCAGGTTGCAGTAGGCCTTGGCTTGGCTCAGCTTATCGTGCAGATCCTTGGCCAAGGCCAAGTCCTGCTCGTAGTACCTGACGGCCTCCCGGTAGTTCCCCAGGCAGTAGTGCGCGTAGCCGAGGTTATGGCAGACCTTCCCCTCTCCCTCCATGTCCTGGAGCTCGGGGGACAGCCGGAGGTACTGCTCGTAGTACGGGGCGGCCTGGCCGAACTCCCCCCGGGAGCAGTGGAAGTTCCCCAGGTTGCTCAGGGCCCGAGCTTCACTCTGGATGTCCCGCAGCTCCCGGGCGATGTTGAGGTGGTTCTGGTAGTGCTGCAGGGCGCGATCGTGGGCCCCCAGGGCCTGGTAGGCCACGGCCAGGTTCCCGTGGGTGGACGCTTGCGAGGCGCGGTCGTTCACCTCCATGGAGATCTGCAGCTCCTGGCGGTGATACTTGACCGCCTGGTCGTACAGGCCCAGGGCGTTGTAGGCGTTGCCCATGTTGCCGTACGCCCGCCCCTGGGCCGCATAGTCGCTCAGCTCCTGAGCGATGGACAGGTGGGTTTTGTGTAGTTTCAGGGCCGCGTCATAGTCGCCTTTCATCTGGTGGATGATTCCTGCAAAACACAGCGGCAAAGAGCATTTATCAGTCCAGTGAGCCACTCATTGGGGAGGTGGCAGTTGTGGGCGGGGGGGGGGGGGGGAATCTATGAATCATCATCATCATCATCATCATCACAATAATGTTGGCATTAGTAAAGCATTTACTTTACTCAGCCACTGGACTGAGTGCTGGAGTAGATCCAAGCAAATCAGCTGGGACACAGTCCCTGTCCTATGTGGGGCTTCCAGGCTTCACCCCCATTTTCCAGATGAGGTAACTGAGGCACAGAGAAGTGAAGTGAATTGCCCAGGGTCACGCAGCAGACACGTGGCAAGGCCGGGATTAGAAACCACATCCTCTGACTCCCAGGGCCGTGCTCTTTCCACTAGAACAGACTGCTTCCCTATTCAGCACTTACTGGGAGCAGAAGCTTGGCGTAGTGGACAGAGCCCGGGCCTGGAAGTCAGAAGGACTTGGTTTCTAATCCCCGCTCGGACACTTGTCTGCTGGGTGACCTTGGGCCAGTCACTTCACTTCTTTGGGCCTCAGCTATCTCATCTGGAAAATGGGGACTAAAACTTAGAGCCCCATGTGGGACAGGGACTGTGCCCAACCCCGTTTGCTTGTATCCACCCCAGAGCTTAGTACAGTGCTTGGAACACAGTATAATATATATTATTATTACTGTGTGCAGAACACATCAGACATAAAGTGCTTCAAGGCAAGCTTAACCGATGGTGCCAAATATATGTTCTTTAGACAGAGTTATTTCTCTCCCCGATAACAGCGCTAATTCATTCCAATTCTTCTCCATCTCCAATACTTCCTTAACCCACAGAGAAACTTCTCATTGCTACGGGTGTTCACCAGATGGGTGACATGCAAGCCATGGAAGATCACCATCACATCGACCGATAGCATTTATTGAGCACTCATGGGGTGCAGAGAACTGTACTAAACCCTTGGGAGAGTCCAACCCAATATAGTTGGCAGTCATGATCCCTGCCCTTATCAAACTTTCATTTGTTAAATGCTTTCTGAGTGTCAAGCACTATACTTAACACTGGGGTAGATACAATATAAATACATAGGACATAGACCCTGTCCCTCACGGGCCTCATTGATGGAGGAAGAATGGATATTTTATCCTTATCTTACAGAGGAGGTCACTGAGGCCCAGCAAAGAAAGTGACTTGCCCAAGGTCACAGAGCAGGTAAGAGGTAGAGCCAGGATCATCACCCAGGTCCTCTGACTCCCAACCCCGTGTTCCTTCTGCTGAGCCATGATAGCCCTTTTTCTCCTCCTGTCTTCCAGTATTCTGCCACTAACATTTGAGAAAGAGGGAGCCAGAAGGCGAGCTGTCAAATCCAAGAGGTGGGAATTTCCCAAGCTTTGGGAGCAAAATAGAGCATCTGGTGGCCTGTACCTTATGCACCAAGTCCACGTTTTATGAATAACGACATGAGGGAATGTAAGGACCACATGTCTAATGGGCAAGTTGTCATTTCACATTTTCGGAGGTGGAAGTTACAAGATGACAACTCTATTTCCACAACACTTGGGGCAGGAAAGGCAGCACTGCATGGTCCTTCCATTCTGAGAGAGTCAAACGGGATTAGGAGGGGAGAGAGGCGGCTTGCCATTTACTCTCAAGGAGACTTGAAACTAATGCTGTAAACTCATTATGGGCTGGGAGCATGTCTGCTCATTTGCTGTACTGCATTCTTCCAAGCACCTAATGCAGTGCTCTGCACATAAGCACTCGATAAATACCAATGATTGATTGATAGATTGACCGTCCTTTTCAGGCCGGGCAGGCAGACTCAGGGGGCTGAAAGCCCTTGAAACTAATCCCTCAAAAGCTACGTGTTACAAAGCAACCAAAAGAAATCCCAAAATTGCAGGCCCCTTTTTCTAGGTGCAATTATTCATTCATTCAATCGTATTTAGTGAGCGCTTACTGTGTGCAATTATTAACTTGGGAAAGTCCACCGTCAGATACTTTTCAATCAATCAATCAATGGTATTTATTGAGCGCTTACTGTGGGCAGAGCACTGTATTAAGCGCTTGGAAGCAGCGTGGCTCAGTGGAAAGAGCCCGGGCTTTGGAGTCAGAGGTCATGGGTTCGAATCCCGGCTCTGCCACTTGTCAGCTGTATGACTGTGGGCAAGTCACTTAACTTCTCTGGGCCTCAGTTACCTCATCTGTAAAATGGGGATTAAGACTGTGAGCCCCACGTGGGACAACCTGATTCCCCTGTGTCTACCCCAGGGCTTAGAACAGTGCTGTACAAATAGTAAGCGCTTAACAAATACTAACATTATTATTATTATTACAATACAACGGAGGTAGTAGACACCTTCCCTGCCCACACCGAGCTTACTTTCCCCCCCTTCCCTCTTCCTGATGCTGTGACTGCTCATAAATTTAGAGGTGTCCTTCAATCAATCAATCAATCATCAATCAATCAAGTGATTGAGTGCTGAGCCCTGTACAAAGTGCTTGGAAATGAAGCACAAGTTCCCTCCGTGGGAGGAACAACCAACACGATTTAGCAGGTGACTGAAGTGCTCTTGAATGATTCTGCTGCTTCGTCAGCGACCAGTCAATCTATTGTATTTATTGAACACTCCCTTTTGTACAGACCATATACTATGCATTTGGAAGTGCCCGATACACTTTGACTCCAGACAACTCAAGTCCTGAACCACCTCCTGGAGAAGGATTTTTTTGGTTAGGGTAGGGTGGTTAGGATACATGCTGAAGGGATTTTTTGGTTTTGTTTTTCCTTCAGTAGTGGTGATGACTTGCACTGAGTCATCCACACTCTCTGTAGTGCATCTCAAACCAGAATTCTAGAGGGAGGCCCTTCTATTTAAATCCAAAAGAGATGAGTGTGGAGTCTGGAGTTCAACTCAAAGGAAACAAACATGAAAACAGTTCTTTTTCTTGTGGCCCGACACATGCTTTTCCCTAAAAAATAGAAAAAGAAAAAGGGAGGCTGTGGGCTGGAGTTTGTTGCTGTTCATTCGTTTGTGAAAAGTGCCTGCTGTTTATAGCAAAAGTGATCAAATCTCCTGCCAAATCACTCACTCCACACCCTCCTCCCCCGTTCCTGGTCTCCCTTTTCAATTCTTTCTTCTCTACCTTTCCCCCTTTTGTGTCTCCTTTAAGCTGTCAGACTCCTTGGAAATCACCAACTCTCCAAACTCAGATTTCTCTCAGCAAGGCCAAGAGTGAGGAGTGAAATGGACCTGTCTCTGTATGGAGAGGCTTTCTCTCACTCCCCACCAGGCAGGCCCTTCTGCAAGAAGGTGGACGTGCTCTTGGCAGCCTTCCCCTTGCTGAAAAGGATCCTGGGAGTTGCCAAGAGAATGACGGAACATGCTGAGGAGATAATCTGCAGACCCTCTTTCCCTTTGGAGGCCAGGGCTGGCTTGCCAAGGTGATCAGTGGGTTCACAGCTTCTCCAGAGTGCAGGAAGCAGCAGGCACCCTTTATGGGTCAGCGTGCTGCAAAGTGGGGTTGTAAGTGAAGAGCAGCAGGGTGGAAGGCCTAGTTTCCTCCGGGGCAGCAGATGATAGAAATTAGTTTTAAGTGAATATTGAGCAAGTTCAAGGCGACCCCTAGTGCTCAACAACTCTTACTCCCAGGGAAAACAGGGTAATGAAAATAGGAGCAAGGTAGAGTGAGTATATGATAAATCAGAGACTACCTGATAATAATAATAATGATAATAATTGTGGTACTTGTTGAATGCTTACTATGTGCCAGGCACTGTACTAAGCGCTGGGGTAGATACAAGATAATCGGGTTGGCCACTATCCCTGTCCCATATAGGGCTTACAGTATTAATTCCCATTATAGATGAGGAAACTGAGGCACAGAGAAGTTAAGTGATTGCCTAAGGTCACACAGCAGACAAGTGGTGGAGCAGGGATTGGAACCCAGGTCCTCAGATTCCTAGGTCCATGCTCTTTCCACTAGGCCATGCTGCTTCTAATAGCCACGCCACACTGTTCATGGAATTGGACTGGCTTTACGGGACCAGTAAACAACAGACTTCTACTTGGTTTTGGAACTAACTTGAAAGTCTGCGATTTCAGCCTGAGGGCTAAGCCTGAACTCAGCGATGAACTCAAGCGAACAAGCGTTCAAGCTTGACTATGAACTTGGCTGCCTAACTCTTAAGCACCTTGATACTCACCCCAAACCCAAAATAACTGAGTAAATATTCTTGTACCCTACTATTTTGCCTATCCATAATTAGTATTAATCTCTGTCTTCCCTTGTAGATTGTAAATTCCTTGTGGGCAAGGACTTCATCTACCAATTCTGTTCTACGGAAGGTATCCCTAACGCTTAGAACAGTGCTCTGCACCCAGTAAGTGCTCAATAAACACAATTAACTGACCGATAAACTCATTCTCAGAGTGTAAACTCCACAAAAGCAGGAACTGCAGCTTCTATTTGTTCTGGCTAGTTTTATTACTCAATATAAACTATTAATGCTTTAAACCAGTCAGTCAATCAATATTGCTCATTAGACGTACTGCATTAATATATACACTTGGGCGAGAACAACAGGATCACTATCCATGATCCTTACTCTCAATCAATCAAAGGTACTAAATTAAATGAGCACTTAATGTGTACAGAGTACTGTATTAAGTGCTCAGGAGACTACAAAGAGTTGGTAGACATGGTAGTTATCACCCCATCTCCTTCCTACCATTCCTCTCCAAATGCCTTGAGCGAGTCGTCTATACCACTGCCTCAAATCCTCTCTTCCGATTCTCTCCTCGACTCTTTCCAATCTGGCTTCCGCCCCTTCACTCCATAGAAACCACCCCCTCAAAGGTCTCCAATAATTTCCTTCTTCCCAAATCCAACAGCCTCTACTCTATCCTAATCCTCCTAGACCGCTAAGCTGCTTTTGATATTGTTGACCACCCCTTTCCCCTGGAAACATTATAATAATAATAATAATGTTGGTATTTGTTAAGTGCTTACTATGTGCCGAGCACTGTTCTAAGCGCTGGGGTAGACATAGGGGAATCAGGTCGTCCCACGTGGGGCTCACAGTCTTAATCCCCATTTTACAGATGAGGGAACTGAGGCACAGAGAAGTTAAGTGACTTGCCCACAGTCACACAGCCGACAAGTGGCAGAGCTGGGATTCGAACTCATGAGCCCTGACTCCAAAGCCCGTGCTCTTTCCACTGAGCCACGACATTATCCAACCTTGGCTTCACTGAGACTGTCCTCTCTTGGTTCTCCTATCTCTCTGGCTGTTCTCAGTCTCCTATGCCGGCTCCTCCTCTGCCTCCCACCCCCTAATTATGGGGGGAGGTCCCTCAAGGTTCAGTTCTGGGTCCTCTTCTAGTCTCCATCTACACCCACTCCCTTGGAGAACTCATTCACTCCCATGGCTTCAACTACCAACACTGTGTGGATGATACCCAAATCTACATCTTGAGCCCTGATCACTATCCCTCTCTGAACTCTCACATCTCCTCCTGTCTTCAAGTCATCACCTCAAGTTTAACATGTCCAAAACAACTCCTTAACTTCCCACAAAGCCCTGTCTTCCTCCTGACTTGCCCTTCACTGTAGATTGCACTACTGTCCTGTCTCATAAGCCTGTAACCTTGGCATTATTCTTTACTCCTCTCTCTCATTCAATCCACACTATTCCATCCATCACTAAATCCTGTCAGTCCCACCTTCACAACATAGTTAAAATCCACCCTTTCCTCTCCATTCAAACTGCTAACACATTAATACAGTCACTCATCCTATCCTGCCTGGATTACTGCATCAGCCTCCTTACTGACCTCCCAGCCTCCTGTCTCTCCCCACTCCAGTCCATATTTCACTCCGCTGCCCAGATCATTTTTCTACAAAAATGTTCAGGACATGGCCCCTCACTCCTCAAAAAAGTCCATTGGTTGCCATCCACCTCCATATCAAACAAAAATTCATCACCATTGGCTTTAAAGCCCTCACAATACAGCTTAGGGAGATGGACATATGTGCTATTAATCAATCAATGGCATTTACTGAATGTTTACTAAATTCTCAGAATTGTACTGAGTGTTTGGGAGAGTTTTTTACAGTTGGTAGACATGATATTTTCCTAAACACAGAGTAGGATGGGAGCAAAAATGACAAAAAGGAGAGAGAGAGAGACAGACAGACAGACAGACAGATATTAGGAGCTGGAGAGTAAGACTGATAGCTCCTTGAAAGCAGGGTTCACCTAGTCTATTGTATTCTCCACAGTATTTAGTACACTGCTCTGCACACAGTAGACTGGAAGCTCACTGAGAGTGAGATTCTTGTCTATCTTTTCTTAAATGCATTTGTTAAGCACTTATTATGTGCCAGGCACTGTTCTGAGAGCTGGGGTAGATACAAGGTAGTCAGGTAGGACACAGTCGATGTCCCAAACGGGGCTCACAGTCTTAACCACCATTTTACAGATGAGGTAACTGAGGCACTGAGAAGTGAAGTGACTTGTCCAAGGTCACCCAGAAGACAAATGGCGGAGCCAGATTTAGAACCCAGGTCTTTCTAACTCCCAAGCCTGTGCTCTATCCACTAGGCCATGCTGCTTCTCTACTGTACTCTCCCAAGTGCATAGAAAGTGCTCATTAAATATCACTGCTTGATTGCTACATTGATTGGAGATGGGGCAGAGGAGGGAATAGGAATGGAGATGGGGGAGGCAGGCAGCAGAGAAAGGAAAAGCAGGGGACTGAGCATTGGAGTGTGCTTAGCCAGTGAGTGTGAGGATACGATGGAAAGAGTGCATGCTTGAGAGACTAAACGAGGTCAGGAGAACGCCACAAGAGAGGATGAGGGTGAGGCATGAGGGTTGTGAGGCATGAGGGTTGGCAAATGCAAAAGGAGGAGTGAGAGCAACGTTGACGGTAGTCTAGCTGTCACAACACTTTCTCCTGCTTTGCAAGCAAAGCATTCAGCTTCTTGGCTTGTACAGCTCACTATGTTTAAATCTGCTTTTAATGTGCTTTTTTCCCCCATTTTTACCGAATTACTAAACCTTTGGAGTAGCAATCACCACCTCCATAGGAGGTGATTCCAGTACATCTCTTCAGGGCACGTTTTGGCTTTACTGCCCTTCCCTTTCAGGAAATTTCTCCTTAAACCTGGAGCCCTCATGCCACATTTAAACCCATGTTTCTCTTGTTGTTTCTTCTGTGGTGATGGAGAACAGAAGATTACCATCTTCTGTGTAATAATTAAATCAAACCGGCAAGTATCACTGGATACCCCCAGGGTGTCTATCACTCTGTAATACGTTTGAGCACTGTGATTAATTAGAGCTCTCCCCTCCATCTTCCTTTCTGTCCTCAGATAATACCAGCTCCTTTTCCCTTTTCTCAAATGTTCTGATTTGCAAAGCTATCATTATTCCTGTGGCTTGCCTCAGAACCTCTCCCAAGTCCCCCCACGTTTGCGGACAAGAGGCTACAGTAGGCTGAGTGAGCCTTGCCAGACATGGGCTAAACATGAGCCATAAAGTGGTGGATGTCACTTTTGCCTCATCTGCCTTTTGATGCCAAACCATCGCCCGACTCAAAACTTTAAGGATGGTCAACTGGATTGCATGGGATTCAACAAGGTGGACTCTCAGAAGGCCTTAAATCAGGGGCATTTTTGTTGGTAGTCCTAATTTTGGCTGGGCCGTTGGAGAAAGGCTAGGAAAAAGATCTTTCTTTGGCGCCTCAGATGGTAGGGCGGGAATAGAGAATCTGAGCTGATATCTTTTTCTTGGATTATATCCGGCAGCAAATTCACCTTGTGGCAGCTAGAACAGAAGGATGGAGGACTAGCCAAATTTAAGTCTGAAGAAAATGCAGTGTGCTTGCAGGGCAAAAAAAAAATCCCACGAGGCTCTAAAAGCTTGGCGCAAACCTAGGAAGCTTTGACACCTCAATGGGCAGCAGAGACAAGTGTGTGAGATGACCTGGCAAAAAGCCCAATGAGCCTGTACCCCCCAGCTTCACTCCCTGCACCCCCCGTCACCCAAACTCAGTCCTTGCTCTCTTGTCATTTATCTTCATTTCCCTATTATTTTTTTTCCCATCTGATCTTCTGAGTGCTTCCTGTTGCTTCAAATCCCAGCCTCAGGGATGGAATCTTTTTTATTTCAATTTTCCTTCCGGGCAGTTTCATCTGCCTTCTGCTACTGTTGTAGAGCATTTGGGTCCCAATCCTGATTTTCCTTTCCTTTGTTTCATATTTTGTGGCAGGGGGAAACTGTACAAAGGCTTGAGGGATCCCCATCTCCCTTTCATTCTTTTCTACAATCCCTTTGGATTAACCCATTTATTCAATCTAGAAGGGGGGCTGAGGGGAGGTGGGGATATGACTGTGTGGGCAGAAAAACCGTGAGGCCTTAATTGCTTAATTCCTTCTTCCTAAAGGCCCGTTCGCACTCTGTGAGAAGAGGGGTCAATCCCTTCCTCTCCAGCCTCTTCACGGTTCCCACCCCAGAGGATTGGGCCAAATTACTAGGGATGGGTAGACCATACCTCTGCCCATGGGAACTGTTTAGCAGCTCATTTCCTTATAAGGGCTTTGCTCGTGATTTCCCTTGTTGAGACACAAATTGGGACAGAGCTCTGGGCTCATTATCAGAGCCTGCTGGGAAATTCCCGAACCCGGGTAGAAATCTCAGCTGTAGATCTTGAAGTGAGGGGTAAAAAAATTAATTGTGCTACAGGGACGGAGAAAGAATCGTTTAAAATATTAAGAACAAAGGAGAAGAGTGGTTCGTAGGGACAGGGACAGTGACAGAGAGGAGAAAAAAATGCTAGAAGTCAGAAGGGTGTTGAGTGAGGGCTCACTGGGTTCAGTGCAGTCAATCAATCAATCAATCAATCACATTCCTTAAATCCCCTCTATAAGCAGAACAGTGTACTAAGTACTTGGGAAGAATACAATAAATTTGTACACAGTGTGGCCCATGGGAAAGAGCAGCTGGACAGGGTGTCAGGAGAATGGTGTTCTAATCCCAGTTCTCCCCAACTCAGGATGACACTGGAGGGTTTCCAGTACCCTCCCAGTCTCGACTATGGGAGGGAGAGTCAAGCAGGGGCATATCTATTCTATTCCTAGCTTGGGTAGTGGCTAGCGAGTGGAAGGCAATCTGATACAAGTCAAAACTCACCTATGCTGGGCAGCAGCGGCATGGAAGAGAGTCAAGGCCAGAGACTCAAGTTTTACTGCACGGAAGAAGGCAATGGTAAACCATTTCTATATTTTGATCAAAAAACTCTACGGATACACTACCAGAATAACTGCAGATAGAGGTGGGGCATTCTGGGAGAGATATGTCCAAGGAGTAGCTATGGATAGGAGATGACTTGACAGCATAAGGCAAGACAAGAAAATCCTAGTTCTGCCACTTACCTGCTGTGAGACCTTGGGCACTTGACTTTTTTGTGCCTCAGTTTTCTCATCTGTGAAATAGGGATTCAATACTGGCTCCTCCTCCCGCTTAAACTGTGTGTCTTGTGTGGGAGTAGGATTGAAATATTTCTTGTTTCTGACTGAATTAGCTGCTATCCCAGTATAGAGTAAGTGCTTAACAAATACCACTACTATTCGACAGGATTCCTTTCCTCAAGGAGCCTATAGTCCAACTGGGAAGACAGGGTCGTTCCCCCATCACATGCAGCAGACCACTACTTTCCCATTTTCAAAGAACTCCTAAAATCACATCAATCAATGGTATTTATTGAGTGCTTACTGTGTGCAGAGCACTGTACCAAGCACTTGGGAGAGTATTATATTCCTGTGCACAATTAATAAATCGATCAACAGTAATTACTGAATGCTTACTATGTGCAGGACACTGTAAATAATGATTGTCTTTGTTAAGTGCTTACTAAACTCTGGGGTGGATACAAGCAAATCAAGTTGGACACAGTCCCTTTCCCGTGGGGCTCACAGTCTCAATCCCCATTTTACAGATGAGATAACTGAGGCACAGGGAAGTGAAGTAATTTCCCCAAGGTCACACAGCAGACAAACGGCAGAGCCGGGATTTGAACACATGACCTTTTGACTCCCAGGCTCGTGCTCTATCCCCTATGCCATGCTTGGGAGAATACAGGACAGCAGAATTAGCAGAAACATTCCCTGCTCACAACTATCTTAAAGTCACACAGAGTCACACATCTCCTCCAGGAAGCCCTCCAATACCAATCTCTCACTCTCCTCCCCCCCACAAATCGTTTCCCTCCCAGTGGCATATCCATGCACTTGAGTGCCTTCCCCACCAGGGCTTATGCTACTTACCCCATCCTCATATCCCTATAACACTTATTTTCAGGTGTTAGTTGCTTCCTCTACCTATGGATATTTAAACGTTTGTCTCCCCAACTTGATTATAAGCTCCTAGAGGAAAGGAAGAATGTCTGCTTACTCCATTGTACTCTTTCAAGTGCTCACTATGAACTTTGCAAGGAGTAAACATTCAATAAATACCACTGATCAACTGAACGATCCCAGACAAATTAAGTTAGTGCCATAGTGAAGGGAATTAATTGGTAGAGAGCCCTGATGGAAGCAAATATCAAATACATACATATAAATATCTATATTTATAGCTATATATACAACTATATCCTTGACAATAGGATATCTATCTACAGTATATAGATGGGTGTGTAAATATATATATATATATATATATACAGATACATATATATATATATTTTAATGGTACTTAAGTGCTTACTATGCACCCAGCACTGTACTGAGCACTGGAATAGATATAAGCTAATCAGGTTGGACACAGTCTCTGCATCACAGGGACTCACAGTCTCTAACCCCATTTTACAGATGAGGAAACTGAGGCCCAGAGAAGTTAGGTAACTTGCCCAATGTCACACAGCAGACAAGTGGCTGAATCGGGACTAGGACCCAAGTCCTTCTCTCCCAGGCCTGGGCTCTATCCACAAGGCCATGCTGCTTCCTCAATATGGCCTTGGCCGATCACATCACAAACCCCAGATTAGGCTAGAGTGGCCACTGGCAGCACTGAAGAATGACCGGCATGCTTTTGCTGACATCCCCCACCCTGTATTTTTATTTAAATAATAAACAGTATTAAAAATATTTTTTAAGAGTGATAATTTACCATGTGGGAGCTAAGGCTTATCTGTCCGCTCCTGGGGCAGTCACAGTGTTTTGTATTGAAAATGGTAAGACAACTGCTCTCAAGTTCATTGTGTTTCATGCCTTCACTTTTTATTTCCCCCATTTTCAGAACAACTAACTGAGGAGTAAGAGTAGCTACCATAAAGTCACTCATAAATCAAATCTTTTGATCAAACAGGACCTGACTTGGGAATCTCTTCTCTCAGCAACTTTGGCATTGTGGAAATATCAATCAATCAATCAATCACATTTATTGAGCACTTACTGTGTGCAGAGCACTAAACTAAGTGCTTGGGAAAGAACAATACAAGAGTTGGTAGATGTGATTCCTGCCCAGAAGGATTTTACAGGTCCTATGTCCTTCTCCCTTCTGCATCACTTACACACTTGGATCTGTGGCTTTTGGGCATTTTAAGGTCACCCACCCTCATTAATAATAATAATAACTGTGATGTTCGTTAAGTGCTTACTATGTGCCAGGGACTGTACAAAGCACTGGGGTGGACACAAGGAAATCAGTTTGGACACAGTCCCTGCCCCTCAAGGGGCTCACAGCCTTAATCCCCATTTTACAGATGAGGTAACTGAGGCACAGAGAAGTGGACTGACTTGCCCAGGGCCACACAGCAGACAAGTGGTGGAGTCAGGATTATAACCATGACCCTCTGACTCTCAGGCCTGTGCTTTATCCCTTATGCCATTTTGCCCACTGCATTTTAGATACATACCCATAAAATATATATTATAAATTATCTGTTCATTTTAATATCTGCCTCCCCCTCAAAACTGTAAGCTTGTTGTGGGCAGGAAATCTGTCTTCTCCCAAGCACTTCATACAGTGCTCCACACACAGTAAATGCTCAAGAAAAACTACTGAGGACAGACACCATCCCTGCCCTCAAGACCTTACAATTTCACCAGGAGCTCTCTGACTGAGGCTCAGTGACCTTTAAAGATCTGCCTTTAACCTGTTTCTTTGGTTGATCAAACGGCTTCCAAACCAGAGATGCTTTTCAGAGATTCCTAATCAATTTGTAGTTGATATAGCGAAATATTAGTTTCACCGACGGTGGTATAATCCCGCCATCCCGATGACTCCAAGAGCAGCAGGACCCCCGCCTCCCCACCCACACTCTTTTACTTGTTCTCATTTCCCTCTGCTTCGCCACAGCACGGAGTGCTGAGGCAGCACGAGCCAAGGACACCAGTCATCAGTCTATGATTCATCTTGTGCTTTCCCCAGAAGAGAGCTTGTGGTCATTCCTTAGAGTGAGCTGTAATCAGACCCATTAATGTTGGAGACACCTCTGTTACCATATTCTTTCATCTTGGGATGATAAAAATCCTGGGGGAAAATGCTTGACTGGATGCAGCATGAAATAGGAAGGAGATGAGAGAAAGGTACTGTAAAAGCAATCTTCACAGTGGGATTGAAGGCGTGTTCTGTCTGTGAGCAGGCTAATGAAAGGGGAGGGTGGCATCTTAAGATCAGCCCTTTCCCCACTACTTGCCTCTATTAAACGTACGTTTTCAGAAAGTGCTCTGCCTGGGTCTGAGCCCGTGATCAACACTACCATGGAGAAGAGAGGAGGGAGCTTTGCTTAGTGGATCGAGCACTGGCCTGGGAGTCAGAAGGTCATGGGTTCTTTTCCCTACTCGGTCACGTGTCTGCTGTTTGACCTTGGGAAAGTCACTTCACTTCTCTGGGCCTCAGTGACCTCATCTGTAAAATGGGAATTAGGAGTATGAGCCCCAGGTGGGACAGGGACTGTGTCCAACCTGACTGGCTTGTATATACCCCAATGCTTAGAACAGGGCTTGGCACATAGTAAGTGCTTAACAAGTACCATAACTATTATTATTATTATTATTATTATTTGGAACCAGGACCTTCTTTCCAAAGCCAGAAGGGTCTATGACCACTTTAATTCCGAGCATCCCAAGGAGTATCAACCCACCAGCCATCTCTTCCAGTTACTGAGAAGCAGTGCGGTCTAGTGGATAGAGCATGGGCCTGGGAGTCGGAAGGATCTGGGTTCTTATCCCGGGTCCGCCACTTGTCTGCTTGTGTGACCTTCGACAAGTCATTTCATTTCTCTGGGCCTCAGTTACTTCATCTGTAAAATGACGATTTAGACTGTAAGCCCCATGTGGGACATGGACTATGTCTGACCTGATTAGTTTCCAGTGCTTAGTACAGTGCTTGGCATATTGGAAGCACTTAGCAAATATCATGAAAAATACTATTTTTAAGCACTCTTGGAATTTTTATATAGATACTTAATCAATTATACATACAATTATTCACTTTGCTTACGCTATATGTATTATTTGTCTGTAAATTCCTCCTCTAGTCTGTCAGCTATTGTCAGGCAGGGACTGTGCTGCCAACTCTACTATACTGGACTATCCCAAGCACCTAGTACAGTGCCTCTGCACACAGGAAACACTCAATAAGCACCACTGACTACTTGATTGATTCCTTGTTACAGTGTAAGCTCCTTGTGGGCAAGGAATGTGTCAGTTTTCTTCTTTGTACTTCCCAGGCAGCTGATACAGGCGCCTGGGGGTACTCAAAAACTACTATTAGTATTCCTACTTTATAAACAAAGAGACTGTGTAGGCCTGAAATGGACTACCTAAATGGAATCCTCTAGCCGTGTTTGCAGCGGGACACTACAGCTCTGCTTTTGGGAGGTTAGGAGAAGACCCTTTGTCTCCCCAGGTTCTTGTCTCCCAAGATGCAGAAGGCATAAGTGAGTGATTTGGGCAGACAACCAAAACCTCTCCTTCTTATTATCTTTGTTAAGCACTCACTATGTGCCAGACACTGTACGAAGCCCTGGTATAGATAAAAGCCAATCAGGTTGGACACAATCCATGTCCCACACAGGGCTCACAGTGTTAATACCTTACGCCAGAAGTTACAAGCTGACTCAGTTCTTTAGGCAATGCTCCCAGAAAGCATATCATCATTCTGGTTTTGGTCAATGGTATTTACTGAGTACCACCTTTGCTTCAAAATGTATTGACTGATTAATTAGTATTTGTTAAACACTTACTATGTGCCACACACTGGGGTAGATCCAAGGTAATCGGTTGGACACAGTCACTATCCCTCAGAGGGCTCACAGTCTTCATCCCCATTTTACAGCTGAGATTACCGAGGCCCAGAGAAGTGAAATGACTTGTCCAAGGTCACACAGCAGCCACATGGCAGAGCTGGGATTAGAATCCATGTCCTCTGACTCTCAGGTGTATGCTCCTTCCATGCAGCCAAGCTGCTTTTCTACAGATCCAGCTGTTATAGGTTAGGTAGGAGAATGTTAGGACACCTCTCAAAACAAATGGCTCTCCTTAAACAAGTCATATTCCACTGCTGGAACAGAAACAGATTCATCAAAGGTTCAGGCAATGAAGGTGTTTGTCAGTGCACAAGGAGTAGGCCTGCCTTAAGAGAGAAAGGACTCTCCATGTCTTAGAGTGTTCTAGAAGAGGAAACTACAGGAACAAACACATTTCACAGTATTTTCTAAGGTTTTTAAGAAAATGAATGCAGGAAACCTGAACCCACTGAAAAGCTAGCTCAACCCTCATCTTCAAGGGAGAGAGTGTGAGCCCAGGGAACCGACCAGGCCAGCAGAGCTCCCATCAGTCAATCAATTGTATTTATTGAGCACTTACTGTGTGCACAGCACTGTACTAAGCGCTTGGGAGAGGATCATATAACAACAGTTAGTAGACCTGTTCCCAGCCACAGGGAGAAAATTCAGTGCCACACGATTTAGGGTGGATTGAAGGAATTCTGGCCCTCACATCCCCACTAGCAGCAAAAGGGATAATGCCAATGGGAATCGTTGGATTTCCATCTGGAGGAGGAAAGCCATCCCACGGCACATGGGAACGTTGATCTGCAAAGAACCAAGCTCCATGGCTTCAGAAGCCAGCCCTCCGGAGGTTGACCGGAGGGGAATGCTGGGACTGTCCAAGTGTCTTAGAGCATGCAACCTGCATTCTTTTTGCAATGGAATCCTGTTGTGGGCATGGAACGCATCTACCAACTCTACTGTACTCTCCCAAGAGCATAGTACAGTACTCTGCACACAGTAAATGCTCAATAAATACCACTGATTGATTGGTTGGAATAGTATTCCCTTTAAAATTGATGGGGTAGGCCAGAACTGCTAAATTTCCAGTAAGACCTATGCTCCTTCCCTCTAGATGAGACCCAAAAGAGTCTTGGGATGACATTATGATATAAATCACTTCACTTCCCTGGGCCTCAGTTACCTCATCTGTAAAATGGGGATTAAGAATGTGAGGCCCTTGTAGGACAAGGACCGTGTTCAAGTTGATTAACTTGTAATCTTCCCCAGCACTTAGAACAGTGTTGTGCACAAGGAAAGCACTTAAGTATCATAATTATTATCAACTATTATTATTGTCAAATTGCATAAACGTGAAACAAGAATGCCAAAGTCTAGTAAATGAAAGGAAACGATAATATTAGACACAGTAATCACCATACTTGAGATGACTGTCAATCATGATTCATCATTTTCCCTGATATTTTGGAATAGCTACATGGGATATGCTAGTAGGCAGCTGGGAGAGAAAATATAAGTAGCTCCAAATGTTCTAATCCTCCTGTTAATTGCCATCAAATTTGAAAAACAAAGAGCAAATGCTTACAAGTATTCATATGAGGAAAATTATGAACTGGTCAAACTAGGGAGTGAAAACTCAGACTCCGCAGCTTTCCTCTCCTTCCTCACTGCCACGACTAAGATTCTTCAGAAAGAGTCACTTTATATGTACATTAATTCTTCCACCAGAAAATATAATGGCACCTATATAATTTCCCAACATTTGTAATGCTTTTTTATTAATTGATGAGTTTAAGTGAGTGTCTTCAAATGAAAAATTTTTTACTCTATATCCCTCCAATCTGCATATCCATTTACTGCATCCTCCGTTCTGACGCTATCACTTCCCTCTGGTTCTTTCTCAGACATTCTTCTTCCCTTCTCTCCCTCTAGCTCACCCTTTGTGAAAACCCGCATTCGTTTTCTCAGTCAACAATCAATGCTCTTTTTTTTAATGGTATTTGTCAAGTGCTTACTATGTGCCAGGCACTGTACAAAGCGCTGGGGTAGATACAGCTAATCAGTTTGGACACAGTCCCTGTCCCATATGGGGGCTCACAGTCTTCATTCCCATTTTACAGATGAGGGAAATGAGGCCCAGAGAAGTGAAGGGACTTGCCCAAGGTCACAAAGCAGACAAGTCGCAGAGCTAGGATTAGAACCCAGGTCTTTCTGACTCCCAGCTCCGGGCTCTACCCGCTAGGCCATGTGGCTTCCCTTTTCCCTTATGCTCCTGGTGGCCTCCAACTATTAGGTTATATGGAAAGGGATCAGAACAGTATAAAATTGCTATTGCGGTATTGTTTTTAATACTACTACTTTTTAAAATTGCTCATAGTGTATTGTTTTTAATACTACTACTAATAATAATAATTGTAGCATTTGTTAAGGACTTTTTATGAGCAAAGGACTCCACTAAGCACTGGGATAGATACAATCAGATTAGTCATAGTCCCTGTACCACATGGGGTGCATAGACTAACAGGGAGAGAAAAAGGTACTGAATCCCCATTTTACAGATGAGGAAATCAACCAATCAATCAATGGTATTTATTGAGCGCTTACTATGTGCAGAGCAGAGCACTGTACTAAATGCTTGTGAGAGTGTAATGCAGCAGAATTAGCAGTCAATCAATCCTAATAGCAGATTAGTTCCCTGACCATGATGAGCTTACAGTTTAGAGGGGGAGACAGATATTAATATGAATAAGTCATTTATAATATATTATTTAAGGGTCTGTACGTCAGTACTGTGCTGGGGGGAATATCAAATGTCCAAAGGTCACAAATCCAAGGGCACAGATGATGCAAAAAGGAGAACAAGCCTGGGGAAGAGGGCTTAATAAGGGAAGCAGCATGGCTCAGTGGAAAGAGCACGGGCTTGGGAGTCAGAGATCATGGGTTCGAATCTCAGCTCTGCCACTTGTCAGCTGTGTGATTGTGGGCAAGTCACTTCACTTCTCTGGGCCTCAGTTAACTCATCTGTAAAATGGGGATTAAGACTGTGAGCCTCATGTGGGACAACCTGATTACCCTGTATCTACCCCAGCGCTTAGAACAGTGCTCTGCACATAGTAAGCACTTAACAAATACCAACATTATTATTATTATTATTGTTATTATTAAAGGCTTCTTGGAGGAGAAATGACCTTAATGAGGCTTCGAAGATGGGGAGAGTGGCAGTCTGGCATATATGGAGGGGGACGGAATTACAGGTTAGGGGGAGGATGTGGGAAAGGGGTTGACAGTGAGATAGATGAGATCAGGGCCCAGTAGGTAAACTGGCTCTAGAAAAGCATAGTGTGTGGGCTGAGCTGTAGTAGGAGGTCAGTGAAGTGTGGTAGAATGGGGTGAGATGACTGAATGCTTTAAAGCCAATGGTAAGGAGTTTCTGTTTGATGCAGAGGTGGATGGGCAACCACTGGAGAATCCTGAGGAGTAGGGAGACATGTACTGAATGTTCTGGTCGATAACGATCTGTGCAGCAGATTGAAATGTGGCCTGAAGTGAAAACTGAGGCACAGAGAAGATAAGTGTCTTGCCCAAGAAGACACAGTGACACTACTTGGATACTAATTTGTTAAATGCAGATTCTTTTTTTCACTCTTCAAAGAGAAATCCATCCCATCTGTCCCTTCAAGAGACTGCATCTCCTTCACCCTACTTGACAAAGCCACTGTCAACTGAGAAAACAACAGAGAAGGCAAAGAGAACACAAAGAATCCTCAGGACCCTGCATCTCTCCTGTATAACTCAGTTCTTTTTTTCTGGTCACTAAAAGTGAGAGCCACATAGTAAAGCTTTCTAATCATTCTGAAGCCATTTGTGGCTGAGGATTTCAGATAATCAGACCTCCCTACCATATGCACGTTGGAAATATGGAAGCCAGTGTTAATTCTATGTGCTCGCCTTAGCTACTATTTTAGCATGGAAAATATGTTGTTTTGGTTACTGGGACTCCTGCACGTGCATATCAAGAATTTCTGGCCAATGGGTCTTCAATACGAGGAGGGTCAGGGAGCAAGTCAGCGAGGTGGAATTTGGAAGAGGAAGCAATAGGACCAGATGTCTCCTATCAATCCCTCCAAGATCTTCTCTGGTAGCTCTTCTCCCACTTCCTGCTGCAGCTGCTCCCCCGCCCGCCCCCGCCTTCCACCCTGCCCAGATAGTCCTGTTATCATCGCTATGGGGTTTCACCGCTGCAAACAACTCCTCCCCCTCGCCTTTTTTTGAATGGTATTTGTTAATAAAAATAATTATGGTATTTGATAAACGCTTACTATGTGCCAAGCACTGTACTCAGCTCTGGGGTGAACACAATCAAATCAGGTTGGACACAGTTCCCGTCCCACATGGGGCTCACAGTCTCAACCACCACTGTACAGATGAGGTCTCTGAGGCCCAGAGAAGTGAATTGACTTATCCAAAGTCACACAGCAGACAAGTGGTGGAGCCAGGATTAGAACTCATGACCTTCTGACTCCCAGGCCCATGCTCTATCTACTATGCCATGCTGCTTCTCACTATGCATCAGGCACTTTTCTTAGACTACAAGCTTGTTAGGGGCAGGGAGCGTGCCTGCTAATTTTGGTGCATTGTCCTCTCCCAAGCATTTGGTACAGTGCTCTGAATACAGTAAGCCTCTCTACACTATTAGCTCATTGTGGGCAGGGATTGTCTCTCTTTATTGCTGAATTGTACCTTTCCAAGTGCTTAGTACGGTGCTCTGCATTCAGTAAGCGCTCAAAAAATAAGATTGAATGAATAAATGAATAAGCACTCAATAAATACCACCAACTGGTTGATTGGTAGATACAGGTTCATCAGGTAGGACACATTTCCTGCCCACAAGGGTTTCACAGTCAAGAAGGAGGAATAGGTATCACATCCCCAGTTTATAGTTGAGGAAACTGGGGCACAGGGAAGTGAAAAATGAGTTGTCCAAGACCACAAAGCAAGGAGGTGGCAGAGCCAGGATTAGAATCTAGGTCCTCTGACTCCCAGGCCTGTGCTTTTATCCACTAGGCCACATTGCTTGTCTCTCCACTAGTCTGCCCCACCTCCATCATTCAACAGGCTCCCCTGCCTGGCACTAAGAACAGGCCAGGGCATCCATCGAACAAATAGGGACCAGCCTGCCCACCATTCAGAGACCACCTTGGGAAACAGAAACAGTGAATGAAAGAAATCAGGCTCCAAAGATGGAGAGACTCCGATGTCAGACTATGTCCGACCTGATTATTTTACATCAGGCCCAGCATTCAGTACTGTGCTCAGCACAAAGAGAGTGCTTAAATATGGCTATTATTATTATTATCGTTAGCACTATGGAAAAAGGTGTGAGCACGCTGTCAAAAAGACTTTTAAAAAAGACAGATATCTTGAAAAAAACTCAGGGAACATGTTATAATATTGCTCCAACCTGTGTATTGTCAACTTTATTTTCACTCTTCATGTAGTAGAAAATGTCTGAAGCAGGGAGCAAAAACATCACCACACATAAGCATAGTGGTTTTGGTAATGTTAGTAGAAATGGTATTTATTGAATTGAATGTGCACTGGGAGCAGTGAACTTATTCTCCACTAAATTGTGGAGAAAATATAGAAGGGTGAGACACATTCCCTGTCCATATGATGCTTCTCCTCTAAAAGTGAATATATGAATGTTAAACATAATGATAATAATAATTGTGGCATTTGTTAAGTGCTATATGCCAGGCACTGTACTAAGTGCTGGGTTGGATACAAGCAAATTGGGTTGTCCCACATGAGGCTCAAAGTCTCAATCCTCATTTTACAGATGAGATGACAGGCCCAGAGAAGTGAAGTGACTCGCCCAAGATCACACAGCAGACAAGTGAGGGAGCTAGGATTAGAAACCACGACCTTCTGACTCCGAGGCCCACGCTCTATCGACTACCCCATGCTTTTACCAACTCTGTTATACTGTATTCCCAAATACTCAGTACAGTACTCTGCACACAGAAAGCACTCAAAACATACGATTGATGGATACCCTGAGGTGTTTATATACAAATGTCAAAATATTTACAAATGGAATCAGAGTAATCAAATTGATGTTCACAATTGAATATACACATGCACACAAGTGCTAAGATTCGGCTGATGTGATTTGGGGAAATGGGAATGATTAGGGAAGATTTGTTGGCAGAGATGGGATTTTAGGAAGGCTTTGAAACTGGGGAGACCTGTGGTCTGGTGGGTTTGGGTGGAGGATGTAATTCCAGGCTTGGATATCAGCGTGAATGAGGACTTGGAGGCAGTAGAATTGAGAGAGGTTCAAGTTGAAGGTGAACTTTAAGGGAACAAAGAGTTCAAGGTGGGGGATAAGTGGGTAAGAAGAGCCAATTGAAGCCAACTGTGAGAGATTGTTGTTTGATGCAAAGGGAAATGGAAACCACTGGAGGTTTTGAGGAATGGAGAGAGGCGTGCCAAGAGACAATTCAAGAAGAGAGTGTAGCAGCATAAAGTCCAGATTGGAGGGAGAAAATGCAATAGAGGGAGGAGGCTGCTACAACAGTCTAACCACATAAGAGCTTACATCTGGGCGGTAGCTATTTGGGTGCAGAGAAAAGGGATAAATATGGTAAATCTCGTATGGGAAAAAACAGCAGTAGATTTGTCCTTTATCAACAATGGCCTGCAGTAGTAAGCATTAGATAAGCAGCTTTAAAATTGAGGATTATCAACACACAGGAGTGTAGGGTGTTAGAAAGGATAAGAGAATCATCGGTGAATTCATTCCAGCACTGGCGATGAACTAGAAAATACTAGAATCCTAGGCAAAGTCTGATTGTGCTTCACGATACCCTCTGCAAGCTTACCCTGCCTTAGCCTCCCAACATTTCTCTCTTTTTTATGATGTTTGTTAAGCGCTTACTTTGTAGCAGGCATGGTACTAAGCCCTGGGGTAGATGCAAGATGATTAGGTTGGACACAGTCCATGTCCCACATGGGGCTCACGGTCTAGGTAGGAGAGAGAGAGAACAAACATTGAATCTCTCTACTTCACAGATGAGGGAATTGAGGCATGCAGAAGCGAAATGACTTGCTCAAGGTCACAGCAGGCAATTGGCAAAGCTGGGATTAGAATTCAGTTCCCCTGACTCTTGGGGCTGTACTCTTTTCTCTAGGCCATGTTGTGTCTCTAATTCCAGTTCCGCAACAGATTCTGGAGGTTTCGGCGGGGTATTTAATCACTAATGGCACCAATTTCCTCTTTGGTTAAAAAAAGAAAGGATGATAATCAATCAATAGATTATATTTATTGAGCACTTACTATGTGCAGATCACTCTTCTAAGTGCTTGGTAGAGTACAGTATAACGTTATTATGGACACATTCCCTGCCCACAGTGAGTTTACAGTCTAGAGGGGAAAACAGATATTAAATAAATAAATTACAGATATGTACAGAAGCACTGTGAAGCTGGGAGTGAGGATGAATTAAGGGACTAAGTCAGGGCGATGAAACAGAAGGGAGCGGGAGAAGAGGAAAGGTCGGCTTAGTCAGGGAAGGCTTTGGAGAGGAGATGTGCCTTCAACAAGGCTTTGAAGTAGGGGAGAGCAATTATCTGTCGGATATGAAGAGGGAAGGTGTTCCAGGCCAGAGGCAGATGTGGGTGAGAGATCGGTGGTAAGACAGATGAGACTGAGGTACAGTGAGAAGGTTGACATTAAAGAAGCGACGTGTGCTGGCTGAGTTGTAGTAGGAAAGTAGTGAAGTGAGGTGGTGGGTGGGGGGCAAGGTGATTGAGAGTTTTAAAGTCCATGGTATGAATTTTCTGTTCACTGCAGAGGTGGATGGGCGACCACTGGAGGTTCTTGAAGAGTTCTTCAGGAGGTTGTCAAGGAGGATTAGGATAAGTGCTTGAATTAATGTAGTAGCAGTTTGAATTGAAATGAAAGGACGTATTTTAGCGATCTATAAGTTAAACTGACAGGATTTATTGATAGATTGAAGATGTGGGTTGAATGAGAGAGATGAGTCAAGGATAACACCAAGGTTACATGTTTGTGACATAAGAAGGATGGTGGTGCTGTCTTCAGTGATGGGAAAGTCACAGAGCAGGGTTCGGGTGGGAAGATAAGAAGTTCTGTTTTTGACATGTTACATTTGAGGTGATGGCAGGACATCTAAGTAGAAATGTCTGGAGCCCAGAGGAAATGCGAGACCTAAAAGAGTGAGAGAGAGATCAGGGCTGAAGATGCAGATTTGGGAATCATCCACATAGAGGTGGTAGTTGGAGCCATGGGAGTTAATGAGATCTCCAAGGGAGAGGCTGTAGATGGAGAACAGAAGAGGACCCAGAACTGAACCTTGAGGGGCACCTACAGTCAGGGGATGGGAGGCAGAAAAGGAACCGCAAAAGTGACTGAGAATGAGCAGCCATAATTTGTTAATCTCTACCTCTCTCTACTTTAGGTATGTGGTGAGGAAAAAAATTGAGATAAGATGTAAAAACATTCAAAATCTTAGGATGAATTCTCTCCACTCCTCCCAAGCCAATTCTTAAGCACACCCCCTAAGCCATCCCTTATGCCTTTCTCCCAGCACAGAACTCCCGCCTCTGTCAAATTTGATGATGACGAAATAGGAAAGACCCTGTGAAAATCCAAGGTATTATCATTTTCCATTGACCTGAGTTAAGTGCCTGTCTATGCTTAGAAATGATTCTGAGGCAGATAGAAAGGGCAGCTATTTTAAAACATATTTTAGGCCAAAATAAACACACATTCATTGAGAACCTAGGCCATCTGGACCTATTTGAGTATTCTGAGGTGCTCTCAAATCCACTGTTCATATTAGAGGGACTAAACTTCAACAAAAATGATTCAGGAGGGTGGGGTGTAAAAACAGGATGGTTAGATTCCCACCTTAGCACATGAATAGCCCCGGATAATGAACTAGCTGAGCCTTAGAGTACTCACCCGACATTCTGCAACACAACAGATTTTAGCCTGGAATAGGAGTGACGAATAACATCTGGAGCGGGGAGGTGTGGGGTGGGGAGAATAAGGATAAACACGCCTCTTGTCTTCATCCTGCCTCTCACTTGGGAGGACACTCTGATGATGGTCTTTCTGAGTTTTCTAATTACCTGAGTTCTCTCCCTATGTCACAATGCATCTGAAGTAACAGCTTCAGGAACCCTGCCATAGAGCTATAGTCTGAGTTAAAACCAGATGGGAAAATCTTGAGGCCTGGGATGTGGAATCTGTTGCTGTCATGTTCCACTATTTCTGCTGGAACAGTTTTGAACATTTTGGAATCTCTAGATAATAAATGATGCAATAATGTGAACAGAGAGCTAAGGACATCTCGTGCCAGTGGGAAACTCCAGTATGAGGGAATAAAAATCAGTTTAGAGTAGAGGAGTGGGTGAGCGGAGGAAGAGGTGAGTGGAAGTTGTACAGGGGTGTGGGTGGCAGCAAGGGAGAGGAAGTGAACAGGCAGGAAGTCCTTGCTCCTCTGCTTGTGAATTTTCCTCTTTGCACAACGCTTGCTTAAGCCTTCAACATCTCTATGCATTTCCTTTTTACAGCTCCTAATTGTATCCTCTGGAACTTGGATCTGGGACCTTTGGACACTTGATCTTCTCCCCACCCCCAGGCCCAGAGCACTTAGATGTATATTTTTAAATTCTATATTATAAATGACATTTATTCATTAATAAATTAATGAATGACATTAATATCTTACACTGTTAATCCCCATTTTACAGATGAGGTAACTGAGACCCAGAAAAGTGAAGTGACCTGCCCAAGGTCACACAGCAGGCATGTGGCGGAGTCGGCATTAGAACCCATGTCCTTCTGACTCCCAGGCCCATGCTTCATCCACAAAGCTACACTGTTCCTCTCAAAATTTTTGATGAGATTCTTTAAACTTGAAAACTGTTCTTTAAAACTTTCGATGAGAGTCAGTACATTTTTCATAAGGTGAGAGATATAAAAGAGGGTTGGAAGAAGTGGGGAGGTAACAATGTCTAAGCAGTTTGCATTTCTACCCTAAGTGCTATCTCGTCAGTCAGGAATCACCTGCACAACACAGCACTTTGACCAAAAGATGAGAAGGGAGTTTGTGAATAAGACCTAACGTTAACTCACCTGACTTCTTCATTGATAGCTTGTGTTTTAAGAGGAAAAAAGCCCTATATAATAATGATGGTATTTGTTAAATGCTTATTATATGCCAGGCACTATTCTAAGCCCTGGGGTGAATACAAGGTAATCAGGTTGTCCCACATGGGGTTCACAGTCTTACTCCCTATTTTACAGATGAGGTAACTGAGGCACAGAGAAATTAAGTGACTTTCCCAAAGTCACACAGCTGATAAGTGGCAGAGCTGGGATTAGAACCCACACCCTCTGACTCCCAAGCCCATGCTCTTTCCACTAAGCCACACTGCTTCTCAGACAGTGTATGGGGCAGTGACTTGTGTACCCCCTTTTTGGGGTCTCCAATTTGACATTCAGTCAAGCTTTGCTAAAGATTTAAGTGGTTGCAAGAGTTACGTGACCCCCAATCTTGTCTCCCTCATCGGCTACTCCTCGCTCACATTCCTCCCTCCAGCCTGGAACACCCTTTCCCTTCACTGACAACAGACCACCGTGCTCTCCATCTTCAAAGCCCTACTAAAATCACATCTCCAAGAAGCCTTCCCTGACCAAACCCTCATTCCCCTGCTCTATTCACCCTCCCTTCTGTGTCACCTATGCACTTAGGTGGGTACCCTTGACTCTCAGCTATTCATCCAACCCTCACACCACCTATGAACATATTCTAGTAATAACAATACATATTCTGCTGCTTTCCCCAGCTGTAATTTATTTTAACACTTGTTTCCCCCACTACATTGCAAACTCCTTGAGGGTAGGGATGCTGTTTACTAACTGTACTATTTCCAGATACTCAGGATACTCCTCCGCACACAGTAAGTACTCAATAAATACCATTTACGGCTTGGGAGTTAAGTTTGAAATGGCATTTTTTTCATTAGCTAAGTGACCTAACCAAATTGCATTTCATTCTACAATAGAGACAAGGTATAGCTACGAACACGTTGATTTGGGCAATCCTAAATCACCTTTAATTTGAAGTTATTGTAAATGCCTTCATTGTGTGGAATCCTTTTTAATGTATTTTTTACTTGAAATCTAAGTCGAACTTCCGTTGAGAAATGGATTTCAGAAGATGGTCTTTTTCAGAGCAGGGAGTATAGTCTTTTTGCTTTGCAGAAAAGGATAAAATAGTTTTGCTGGAGAACAAAGGATAACAGTGAAAAGTCTATGTTCTTTGAGAACAGGGAACATCAATCAGTTGCACCTACTGAGCACTGTACTGAGTGCTTGAGAGACCACCACAGAGTAAATAGACACGATCCCTACCCTCAAGGAGTTTACAGTCTAGAAAGGGAGAGAGAACATGTACTTTGTTACAGCTGAATTTTTCCCCAGGACTTAGTACTGTGCTCTGCCCACATTAAATACTTAATAAATTCTCTTCCTACTACCTCTCTGCCTAGTACTCAGGAGATGCTCGGCAAATGCCATTGAAAGGCCGACTTTAGGAAGAGTAAGTCCAATCAGCCATCTCTTCCTCTCAATTACCCCCCAACCAATTTCCTCCCTTCTCTAGACTTGTAAGCTTCTTGTGGGCAGGAAACACATCTACCAACGCTGTTGTACTGTACTCTCCCAAGCTTCTAGAACAGTGCTCCGAATATTGTACATGCTCAATAAATACCATTGATGCTGATGATGACCAATTCTGAACTCTTAATTCTTTGCTTCCAGCTAGTGGAGCTGAAGAATTTCCTTTGGATGGTAATCACTGATATTTACTGAGTGCTTAGTGTGTGCAGAGCACTTGTAATAAGCACTTGGGAGTGTATGGTACAACAAAGTTGGCAGACCCATTCCCTACCCACAATGACAGTAGTCTAGTGACTTCAATCACATATTCTAGATGGAAGATTTATAACTATGTGCAATCTGCCCTAGAAAAGCACTTCAGAAACTTTCAATTTTGTCAAAATAAGGATAAACCAGTGGATGAGGCCTTTAGTATTAGAAATAGGGCAAAAGAGACAGATCTTAAACCCAACAAGAATTTTGGTGAGTAGTGAGAAGGAAAGAGGGGAACGAAACCCGATTCTAAAATTGAACGCCCGGGGGTCTGAGGTGATAATGATGTTAACTGAAAAGTGCGGAAGACGGGAAGGGTGGGGAAGACTAAAATGTACAGGATTTATCGCTTGGATCTTCTCGCTCCCTGTGCAATTTTCGGGATTACGGTTATATCTTTTTGTGATGATGATTCGAAGCAGCGCCTCCTTCCCTCTACGAGTTGAAGAGGTCGCCGTGCTGGCTCTTTTAATGATGCCATGGGATCCGAAAACACCATCTGGCTGGTAAGGCTGACAATCTGAAATTTCTGGTCAGAATCCAGGTCACCTGCTGGTGCGGACCTGGTTCGCTTGTAGTCCATTACCTCCTGCTTACTGAGACCCAGAGCACGGGCCCGTATCCCTCCGGAGGCCTCCAGCAGCTGGCCTATGTTAAAAACTGTCTTTGTCTCTGCCGACGTTAGACGACAGATATCTAGGGGAACCTTCCATTTGAATCGGTGAAGACAAACAGAGAAATTCTGATGCTTCAGCCAAATGGCCCAACTCTAACTTCTTGGCTCAGAAACGTGAATCTTAACTCCGTTTTTGCTGGAGCGCTTAATGTCTTGAAGTCTAACTTTATGCGGGAACTAGGGGAAAGTTGACTGGTGCTTTCCTTTGCTTTTTAATTGTGACTGGATACCTTTTAGGTGACATCTGTGTGCTTTTTCAACAGAAATGGAGAGCTTTGGATTCTCTGAGGGGAAAGTCACAGAAAGAGGGGCAAAAAGAAGTACCTACTGAGTCAAATGAACATTGAGACTGTGCCTTCAGAAGCCTGCAAAGCTGTTACCAAGTCAAATGTGAAAAAGCTGAGTCCGCAATACTGATTTAAAGTCGCATTTAGGCTTAAATTCAATTCAACAAATACATTTTCTACTTCATCTAAAGGCTTGAAAAGAATTTCTAAAACAATGTAAGGGAGATGCCTCATTTAAAACCCTCCATTTAAAATGGCCACAAAACTTATACTGAAAACGTTTCTTCCTAGAGAAAAAGGGAGATTAGCATTATAATATAAGAGCACTTTTTACGGTATTTGTCAAGCGCTTACCTATGGGTCAAATACTGTGTTACGCACTGGCGTGGATACAATTTTATCAGGTTGGACACAATGCCTGTCCCTCCTGGGGCTCATAATCTAAGTAGGAGGGAGGACAGGTATTTAATACTCATTTTAAGGTTGAGGAAACCGAGGTCCAGAGAAGTGACTTCCCCAGAGTCACCCAACAAGCAATTGGCAGAGCTGCGATTAGAAGCCAAGTCAGTGCTCTTTCCAGTGGACCATGCTGCTTCTCATGTATTTATTTCCTAGATTCAACATGGATCCACAATTAGGAAATCCCAGTAGCATATATGGATTTATGAATGGAATAAAAGGCTACTCTGGTTTCAACATAATACTGAAATTTTTGTTTTGTCACATAGGTCTTTGCCAGCCAACTTTGTCCTTCTCTGTTCAGAGGAAGTTAGAATCTTACTAGCCTGCAACAGTCAAAACTGCAACTGTTAGCTCGTTGTGGGCATGGTCTATCACTGTTTATTGTTGTACTGTACTTTCCCAAGTGCTTAGTACAGTGTTCTGCACACAGTAAGTGCTGAATAAATACAAATGAATGAATGAAAGTTACATGGCAAATATGCAGCACTTGGGGGGTAGGCTGCCCAACAAATCAATCAATAGTATATCAGAAGCAGTGTGGTCGAGTTTAGAAGCTGTGTGACCTAGTGGATACGGCCTGGGAGTCGGAAGGACCTGGGTTCTAATACTGGCTCTGCCAACCTGTCTGCTGTGTGAATTTGGTCATGTTACTTCACTTCTTTATGCCTCAGTTACCTCATCTGTAAAATGGGAATTAAGCCTGTGAGCCCCATGTGGGTCAGGGTCTATGTCAACCCTGATTAACTTGAATCTACCTGTCTCTAGGTGAACCCGGGCTACCCACCATCACAAGGTCAAATGCTATCTCCTGACTGCCCGAGCCAGGAAGGCGGAACTCAGAAGCATGGATGGGATACCTCCCCTACAACCAAAAGTCATTAGATTGACAGCCCAAGCTGGGAATACAGAGGATGTCCCTTGCCACCGTGCCAATCAAGTTAGTTATAGAGGATGGGGAAGGGCAGAGATTGGATAAACTGAGGCTGGAAGCTGGAATGGCCTAGGAGCACAGGCAACAAGTACCTGAGGCCTCTGACCTTCTGGGTAGCGGATGCAGACTTACAGCAGCGGGCTGTCCCACTAAAGGCTTGTGGAGCTGGAAGCTAGAGGGTTTTGCCACGGGTATGTAAAGCATAAATAGATTCCTCCTGGGTAGGTGTGGTAATAATAATAATAATGTTGGTATTTGTTAAGTGCTTACTATGTGCCGAGCACTGTTCTAAGCGCTGGGTAGCTAGCTGCCTCACCACATGCAAACAAGGAATAAGTGAATTCCTCGAAGGTGGGACCTAGGTGTTTTGCCATGCGCGAGTTAACACATAAGTACATTCCTCCAGATAGGGAAGCTCTATTATCATTACATAATCATATTCCTCCCGAAAGGGCCTCCCTAAAGGGAGGTTCAATTTGCTGTGCCCAAAATAATCAAATAATTAAATTTGCCTCACGGAATAAATTTTGTATAAACCTCAGCCTTTCTGCCTCTGGTCTCTCTCTCTCTCGCCAAGCTGACTGCTGATCCATCCCCGGGAGATGGGTGACACTACCCCAGTGCTTAATAAAGTGCCCTTCTGTGTAACCCTGACTTGCTCCTTTTATTCATCCCTCCCAGCCATATAGCCCTTATATACATATCTGTAATTTCTTTATTTAAATCAATATCTGTCTCTCCCTCTAGACTGTAAACTTGTTGTGGGCAGGGAATGGGTCTGTTATAATGCTCTATTGTACTCACCCAAGTGCTTAGTACAATGCTGTACACATAGTAAGCACTCAATAAATATGACTGACATAGTAAGGGCTTACCAAATACCATTAAAAAAAGGCTTCTTGTGGGCAGAGTACTTCCTGTGGGCAGGGTGCGAGAGATGTCTAGAAAGACCGTGCCCTGTGGAGAACAGGGAGAGCTGAGGTAACTCCTTTCCCTGCATCCTCTGGAAATGTGCAACTACAAGAAATCTAGAGGCATGACTGCTATTCACCGACTAACGGTTCTCCTCGGTAGTGTCTCTTAAACAGGAAACTTGAGCCAGCTAGAAGGTTCCGGGGCAAAGTGTAGCCCTGAGGGGACTGGGGACCGTGGCTGTGCCCGGCACAGATGGCAGAGAATTAATGCCACACCCAAACTCCCCACAGTTGGCTTAGCAAAGTGTTAAACAGCAGTCGTGGCAGATGGAAAATCTGAAGGCCAAGCAGGTGTGGGAGGTATCACTGCCAGATGCAGAGAGCCAATGGCAGACGTCTTCCAAGGAACCCAGGGCATCCATCCCCAACATGGCTCCATTCTGAGCAGGAAGCCACTAAACAAGTTAAGACCAAGGCTAAGCAGCCCTTAAATAGTGCTATGAGCAACAGATCACATTGGCCGAAAGATCCCACTGGGGCCAGGGACCACTCCAAACCAGAGGAGGAACGATGAACTCCGAGAGTTACTCATGTTTACTTTAAGGAAAATCACATGTGTATTCCCTTTGAGTTTTCAAAGTGTTATCAATGCTCAGTCCTGGGCTTTCTAATGGGAAAGACCTCAGGGATTTTTGCTTCATAAACCTAGTTACGCCTCCCATATTCATTATAATTTGTGTAAAGAAGACGAAAACTCCAAGCGCTAATTAGAAAGATAGAGTTGTTGTGTTTTCCTCCAGTTCACCTTATCTTTTTCATTCAGTTCTTGAAGACTCAGCTATTAAAAGAAATTAAGTAATTCATCAAGCCCATTTCAATTACCTGATGCTGATAACATCAGATTACAATTAGCATCTACAAATGAACCAAGAGCCAAGTGCCAAGCAGGAACATAAGCTAATTTACGGCTAGCCTCAGCCTGCTGGAGAGTTGCAGGTGCCAGGAGCTGGCAGTAAGCTGGGGGCTTCATTATTCCAACGGCAGCATTTCCCTGCCACTCCGGCCACAGCTTCCAGTGAAGTTTCTGCTGAGTTGGGGTACTGGGTTCCCCCCGCCTGGCATCACCGGTTGACTGACAGACTGTGACCCTGAGTTAGTCACTGCTTTTCACCAGCAGGATGTGGAGGACTGAAGAGATGAATCTCCAGGTGGGGATCTTCACAAGTAATAACAGTAATAATAATGATGATGGCATTAAGTGCTACTTTGTGCCAAGCACTCTTCTAAGCGCTGGGGTAGATATGTGGTAATCAGGTTGTCCCACATGGGGCTCCCAGTCTTCATCCCCATTTTACAGATGACATAACTGAGGCACAGAGAAGTGAAGTGACTTGCCCAAAGTCACACAGCTGATAAGTGGTGGAGCCAGGATTAGAACCCATGACTTCTGACTCCCAAGCCCATGCTCTTTCCACTAAATCACGCTGCTTCTCAGGTGGGGAAATCCTGTATCCAATTGTCCAACAAACCAAGCAACGCACCTAGGGGAAAGACCACCAGCCTAGGATCAGAGGACCTGGGTTCTAATCCCAGCTCTGCTGCTTGTTTGCTGTGTCACCTTGGGCAAGTCACTTCATTTCTCTGGGCCTCAGTCACCTCATCTGTAAAATGGGGGTGAAGACTGTGAGCCCCATGTGGCACAGGGACTGATTGGCTTGTAACCAACCTGATTGGCTTGTAACTACCCCAGCGCTTAGTATGTGCCTGGCCACAGCAATCACTGAACAAATACCATAAAAAACACACAAACATGGGTTCAGAATCAGTGTGTAGAAAACCCATCTTTGGGGTGGGCAGGGGTAGGGCTAGGCCCAGTAGTCATAAGAAAGAAGGGGTTCTCTGACCCCCTCCACTTTCTCCATGATACTATTACTTCCCACTACACAGACATGCCACATTAGGGGAGCAACGTGGTCTAGTGGAAAGAGCCCGGGCCTTTTTTACATTAAGATTGAAAGACTCTTCCCAAGGCTCGATGTCTCCTTCCATAGCAAGAAGGCGAGAGAAGCATCTCCAAGAAAGGGCAGTCTCTCAAAGTAATCCACTTAAAGATCTGCCTCTCAGCCAAAGTCTCTCTTTACTCCCACGAGCCCTAAGTTACTCAAAGTCAAAAATACTTAATGGTTTCATCAGTGGTAGAGAAGCAGCGTGGCCTAGTGGAAAGACCACGGACCTAAGAGTCAGAGGACCCAGGTTCTAATCCTGGTTCTGTCAGTTGATTGCTGTGTGACCGTAATTAAATCACTTACCTTCTCTGTACCTCTCTTTCCTCATCCGTAAAATCTGGGCTCCACTCCTGTTCTCCTTTGTACACAGACCATGAGCCCCATGTGAGACAGGGTCTGTGTCTGACCTGACTACCTTGTACTTACCCCAGAGCTTAAAACAGTGCTTGACATATGGTAAATACTTAGTAAATACATTAATAACGATAATAATAAAAATAACATAATGTAATGATGCTAACACGCCACATTATGCAGAAGAGTGTCCATCCACTGCTGCATTCCCACTGCCTCTGGTGGTTGCCCAGGCAGCTCAAGTCATTAACTTCAAAGTATGTTCCACTAATGGGTCACTTATTTCTCGCCAACATCTTGGCATGGTCCGCGCTGCCACCACCTTTGTGTAGGGTTATGTGGCCACCATCTTGGTAAAGGCTGGCAAGGCTCCCCAAGGCGAAGACCTAACCTTGTTCACCATTTGACCCTGGCCCAGGAAAGGCAGCAGAGGGAGGGTGAGCCTCTTTGCACATTTCCAGAAAGGGCCCTGTTTCTCCATCAAGACCCGGAAGGGTGAACTGGAATCCTTGGTAATATCTTAGACATTTTGAGCACCTTATATGCCAGACATTCTATCAAATATCTAAAGGTGGAGAAAAAACTCCAATCCTGATTCAGAATGATCAATTGACCTATTTTCTCCAATTCAATGAATAATCTTCCAGTCAGAAAACCATTACATAGAGCATGTGTTATCCCTCTCTTCCCCCAAAAGATAAAGGTCCTTTACTCCCCATTCTATCAATAATAATAATAATGATAATAATAATAATACTTGTTAAGCACTTATTATGCACCACGCTCTGGTCTAAGCTCTATGGTAGGCACAAGCTAATCAGGTTGGAGCCCACAAGGGGCTCCCACTCTTAATCCCCTTTTCACAGATGAGGTATCTGAGGCCCAGAGAAGTAAAGTGACTTGCCCAAGGTCACATAGTGGACATGTAGCAGAGCCAGGATTAGAACCCAGGTTCTTCTGATTCCCAGGCCCATGCTCTATCCCCTAAGCCAAGCAACAGGCATTTTGAAAATAAATTTCATGCTCCCGAACCTGTTGAGTTAATATTTCTCCTTCTCCTCTCTCCTGGACTGATCACTAAGGGCCACCATGTCTTCAGAGGAATGGGACAGGAGCTAGAAACTGGTTTCACAGAGCTGCTTTAGACTGGGTTAGCACAAACAGGGCCACAACCACTTATCACACCATGGATTCAAATTTTAAGTGGCTCTCAGTTTGCCAACAGAAATGAGAGCGGGAGGGGGCTCTCCGGACTGCTAAACCTACTGCTGAGAAGATTGGTAGGCTCAAATTTGGATAGATTCACAGCACATCAACTTGGTACTCACCCAAGAGCTCAGTACAATGTGCTGTGCAAAGCAGGCACTCAAATAATTTTGTAATTTGTTAAGCACTTAATATAAACCAAGCAGTGTATTAAGCGCTGGGGTAGACATAAATCAACCAGGTTGGACATAGTCCCTGTCCCACATGGGGCTCACAGCTTAAATCAGAGGGAGCAGGATTTGATTCCCATTTTACTGGTGAGGAAACTGAGGCATAGAGAAGTTAAGTGGCTCATCCAAGGTCACACACAGCAGGAAGGTGGAGGAGCTGGGATTAGAACCCAGGTCCTCTGAGTCCCAGGCCCAGGCTCTTTTCACCAAGTCATACTGCTTCTCTACCACTGATGGACCGATTGAGTATTTGTAAGTTTGAATAACTGAAGGAACATGGGAGAAAAGAGAGATTTTAGGTGAGAGGCAGGTCTGTAAAGTGGATTACTTCAAGAGTGACTCTTCTTGAAGATGCTACCCTTTCCCTCTTGCTATGGAAGAAGACACTGGGATAAGGAAACGACATCCAGGCTCAAGAACTTCAGAATGTAAAAAAGGCCATTATAGGGTCAGACTACTGATCCCTCAAGTCCAGGATGCAGAGAATGTGACTGTTATTGGGGAAGCAGCGTGGCCCAGTGGAAAAGAGCGTGGGCTTCGGAGTCAGAGGTCATGAGTTCGACTCCCGGCTCTGCCACTTGTCAGCTGTGTGACTGTGGGCAAGTCACTTCACTTCTCTGTGCCTCAGTTATCTCATCTGTAAAATGGGGATTAACTGTGAGCCTCACGTGGGACAACCTGATTACCCTGTATCTACCCCAGCGCTTAGAACAGTGCTCTGCACATAGTAAGCGCTCAACAAATACCACCATTATTATATTGTTACAGTGTACTCTCCCAAACACTTCCCACAGTGCTCTACACACAGAAAGTGCTCAACAAATAAGACTGACTCACTCACTGTTACAAAATGGGTTGCTTGGAGGGCAACTGTTTGATGGTTGCTCTCCAATCCTCCTCACCTCTACCTCTCTAAGATCCCACCCTGGGGCACTCTGCTTCTGGTTCCAGGATTTCTGAGGTTCTACTTGCTAGCTACATGGTTGTGGCAAGGATGCTGAAAAGCTTGTTGGAGGTTTAGAAAGGAAAACGCTTATTACAAGTTCAGTAGAGAAGCAGTGTGGGCTAATGGGAAGAGCACAGGCCTGGGAGTCAGAAGGACTTGGATTCTAAGCCCGGCTCCGCCACTTCTCTGCCGTATGCTCTTGGGCAGACTGCACTGGTTTAGTCATTTTTCTTATCGCCATCATCATCATCAACAACAACAAAGGCATTTCTTGAGCTGGGTAGAGAGCACTGTACTAGATCCTTAGAAAGATATAAGAGAAGCCCTGCCTTGAAGGACTTTATAATCTAATGGATAAGACAAGTGGACACAAATTACCAGTTTATAAGTAAAAGTGTAAGAGCATTGCCCAAATGATAAAAACAAAAGTAGGCAATTAATTAAATAAAAAGTAAATAAGCCAGGATACATATGGATGCTAAGATGTTTGATGCAGAAGGAAGAGAGTGTGGGTGTGTGTGAGAGACAGACAGACATGACCAGGAAAGTGGGGATTAATCAGGGAATTCCTGAGGGAATTTCTCATGGATGAAGTGGTTTTGAGGGGGGCTGGGCAGGCAAATGTCTGAGTAATAGGTAGGAATTGGGAGAGTTGCAAATGAGGTTTGTTGGCCTCAGGGCATGCGCTTCCAGTCCAAGAGAGAGCCTAAGGGCTGCAGGCCTGCAGCTTTAAATGCATCTGACAGCAAATCCAGGGCCCATGAAAAGTCTCCGCTCAAAGGGAAGAATCCACAGGGAGCAAAATGGGAGGGAGGTGGATTACATTCAGACTAGCAACATATTTTTTAGATTTTTAGGATTCACAAAGGGCAATGTTTCTGAACCTAACCCCAATGGGTCATTACAAATCAGATTTCCTGGTTCATCCAGTTAGAATGTACTATAATCTCCACCCTCAAATATTTTAGAAACAGCTTCAATCCATGCACCAGTGTGAAGAGGGGTAGGGGGGAGGAGTCGGATGGATTTTTCAGCCCACTTTGGCTAATAAATCTCTACGCCTTAGATGTGATTTGCAGAGCGGTAGAGGAAAGCTGTAAAAAGAGCACATTCCATTGTTTAGACCTGAGGATCTGTACAGATTCTCCTGAGCCTATTCTCCAGGCTCCCTTCCCGGATTCCAAAGGTTCCTCGGACCAACCAAAAGCCTGACAATAAAACATCCAGTTTATTTTCCACGCACAGTCAGGCGGCCACAAAGAAAGACTTTCCCAGCGTATTGTATTTCTCAAGTCAGGCCTTTCTGAGAAGGCTTTCCAACTCTCCTGTTCGACACGATCGAAAACACAGCCAATTCTGCCAAGGGTAATCTCACCTCCAACCATTGCACTTAGGTACATATGTTGACACTCCATTGCTTCCTCCTACCTGGGATTAATTTGAAGGGGCACTGTGATTCACTGATTTAGTGGGCAGGGATCACATCTGCTGCCACTACTCTACTCTCCCGAGGGCTGACCCTAGTGTTTTGCACAGAGTAAGTACTCCATCAGTATCACTGATTGATTCTTCTGCCTCTCTCTAGAGGCGAAGACCCAGAACTGTGTCATGGCTAAGTCCATGCCCAGGACACTGATTATTCTCCACATTCTTTTTTCTTCTTATGGTGTTTGTTAAGTACCAGGGTCTGCACTAAGCACTGGAGTGGAAGCAAGCTAATCAGTTGGACATAGTCATATCCCATATGGGGCTCAAGTCTCACTGATTGCTTCCTTTGCAAAGAGAAGTAGTGTGGCCTAGTGGATAGGTTGGAGTCTGAGGACCTGGGTTCTAATCCCACCTCTGACACTTGTCTGCTGTGTGACCTTGGGCAAGTCACTTCACTTCTCTGGGCCTCAGTTACTTCATCTGGAAAACGGGGATTAAGGCCACGAGCCTCATGTGGGACAGGGACTGTGTCCAACCTGATTAGCTTGTACCTACCCCAGCACTTACAACAGTGTCTGGCATATAGTAAGTACTTAAAAAATCTTAAAAGTAAAATAAATCCCAAGTCAGTATCTTTCCTCCTTAGTGTAATGTTGGAATGTTTTAGGATTTCCAAAATGGGGAATGATCTTTCACTTGGCCTGCTCTGAGCTGCTTTTCCGAGAATTAAACTGGTGTAAAAATGTGGTGTTTCACCCTGAATTACCAAAGAAGGCTCATGAGCCTGGGCCAACAGGAAGGCAGAGAGGTGAAAGACACATATTTACCTAGCTGTTCAATGAGGAACAGCACATGTGGGGCCTTTTCAGTTTGGAATCTACAGAACAGCCAATCTGTTTGGAAACATAGCCTGTATCTGGGAGGAACTGACTTAACAGCTAAGTTACCCTTCTCTTGGTTGTTATATTACTAAAAACTCAAAAGAATTAATAATTGTGGTATCTGTTAAGCGCTTACTATGTTCCAGGTACTGTTCTAAGCACTGGGATAGATACGAAATAACTGGGTGGGACACAGTGGCTGTTCCAGAGAAGGCTCACGGTCTTAGTCACTATTTTACAGATGAGGTAACAGAAGAATAGAGAATGGAAGTAACTTGCCCAAGGTCATAAAGCAGATAAGTGGTGGAGCAGGAATTGGAACCCAGGTCCTTCTTACTTCCAGGACTGGTCTCTATCCATTAGGCCAAGCTGTTTCTGCTGCTTCTATCCCCCTTTTTCCCAGTGGAATTGTAGCTAATATTATAAAGACCCAAACATTCTGTCCCCAAAACTATATCTTCATCTTCAAGAGGGGCCAAATGCTTGGATGCTGATGCACTTTATTTATTTCTATTAACGTCTGTCTCCCCCCTTAGACTGTAAGCTCATTGTGGGCTTGGAATGTGTCTGCTTACTGTTGCATTGTACTCTCTCAAGCGACTAGTATAGTGGTCTGCACATAGCAAACGCTCAATACAACTGAATAGTACTACACTGGGCACCAATGCTAACTCTGTGTGGCACTTCCAAGATTTTATGCGTCCCCCAGCCTTGGCTAGCGTTCCCAGCACCTCTCGGGGGAACTGAAGCCTGACAGAGTCATATTCACCTAGAATTGCGACCTCCTAATGGAGACCAAAATGGTCCGGCAAAGAGCCATCAGCAAGCCAGATCTTCTGGCTGCGTGGTGAGAATGGATTAGGCCAGAAGCCACATGGAGAAGGAACTCAATTCTGAGGAGGATAGAAGGGGTAGCGGAGGCAGCCCGTGTCCTTGGCTAATTTCTCTGTCTCTATTAAATTGGCCATTCTGATTTAAAGACTTGTCTTTCCATAAGTCCCTTGAATCTCGCAGGTCATGTTTGCATTTATGTTTAAGAATGTATAATTATGGTATTTGTTAAAGGCTGTAAGCTTGCTGTGGGCAGGGAATGTGTCTGTTTATTGTTCTATTGTGCTCTCCCAAGGGCTTAGTACAGTGTGTTCAATAAATATGACTGACTGAATGAAAAGAGCTTATTGTGAGTCAAGCACTGTATTAAGGGCTGGAGTAGATAGAAGATAATCAGGTTTGACCCAGTCCCTTGTCTCGCGTAGAGCTCATCATCCAAGTAGGAGGGAGTGGAATTGAATCCCCCTTTTAGAGATGAGGGTAAAAGCTCAGCACTGTTATGAAACCTGGGGAATGTCAGTCATCTCTGCTGGCCACTGCCTCTGCTTCTCATGACTTTTCACTTACATCCATACCAGAAGTCAGAAGTTAATTGAAAAATGAAATATTTCCAGTTATGAAAAATTATTTTTCCCAAATAGAGTATAAATTTATCACAGCAACCAAAGGCACCCCAATAATACCGTACAGTCTATTTAATTATGCACTGACACATACTTTTGTTATTTTTTTTTGTGAACAAACATCCAAAGATGCAGCTTTTTGGGAAAACTACAATCCCTACCAAGTTAAATGCCTTGCCCAAAGGAATCCACTTTTACAAACATCTCCTCTTCTTTCCTCCTAATTAATACCTAGGTGCCTCTTTCTCCTTTAAAGTCAAACAGAGCCTTGTATTTTTTTCATTCTCCTCTCTGTAATTAGATAAAACTAGATCTTTAACTTTTAAAACAGATTAAAAGGTTGGGGGAGTTCGCCTTTTCCTCCCCACCCCACTAAAGGTTTTTCTTTTATAATCCTTAAAGTACTTGTAATGGAAAGGAGGATTGTGGTTTCGTTAGCTGATTCAGTGTAGATGGAATCAGCGTGGTCTAGTGGAAAGAACACAGGCCTGGGAGTCGGGAGACCTGGGTTCTAATCCTGCATGGTGACTCTGGGCCAGTGATTTCACTCCTTTGGGCTTCAGATTCCTCACGTGTCAAGGGGGGAACGAAATCCCTGTTCTCCCTTCCCCCTCAGACTGGGAGCCCTGTGTGGGACAGGGACTATGTCCAACTTGATTATCAAAGCAGTGTGGCTTAGTGGAAAGAACCCAGGCTTGGGACTCAGAGGACGTAGGTCCTAATCCCACCTGCGCCACTTGACTGCTGTGTGATGTTGGACAAGCCACTTAACTTCTCTGTGCCTCAGTTACCTCATCTGTAAAATGGGGATTAAGACTGTGAGCCCCATGTGGGACCACCTGATTACCTTTTATCTACCCCAGTGCTTAGAATAGTGCTTGGCACATTGTAAGTGCTTAATACCATCATTTTTATTATTATCTTGTAATCTACTCCTGTGCTTAGTATAGTGCTCGGCACATAGTAAGTGCATAACAAACACCACGATTATGTTTATGATTATTAAATGCACTTGAAGGAAGTAGAAATCATCTTCATTAGAGGGCCCCTACTCTGGATAGTCTAGTCAAATGCATTTTCCCAGTTGGTCATCCCAGGAGAATGACATTATCAGTCAATCGGTCAACGGTATTTACTGAAGGCTGCCTGAAGTAGAACACTGTTCTAAGAGCTTGGGAGAGCACTTTACAAGAGTTTGTAAGCACATTTCCTGCCTTCAGGAAGATTTCAGCCTCCCAGATATGCCAAAACATTCCAGAATTTAGCAGAGTTGGTAGATGTGCTCCCTTCCCACAGCAGCTTTCAGTCTCCCTGATATTCTGGAACATTCTAGTACATAGACAATGAGCCCCACTATGGGACAGGGACCATGTCCAACTTGATGACCTTGAATTAAATTCAGTTGTATTTATTGAGCACTTAATGGGGGTAAAGCACTGTGCTAAGAGCTTTGGAGAGTACACTGTACCAAGAAACAGACACATTCCCTGCCCATAGCGAGCTTACGATCTAGAGGGGGAGAGAGGCATTAATATTAAAAAAAAAGAATAAGTAAGTTACAAGTACAAATTGCAAATATACACATAAGTGCTATCTACCCCAGCGCTTAGCACAGTGGTTGGCACATACGAAATGCTTAAGATGTTCCATAAAGAAAAAAAAGTCCAACACCAAAAAAACAAACCAAACCCCCAAGATCCCGCAGGCCCTGGAGGCTGGCCTTACCTAGATTGGAAGAGGCTCTCCCCTCGGCGGCTCGATCCTTCAGGTTCTCGGCGATGCCGAGCTGCTGCTCATGGTACTGCTTGGCCCTCTCCAGGTCCTGCATGCACCTGGCGGCGTGGCCCAGCCCGGCGTAGGCCCGCATCTCGATGGCCTTCTCCGTCAGCTCCTGCGCCAGCTCCAGCACTGAGTTGTGGTAGGACATGGCCTTATCGAAATTGCGCCGATAGTGGTATGCGCTGCCCAGATTGCTGTAGGCGCGGGCCTCCTCCCGCTTGTTGCCCAGGTCCTTGGCGATTTTCAGATGCTGCTCGTGGCACTGCACAGCATTCTCGAAGTCTCCCATGGCGATGTACACCGCCCCCATGTTGCCCAGCTCTCTGGCTTCGGAAAGCTCGTCTTTGGATTGTTTGGCGAGGAGGACGCACTGCTTGTGACTAGCCAGGGCATTGGGGTAGTCTCCGATTGCGGTGTAGACGTGGCCCAGGCTGCTCAGGGCTGAAGACGCCGCCTGGGGAGCAGAGAGAAGGCGGGGGAGGGGGTACTGAGAAACTGCAGCAAAGGTGATGCAAAGGGACTTTGAGTCTGAAAGGATGGCGCTTGTTCACTAAAATATTTTGAAACCCATTCGGAGCCAAATCATACTTATGGTGTTTGTTAAGCGCTTACTATGTGCCAGGCACTGTTCTAGGCACTGGTGTAGATACAAGATAATCACGTTGGACAAACTCTCTGTCCACCTGGGGCTCACAGTTTTCATCCCCATTTTACAAATGAGGAAACTGAGGTACAGAGCAGTGAAGTGACTTATCCAAGGTCACAGAGCAAACAAGAGATGGAGCCAGCATTAGAACCCAGCTCCTTCTGATTCCCAGGCCTGTGCTCTATCCACTAAGCTACCCTGCTTCAAATCACCCTAACCTCTGGTTTCTGATCAGTGAGGAGCAACAGATACCTGCAGATGGCAATCTGTACTCCAGAGAACATTTGGTATAATTTGGGTTCCTCCTACATTTCCTCAGCCTTGCCTGCACGTTGAATGTTTTCTCTCCTTTCATCTCCCTGCAAGTGAGGGGATCGGAAAAATTGGGGAAACGGTGGCCTTGGGCCTGGAAACTGGAAGCAGAGAGATAACTGACTGATGGGAGGCTTACTCGAACTGAAGTAAGTTTTAATTGCGGAGGCCGGAGTTGGCTTTAAATCTTTTCCAGTCTGCATACATACTCAATATTTCATGCCAGATTTATTACAGTCACTCCAACTCTTTTGTCCCCGAGTTTGGATTTGGCTGAGAGGAATGTCCTGTGCTTGCTACTGAATAGGAAATAGAAGGAATCTTGCATTATTATATTCTTTTCTCCAACAGCAAGGACTTTGCAAGGCTACTACTGGTAGTTACAGCATCTTCATGGCGACTCATCAACCATTTTTAAATACTGTGGCCAGGGATCCTTCATAATGATTATTTTTATTAAAATTATATTAGAGTTGGAAGAATAATGCCATGTCAGAAAGATCTACTGCCCGGACTTAAGAGTTGCTATCTAGGGTTATACGTGATTTATAATGCCAGGTATTAATTCAACAATGTTTTCAAATGGAGGATCTGTAAAAAATGTGTTCTGTGGATGCAAATTAACAGATTAATAAGGAACAAGCTTTCTGGTACATGATGCTGAGGTGACAGATTAGCTATTAAGTGTAATTTATTGGTCATAAGCCATGAAAGTTGGCAAGAGGCATTACCCCTGTCAGCTTCATAAACAGATCAGTGGCCTTTGGTTTCCCTGAGGTAACTTGTTAGGTATTTTAATTATTCCTTAAAAACTGCCAGAATTTAGGAATGATTTCATTTTCATAACTTGGTGCTGTGTACGGACTTCACACGCTACACCGGGAAGCTTGGGTGGACACTTCGGGGCCTAAGTTACAGCTAACGATCAAATGCTCAGGGCTCAATTCTTCCCTCCACCCTGGGGACAAGCCTGCCTGCCTCTGCCAGCCCTCCAGAATATTTTCTCTGGAGCTGCCGATCTCTTTAGTCTTTGGAATCAAAGTGCGTCTGGGCACCTCAAACAGAGGGGAAACAGCATAGCATGGGCCTGGGGGTCAAAAGGACCTGGGTTCTAATCCCACTCTGCTACTTGTCCGCTGGGTGACTTTGGGCAAGTCACTTCACTTCTCTAGGCCTCAGTTCCCTCATCTGTAAAATGGGGATTAAAACTGTGAACCCTATGAGGGGCAAGGATTGTGTCCAACCTGATTAGCTTGTATCTACCCCAGTGCATAGAACAGTGCTTGGCACATAGTAAACGCTTAACATATAACATTGAAAAAAAAAAGCCCAGTGGCTGGAGCCAGTCACAGATAGTCAAAGATAGCCTCAGTTCCCTCCTCTGTAAAATGGGAATTAAGACTGTGAGAACTATGAAGAACAAGGACAGTGTCCAACCTGATTAGCTTGTATTTACCCCAGTGTTTAGTACAGTGCTTGGCACATAGTAAGCACTTGATAAATTCTTTCATTCAGTCATATTTACTGAGTGCTTACTGCTTACTTAGATTTGGGTTCTAATCCCCGTAATGCCATTTGTCTGCTGGCTGACCTTGGGCAAATCCTAACTTCTCTGGGCCTCAGTTCCCTCATCTGTAAAATAGGAATTAATACAGTGAGCTCTATGTGGGACATGGATATGGACTGTGTCCAATTTATTTAGCTCGTATCTCTGTTAGTGCTTCGTACAGTGTCTGGCACACAGTAAGTGTTTAACTAATACCATTAAAAAATACATATTTGTATGAGATGGGGGATTAGCTGAGAATTAGACAAATGACCTCTCTCCTCCCATGATTTCTCTGAACAAACACTTCAGAGTCTTGACAAAACCCTGTAGATTCCTTTCCCTTTCTTGGATCCAAGAATCTCCCATTTCTACCATGATTTATCACATTATAAAATGTGGGAAGGAGTTTCGGGCCTAAACTTTTGAACTACACAACAGATCACTACTGCGATGGGGACTGTTGCTTTGGCAGTGTTGCTTTCATAACTATTCTTAGCACAGGGTGCTTCACTCAATAGGTGTCCAATAAATATCCTTGATTAATTGACCTTGCCAATATTTGGTCATACACCCTCTTCTTACTCCTGACAAAATATTTTACTCTATTAGTGGTAAAAGAGAGCAGGTTCCTGGTGGGTGGGGATCACGTCTAACAGGTCTGCTGTATTGAACCTGGCCATGCACTTTGTACAGTGCTCTGCACACAGTAAGCGCTCAACAAATACCACTGATGGGTTGACTGAAACAGATCCTTCAGCATATGCTGCTTCCAAACGAGCCCAGGCTGGTCTACATCTTCAAGCCTTTATGCAATGGGCCTGAAAGCACTGCTTTCTCATAAAGCATTTGGAAGAGAGCCGATCCTCTTCCTTCCCACTAACTTCAAAAGAAATATTTACCCTCATCAGGCAAACTCCTCACCATCGGCTTTAAAGCACTGAATCACCTTGCCCCCTCCTGCCTCACCTCACTGCTCTCCTAATAATGTTGGTATTTGTTAAGCGCTTACTATGTGCAGAGCACTGTTCTAAGCGCTGGGGTAAACACAGGGGAATCAGGTTGTCCCACGTGGGGCTCACAGTCTTAATCCCCATTTTACAGATGAGGGAACTGAGGCACAGAGAAGTTAAGTGACTTGCCCACAGTCACACAGCTGACAAGTGGCAGAGCTGGGAATCGAACTCATGAGCCCTGACTCCAAAGCCCGTGCTCTTTCCACTGCGCCACGCTGCTTCTCAATGCTGCAACCCAGCCCACACACTTTGATCCTCTAATGCCAACCTACTCACTGTACCTCCATCTCATCTACCTCACCGCCGACCTCTTGTCCATATCCTCTTGCCCCACTTTTAGCTCCTTACTAAAAGCATATCTCCTGCAAGAGGCCTTCCCTGACTAAGTCCTCATTTCCTCTTCTCCCGCTCCCTTCTATGTCACTCTGCACTTGAATTAGCACCATTTATTCACCCAGTCCTCAGCCTCACAGCAGTTAAGTCCATAACTGTAAATTATTTATTTACATTAATGTCTGTCTCTCTGTCTCTCCCCCTGGACTGTAAACCCACTGTGGGCAGGGAACTTGTCTGCCAACTCTCTTACATTGTACTCTCTCAAATGCTCAGTACAATGCTCAGCACACAGTATGCGCTCCATAAATACCACTGCCTGATTTATTGATTGACTGAACCAGTGGAATACATGCAGGCTGTTGACAAATTAACTGCAGGAAATCCCGAGAGGGAGATGGCTCAGACTGGGATCTGAGTCCTTCTACCTAATACCAAGCTGGCTGAACTTTGCATGTGTGCTTAACTCAACAGGGCCAGCTGTTAACCAGACATCCTGCAAGGTTGGGAAGTGCGTGAAGAAGGCTCCTCGCATTTAAATCGCACAGAACGTCAGTGGGGCTTTGGCTACTTGGATCCTGTTCTGGAGCAATTTACCAAAGCAAATGCTTGGCACAAGCTTTGGTTTAGTAGCAAATGAGCTGCATTTATCTAGGTCTAGGGGAAATCTGCTTGCAAAGGACCAGAGGGAGCCAAAAGTTGAACTCAGGATTTCCCCTTAGACAAATTTCAGCCCCAACCTCATCCTCCTAAAGGAAACATTTCCAGCCTTGTGTTGTTTCCTAGGTGGAGCCTGCACTCTTCTTTTTCTTTTGCTTTTTATAGTATTTAAGCCCTTACTCTTTGCTAAGCACTGTATGAAGTGCTAAGGGAGATACAAGATAATTAGGTTGGACACGGCCCCTGTCCCCCATAGGGCTCACAGTCTTACTCCCCATTTAACAGATGAGCTAAGGCCCAGAGAAGTGAAGTAACTTGCCTAAAGTCACACAGCAGACAAGCGGCAGAGTCTTAATTAGAACCCAGGTCTTCTGATTCCCAGGTCCACGCTCTTTCCATCAAGCCACACTACTTCTCTCCCCAGCTTCTTCCATTTCTTAATTTAAAAAAAAATTATTGTTACATGGTACTTGTTGAGTGTTTGCAATGTGCCAGGCACTGTATTAAACACTGGGGTAGATACAAGCTAATCAGGTTGGACAGAGTCCCTGTCACACATAGAGCTCATAGCCTTAATCCCCGTTTAATCCACTGAGCTAACTGAGGCACAGAAAAATTAAGTGACTTGCCTGAGGTCACAGAGCAGACAAGGGACAGGGCCGGGATTAGAATCCAGGACCTCTGACTCTCAGGCCTGTGCTCCATCCATTCGACCATGCTGCCAATAACTGTGGTCCGTGGTTAGCGCTTACTATGTGCCAGGCACTGTAATAAGTGCTGGGATAGATACGAGGTAATTGGGTTGGTACAGTCCCTGTACCACATAGGGCTCACAGTTTTAATCTCCATTATCGAGATGAGGTAACCGAGACCCAGAGAAGTGAAGTGACTTGCCCATAGTCACACAGCAGGCAAGTGGCAGAGCCGGGATGAGAACCCATGACCTTCTGACTCCCAGGCTCGTGCTCTATCCACTATGCCGTGCTGCTTCTCTAAGCACATAAATGCTGTGGGGCTGTGGGGTGAATAAATGAAGCAAATCACGGCAATGCAGAAGGAAGAGGGAGAAAACAAAATGAGGGCTTAGTCGGGGAAGGCCTCTTGGAGGAGATGTGCCTTCAGTGGAGTCTCTGTTTACTTGCACAGGGTCAACCAAACTCTGTCTTATACTGTATTCTCTCAAGCACTTAGTACAGTGCTCTGCACACAGTAAGTGCTCAATAAACACCACTGATTGATTGATTGACTGAAGATAAAACCATCAAGCGTAATGGCATATGGTGCTATATCCCTAATGGATAGGCAACGGACCAAATGAATACCAGGCTGTCCGTATAAAATCGGACAAATAGCCACCCTTCTGCTTGGCCAGAAAGCAAATGACATGACTGGCAAGAGTTGGGGAACTCTGCAAGTCTTGATTGGCTCACAGGGATGGAGAAACCACCTTTAGAAGTCTTCACGCTTGCAAATTTGACCCTTGGAATAAAACTGGAGGCATAATCTCACCCCCAGCTTTTAGCACTGAAAAACAGAGTGAACGTGCTGGGCTTGAAACTGCTAAGGGTATTTAGTCTGATTAAAAAAAAAATCCTCTTGCATGCCTGTAATTATGACATTCAGATGATGGAGGAATTTGCCAAATTGTGGTATAATTTAGTTCGTTTAGGTACACTGCTGGCTTCAATTGTGTTCCTATTCGATGTGCTCTGGTACATTAAATCACTGCAGGACACAAAATATCTGCCTGGAAATTTTTAGTCGAAATGCAAGTTTAGGTTGCCCATTTCCCAAAAGCCTTTTTGATACTATATTGTGATTTATTATACCTTCCCAAGTGCTTAGCATGGAGCGCTACACATGGAAAGCACTCAATAAATACCACTGATTGAGTGACTGCACTAAATGGAGACTATCTGAAAAAAGCTATTAATCAAGCATATTTACTGAGCACTTACTGTGTGCAAACCACTGTACTGAGTGCTTGGGAGAGTACACTGTAACAATATAACAGATACATTCCTTGCCCACAGTGAGCTTATAGTCTAGAGGGGGAGACAGACATTAATATAAATAAAAGAATTATGGATATGAACCTAAGTGCTGCGGGGCTGGGATGGGGGATGAATAAAGGAAGCAAGTCAGGGTGCTGCAGAAGGGAATGGGAGAAGAGGAAATGAGGGCATAGCGAGGAAAGGCCTCTTGGAAGAGATGTGCCTTCAATAAGGCTTTAAAGTGGGGGAGAATAAGTGTCTGTCAGATATGAAGAGAGAGGGTGTTTCAGCTAGAGAGGACAAGAGGTTCGAAGTGAGGCAAACAAGATCAAGGTATAGGGAGTGGGTTGGCATTAGAAGAGTCAAATGTGTGGGCTGGGTAGAAGTAGGAGAGTAGCGAGGTAAGGTAGGAGGGGGCAGGGTGACTGAGTGCTTTGAAACTGATGGTAAGGACAGGACAATATCAGTGAAGCCGAGGTTGGACAATGTTTACAGGAGAAGGGGGGATGAGACTGAGGGTGGTATCAACATCGGATTCTGACCTATATATAGTTGTGCTTCACATCTGAAGAAGACAGCATTGCTGGTGAATGTAACCTACCATGGGTCAGGCTCTCCCTGCTTTCTTCACCTTTGGCCTTCCCCATCCATCTTTCACTTCCAATTCTCTCTCCTGACCAATGACATCCCAGCTCCATTCTTCCCTTGTCAATCCATCTCGGAACATCGGTCTCCCTCTATCCATCCCACAATCTTGTCCTGCTCTCTGTGCACCCATTCTGGTTTATTCTCTGACTGCATGCCTCTGACTTCCAGCTTTCTCTCAATTCCAGTCCAATCTCCCAATCTCCAATCACTTTCAGCCCTCCTCTTTCTTCTCATGCTTGCTTTCTTACTCCCTTTGCATCTCTATTGTTATATTGTACTCTCCCAAGCACTCAGGACAGTATTCTGCTCCCAGTAAGTGCTCCACAGATACAATTTGAATTAATTTTTTATGGTATGTGTTAAGCATTTACTACGAGTCAAACACTTTTCTAAATGCTGGGGTAGATACAGGTTGATCAGGTTGGACAAAGGCCCTGTCCTACATTGGGCTCATAGTCTTAATCCCCATTTTACAGATGAGGTATTTGCGGTCCAGAGAAATGACATGACTTGCCCAAGGTCAAACAACAGACATGTGGTGGAGCCGGGATTAGAATTTAGGTCCTTCTGACTCCCAGGTCCATGCTCTACCCAATATGCCATGCAGCTTGTCTATTATCTCAATGGATTGTTGTGTTGACCCTTACAGGAGCAGAAGTGTGGATGGCAGACTCCACTCTGATGATTCTGATAACAAATGGCCACCCCTGCCTTGAGAGAAATGTTTTTAAAGGAATTTTCCAAGAAAAAAATTCAAGCTTAATATTAGGCTTGAATCAATCACTTCATTCACTCTTTCAATCGAATTTATTGCGTGCTTACAGTGTGCAAAGCACTGTACTAAGTACTTGGGAGAGTACTACATGCTTTGGAGAATTCACCTCCATAAGTAGATACATCCCTGCCCTCAAGGAGTTTACAATTCAGTGGACTCTAAGACCAACCAAATGAAAATTACAGTCTAAGTGGGGGTTGCAGAAGGGCTAACAGGTTTTGAAACAGTGAACCATTCATTCATGCAGTTGTATTTATTGATTGCTTAGGCTTGGGAGAGTACAATATGACAATAAACATACACAGTTCCTGTCCACGATGAGAACCACCAAAGCCACCTCGGCTGTCATCCCTAAAATGATGTCAGTGCAATGCCCAACTGGCACACATAACTTGGGGCGATTCCAGGGCCTAGACCATGCCTACTTCTGGAGGTTTCTGTGGATGCCCTCGAAGAGGGGGGCGAGGTGCTTCAGATCAGCCTCCACTGTCCATTCAATTAGTTACTTACAATATTTATTACATGCCTACTGAATGCCAAGAACCATACTAAGTGCTGGGGTTGATGCAAATATACTAGACAAGACACAGCCCCTGACCCACAAGGGACTCCCAATCTAGGTATTTGATCTTTGAGTGTAAATTCCTGGGGGGCTGAGAACCTGTCCTCTCTTAACATTCCACTTTCCCACTGTGGCTTAGAGGATAGGGCACAGGCCTGGGAACCAGAAGGTTCTGGGTTCTAATCCCAGCTCCACCACTTGTCTGCTGCATGACCTTGGGCAAGTCACTGCACTTCTTTGTGCCTTAGTTCCCCCATCTGGAAAATGGGGATTAAGACTGTGAGCCCTATGTGAGACAGGGGCTGTGTCCAACCTGATTACTTTGTATCTACCCAAGTGTTTAAAACAGTGCCTGGCAAACAGTAAGCATTTACCCAATTCCATAGGAAAAAAAAGTGCCTAGAACAGTGCACTGCAAGAAGGGGGCACTAAATAAACACTAACTGTACCACTACTATCAGAGACTAATTTGTTGAAGAATTTGGCTATCAGCATTAAGGTGGTGCTTGAGCAATTCAGATGGTAAGACTTTAGCATCTATATGCATTATTATAGACTTAATATAATCTTAAACCTAGTAATGGCAAATGGGGATTCTAAGTGGCTCAAGTATACTGTGAATAGTCACTAGAACCACAGAACATTGGCTTCAGTACAGTGGCAGAATCTGGACGGACACCTTTCATTTTTCGTTACAGTAGATATTAAGGAAAGGAAAGCTTCACAAAGCCAGCAAAGGAAAATGTCCAGGGGAGCTTGCTTACACCTAGAATCTTGCAGTTTATTTTTCTTAACCAAAAACAGGCTTTCTTACCGCCGGAGTGAGACAGAGATGGAATTCCTTGAAAAAGATGAAATGCAGTTTTAATAACTGTGGCTTTTTTCACTCTTGCACTCAGTTTTGTTTTTCTGGTAAAGGAACTCAATTCGGCCCATCCCCTTGTGGAAAGAGCATGGGCTGGGGACTCAGAGGTCATGGGTTCTAATCCTGGCTCCACTGCTTGTCAGCCGTGTGACTTCAGGCAAGTCACTTCACTTCTCTGTGCCTCAGTTCCCTCAACTGTAAAATGGGGATTAAGACTGTGAGTCCCATGTGGGACAACCTGATCACCTTGTATCCTCCCCAGTGCTTAGAACAGTGTTTTGCACATAGTAATCACTTTACAAATGCCATTATTATTATTATTATTATTATTATTAGACTGTAAGCCCGTCATTGGGCAGGGATTTTCTCTATCTGTTGCTGAATTGTACATTCCAAGCGTTTAGTACAGTGCTCTGCACATAGTAAGCGCTCAATAAATACTATTGAATGAATGAATTTTAACCAGAATTTCATTATACAAAGAAAAGATGATCCCAGTTTCTGGAATTTCACTGAGTCAAGGCCCAAAAGTATCCCAATTTCTGCCAATAAAAGAGTACAGAAGAATCATCTATTAGAGTTCTCCAAAAGTCTCACACCTGTCTCTGCAGTCACATCCAAACACATTGGTACGTTTCATTATCATTAGCCTCATCGTCCTACTTGAAAAACAACTTTAAGTCTACAACTCACATACGCTGATAAAATCTTTGGCAGAGTCAGGAATGTGAGGTTGGGCCAGGCATTACAATGACTTCTTGCAATTCTCCTTCCTTTTTCCACTCCTTTTCTAATGACTACAAGCATAGCCTAGTCGACAGAGCACAGGCCTGGGAGGTAGAAGAACCCGGATCCTAACCCTGGCTCCGCCACTTGTCTGCTCTGTTTCCTCTGGAAAGTCACTTCACTTCTCTGTGCCTCAGTTTCCTCATCTGTAAAAGGACAACTACACCTCCTTAGACTTCTCCCACCTCTTTAAACTGTTAGCGCGATAAGGGACAGGGATTGGGTCTGACCTGATGATTTGGTATCTTCTCCAGTGCTTAGTGCAGTCCCTCGCACAGAGTAAGCACTTAACAAATATCACAAGAACTATTATTCTTTCTAGAACATGATAAGAGCTTCAGCTTCTCTTCTTCATTCATTCAATAATATATATTGGGCGCTTACTGTGTGCAGAGCACTGTACTAAGTGCTTGGAAAGTACAATTCAGCAATAGAGACAATCCCTGCCCACAATGGGCTTACAGTTTCTGTACTAAGCGCTGGGATAGATATAAGCCAATCAGCTTTGACACAGTTCATGACCCACATGGGGTTCGCAGTCCTAATCCCATTTTACAGATGAGTCACTGAGGCACTTAAGTGAAGTGACTTGCCCAATGTCACCGAGCAGACAAATGGCAGAACTAGGATTAGAACTCAAGTCTTTCTGATTCCCAGGCCCATGCTCTATCCACTAGTCCATGCTGCTTCTCGCCACTTTCCCTTGTCCAGAACAACAACGCTGGAAGCAGTAGAGTGATGAAGGTGCCTGCAGGACAGCCAAGAACCCTTAAATTGGGGGAAAGAAAACGCTGACCCCCACACACCAAAACACATAAGCCAACATCCTCCTCTTTCCCCACAGTAGTATAGCCTGCCTGACTTTACCATATGCACTCTGTACAGCCTCTGTTTCTCAATAAACCTAACTAAATGGAGAGAATTCCGGTAGAAATAAGTGATAAAAATTATCCAATTTTTCCCACATTTTGAAAACCATTCATCATTATCTATTGAGTCTCCTGCATTTCAGCACTGTGAAAAATCTTGCACGTCTCGTGTACGTTTACACAGAGCAACATAAAAGCACCATCTCTATCCTCTTTTTCTCCATCAGAGAAGTCTTAGTGATATGTTACCACTTGTGTTTTCTTGTTACTGGAATGCCTTCTACTTTCAGCCAATAATCTGGGACAGTTTTGCTTTAAGGTGATTCTATCATAGAAAAAAAAAGCCCCAGAATTAATAACTCTGCCAAACCTCATTTATCTCCCCTGACCAGATTTGGAAAATTTTTATTTTTCACATCTTCAGTTTCAGGGCTGTGCTTTCTCAGAATGGGAATTTCCTTTTAGAGTAAGCAAACAGCCCTTAAGGTGGAAGCTTCTAGTAGAACCGTGTATGGATTGGCTCTAGGCCCCTGGTCCTGGAGTCATCAATACTATTTACTGAGCTCCTGGGTGTATAGTGCTATACTAAGCACTAAGCTTGTGCACAAGAAATGTGTCTGTTTATTTTGTATTTTCCCAAGCACTTAGTTCAGGGCTCTGCACACAGTAAGCGTTCAATAAATATAACTGAATGAACTGAGAGTACTACAGAGTAAGCAGTCCTTATCCCTTGGGCCTTGGTTAATTCCAAATACAGCTTTCTCAGCGCACTCCATCTTAGAGCTATTTCAAATTGTGGGGAGAGGGCATGCAGTTTTTCATATATGTAAGTTGCACTGATGGACACTTGCATGGTTGCTCCAAGAGAACCTCAGGACCTACACATCTGCAGCATGGTGAGGTGGATAAAGCACGGGCCTGGGAGTCAGAAGGTCATGGGTTCTGATTCCGCCACCTGTCCGCCTTGTGACCTGAGGCAAGTCACATCACTTCTCTGGGCTTTAGTTCCTTCATCAGTAAAATGGGCATTGAAACTGTGGCCCCATGTGAGACACGGACTGTGTCCAACATGATTTGCTTGCATCTACCCCAGTGCTTAGAACAATGCCTGGGACACAGTAAGCACTTAACAAGCACCTCAATTATTACCATTATTATTACTGAGGACTTACTATGTGCAGAACACTGTACTAAGTGCTTGGGAGAGTACAATACAACAATATAAAGGACACAGTCCCTTTCCACAGTGAGCTTACTGTCTTGAGGGAGCTTACAGACTAGAGAGGGAGCCTATGGGGAACTATCAATCATTTAATCAATCAATCATATTTATTAAACTCTTACTATGTGCAGAGCATTGTACTAACCACTTGGGGGAGGACAATACAGCAGAGTTGGTAGACACATTCCCTGCCCACACCGAGCTTATGGTTTAGAGGGGGAACTTAATGGGGAACAATCTCTGTATGGGAACACCTTGACTATCTGGAAAAGAGATCCAGATCCACTTGAGATTCCATCCCCATCCTTTTCTAATTTGGTCTGGACTTGGGCTGGACTCGACTGCTCCAGGCCAGGGAGAATGGAATCATGGGGTGATGAGGCAGAAACACTCTGAAAGTTTTAGCTTTAGGGGTCAGATTACAAATAGAAAAATCTTATCTTTGTGGAAGGCTCATTTCTCGAGTATGAACCTGTTCAGTGACCTTTTTTATGTACGAAAGTTTTAGCCCAGATGCCATTAATGGCATTAAATAGATGGTAACTCTTCTGATAAACATGTTCTCTCAAGGGTCTGGGAGAAGTTGGGGTTCAGAGCCTCAGATTAAGAAGGCCACTACTGGGGGGAGAACATTGGTAGGGAAGGCCAGAGTACTTAGCTTGACCACAGTGGTATTTGTTAAATGCTTAATATGTGCCAGGCACTGCACTAAGCGCTGGGGTGGATGCAAGTAAATCGGGTTGGATATTGTCCCACGTGAGGCTTGCCGTCTTAATCCCCATTTTGCCGATGAGGTAACTGAGGCACAGGGAAGTGACTTGCTCAAGGTCACACAGCAGACAAGTGACAGAGCCGGTATTAGAACCCAGGTCCTTGGGATTCCCATGCCCAGGCTCTACCCACTAGGCAGCACTGCTTGTCTCCGTAGGAAGGAATTGGGGAGGGGGCACAATTGTCACTGATGAAGCCACTAGGTGTCGCTACCACTCCAAAGAACCCCCACTCCCCCCATCTCCATCCTCCCCCCAGCCCAGTGGTAGTCAATTGCCAAGGTCCCCACTGTTGTTCAGTTTACCCCACCTTTCCCTCCCAAGTTTTGGGGATGTTTCTCCACCCCTAACCCCATCCCCCTCCAGGTTCGGGGAATCAGAGCATCTCCCCAACCTAGATCAGTCAGCTATCCCAACCTGTTTGCTTGCACCGGAAAGACTTTGGGCTGCAGAGGCATTTGAGTGGTGCAGTTGCCCTAGACCCCAAAGCCACCCCTTTAGAGAAGTAGTGTGACTTAGTGGAAAGAGCACAGGCCTGGGAGTAAGAGGTCGTGGGTTCAAATCCCAGCTCTGCCACTTATCAGCTGTGTGATTTTGGGCAAGTCACTTCACTTCTCTGTGCCTCAGTTACCTCATCTGTAAAATGGGGTTTATGACTGTGAGCCCCATGTGGGACAACCTGATTACCTTGTGTCTACCCCAGCACTTAGAACAGTGCTTTGCATACAGTAATCTCTTAACAAATACAAATACCACCACCACCCTGCCTGACCTTGCTTGAGGAATTGAGACAAGGTGATGGGGTGTGGGGGAGGTGAATCAGTGGTGCCGTGGGGCTTCTTGTTCAGAATGGTGTGGCTTAATAATAATGTTGGTATTTGTTAAGCGCTTACTATGTGCAGAGCACTGTTCTAAGCACTGGGGAAGATACAGGGTCATCAGGTTGTCCCATGTGAGGCTCACAGTTAATCCCCATTTTACAGATGAGGTAACTGAGGCACAGAGAAGAAAAGTGACTTGCCCACAGTCACACAGCTGACAAGTGGCAGAGCTGGGATTCGAACTCATGACCTCTGATCCCAAGCCCAGGCTCTTTCCACTAAGCCACGCTGAGCCCGGGCCTGGGAGTCAGATGGTCCTGGATTCTAATCCCGGCTCTTCCACTTGTCTGCTGTGTGTGACCTTGGGCAAGTCACGTCACTTCTCTGGGCCTCAGCTGCCTCATCGGTAAAACTGGGATTCAGACTGGGAGCTCCATGTGGGCCTGTGTCTGACCCGATTAACTTGCTTAGAATAGTGCTTGGCACACAGTAAGAAGAACCACAATTATCATTATTATTATTATGGGAGTGAATGAGTTCTCCAAGGGAGTAGGTGTATATAGAGAATAGAAGGAGACCCAGAACTGAGTCCTGAGTCACCCCTACAATTAAGGGGAGGGAGGCAGAAGAGAAGTCCACAAAGAAGACTGAGAATGAGTGTCCAGAAAAAGAGAACAAGGAGGAGAGGACGAAGCCAAGTGAAACAAAGGTTGGATAAGGTTTCCAGGAATAGGGGGTGGTCCACAGTGTCCAAGGCAGCTGAGAGGTCGAGGGGTCTTAAGACGAAGTAGAGGCCAAGGGAACTGTCCAGAAGAAGGCCATTCAAAAATCACTATGCACTAAACATCCAAGTCACAAATTATTTAATATAGAAGATATCAACAGGACTCATCTTCTCTAAGAGAAACATTACTCTGCCTAGATTTCTAAGAAAGCAACGGATCTTTAGAGCATGATGTTATGGTGACATGATAAATTGTGCTCTCCCTGCTTGGAGTCGGGATATTTAACTGCAGTGCTTGGACTAGCACAAATACTGTAATTAGCTTCTAATGCTATTAAAGTTGAAAGATGATTAGCAAGTGAAAACATTTTGTCATTCCCTGCATAATTAAACAAAGGAAGAACTAGAGATAGCATGGGGAAGTAAGGCTTGTGACAGCTCTTGTGATGAGCTAATCTCTTATATAAGGAAATTGGGAATGTTTATGGCATTTATGAGATGATCTTTTAAGCTCTTTTTTTTTTAGTAGTTCTGTATTGTTTTCACTTGTTGGTCATGAGTTCCATTTCAGTCAGTTGATAGAGCAGGGGATTGGGAGGCAGAAGGACCTGATTTCTAATTCCAGTTCCACTACTTCTCTGCTGTGTGATCTTGGGCAAGTCACTAAACTTCTCCGTGCCTCAGTTACTTCATCTGTAAAATGAGGATTAAGACTGTGAGCACCATGTGGGACAGGGATGGTGTTTGCTTGTTTCTGCCCAGCGCTTAATACAGTGCTTGGCACATAGTAAGCCATTAAAAAAACCCTGCATTTTGTAGGGGTATCTCATCATGAACCAAATAAGTAATGTCAACACTTACTCCCATACTTTGCAAGAGTAAATTTATTGAATGGACTCAAGAAAATCTACTTTTGTTGCTCTGCTTTCCAGGCAAGTAGCATACCAACAGTCTGGTTTTGTGTCTTATTTTGGGTTCTGAGTATAAGAAGGAGTCATGACAATGAACACCTACTTAGTACAACGCACTCTGCTCAGTACTTGGGAATGTACAATGGCAGCCAAGACATAAGAATAATAATAACAATTGTGGTATTTGTTAAGTGCTTACCTTGTGCCAGGCACTGCACTAAGCACCGAAGTAGATACAAGATAATCAGATTGGGCACAGTCCCTGTCCCACATAGGGCTCACAGTCTTAATCCTCATTTTACAGATGAGGTAACTGAGGCCCAGAGAAGTGAAGTGACTCACTCAAGGTCACACAGCAGACAAGTGGCAGAGTCATGATTAGAACCCAGGTAATAATAATAATAATTACGGTATTTGTTAAGCGCTTACTATGTGCCGAGCACTGTTCTAAGCACTGAGGTAGATGGGAGGTAATCAGGTTGTTCCTCACTGGGCTCAGAGCCTTAATCTCCATTTTACAGATGAGGTCCCTGAAGCCCAGAGAAGTTAAGTGATTTGCCCAAGATCCACACAGCGGACAAGTGGTGGAGCTGGAATTAGAACCTATGTCCTCTGACTCCCAAGCCTGTGCTCTTTCCACAACTTGAGACTGGTCACACCCTGGCCAGGTTAACACACTTAGCTCACTAGCAAGGAGTGATAGGAAGCATTAACACTTCCCAAACCTCCCGGCACTACCGATCCTGTAGGGACCGGGTGACCAATAAGACCAAACAATTAGACCCAGAATGAGAAAAGGGTGATGGGTCTCGACACGATCCTTTTTCACCCCAAATATGGCCAACGCATGGGAAGAGGATCAGGAATTAGCAAGGTATATCTGAGGAGGGGGCTCCATGAACTCTTGGTAGTAGGTTGGAACTCTGCCACACTGATGTGGCGAGTCACCTCTACCCCGAGTCGCGGACGCCCACTCTGTCGGACCCTGTGTGGTGCTGCGGGATCAATCACTGGAGCTAGGAGGAGGGAGTATTTTAGAAACTTGATCCGGGAACTTAAAAGGAAGCCCGTTTATTTTCATTACTATTGTTATTAGGGTACTTGTTAAGCGCTTGTTATATGCCAAGCACTGTTCTAAGCTCTAGGGAAGATACAAGTTAATCAGATTGGACACAATCCCTGTCCCACATGGGGCTCACACTCTTCATCCTCATTCTACATACGAGATGGCTGAGGCCCAGGGAAGTTAAGTGTTGCCCAAGGTCTCACACAGCAGACATATGGTGGAGTCAGGATTAGAATCCAGGCCCTTTCGACTCCCAGGCCCGTACTCTATCCACTTAGCGATGCTGCTTTTCTAAGCACCGTCTGGGGTGGTTTGAGAGTAGCCCAAGCACACAAGTGGTGCCTCCTTCCAAGTTCTGCCAAGATGCTAGAAATAGGGCATCATGCTGATCAGTGGACTTACTGCTTATTAGCACAGGAATAGCTTTGCTCCTGAGGGTTACCTATCATGGGTTCTTGGTGCAATCATCCTAATAAACCTGCTTCCATTCACCATAACCCTGTGAATCCATTTCCAACCCTCCAATCAGTGAGCTCATGAGCTACCCGGCAGCTGGTTCCGCCCAGAGACACCACTCCAAATATTTTTACACATATCTAATTCATGTTCTTAGTTGACTGAAATACCTGCACTCCCTGGACCAGATAAAGCAACAAAACCTAAAGGAAACGGATGGCAAGGTTTCCAAGACTTAGAAACAGATTTTCCAAAATGTCAGCAATTACTCCAGTTGATAATTAAATGGATTTCAATCAATCAATGGTCTTTATTGAGTGCTTACTGCGTGCAGAGAAGCAGCGTGGCCTAATGGATAGAGCACTGGCCTGGGAGTCAAAAGGACCTGAGTTTTAATCCTGACTCTGTCACTGGTCTGCTGTGTGTCCTTGGGCTAGTCACTTCATTTCTCTGTGCCTCAGTCACCTTATTTGAAAAACGAGGATTAAGACTGTAAACCTCATGGACTGTGTCCAATCTGATTAACCTGTATCTACTCCAGGGCTAGAACAGTGCTTGACACATAGTAAGTGCTTAACAAATACCATAGAACAAACAGACAAATGCTCAACAAACACCACTAATGGATTGATTGCCAATTCCAACCAAGACCAAATCTTCACCCCCTCCTTCATGCTCTTCAGTATGGCCCACCTTGAATCAACCATAAATGACTGAAGATGTGTACATTCAACACAAACTCACTTACTAGTAAAATGAGCCAATCTTTGCCACTCTGAATAAATGCTCATTCTCTGCTCAATGACCAGATTTTAACCTTTTACAGTGGCAATTTCTTTTCAATAAACAAATTCCATCTCCAACTCCTCTACTGAATTTCAACGCTGATTAACAAATACCCCAGTTATTATTGTGTATCGTCATTATTTTTGGCATGTTCCAAGAAGAGTTACTCAGCCGAATAATCTGGGGTCCACTACAGAAAATGCCTTCAGCTAATTAAACTGGGACCTGTTGAGCGGAAAGAAAACTGTGGCTCCCAGGCTGACACCAATGAGATATTCGCTGTAGCCATGTTTACTAGTTTATTTAGTGGCCTGCTCATTTACGTTCAGGCACTGTGTCCTTGGCTTTACAGATCTGGATTCGACTACCAAGAAGTGGCTTCCTGGTGCTCCATTTTGGTAGCATTTCATAGGGATGGTGGCATATCTCATTCTCCACAGATCTGGGCAAAATACTGGTTTGAAAAATAACTACTGAGACTACTGAGACAGAAGGCTGATTGTTCCTCTGGAACACGAAAAGTTTTTAGTTCTAGCTAGGATAGGAGATAAATGTCCGATAACTGTCTTCTCCCTGGTTCTGCCACGTACGACCCACTAGCAGAGCCCTTTTGCTACACAGAACAGAGTACGTAACACTAGCAAAAAGACTTGGAAGACAATCTTCAATCTGAAGAAGACAGAGAGCAGAGAAGCCCCCTAAAATCTAGATGTCAAGGCAGCAGCTAAATCAGAGAGTACTGCCCGCTTAGTGTTCTTAATTGGTCCCATGAAAAGAGAGGGTTAAAGGAAAGAGCATTAAACAGAGTCTTGTTTCTCATTAATGGCACATTACGCATTTCCCCAGATCTCCTCATAAATGACCAAAATAATGTAAGTAGGAAAGACTCAGGGTGGAGAGTTTACTTTATCCTTCACTTTGTCGAACTGAAAACTGTTTTCTGCTCTTACTGTGATCCGATGGCAGCTCAATCTGGACCGGTTTTGACCCTGAAGGCCTCTTTCATCGGCCCCGAATGCAGGGACAATTAAAAGGGTCAGAACGGCTGGAAGAATTAATAAGCCGTAGAGGCTGTAGACGAGAGAAAAACATTTAGCACTTAGCCTGAGGATCTGGGACGTATTACTAATGCCTTAGATACATATTGCCATTTTCTCTGGCTCCACAGAGATAAGGCAGTAAATGCTGTCTCAATTTCAACGAGATCATAAACACTCATCCCCAACTGTTTATCACGGAAAAACCCATCGGTGTTTAGTGTTGGGAATGATGGCCCAGGGGAGCAGTGAGATGGGAGGGGAGGGGTCCTCCTTGAGCGGCTGAACTATTCAAGCGGGAGCTAACATCGGATACCCTCACAATGCTGCTGGACTCCTCTAAGCGGGGATGGGGGGCACCTCTAAGCCAGGACACCTGCTAAGCAGCCCTGACCCAATTTGCCAGGGGCAGACCCTTTCAACAGAGTGAGAGGTTACTCTGCCTCCGCAGCTGCAGAGGGGATGGTAGGGGGTGGTACCCTCACTCCAGAAAATAGCCTGTCACCCAGCTGGGAGTGAAGAGGCTGAGGAGGGAAGAAAGACATTCAGAGATGCTGAACCTGAGAGGGCTAATTAGCATGCACATATGGGGTCAGGAGTAGGTGAGAGAATGTACATGAGAGAGGAAAGAGAGTGAGGATGAGATGCAACTTTGGGTCAGATGTAACCTGCTGCTATGTAACTGCTACTGCTGAATAAAAGATGGGTTGCCAGGACGACCGAATGATAATAACTGTGGTATTTGTTAAGGGCTTGTTCTTAATTACTCTCCTCTGCTTCAAAGCCTTATTGAAAACACATCTCCTCCAAGAGGCCTTCCCTGACTAAGCCCTCATTTCTTTTTCTCCCACTCCCTTCTGTGTGGTTCTGATTGGCTCCCTTTATTTACCCCTCCCTCAGCCCCAAAGCAATTACATACAAATCCATAATTTATTTATTTATATTAATATCCATCTCCCCCTCTAGACTATAAGCATGTTGTGGATAGGCAATGGGTCTGTTATAATGTTATATTGTACTCTCCCAAAAGCTTAGTACAGTGCTCTGCGCACAGTACGCACTCAATAAATATGATTAATTGGTTGATTACTATGTGCTAGGTACTGTGCTGAACAATGGGGTAGATAAAATGCAATCGGAGCAGATACAGTCCCAGTCCCACATGGGGCTCAATCTGAAGGAAAGGGAGAGCAGGTACTTGGTCCCCATACTACAGATGAGGAACCTGAGGCACAAAGTGATTTAACCTACATCACAGAGCAGGATAGTTGTGATTAGAACCCAGGTCTCTGACTCCCAACCCTGTGCCCTTTCCACAGGGTCATGATGAGATATTTAGTGCTTTAAAACCTATTCACATCTTCTGTGACCCTCTGTACAAAATTCTCCTCATTAGTCTATTTTCACTGAAGATTCTTCTCTATTACTTTCTCCTTTTGTTCTATAACACATGGGAGTGACATGGAATAAGACTGGCTACTTTAGACTTTTCTTATTCCAGCTGCTGGTTCTAACCTGCTGTTTTCAACCCGTAGCACCTGATTTATGTGAAAGAAGAAGAAGGGCATAATAGAGCAGAATAGCTTCTGAGAAAAATCAAATCTCACTTGCTGTTTACATTCTAGTACAAAGGAATAAAAAAAAGAATGTTGAAGAAGTGCCATGAAATTTCCAAAATGCCTCCTTAATCACCAAGCACTCTGCATCTTTTACTCTCTGCTGTTTCCTCTGGGATTTACTTTGATGCCTGCCTCCCTCATTAGATTCTCAGCTCCTTGTGGGCAGAGATCATGTATACCAGCACTTTTGAATTGTACTCTCCCAACCGCTTAGTACAGTACTCTACAGACGGTAAGCGCTCAATATGTAACACTGACTGATTGGAGGAACAAGTGAACGGGGCCGGCTTTAGAAGGAAACCAAGAAGGCAACTGCTTCAGGGAGCACCACTGCGATGAAACCTAAAAAGCACCCACCCATCAAAATACTAATGATATTAATGATGGTTTTTGTTAAGCGATTAGTATGTGTCAAGCACTGTTCTAAGTGCTGGTGTAGATAAAAGATAATCAGTTGGACACAGCCCCTGTTCCACATGAGGTCTCACAGACTTAATCCCCATTTTACAGATGAGGGACCTGAGGTCCAGAGAAGTGATGTGACTTGCCCAAGGTCACACAGCAGACAAGTGGTAGAGCCAGGATTAGAACCCAGTTCCTTCTGATTCCCAGGCCTGGACTCTAACCACTAGACTGTGCTGCTTCCCTAGTGTGAGCATCACCAATGTCAGCAGGGACCCAGGAGGTAATGGATCAGTGAGCCTCCCTATCAATCAATCAATTGCACTTATTGAGCATTTATTATATGCAGAGCTCTGTACTAAATGCTTGGGAGAGGACAATCCAACAGACTGAATGGACATGTTCTTTGCCCATGACAAACTTACAGTTTCCCGGCGAAATGCTCTGTTCCAATACCTAAATAATAATAATAATAATTATGGTACTTATTAAGCACTTAATATGTGCCAAGCACTGTAGTAAGTGCTGGTAGCCAAGCCTATAAATGGAGGGGCAGATTGTTCCACTCAGAGGGCTACTTCTTCAGATTTAAATGGCAAGGAGAGCTGCTGTCTCCTCGGATTCAGGGCGAGATAAGGTCCTTCCATGTGGACTACCTTCCGGGGAAGCCCAGCATATCTGGGAGTCCTCTGAGGCGTCTCCCCGCTCTAGACTGTAAGCTCGTTGTGGGATGGGAATATGTCTGTTCTATTGTACTTTCCCAAGCGCTTGGTACAAAGCTCCGCACACAGTAGGCGCTCAATAAATACCACCGACTGACTGAGTGGCCGTGATTCTAATGTCAGAGCACTGGTGGGTGCTGAGACTTCCAGAGTCCTGGGATGGGAGGGCTGCAGTGGCAGCTGGAAAGCACAGACTGCGGCCGCTTGGGCAGAGAATAATAAGGCAGAAGCAAAGGGAGGCCGGGATGGGCAGGGGAAGCGGGGTGGGGGTGGGGAGGGTGTCTGCCGGGCCTGCCAATGGCAGAGGGGGACTCATTATTTCCAGCTCAGTATCAGACTCCATCTGTGGAAATGGATTCAAAGTCAACTGTTATGATTTGAGATAAAAATTAATTGGGAATTTAATTAACTCTCACCTTTGCCTGCAGAAGCACTGCAACAGACTCAAGGGAAATGTGGAATTGCTACTCAAGGGAAAATTAGAAAAGCCTTAACCGGGAGTCGAATGATGCACAGAATACGACTGGCTATTCCTGGTCTGAGCTGAGCAGTCAGCCAGTCAGTGGCATTTATTCATTCATTCAATCGCATTTATTACGTGCTTACTGTGTGCAGAGCACTGTATTAAGCACTTGGGAAAATACAATACAACAATAAACAGTGACAATTCCTGCCCACAACGAGCTCACAGTCTAAAGGGGGGGTGGGAACAGATCAATACAAATAAACAGACATCAGAATAATAAATAAAACTGCAGATATATACATAAGTGCTGTGGGGCTGGCGGGGAGGGGAAGAGCAAAGGGAGCACGTCAGGGCAATGCAGAAGGGAGTGGCCCAAGAGACAAGGAGGGCTTAGTCTGGGAAGGCCTCTTGGAGGAGATGTGCTTTCAATAAAGCTTGAAAGTCAGGGAGAGTGTCTGTTGGATAAGGATAATAATTATGGTATTTGCCAGGAACTGACCTAAGCACTGGGGTGGATACAAGCAAACTGGGTTGGACACAGTCTCTTGTCCCACATGGGGCTCACAGTCTTCATCCCCATTTTAGAGATGAGGGAACTGAGGCCCTGAGAAGTGAAGTGACTTGCCCAAGGTCAAAGAGCAGACAAGTGGCATAACTGGGATTAGAACCCATGACTTTCTGACTCCCAGGCCTGGGCTCTAGGGTGTTCTGGGCCATAGGCGGGGAGTGGGAGAGAGGCTGGCGGCGCAATAGATGAGATTGAGGTACTGTGAGAAGGTTGATAGAGAAGTGAAGTGTGTGGGCTGGGTTGTAGTAGGACAGTAGGGAGATTAGGTAGGAGGGGGCAAGGTGATTGAGGGCTTTAAAGCTGAAGGTTAGGCATTTCTGTTTGATGCAGAGGTGGATGGGCAACGACCGGAGGTTGTGGAGGAGGGGAGAAATATAGACTGAACATTTCTGTAGAAAAATGATCCAGCAGCAGAGTGAAATATGGACTGGAGTGGGAAGAGACGGAGGAAGGGAGGTCAGCAAGGAGCCTGATTCAGTAATTAAGGTGGGATAGAATAAGTGCTTGGATTAATGTGGTAGCAGTTTGGATGGAGAGGAAAGGGCAGAGTCTAGCAATGTTAAAACAAATAGGATTGATTGATGCTTTGCACGCAGTAGGTGCTTAATAAAGGCTATTAGTATAGTAACTCTATAAGGCATATAAGTTAATACGCAATGAGATCACGAGACTGACCCTATATTCTTCGAGCGACTGAGCAGAAGAATGCCTTTCACTGTTTGGCTAAATGTTGGGGTTGGATCTCTAGCAAACTAGAGCAAATAATGCCTCTCTTGGTGATTCTCAAAGCCTTCTACAGCTGCTGTAAGAGTCTGGGAATAATAATGTCTTGTGCTACTCATTTCCCTACATGCAGATGCTCAGTCCCCACATGGACCTAGGGGCTCTGTTCAGCAGTGGTTTCCTGACTGAGCACCGAATCTATTTCCCGGACCACCTGAACTATAGAAACGCTAAAGCTCAGCTCCAGAATGAGCCTCCTGTGGGGGGAAATGCAAGGAATGACTCACTACAGGATGGCTGACGAAATCTTGAATGAGAAAGTATGAGATCCCAGAATAGCAAAGATATGCTGGGTTCTAAGGTTAAGATGACCAGACTCTTTTAAAAAAATAACATGTGTTAAGCTCTTACCCCGAGCCAGGCACTGTACTAAGTGCTGGAGTAGATACAAGCTAATCAGGTTGGACATAGTCCCTGACAACATGGAGCTCACATTCTGAATCCCAATTTTATAGATGAGGAACTGAGGCCCAGAAGGTTAAAGTGACTTGACCAAGGTAACACACAGCAGATAAGTGGCAGAGCTGGGATTAGAACCCAGGTCCTTCTGACTCCCAGGTCCATGCTCCATCCACTAAACCACGCTGCTTCTTGCCAATTTTGCTGGGGCTGTGATTTTGGGGTTCTGTGGTGCCTCCTGGAAGGCCTAGGGCAGGGCCCATAAGAGTCTCACTTTTGGGCAGGCTGGGCAAGAGGGAACACAATCGGAGAAGTGATGGAGGAAGGTGAAGTTGCAACAGGGAGGAGGAGGAGGAGGAGGAATGGAAACCAAAGTGATGTTTTCTTCACCACCATTAGCTGCGGTACGAACTCCACTACAGCTGAACTGGTCCATCTTGTGTTGGTCCTGGGGTTTTCTGCTGTGACCAGTTCAGTGGCCAGCGGCAAGGCCAAGTCAGTCAGTCAGTCAATCATATTTATTGAGCACTTTCTGTGCACAGAGCACTGTACTAAGCACTTGGGAGAGAACAACAAACAGAGACATTCCCTGCCCACAATGAGCTTAGAGTCTAGATGAGGAGACACACATTAATACGCAGTCCTGTTGTTCCCTGTCATCAGGACCTGGTTTTTAATCCCAGCTCCGCCAATTGTTTGCTGTGTGGCCTTGGACAAGTCACTTTCTTCTCTGGGCCTCAGTTCCCTCATCTGTAAAATGGGGATTCAGACTGTGAGCTCTCATGTGGAACAGGGGCTGTGTCCAATCCAATTACCTTGCATCTACCTGAGCACTTAGTACAATGCCTGGCACATAGTAAACACTAGACAAACATAATAATTATTATTACTATTAATAATAGTAATATTATTATTAATAATAGTAATAATAAACTGGGGGTTTGAGAAGGCAAACTGCTGTTGAATCCCTGCAGGATCTCCAGTAGGAGTTCTTGCCTTATGGTCCAGGACTCTTAGCGACATCTACATATATAGGTATCTGTGTATGAGTGTGTACACAAATACACAGATATAGTTTAATACCTTCATAGCTATAATTGTCCTTCACATGCAAAGGAGATCCCACTGTCAGTGTAGTCCACCAATAAGTATTTGTGTGGCTTGAAAAGGCCAAAATGGCACCCACAGTCACGACCACTTAGGTGAACAAATCTGAAGCCTTGGGGATGCATCCAGCACCTTCCAAATCTGTCCTCATCAGGGAGATGGTAGGGGGCTAAAAATGCAATAAACAGACCCCTTCCCTGCTCACAACCAGCTGCATGCTCCATGTGGGCAGGAACAGGGATTTTGCTTCGGTTGTAGTTTCCCAGGAACTGGGTTCGATGTTCTACCCTGAGTTGGTGCTCCATCAGTACGGTGGATAGATGATGTGTTAAGTGAGAATGGCGACGAAGGCCTCGCTGCCGGGTGTGTTTCGGGAATAACAGACTTTGCAAAGCAGTTTCAAGATCCACCAATGAAAGTCCCCGAAGAAGCGCAAAAGTCTAATGACCATTAACTGGGTTACGATCTGGTAATGACTAGAATGTACACAGACAGGATGTCTGGCCTCCAGATGGGATAGTCTAGTGGCGGGGTGCGGGGGAGAATGCTCCAAAGCCTGGCCACCAGCTGGCAGACACCGCTAGGAAATGAAGGAATGGAAACAAACCAAAAAAAAAGCAGAAGGAACAACAGCCTACATCCGGAATGGCCTATTTCTGAGCGGTGTCCCTTCTCTAGTGAAAGAGAACCGAGTCTGACTGTGAAAGATACAGGCCCACTTCTCGGCCTGCAATGGGCAGGGAAGTTCGAGTGTCAGGATGATGTACGATGGGTTTGTCTGGGAAGTCCTGGAACGGCCCCTCTGGCTGGGGAAAGAAAACATTCGGCCCTGGGCAGGGGGGAGGGTTGAACTGAGCGCACGTGAGACGTCGGGTACACCTGATTGTAAAGACGGTATTGATCGGCTCTACCTGTTTGTGGGTTATTAAACGGAACACAAGGGACTCCGACATGGGCTTATTAAAATACAGCTGCACACTGGAGCTACCTTAGGCTGATCCCTTGTTCCAGGGCAATGTTTCTTTTTCTTCTCAATCACTCACAAGACAGAGCAACCCCTCTGCTCTTATCTGACGGTCATGCCAGGAGCAGCTTTTTTCAGAAAAAAACTCCCCCAACATTTCCTTCTGTATGGTCCGATTCTTTTTCTTTATTGTGCTACTGAGTGTGTGTGTGTGTGTGTGAGAGAGAGAGAGAGAAAATGAGGATGAAAAGACAGCTTCATCTATGCATTTTAATCCGTTATACTCTCCCAAGTGCTTAGTACAGTGTTTTATACACAGTAAACACTCAATAAATATGATCGAATGAATGAATCTGTGACCTCTGGGCATGTGGTATTCTCCCCGCCCTCAGGCCCACAGCACTTATGTACATATCTATAAATTATATATTCTCCTTTACTTATTTATAGTAATGTCTGTCTCCCCCTCTATACTAATAATAATAATAATGTTGGTATTTGTTAAGCGCTTACTATGTGCCGAGCACTGTTCTAAGCGCTGGGGAAGACATAGGGAAATCAGGTTGTCCCACGTGGGGCTCACAGTCTTAATCCCCATTTTACAGATGAGGGAACTGAGGCACAGAGAAGTTAAGTCTGTAAACCAGTTGTGGACAGGGAATATATCTACCAACTTCACTGTATTTCATTAATTTATTCAATGATATTTATTGAACACTTCACTTTCCCAAGAGCTTAATACAGAGCTCTGCACAGAGTAGGCAGTCAATAAATACCAATGATTATTATTATTACTAAGGTAATAATAATTGTGGTATTTATTCAGTGCTTACTATGTACCAAGTGCTGGAATAGATACAAGATAACCATGTCCCACATAGGGGTTATGATCTAAGTAAGAGGGAGAACAAACATTGAAACCCAGTTTGCTGATGAGGGAACTGAGGCACACAGAAGTGAAAAGACTTGCCTAAGGTCATACAACAGACAAGTGATGGAGCCAGGAGTAGAACCCAGTTCCTTTGACGCCCAGGTCCATGCTCTCCACTGAGCCACGCTGCTTCTTAGCATTTTAAAGGTGTCTTTCAAACACTTTATTCATTCAATAGTATTTATTGAGCATTTGCTGTGCGCTCAACACTATACTAAGCGCTTGGGAGAGTACAATCTAACAATAAAATGCTTCTTCTGCTCTCCTTGTTTACAGTTTCTCATCCTTCCCCTCCACTTCAGCTCAGCATAGAGTAACTGTTTGGGGTTTGGATGACATCCATTCTCATCTAATGTCTTTTCCAGTTGACGATGAGTTCTAGTGAACATGGCTCCGGTAGACTGGTGGCTTTTCAGGGACATTTCATACTGATTATTTGATGCTAAAAAGAGCACATCAGTGACACTGATGGAACTGCCCAAGAAGGATATATGTGGCCTAAAGATAATAGGGGTTCTAATTGTGGTATTTGTTAAGCATTGTGCTGGAGACTGCAGTAAATACACACACTAATACACACAGTCTGTCCCTCATTGTGTGACCATGTTTGTGTTGAATGGCTTTGTAGGCAGGAATCGCTTCCACCAACTTGACTGTAGTGTACTTTGCTAACGCTCAGCACAGGCCTCTGCACTCGGTTAGTGCTCCTCCCTCTACACTGGAAGCCCGTTTTGGGCAAAAAATGTGCCTGCCAACTCTGATGCACTCTACTCTCCCAGGTGCTGACTTCAGTGCTCTGCCCATAGTAAGTGCTCGATAAATAGCAATTCATTCACTCGTACTTATCGAGTGTTTCCTGAGTGCAAAGCACTCTACTGAGCGCTTGAGCGAGTACAATACAACAATAAACAGACCCATTCCCTGCCCATAATGTGCTCACGCTCTAGAGGGGGAGACAGACACTAATAGAAATAAATAAAATTACAGATATGGACATAAGTGCTCTGGGGCTGGAAGGGGGAATGAATAAAGGGAGCAAGTCAGGGTGACGAAGAAGGGAGAGGGAGAAGAGGAAAAGAGAGCTTAGTGGGAAGGCCTCCTGGAGGAGATGACCCTTCAATAGGATACCGATGATTGACAGATGTGTGACATCTGAAGCACCTGTTGCTGTCTCCTCTTCTGTCTATTTGCCTCTCTTTCCCTAAGAAGTTTTCACTCGGAAAAAAAAGCCACTCCTTTCTGGATGGCAGTGAGCCATGGTAGCCGGGCCTTGGCAACTGAATGCTGGTTTCCAGCTAGGCTGCTGCGTGGTCTGAGGCTCTCTCTTTCACTTATATACCTGATTTACTGATGCTCTTAACCTGTTGGTTGGGACCATTTTCCAGGGGTCTAGAAGCAGCGTAGTGGGTAGAGCCTGGGCCTGGGAGTCAGAGGACCTGGTTCTAATCCTAACTCTGCCACTTGTCTGCTGGGTGACCTTGGGCAAGTCACTTCTCTTCTCTGAGCCTCAGTTAGCTCATTTGTAAAATGGGGATTGAGACAGTGAGCTCCATGTGGGACAGGGACTGTGTCCAACTCAAATTGCATGTATCCACTCCAGTTCTTAGTACTGGCACGAAGTAAACGCTTAAGAAATTATTATTATTATTGTCAGGTGCCATCGAGTCTTTTCCAATTCATACCAACTCTATGGATATATTTTTCTCCAGAATATCCTATTTTCTGCCATAATCCGTAACCTTTCTAATGGTTCTTTCGTTATTGTTGTTATGGTCTCGATCCATCTAACTACTGGTCTGCCTCTTCCACGTTTTTCCTGGACTTTTCCTAGCATTAGTGTCTTCTCCAGAGAATAAGTCCTGATTGTGTGTCAAAAATATGCTAATCTCAGTCGAGTCATTTAGGCTTCCAAAGACCACTGGCTTAATTTGTTCCAAAATCTATTTGTTTGATTTCGGGCAGGCCATAGTACTCTCAAAAGCCTTCTCTAACACCACATTTCAAAAGAACCACAATTATTATTATTATTATTAGAATCCTATTTTCCCAACAGATCTGGGGTTTTTTGTGCCTCCTTGGGAGCAGTTGTGTAGAATGGCCCAAGCGCTTAGTACAGTGCTCTGCACACAGTAAGCACTCAAAAAATGAGTGAACAAATGAATGAATGAATGGACTGCGTGAGGCCTGAAACTCCAAACTGCTTTTCTTCATGGGGAAAGGGTCGAATGAGGCCCCCTTCAATACTGACACAGCTGGCCATACCGTCATGGAATAACCTTAGGCTTCCCTGGATCCAGATGTAGACGTCATGGGAGCTTGGAGTAAATGAGTATTTTTTACTTTGGCCAAATTCCACAGAGTGACAGCTGAGAAAGGTATGAACATTCAGCTATGTGTTGGTTGGATTGAAACGGCCTGTTTCCCTGAGGGAAAAGCCACCTGCACTGAGAATAAATGGACTCATGTTCATTTGTACCTCAAAGTTCTAATTCCACTTATCCAGAACAGAAACCCAACAGGGTGCCTTTGTTACATTCCAACTGACTGTAAGCTCCTTTATTTATTCATTCAATCATATTTACTGAGTGCTCACTGTTTGCAGAGCACTTGGGAGAGTACAATATCACAATAAACAGACACATTCCCTGCCCACAACAAGCTTACAGTGGGAAGCGTGACTACCAACTCTGCTGTGGTGTACTCTTCAAGCACTTAGTTCAGGGCTCTGCACATAGTAAGCGCTTGATAAACACCAGGATTGATGGATGGATTGATTTCTCTGCACACAGTAAGTGGCTTGACAAATGTCACTGATGGATTCCTCAAATCTGGGCCAGGTGGAGTAGAGCCCTTTGGAAGCCAAAGTCCCAGGGCAGGGCCTGACCCAGAGATGGCCTGAAAAACTGGATCCCCTTCCCAGTTGAACATCAATTATTCTTTTCAAAACTGAAAACACGACTAGATCCACCTGCCCAGCATTGGAGATGGGAGGTTGGGGAGGGGGTTGCCCAGCTTGCAGGACCTCAGGAGTCACTCAGCCTTGACTCAATCACCAGGAGACTGGCAGCAGACCCCCAGCGGGCGTGGCATGAAGCTGAAGACCACTCTGGGCAATGCTTGGGCCTGGCCAGCCTTTCCACTGTCCAGCTGAGCATGGCCCTTCATTGGGAGTGCTTGAAAGAATCTATCTATCACGCAATCGTACTTACTGAGCACTTACTGTATTCACAGTACTGCACTGAGGGCTTGGGAGAGTACAGTGCAGTGGAGTTGGTAGGTATGTTCCCTGCTCACAGTGTGCTTACAGTATAGAGGGTGAGTTTACAGTCTGGAGAGGGAGGGAACATGGTCTAATAGATAAAGCATGGGCCTGGGCATCAGAAAAAACTGGGTTCTAATCCTGGTTCCGCTACTTGTCTGCTGGGTGACCTCGAGCAAGTCACTTCACTTCGCCTCAGTTACCTCATCTGGAAAGTGGGGATTTAAGACTGTGAGCCCCATGTGGGACACAGACTGTGTCCAACCTGATTTTATCTTGTAACTACCCCAGTGTTTAGTACAGTGGCTGGCACATAGTAGGTGCTTAACAAATACCATTTAAAAAAAAACTTACAATCTAGACGACGAGTTTAAACTCTAAAAAATAATCTTAATGTCTAGAGGGCAAGTGTATAGTCTAAGCGAGTGATCTTACAATACTATAATAATAATAATAATAATAATTGTGGTTTGTTAAGCACTTACTGTGTGCCAGGCACTATACTAAGCGCTGGGTTAGATACAAGATAATCCCACATGGGGCTCACAATCTTAATATAGAGGGCAATTTTACAGTCTAGAGGACAAGTTTACAGTCCAGAAGGGAACGGACAGTACAGAGATAGTTTCAGGAGTTATTAGAGAAGCAGCGTGGCTCAGTGGAAAGTGCACAGTCTTGGGAGTCAGAGGTCATGAGTTCGAATCCCGGCTCTTCCACTTGTCAGCTGTGTGACTGTGGGCAAGTCATTAACTTCTCTGTGCCTCAGTTACCTCATCTGTAAAATGGGGATTAACTGTGAGCCTCACGTGGGACAACCTGATTACCCTGTATCTACCCCAGCGCTTAGAACAGTGCTTGGCACATAGTAAGCGCTTAACAAATACCAACATTATTATTATTATGTGGCTGCTCGGAGGTGGACACTTGGAATATGAGTCAGTTCACTTCTTCAATGGTATTTACTGAGCACTTATTGTGTGCAGAGCACTGTATTAAGCGCTTGGGAGTCTACAATACAACAAAGTATGAGTCGGGGAAAGGAGAGTGGGGGAAGAGACAGGTAGGAATGTGTTCAGGATGACACGGGCATTTTAACAGGCTGTGTTGAATGTGAAGGGGACGCAGGTTGGGTTAGGGGACTGGGCAATTAAGGTGCCATTTGGGGTCTTCATATCTATCTGTTCCCTCAGAATTACTCCATCAGACTGAGCCCAGGACCAATATCGCAATAGTGAAATATCCCAGAAATCCCAAGATGACCATTTGGGTCTTCTTTTTTCCTCTGCCCCCTCCACCCATCTTAAAATTGTCCAAGCTCTTCTTTATGCACATCCTAGTGTTGTCTGCAGGTCCCAGCTGTGAGCAGCTCTGAGTTATGTTTGGTTTACAAGTCCTGAAGGAGCATGGAGGAATGTTAGGAGTTTGCACATGGCTGATGGGGATAAGCTATGCAAATGGGATCTGGAATTCAGCTCTGACAGAAAAAGCATGAGCATTAGTAAAGCCCATAAAAATGCATGCCTAGAGGAAGTACATTTTGTGACTATTCCAGAGAGCCAAAGTCTGCAATCCTGAGGAAGTTTTCCGCTCAGCCTCCTGCCTATAATGGCTAGGATACGGAGAGTTGGAGAATATGACCCCTGCAGTGAAACATGTCATCATAGGAAATAAACGATCAAGCCTCCCGCCTACAGATTTAAGAACTTCATTTGCCACCATCTCTCCGATTGGATTAGAACCAATCGGGGACGAAATGAGAAGTGCTTATTCTAAATCTAGGCACCTTGAGTGCAAAATTGCAACTGAAGTATCATGCTAGTGAGCAATGAGTTACTTCATTAGGCCACAGAGCCATCAGGAAAAGGATTAACCCTTTAATTTCTCTAGTACAACACCCAATTATTCCTATGATTCTGTCACAAAAGTGCAGGAACATGAGGTGAAAGGAATAGGTAAGAAAATTCTATTATATTAGGCTTTAAAAACACACACTCTCTCCTCTGCCTTTTTTGGGAGGAAGGTTGTGGTGGGGAGGGGTGGGGGGAGTAATGAAAAGGGAAGAAAGAGAGAGAGATAGAGAGAGAGAGGGACAAACACCACAACCCTGGTTCAAGCACTCATATCAGGGTTAGAATACTGCATCAGCCTCCACTGGCCTCCAACCTTCTCCTGTTTCAATCCATTCTCCATACTGCGTCCTAAATCACCTTCCTGAAATATTGTAAAGCATCTGCTCTCCACTCTTCAAAAATTTCCAATGGCTGCCCATCTACCCTCTTATCAAACAATAACTCTCTACAAATGGCCTCAGTCCTTCTACCAGCTTTTCTTCAATTTACATTTTGACTCTCTTCACCTGCCATTCCACAGCTTTTACTCTTGGCTCTTCCCCAAATGTCCCTAGATCTTTCCTTTTTAATGGTATTTTTTAAGCACTTACTAGGTGCCAGGCACTGTTCTAAGCGCCAGGGTAGACACAGGCAAATCAGGTTGGACACAGTCTGTGTCCCATGTGGGACTCACAGTCTAAATCCCCATTTCACAAATGAGGTCACTGAGGTGCAGTGAAGTGACTTGCCCAAGATCATACAGCAGACAAATGGCGGAGACAGGATTAGAACCCATGCTGCTTCTTTAACCTGCTTTTCCAAGCTGCTTTTCCACCTCCAGCTCCTGTTCATGCTAGTCAGTGACCTGGAACTCCTTTCCCCAGCACAAATCCATCAGATCCTAGCTCTTCAAAGCCCGATTAAAATCCCACAACCTCCAGGAAGTCATCCCCAAATGGTGAACTGCATCAATCCAGTTGCCACTTCTAAGTACTTATCCATTCTCAGTACTAGATATTTAATTTTACATTAATTATTGATTTTCATTTCCACCATCTGTAAATATGTTTACATCCGTCTCCCCTGTTAGTTCATAAGGGCACGGAACATGTCTTGAGCAAGCTTCCAATATACATTCCCAAGTGCTTACTAGAAACAGTGGTATTTGTCAAGCACTTACTATGCACCATGCACTATACTAAGCCCTGGATACAATACACCACACTCAGAAGGCACTCAGTAAATACCATGACTAGTCTTTGACACCAACCAACCAATCACTCAATCAGTGATATTTATTATGCATTTACTATGTGCAGAGCACTATATTAAGTCCTTGGGAAAGTACCATACAACAGAGTTGGTAGACATAATCCCTACCCACAAGGAGCTTAGAGTTTAGGGGGAATCAATGGTGTCAAAGAGTATTGCTAGATACTATAACAGTGACAGATGATATCAATAGAAGCAGGTTCTAGAAATTGCTCGGTAAATCTGGCTGCCTTGAGTTTGTCCTACAATAAGTTTGACTGACTGTGTCAGAGCTGGGGGGGGGGGGGGGGCTCATCTGATCTATTTTTCTTTGCATTTGGGGTAAAGCAAGGATATCTAATACATCCAATTGTGTTCAATTTCTTTTATCTTGCCACGCTACAGGATACCCCAAGGAGGCTTGAAAAGATAGAGGATACAACAAGGAATACGGAAATGTAGATTGTGAGCACATTGTGGGCACGGAACGTGAGTGCTAATTCTGCTGTATTATACTCTTCCAAGCGATTAGTATGGTGCCCTAGCACTCAATTAATACCACTGACTCCATATAGGTTAGGTTACCCTTCTGTGCCTCTGAGAAATGCTTCCAAACAGAGAAGCAGTGTGGCTTAATGGAAAGAGCCTGGGCTTGGGAGCCAGAGGTCGTGGGTTCTAATCCTGGTTCTGCCACTTATCAGCGGTGTGACTTTGGGCAGGTCACTTCACTATGCCTCAGTTCCCTCATCTGTAAAATGGGGATTAAGTCTGTGAGCCCCACGTGGGACCACCTGATTACCTTATATCTACCCCAGTGCTTACTACAGTGCTTGGCACATAGTAAGTGCTTAACAAATACCATTATTATTATTATCAAGAGGCTACAGGGCATCATCCTGCACCCTACAGACAATGATTCATGAATTACTTTAAGTGGTTGACCACATTAGAGGCACACAGCCAAGAAGACATGCAAATGATTGCAAACCTTGCACCAGGTGCTAGACACTGACAATAAGTTTGAAGAACACTGAGGTAACCTATCAGGAAAACCAGCCACAAACCCAATTTTGGAGCTCAGTTCACAACAATCAATCAATCAATCAATCATGGTATTTATTGGGCATTTACTGTGTACTAAGCACTTGGGAGAGTACAAAATAACAGAATTGGTAGACACATTCCCTGTCCACAACAATTTACAGTCTAGAGGACGAGCTTACTGTCTAGAGGTCTATAAACCAGGTTATTGACCTTCGCAAAGGATCCAGGGGTGGGGGGTGGGGGCGTGTGTTATGTGTGTGAAAACAGTGTATGACTATCATACATGCATGCTAAAGCAGTCAAAAATTGGAAGAAAGCTGAGGATAAGATCTAGATAACCCTCAATTGCTATTTCATAAAATAATCTAGAAGTTATTACTACATTCACTATCTTATGGTACTAAAGTTTCTCTTCAAAATAAGAACAGCAATTCAGGTGGATGTTCTTGGCCTGCCTAGTAACGCCAATGACATCCTACATTAAAGAAGAGACCAGTCAATTCTTAGCGACATACTTTGTAACATGAAAAATCGAAGAGGTCAAGCCCAACTTCCTTAGTGAGAACTTTCAGTTGATCCATCACTCAGTAAGATTTACTGAGCGACTACTTTGTGCAGAGCACTGTACTAAGCACTTGGGAGAATTCAAAAGAGTTTGTAGACAGGAACTCTGCACTCCAGGAGCTTACTATTTATTGTATTGAAAACTCTCTCTCAGTAGATCACTCAAACAGTAAGACAGTTGGTCTAAGGCTATGATTCTTGCTTAGGGTGAGAGAGGTCCCAGGTTCAAATTCTGGCCAAGCCCACAACTTTAAGCACTTAGTACAGTGCTCAGTACACAGTAAGCGCTCTATATGCGACTGAATGAATGAATTGAATGAATGTGTTAAACACTTGGGAGAATACAACAGAGTTCATAGACAGGAATCCCGCCCGCTGTGAACTTCATATTTATTGAGCACCTACTATGTGCAGAGCACTACACTAAGTGCTTGGGAGAGAACTATAGAATTAGAAGAGCCAATCTCCACTCTCACAGAACCTACAGTTTAGTGAGGAATTGTCCAACATCCAGGTAACAAGTCACGTCTGAGAAGAAGGGCAGCATTCCTGAGTGTTCCCAGCACACCGCTTCAGAACTTGCAACAAGAAAAATTCTCCCCAGTTCTGCACGCTACCTAGGAATATTCATACGGCCAGGAATCAAATTACATATGGTTATCAAGATCTAACTCGGACTCTCTGTTCCTCTGGTCAAAGCCTGGGACAAATGGTGCCGTTTCCTCTGTCATAAGGTTAAGGGGATGGGGTGGGGGAAACGGGACAGAGAAGAGCCTGAAGTGTCCCTAAATGGAAACAGCGTGTGCTCTTGTTTGTGTATTCTCTGAGTCGACTTCATGTGGTGCCCACACAGAGCTGAACACTGCAGGAAATCTTAGTGGCTCTCATCCTTCTCCCTGGCAGTTCTCACTCTCCAGCCTGAATGGAAACAGGGGTGGGGGGGCCAGTCTAGGGAGTTGAATTTATTTTACTCTTCACTACCTTCTAGAGACTCTTAACTAACTGAAGAACATTTGGTGTGAGTTTCAGAGGAGGACTTTGATTTGGTAAGACAGTGGAACTAAAAACATTACTGGAATTTTCCAAACTGCTACTTAAAAGGGAGTTACTGAAGCGAGAAAGATGCCTAGATATCAGAAGCTATCCAAACGAGCAAGGATAAGCATCTTCTTTTCCTTTGATTTTCAACAGGAAAATAATTTCTGCTGAAAATCCTGATGATTTAAGTGGTATAAAAGGCCAGTGATATCCATAGTCACATTTCAACCCTTTCTTCTCTGATGTAGTAAGTGGATTTTATATCGTTCTTCATTAACTTGTTAATTCATGTCAGGCATAATTTACATTCTTTTGTTTGGGAAGTAAACATGTTAAGCAGTGTTCCGAATGAACTGACGAAAAGGCAGAATCAAGTAGAAGCCTCCCCTTTTAAAACAGCTTCACAGCACAATTAAATTAGGTTTCACACCTCTTAATATTATCCATCATCCCTTGATATGGACTAGGCTATTATTATGCGTCCTAATTAAATGATAATTCTCTTATTCTTAAATCCTTTTCTATTTGCACAGTACTTTACAACCCTTCCACAAGCTAATCCTTACCAGACAAGTGAGAGACAGATGGGAGACCCAAAAAAACCCAATTTCTTGGGCACTCGTGAATAATCGATCACATAGCTAATTATTTATTCTGATAATCCGATCAGCAGTTGTTTTGGCATTAGTCTATGTCATTAAAGTGTAAGCCCCCTGCAAGCAAAGGTTGTGTTCCCTGCTTTGGTTGTGGCTTAGAACATTTCTCTGCATCAAGTGGGTGCTAATAAATATCATTTACTACCGCCATTTTACAATCAATCAGGGGTATTTATTGAGTGCCCTCTGACTGCAAAGCTCTATCCTAAGTGCTTGCTTGAGAGGATACACTAGAAGAATGGCAGACACTTTCTGCCTTCATGGAGCTTGCACTCTTAGGGAGAAGACAGGTACAAATAATTTACAAATAGTGGGAGAAGGAAGGTCAAGGCTATAGCCCAGCTATTGCAGGATGAAATAATTGCTCAATGTATGATTGAATATGTAGATTTTTTTTCATTCTGAGGATCCCTTTAGAGTTGGCAATGATGTATACATATAAATCTAAATGCTGAGGATGGGTTCTTTCTAGATACAGAACCTGAGGCTCCAAGAAAGGAAAGCAATAAACAGTGAAGCCGGATGTTCAACTAAGGGAAGTCCAGGAATCTTGAAAATCGTAACAAATGATCTCACGCTTGAGATGGTAAAAGGAAAGACAGTCAAGGAAGCCGGTGACAGGATTAAATGACCTCTTCAGGTCATTTTTGCGGGATTCAAAAATCTTGATGGATTTCACTGAGCTATACCCCCTTCTGCTGCAATAAAGCATTCCTTTGACCGATACATTGCAAACACAGTTAGCGTGCCCAGGAAAATAAGAGGATGGATGTGCTTCCGTCACAGGAAACTCAATAAAAATTCATTGCCTGTTTTATCAAAGAGACGGTTCTACAGCATGACATCAGAGGTCGGGACCTCCACTTTAAAGGCCAGTCTTCAAACTCCCAATTTACATTGAGATAAATTCACTGTTCTTTATGTGAGCCAGGCAGCAAGATACAAAAGCAAGAACGAACAAAGTCAGAAAATGAAGTTGTCACTTGGTGGGAGTAAAAGGGCTTGGGTCTCTCCAGTAGCTCAAAAATGACGTTGACGGGAGCTACAACTCATGATAGGGTCACCGTGGCCAGTAAAGTTGATCGGGGAGAAACCAGACAAAGAACAAACAAATTATTAAGAGGTCAGTTTACCAGCCCACCTTTTTACATATTCAGCTGAATTGCTGAGAGAAACAGACGGTTACCAAGAATGACTTTGGCAAAGACACAGCCAGTAAGAGATTCAGGAAGACTATGTAGGCAATAAAGGGAGAGTGGGGATTTTTAGTAAAATAATTGTACTAAATAAATGAGGGAGAGAAAAATGGAGAAGGAAAATATAGAAAATTACAGAGGAGCAGGAGGAGGAGGAAGACAAAGAGAATTGGAGGAGAGAGCAAAAAAAGAGAAAGAGTATGTTGGTCTCATACTAAATTAAATTTCATTCATTCATTCGATTGTATTTACTGAGCACTTATTGTTTGCAAAACACTGCACTAAGCGTTTGGGAGAGTAAAACCTAACAATGAATAGACACATTCACTGCCCAAAATGAGCTTACTGACACATTTAGCTGAACACTGCCAATATAATCAGCATCATTGGTATTTATTTAAGTGCTTATTGAATGTATTGCAACTAAGTGTTGCAAGAGTATGGTAGATACATGACCCAGGGCTCAGAGAGGGAACAATTTAGCATGTATGTGCGGCTAGCGGAAACCCATGACAATTATTTTCAAACTGGGGGACCATGGGAAAGAACAAATTGATTCCTATTAGGATGAAACAGCTAAATAAATAATTGTATATATGCAGACAAATGAGTGCTGAGGTCAATAATAAAATGAACAAATGCTGATGGTGTTGTGTTTATGTGATTGGGATTTGGGTATCGGGAAGGCTTCATGGAGGAAGTGGGATAAGGACTGTGTCCAACCTGATAAGCAGTTTCTACCCCAGCGCTCAGTACAGTCCCTGGCATATAGTTAGTGCTTAATAGATATAATAAAAAAGTGCTGTGGGGGTGAGGGAAGGGTGAACAAAGGGTGCAAATCCCCGTACAAGGGTGACATAGAAGGGAGCGGGAGAAGAAGAAATGGGTGATTGACTAGTCAGGAGAGGTCTTCTGGAGATGTACTTTTAATAAGGTTTTGAAGGTGGGGAGAGTGATGGTCTGTCAGACATGAAGAGGGAGGGCATTCCAGGCCAAAAGCAGGATGTGGGCGAGGGGTCGGTGGCAAGATAGAAGAGACTGAGATACAGTGAGTAGGTTGGCATTAGAGAAATGAAGTGTGTGGGATGGTTTGTAGTAGGAAATCAGGGAGGTAAGTTAGGAAGGGGCAAGATGATTGAGTATTTTTAAGCCAATGGTGAAGAGCTTCTGTTTGGTTCAGAAGTGGTTGGGCAACCACTGGAGGTTTCTGAGGAGGGGGAAACATGGGCTGAACCTTTTTGTAGAAAAATGATCTGGGCAGCAGAGTGAACTTTGGACTGGAGTGGGGAGAGACAGGAGGCAAGGAAGTCAGCAAGAAGGCTGATACAGTAATGAAGGCAGGAGAGGATACGTGCTTGGATTAATGTGGTAGTAGTTTGGATGGAGAAGAAAGGGTGGATTTTAGCAATGTTGTGAAGGTTGAACTGAGAGGATTTGGTGACAGATTGAACATGTAGGTTGAATGAGAGAGAGGAGTTGAGGATAATGCCATGATTATGGGCTGGTGACACTGCTGTCTACAGTGATGGGAAAGTCAGGGGAAGGATAGGGGTTGGATGGGAAAATGCATCTCTTTCAACGGTCATGGTGACTCACAGATTTTCCCCACTAAAAAATGGTTCCAATTTGGTTTCTGGGAAAACGAAGCCAAGCCACCTGTTACTAGTACTCAAGGGCAGTCTTCCCTCTTCCTCTGTTACTGTCCAGCCCTTGCTCGAAACTCTTGCCAACTGAACTCACTATCCCTCTCTCATACCCTTTTTTTAAATGGTACTCCTTAAGTGCTTACTCTGTGCCAGGTACTATTCTAAGCACTAGAGTAGATACAAGCTAAACAAGTTGGGCACAATCCATGCCCCATATGGGGCTCACAGTCTTAGTCCCCATTTTACAGATGAGGGAACTGAAGCCCAGGGGAGTGAAGTGACTTGCACTAAAGCAAAAAGCAGATAAGTAGCAGAGCTGGGATTACAAGCCAAGTCCTTCTGACTCCTGGGCCCGTGCTCTATCCACTAGGCCACTCTGTTTCTCCCATTTCCAATCCCTTGCTCGAGTCCTCCCCTCCTGCCGGCTGAGTGTACTGACCTCCTCCTTCAAATCCACATGACCATAAGTTCTCAGTTTCAAAGCCTTCCTGAAATTTCAGAGAGAGCTGAGCTCATCAAGGCGCAGACTCCTCTATGCAATGGCTCAACTCCATTCTCATGAGATGACAAAAAGTGTCCTGGGTTTCCAGTCAACATATAATAAATATGTTACATTTTGAACATTGCCTAGTGAATACAGCACCGGCTTAAGAGCCAGAAGGGCCTGGGTTCTAATTCATTCAATTGTATTTACTGAGCGCAAAGCACTGTACTAAGTGCTAACTCCAGCTCTGCCACTTGTCTTCTCTGTGACCTTGGGCAAGTCACTTCACTGCCTGGCACATGGTTAGCGTTTAACAAATATTATTATTATTCTCTAGGCCTCAGTTACCTCATCTGTAAAATGGGGATGAAGACAATCAGTCCCATGTGGGACAGGGACTGTGTCTATCCTGATTAGTTTGTATCTACCCTAGCACCTACAGCAGTGCTTGCCATGTAGTAAGTGCTTACCTAATACCATTATTATTATTATTATTATTATTATTATTATTGATATCCCACTTCCTGCTTCTATCCACCGTGGAAGTGAATTCCTGAACCAGAAATTGCATCCTACTATTCCGTTCTTATCATGAAGGCAACAACAAACACAAAAGGCCGTAGTCCTGGACATTTGGGCTCCTGGTTGTTACCCGTGTCACTAGCGAGACACTTATTATTAAGTTATTTTGAATTTACTGAAGAGGGTAAATTGAGTGGTGCTCCATGTGCTGAAGAGGCAACTGAGAAATCGCCCAAGATTAACTGGGTAACAGAACTGTTCTCACACAGCTGAAATGTAGTAAAAATCAGGGACTCCCTTTCAGCCACAGCCTCAGGGCAACGTGGAATGATTTAATCTCCACATTATGTTCCATTTCATTGCTGATGCTATTAAAGCAGATTCTCTGACGATTCCTGTTTCAGCATCCAGATCTAGCTTAGAGCCACTGGAAAAAATCTGGAAAAAAACCTCTAATTAGCCTTCAGAGGCACTGCATCAGTGGCATGAGGTGAATTTTCACTTTCACTCAAGCAGCAGTTGGGGCGCAAAGGAACTGGGGGAACGGGAGTCGAAGTTCGCCTTGTGATCCAGTCAGCTACATATAGGAGGAAACAATAGCAAGCTGCACAGGCAGTAAGCAGTTTTAACACAGCACAACCCATAGAACTCCATTTCTAACGTGTGGTTTTTCATGTCACATAAAACAATTAGTCGGAAGCATGGAATCGGTTGCACAGGATTACATGAGATGAAATAGTATACTTATGCCCTGAAAGCCCAAAGTAAGCCAATGAATGCACACTATAACAGAGCAGACCTTTTATTGTTTAATGCTATTGCCTCATTTTTCAAATTCCGATTGGTCACGCACTCCCTGTCATGCGTGCCCTGACCTCAGACCTCTATGGTGTAGAACTGTAAACTAGAAGGAAACATTTTGCCGGACTGGTTTTCAGTGCCTCTCCCCCGCCCGACCCCTCCCCCCGCACCCTGCTATCCCCTATTTCCATTTAAACTGAAGTATGCTGGGCAGAGAACGGCTGAAGGATCAAGAGAGGGAAGGAAAATGGCAAAAGGAAGGGGTGGTGCATATTTTCACCCAACTACAGGCGGAGAGCTAAGCTGTAACTGCAATGATTAGACCCGCCGAGGCCGATGGTGTCTGCCTCGTCTTCTTAGGAGCATTTATCTGCGTGAAACAGCAGAAGCCATAGGGAAGCCATTCTCCTGAAATAAGTAAGATGCTGGCAATTTATTTCTCCATTCCCTTCAGCTACGTATGGTTTCTGCACCAAGGTCTCTAGAAGAACTGCTAGAGTTTTTTTACAGATGGGGATAAATATGGGTTTCTATCTAAAGGATACAAAAAAAAAACCCAATCTGGCACCACCCCCTTGGCAGGTCATGGTGAGGAGGCCAGATGGGATGTTAGATAACTCACCAAGAGCGTCTAGATCAATGTTATGGTCTCTCAATGGGAGCTATTAATTACACGGTTCAGTGGTTTGTTTAAGAAACACGCTGGATGATTCATAACCGATATCAACAAGCCAAAGAACAGGCTGATCGATTTGAGAAGCCTCAGAAAGAAAATCTACTAACCCAACTTTTAAACAAATTTATGGACAGCACTGTGCTTCCTCCCACCCACACTGCTTTCATATTAATCCCCGTGACCTGAAGTCACTGGAGAGGTTGCCCTTGCCAACTCAGCTTCATTCCTGGGCAAAGGGACAACCCACAGAATGCACCCTCACCATGCCCCTTTCCACTCAGTATAAAATCACGTCACGCTGTAAAGTCACTTGACTAATCCTGGCTCTGCCGCTTTTCTGCTGTATGACCTTGGGCTAGTCGCTTCACTTTTCTGTGCCTCATTCACCTCATCTGTAAAATGGGGATTAAGACTGTGAGCCCCATGTGGGACATGAACCATGTCCAACCTGAGTATCTTGTAATCTATCCCAGCGCTTAGTACAGTGTCAGGCATAGAGTAAATTGCTTAATAAATACCCTCCCCTCCGCCCCCCACAAATGGGGGCAGCAGACAGCACAGTAGTGGTACTACCTGAGCAGAGTCAAACTTCATTCATTCTCAATCATATTTACTGAGCACTGTGTGAAAAGCACTGTACTAAGCACTTGGGAGAGTACATCAACAAAACAGACACATTTCTATCTGCCCACAATGAGCTCACAGTCTAGAGGAGGAGACAGACATTAATATAAATGATTAGATAAATAAATCAATAAATTACAGCTATATACATATATACACATATGGGCTGTGGGGATGGGAGGAAGGATGAATGAAGGAGCAAGTAAGACTGGCACAGAAGGGAGCGGGAGAAGAAAAGAGAAGGGCTTAGTCAGGGAAGGCTTCTTGGAGGAGATGTGTCTTCAATATAACAATAAACAGATGCATTTCCTGCCCATCAATAAGCACACAGTCTAGAGGCAGGCAACTCCTCCTCATCTGGGGTCAGTGAAGGCCAGAGGAACTATGGCGTGGCAAAGATTCTAGTTGCCCAAGAGATACCAGTCTGATTAGGGGGAGGGGGTGGGGATTAGTAGTAAGCGCTTGGGACTGAGAGTCAGGAGACCCAGCATCTAGCCCCAGCCCCACCAATGGCCCGCTGAGTGACCTTGAGTGAGTCATTTAATCTCTTTACGTAAGCTCCTTGAGGGCAGAGATCACCTCTACTAGCTAGATTGTACTCTCCCAAGTGCTTAGTACAGTGCTCTGCAGAGAGTAAATACTCAAAACTACTAATGACTGATTGTGCCTGCTTCCTCTTTTGTTCAATGAGGGTGTGATACCTGCTCTCTCTACTTCTTAGACTGTGAAGCCCATGTGGGCTGCAGTCTTTGTTTGATCTATTTCCCTTTTATCTACAGTGCTCGGCACATGTTTTGGCACATAGTAAGTGCTTAACAGACACCATAATTATCATCACTGTTGTTACAACTGCCTTTGGGAACAAGCATACATGTGCAGACCCACAATGTACATATGGCAGTCTATTTCCCGCTGATTCCTTCCTTCAGAACTGAGAGTCTGGACTCCTTTTTATAATTTAATGACATTTGTTAAGCGCTTACTAGGATCCAGGCACTGTATTAAATTCTGGGGACAGATAGAAGGTAAAGGGGTTGCACACAGTCCCTGTCCCGCATGGGTCCAAGGTCTTAGTCCCCATTTTACGAGGAGGGAAGTGAGACACAGAGAGGTTAGTTCATAGAGCAGATAAGAGGAGGAGCTGGGATTAGAACCCAGGTCCTTCTGACTCCCAGGCCCATGCTCTATTCACTAGGCCACACCACTTCTCCTTGCATTTCAATGACACCTGCACTGGACCTGGTCCATGCAGGGCCAAGATATAATTCAAACCAAAGCCTGCTGGGAGGAATCTCATCCATCCTCTTTGTTCCTTACGAATGAACTGGGATGGTGGCTATAGTACTTGCTTGCAATTTGGGATTGCAGGGCAAAGGGAAAGCAGGTAGGGAGTGAGGGGAGGAGGAAAAGCAGCCTAGTGGATAGAGCCTGGGCCTGAGAGTCAGGAGGACCTGGGTTCCAATTTCAGTTCTGCCACTTGTCTGTGATGCAACCTTGGGCAAGTCACTTTACTTCTCTGTGCCTTAGTGTCCTCACCTGTAAAATGGGGATGAGACTTGTTAGCCCCATGTGGGGCAGAGATTGTGTCCAACCTGATTAGCCTGTATCTACCTCAGTGCTTAGAACAGTGCCTGGCACATAGTAAGCGCTCAACAAATACCATAAAAAGACGGAGGACTAGCCTGGAAGCTAGAGGAAGTGTAAAAGGTCCCCGCTGTCCTAATCATGGACATAATAATAATAGTAATGATAGTGAAAATGTTGATGATAATGATAAGAATAACAATAATGGTGATATCTGTTAAGCTTTTACCTATGTGCCAAGCCGTGTGCTAAGCGTCGGGGAAGATACAATACAACCAGATCAAACACAGTACCTGACCCACAAAGGAGTATGAAGGAGAAGAGGTATTTAATCCCCATTTTACATATGAGGAAACTGAGGCCCAGAGAAGTTAAGTGACTTGCCTAAGGTCACACAGCGGGCAAGCAGCAGAGCTGGGATTAAAAGCAAATCTTCCCCTCACGATGGTGGGGAAAATGTGAAGCACCACTGGGGAGAGAAATTGTGCCCAGACAGGAAAAAGAACAGTAAATGGAAGACCAGGGAAACGCCATACCTTGCACAATTTTAAGTAGTAAGAGATGAGCCGACTCTTCTAATTCGAAAGGACCATGGACAGCACTACCCATTAGCCAGGATGTCAGCCATCCGGGCCACACAAAAGAGTTCCAGAATTTTAATTGTATTTCCTCTTCATGAGGCACACTGATTTTGCCAAGTGAAAAGCACGGTGCATTGCAATGGAAAAATGCTGGAATTCAGACTGGGGTGAAATCAAGCACAATACAAGTCTAGAATGGTTAAGAAGTTAGCTTAGCCCCATCAGGTCACTGATAACACTAGTAAAGAAACTGAAAGAGAAAATATCCTTTCAGCAGGTATTAAAAAGCAACAGGAGGAAGGAAAACAGAGCTGTAGGAAACCAGGTCAGGTTAAAAGTTCCCCTAACTCATTACGGCATTTGGCAAAACCAAAACTAAAGTCAACCCTTTCAAGTAACAAACATACCACAACTGCTGTTTATCAGACAATAGCGATTCTATAGTTTTGACAATCACAAAAGCAAACACACCCTGCGGTCATTTATATCCAACACAAATGTTTATTTACTTCGGCTACTGACATAGTAAATTAGAGATTTTATGTGAACGATAATTCTGCGTCACTAAACTAGAAAAATAGATTTTTCTACGCTGAAGCAAAGCCAGATTTAAAGCCTACCCTTCAAAGTCATCTGTTCATTATCCAATTTGTTTTCTTTGATCTTTTCTCGGTCACTTCAAAGTATCTCTAAATAAGGTTCCTGTGCTTATGAAACACGAGTTCCAGAAAATGAATATGAATGAGCGGCCTCCGGGTTCTTCCAGTGTTTCAGCTCTAAAGCCTTCGGCCACAGATTTTGCCCAAAGAATTAAAAGACCCACATTTGACAATCCCCCAGTGACTGATTGTTGTCTATCTACAGAACCCAGGCAGCAATTATTTCAAGCCTCCTCCACACACCACAGGATGTGCTTTGGTCAAGCTCTAATGCAATGATGAACAAAAGATGGTCTCTTGAATATAACTGGTGAAATGAATGATGGGCTCTAAAAGAAAATGTTTATTGATCACCTATGTGGGGATACTAGGGTGCAAGGAATTTTTCAGGATATAGACACATGTATATCTATGGCTTCATATGATATATATAATATAATAATGTATATTATATATGTGTGTTTATATGTGCATGTATGTATGTGGTTTTATAACTATCCTTACTTTATCCTTACTAGATTAACAATATATATACACGTGTGTGTATATATTATATAATACACACATACATAAATATATACTAATTGGTAACAATTTACAAAATGATAGCTATAATAACACATACATTCACTCACACAAATATAAACAAAATATGGATGTGCAATTGTTCTTGTTGTTTGAAGAAGATGCTCACGGTGAGATTTTACAAGTGTTTGGGGTTTGGCTGGAAAGGCCGCGAGGGAAATAATAATAATAATGTTGTTATTTGTTAAGCGTTTACTATGTGCAGAGCACTGTTCTAAGCGCTGGGGTAGATACAGGGTAATCAGGTTGTCCCACTTAAGACTCACAATCATAATCCCCATTTTACAGATGAGGGAACTGAGGCATAAAGAAGTGAAGCGACTTGCCCATTGTCACACAGCTGACGAGTGGCAGAGCCGGGATGAAACAATGTGTACAAAAAGATAGATTTTTGTGATGATGATTCTTTTGCTATTTGCAACACCCTTTAGAATAAAAAAATCAAGGCCATCCTGGAAGAAAAGATTATTTTATCCATGTCTGCGAGATGCAAGTGTAGGTTTTGAAGAAAATATTTCTTCCAAAAGTCTGATCCCAGGCCCAAACCTGTGTGGAGCAAAGCAAATGGCCATTTATTGATATAAAGTCTGTCTTCCCCTCTAGACTGTAAGTTTTTTTAATTTATTTTCTTTATTATGGTGTTTGTTAAAGGCTTACGATGTGCCAGGCACCATAATAAGTGTTGGGGTAGAGAAAAGATAATCAGGTTGGACACAGTCCAAGTTTGTTGTGGACAGGGAATGTGTCTGTCAACTTTGTTGCACTGGACTCTCCTAGGTGATTAGTACATGCCCTGCACAAAGTAAGAGCTCAATAGATGCCACTGACTGATTGACTGACTCAGTGCCCCCATCTAGAAGCCCTCTGATTGTGCAGAGAGGACCAGTATTGTTGGAAACACATACCAGCTGTTCAGGAACTTTGATGTCAATCCTCATTGACCAATACCATTAAGGGCTATTTCACCCCTTAAGCCCTGTCCCACAAAGTGGTAGATGATAAACAAGAATATCTGTAATGTGGGGCATAGAAGTGATTACTTTGCAATTAATATTTTCAGAGCTAATGGAAAGGGCATCCTCTCAGGGTCACACCTGGAGAGTTTCCAGTATTCTACCAGTCTCGACTACGGGAGGGTCAAGCAGAGGCATACCCACTCCACTCCTAGCTTGGCAAGTGGCTAGCGAGTGGAAGGCCATTGCTACAAATCAAGACTCCCCTGTGCTAGGCAGCAGTGGCATGGGAGACAGTCAAGAACAGAGACTCAAGTTTACTTCATGGAAGGAGGCAGAGGTAAACCACTTCTGTATTTTTACCAAGAAAACTATGGATACACTGCAAGAACATTTGTAGATGGAGTGGGGCATTCTAGGAGAGATGTGTCCATGGTGTCGCTATGGGTCGGAGACGACTCGACAGCACAATACAAGACAAGTGGAAAGGGAATTCGTTCTTCAGATGGTTTTAAAAAACCATCAGTGGTATTTACTGAGCGCTTACTCTATTCAGGGCTCTTATGAAGCTCTTACTGTATAAAGCTTTTGGGAGAGGATCGTACAGAAGAGTTGACAGACCCATTCCCTGCCTAAAAAGAGCTCTCAGTCTTAAGTGTGGAACATTATGTGTTGCTGTTCACCTTTCAAGCTTCTGGATGGAATTCTGAACTGCTACACGACAGAGAAGCAAGAGTTCTGAGACCTGGTATCTGTCTGTGTTTGAGCATTAAGGCGAATCGATTCATTAGGCACCTAAAAGTGAGAGGGATTTCACGCTGTCACTGTTAACGCAAATCGGCACACATGCGCTGAAAAGGGCATTTTCAACTGAAGCACATTTACTGGGTGCCTTTGTGTGTCAATGGCTGTCAGACCGTCGCAGGCGGACTGGGACTTCGGGGCCGATGGACATGCCTTATAAATGCCATTAAGGTGGTGAGACAAGAAGGTAGAAGCCAAAACAGTGTCAAGTGCTGCTAATGACAACCATGACAACACAGCAAAACGCAGCCTTTGTGAATGCACAATGCAGTTGTTGCTCTAAATCCCATATTGGACTTTTCTGTCACACACACACCCATACACACCAATAAGTGAGTTTCACCTTCAGTGACCTCTTCTTTGACTAGGAAGAATGGCTACATAGAGAGAAAGAGAGAGATGTGTACAGAGAAAGAGACACATACATAGAGAGAGATAAATGGAGAGGAGAAAGAAATTTTGCACTAAAAATTGGGTCATTTATTTATATCTACAAAGTAAATTGACACCCAAATTCTATTTCCTGTTTGACAAGAATGACTGAATTACTGGACGAAACATTAGAGGGTCAATTTTTAGTCTGGTCTAATCCCAGTGCATCTAGGAGTTTGGAAAAAAATGGTGACTGGCACAATCAACTCAGCATGGAATATGCCTGCCCTTTTCTAATAATAACGGTATTTGTTAAGCGCTTTACGATGTCCCAGGCACTGCACTAAATGCTGGGGTGGATACAAGCATCTCCTCAACTTAGAGAAAGCAGCATGGCCTAGAGGGTAGTGCATGGTACTGGGAGTCAGAAGGACCTGGATTCTAACCCCAGCTCTGCCACCTGCCTGCTGCATGGCCTTGGGCAAGTGACTGTACTTCTCTGGGCTTCAGTTACCTCATCTGGAAATCGGGGATGAAGAGTGTGAGCCCCAAGCAGGGCAGGGACTGTGTGTACAACCCAATTTGCTTGTACCCAGTATTTAGTACAGTGCCTGGGACATAGAAAGCCCTTAAAAAATACCACCATTATTATTGTTACAATAGTCTTAAGAGGATGAAGCACTGCAGCTCTGGGAGCTGCCAGACCAAAATCAATCTCCCACTGGTCCCTTCTTTACCCTCCTATGCAAAGCTAAATTCCGGCAGGTCATCGCTCCCCGGGTAACTGAAGTGAAGCTGCTGCCCTTTCTGCTCCTCCGCAACATGGTTCTTAAGTGGCATTAAGGAGATGTCATGGGGAATGAGGCGCGGGCAGCTCTAATAAGGTTAGCTGGCTGGCAGTCCACACCTGCTATCCCTCTCTTTCCCTGCTGCTGCTGCTGCTCCTCCTCCTCCCTTTCCCAGCTTCTCCACACCTTAATCACATAGGCATTCTTTCCCAGATGGACACACAATTTCCCTCACTGGGGAAGTGGCTTGGCCTAGTGGAAAGAGCACGGGACTGGAAGTCAGAAGATCTGGGTTCTAGTCCCAGCTCCCATTACTTAATAATAATAATATTAATAATAATAATAATAATGGTATTTGTTAAGAGCTCCCTAAGTGCCAGGTACTGTACTAAGCACTGGGATGGGTACAAGCAAATTATTTTGGAGACAGTCCCTGTCTCCTATGGGGCTCACAGTCTCAATCCCCATTTTACAGATGAGGTAACTGAAGCACAGAGAAGGGAAGTTACTTGCCCAGGGTTAAACTGTAGATTAATGGTGGATCTGGCATTAGAACCTTCTGGCTCCCAGGCCTATGCTCTATCCACTGCACCAGGCTGCTTCTCACTTATCTGCTGGGCAACCTTGGGTAAGTTACTTCACTTCTCTGCATCTCAGATAACTCATCTGTAAAATGGGGATTAAGAGTGTGAGCCCCATAAGGGACAAGGACTGTGTCCAACCTGATTATCTTACATCTACCCCAGTGCTTAGAACAGTGTCTTGTACATAGTAAGCATTTAAATACCACAATTATTGGCATTATTATTAATACGCAGGAGGAATGGGGTTAAGGGTTAGCAACTTGTGCATGCTCCACAACAGCTCAACCTACTCTACAGGTATGCCATTCGTTCGACGTTCTAGGAATAGTCTTTTATGAGAAGCAGTGTGGCCTAGTGGATGGATTATATACCTGTTCTGCTGCCTCAGACTGTGAGCTTCAGGTGTGACATGCACTGTATCTATCCTGATTACCTTCTAGATTAATTTAGATTAATTAACTTGATCAATTAATTTAGAATTTAAATTAACTTAGAATAGTGCTTGACACATATTAAGAAGAAAGTGGCCTTGTGGATAGAGCAAGGGCCTGAGAGGCTCTAATCCTGACTCCACTACCTGTAGGCTGCATAACTCTGGGCAAGTTAATTCACTTCTCTAGGGCTCAGTTCCCTTATCTGTGAGCTCCATGGTGGGATATGGACTGTGTCCAACCTGATTAGCTGTATCTACCCAGCACTTAATACACTGCCTGACACATAATAAGTGCTTAACAAATACCATAAAAACATTAAGCGCTTAACACATACAATAATAATAATATAATAGTAATGATAAGGCAGGTGGCAATCAAATCAGTACCCAGATTAGTGAGCCTGATGCTCCTATGCAAAATTTACTAAGGACTCATTCTCACCGCCTCAGGAGATGAAGAGGAAAGAACAACTCCTTCTGTTCCTTCACATTTTCTTTGGCTGAAAAGGCTTTATTCTTGTGTCACCGACAGCTGCTTGTGCTACTGAGCACTGCTGCCTGCCCAGTATCTTTCTAAAATGGCAGTCGTGCTACTAAGATGCCATAAAGGAGAGTTTAAAGCAGTGCTCACCCACATAGCCCCATTCCTCAATCAATCTATGGTATTTAACAAGAGCTTACTATGTGCAGAGCACTGCACTAACCGTGTGGGAGAGTACGATACAATGGAATTCCCTGCCCGTAATGAACTGATAGTCTATAAGAGGGAGACATTGATATGAATGAATAATCTATACAATATGATATAAAGATATGAACATCAGTGCCGGGGTGAATATCAAATGTCCAAAGGTCACAGATCCAAGTGCTTAGACGAAGCAGAAGGGAGAGGGAATGGGGACTTTTCCCTCTTTATGGCTTAATCAGGGAGGGCCTCTTGGAGGAGATGTGACTTTAAAACTGCCACATGGCACCGAGGTCCTCACTGCTCTATAATATCACCCTGGCACTGGGCTCAGAATAGGGGACGAGGAACATACTTTCTCCCATTCTGAAGTCCACGGTCCCTGGACATGGTCAAGGCAGTCTGGTCTTTCCCTAGATAGCAGTAATAGCACATATTATGCTCTGACTGTATGCCCTAGATAGAAGCCAAAACAATAATGCTGAGCCCAGTTCTGACCTGGATGAATGAGATAACTGGAGGGCTTTCACAGATCTGCCCCTCCCTCTCCGCCCTCCTGTTTCCCGCCTTAATCCACTGTCCCTCAGGTTCCACCCTGCTTCAAACCTCTCCCCTGGTCAATTGCTTCTGGATACAGCTGCTTCTGTCACCTTCCTGAAATGTCATTTGGAACACACCATTCCCCTTTCCAAATGATTACTTACTATTTGGCATCAAACAGCACTTGTCTCTTTTTTTTTCCCCTATCTGAACTCCTCTCCTGCTACTTCCCGGCTTGCACTCTCCATTCCTTTCAATCTAACCTCACCGCTCCCACCACTGACCCACTGCTCATGCCTTTTTCTCTGAATGGAACTTCCTTTCCCCTTAAATGCACCAAACCACATCACTTCTCACCTCAAAGCCCTCCTAAGAAACCACCTCTTTCAAGAGACTTTCCCTGTCTGATTCTCACTTTCGGGTAACCCAGTATCTTAAATTATATATGTATCTGCTTTTTTAATAGCTTCCTTTGGTTTTTATCATCTCTATCTATGATTTTCCTTATTCAATCAGTCACATTCTTTGAGTGCTTACTATGTGCTGAGCACCAAACTAAATGCTTGGGAGAGAATGGTATAATAGAGTTGGAAGACACAATCCCTGCCCTCCGCCACTTGTCTGCTGTGAGATCTTGGGCAAGTCACTTAATGCCTCTTTGCCTCAAGTTACCTCATCTGTAAAATGGGGCTTAAAACTGTGAGCCCCGAGTGGGACATGGACTGTGTTCAACCTGATTATCTTGTATCTACCCCAGTGCTTAGTATAATGCGTGGCACTTAGTAAGCACTTAAATCCCATTTTAAAAAAAACTGAATTTACAGTCTAGAGTGCCTACTGAAGTTCTCCTTCTTCCTACTGTACGGTAAGGAACGTACATCTACCTGGACATTCAGCTGTAAACTCCCTGATGTCAGGGTTTGTGTCTTTTGCTGCTGCATGTTCACAAGTGGCTAATACAGTGCTCTACACACTACATTAGAGTATTTTAGTACTGATGAGGATGAATTGAATCAGAAGAGGGTGTTATTATCCAGAAGCTCTTAATTCATTAATAGCATTAATGGCATTTATCTATGGGTAGTTTTCCTAATTTTAATGGCCGCATGTTACCCTGTGCAAAGGCACCTGGATTCTCCCTGCTGTGTCTGGGAGTGACTATTCCTTAGGCAAAAGAGGATAGAGTTTATCCCGAGTCAAAGGAAGGACAGATTGACTTCAGCTATTCTCCCAGCCCAATGGGTTACAAGCAAGAAGACTCTCCTTGTGCACACATTTTGTGTGTGCGTCAACTCATCTGGCGCATTCAAAGAAAGCCTTTCACAGCTAGCTAGATGTCATGCCCTATAGCAGAGAAATTAAAGCATTTTTCAACTTTCCTTCTCCCACATTCCCTAAGCCAATTTTCCCTTTGGGAGAGATACAGATAGAGCCAGAGGCTGAAGAGCCTCTATGCAGGGCAGTTTCACTCTTTCTTTGGAGGAGAGAAGCACTGATTTCCTCCCAGAGTCACACAATGTCCAGGTCTTCCTCTTCACCCAACTGTGAAGATGGGAGAATCAAAATCCTTGGATTGATCATTCCTTTGAGATGACTGATAGTCAATATCCTCATGCAACAGTGAGAAGCAGCATGGCCTAGGGGAAAGAGCACAAGCCTGGGAGTCAAAAGGATTTGGGTTCTAATCCCAGCTCAGCCACTTTTCTTCTGTGTGATCTCGGACAAGTCACTTGACTTCTCTTGGCTTTCATTACCTCATCTGTAAAATGAGGCTTGAGACTGTGAGTCCCACATGGGCCATGGACTGTGCCCAACCTGATTAGCTTGTATTAACCCAGTGCTTAGTACAGTTTCTGTTACACAGTAAGTGCTTAACAAATACTATTAAAAAAAACAGAGGAGGGGAGTGATCAGGCCTCTCGAGACTGGGGTTGAAAAGCCATTTGCTTAGTAGCAGTAAAACCCTTTCCAATAGCTTTTTCCAAGTTTGAGATCTAGTATTTTCTCTTACTTAAATCAGAAAGGGCATGTCCAATGAGTCTGCCGAGACTGGAGCATTTATTGTCAGTTTAAAGTAAAGAAACATGCTTTGCCCATTAAAGCAATTAAAAGGAAGAGAAGATATTAACTAGATTAATGTGCTGCCCTTTCAGTTCCAGCAGACAGAGTTTGTTTAAAATGAAAGCTTTGGATAACAATCCAGCTTTTCAGATTCAACCAAGGTTCTTGCCCTAAGAGTTGTAATAACAGCATTGAGGCTGAAATCCTCACACACATGTTTTCAAGTGGGCTGGAAACATGAACACGGCAAATAAACTTGATCCCGTCTATTTTGTGCAGTGACCTCAAGAAGAGACCATTGCCGGTTCATTCCGAGGCAAATATAGTAACGGTCCCTTGTCCCTGTCCTACATGAAAAAAGACTCACAACATTAAACTAAATCTTGTCGAGGCTATTAAAACACACCCATATTGGGAATATATGTATGCCTGAAGGAATCATCTCAAAGATTAAAGATGCACAGGGGAACAAAATCCCATCACTGGCACCAACTGGTATTTGAAGAGAAATAGACAGAGACACAGAGAGACACAGAGAGACACAGAGAGAGAGAGAGAGAGAGAGCATGAGCGCACTGAACCACAACTGGCTCTATGACCCTTTAGTTTAAAAATATTTGAGTCCAAGATGAAATGAGTTTTTCCTTTCAAAAGGTAATGAGAATTACAGCTCTTGAACAAGGCAGTGGGAGTGTTTGATGAGAAATGCAATGATCCACATCCTACCTTCTTGTCTAATTCTCGCTCCTTCCTTACAAGCTTGAGGAATCTTTTTAGGGTCATTTTTCTAAACAACTAATTTAACCAGATGCTTGCCTCATGTCACCATCACTCTGTCTCTCTGAAAGAAGGAACGAGTTTTTTCCCTCCTCAGTGAAGTTTAATTCGTTTTTTCCACTTCTATTTTCATTCGCTCTCAGAAAAAAGCTTAACGCACTTAACTGCTGAACAGAACAATGCTTTTTTTTTCTTATTCTAACTTACAGAAAGGTTCCTCATACCCAAGGAATACTAAGAAAGGGACACTACATCTTTAATAAAACTCCCCGTTTGGTTCTAAATGCGCTGGCCAGTAAATGCACAAATCCTGCCAAAAACCCAGCAGCCTCCTGGCAGGGCTGGGCCTTCCAAGAGCTGTTCTCTGGCAGCGGGCTTTCACGCAAGCACTAATTTTATTATACCTAGTTTATGATTTTCCCTCATTTCCCGGCTATTTTTAAATATGGGGCTGTAATACGAGGCGTCTGAAGGCCCAAGAGATGGAAGAACTATTACACTATTGAGTCTCTGTGGTATCGGTGGCCTTTGGAAGTCAAGAATTCAAATGCAATGTCAGTGAGTATTTGAACAGTGGATCCCTGAGGGGGAACTCGCCTGTCCAATGAGAAACACATTTCTTTCTTCAGAGAAAAAGACAAGCAGGAATGGCCTAGAGGAAATGAGCACGGGTCTGGGAGTCAGGCAGACCTGGGTTCCCATCCCAGGTAACCACTTATCTATTGTGTGACCTTGGGCAAGTTACTTAACTGCTCTGGGCCTTAGTTTCCTCATCTGTAAATTGGGGGTCAAGGACCTGTCCTCCCTCCCTCTTAGAGAGGGGATAGGACTGTGTCCCAACTGATTATCTTTTATTTACCCCAGGGCTTTGCACATAGTAAGCACTAACCAAGTACTGCAATTATTATTATTATTATTATTATTATTCATTTTTCTGTCAATTTCAACATTCTCTGCAGGCTGCTCTTGTTATTTTGTTGAGGGAGAGGAGTCAATCAGCTATACCAAAGTGTTCAGAGCAGGTGAGAAATGGTAATCTCAGCTCTATGATCATCTTTAAGTCTGATATGATTGTCTGCTCACCCCAATATTGATCTGGGCAAAAGGACAGAAGAAATCACCCCATGCAGCCATTCAGGTTGAGGAAAAGAAAACAGATTGTTTACTTGAGGTGATTTCATAGCAATCATAATTACTGAGCACTTATGGTGTGCACAGCACTGTACTAAGTGCTTGGGAGAATATAATACAACAGGGTTGGTAGACAAACTCCCTGCCAACAAGGAGCTTTCAGTCTAGAGGGGGAGACAGACATTTATATAACGGTGGTTTTTCTTGATTCTATTTATTGCTAGTATTTTTGTCTGTCTGTCTCCCCCGATTAGACTGCAAGCCCATCAAAGGGCAAGGACTGTCTCTATCTGTTACCGATTTGTACATTCCAAGCGCTTAGTACAGTGCTCTGCACATAGTAAGCGCTCAATAAATACTACTGAATGAATAAGTGCTGTGGGGCTGAATGGGGTGAATAAAAAGAGCAAATCAGGACAATGCATAGGAAATGGGAGGAGAGGAAATGAGGGTTTAGTCAGGGACCCTAAACTATATGACTCTAAAAATCCCAACAAACCGCAGATACGGCTCTGAATTTTCCAAAGTCAGAAAAACCAGTTGAGAGGGAGACTGGTTTTCAAGGCTAGTCCTTGGGCAGGAAGTGAGTTGTTTATGAAGGAAGGAAAAACCCAAATGCCTTTCCTCCAACAAACTTCTATTCTAATATCTGGATAATACTAGATATTAATATCTAATCACTATAGTAGGAAATCAGCACTGTAACACAGGAAGGGGAGAGCTGATTGAGTGCTTCGTTAAGAAGTAAAACTGTGACTTGTACTTTAACAAGCATCTCATATATAGTAAGCGCTCAAAAAATACCACTGATCATTTGACTGGTGGTCAGCATTCGGTTGGCCTTCACAGCTGCTGCTGTTGCTGCCTAGTAGAATAATGATTTGAGTAAACAAAGTCAACAATGACTAGGATCTTTCTTAAATATTGCCTGACAGCTGACAGCTCCCAGCTCACTATCGTGGAGTTGTCTAATGGATTATTTTTTTCCCCGATGAAGCTCAGTTGCTGAATTTTGGCCCACTAACACAATCTTCTACGATCCTCATGCAATTTATTCCTAGCTACATGAACCTGCTGCACCTGGAAGAGTTTAGTGTCATCAGCACACTTGGAAATTTCACTGCACACTCCCTCTTTCCAGATCATGTAGGATGATGAAAAAATCAGTTCTTGCAAATTTCTGGTGGGGGAATCCCCATATTTACCCTCTCAGCCCCTTTAAGTCTGAAGTAATTAGTAGTTCCAGTTCTATTCAAACTGTTCTCTGCTGTCCTACTTGAGGAGGGTGCAATAAGGAACTTGGAAGTCGGTGACAGGATGGACTTGTGATCCAGGGGGAAACTCTTTCAACTTTAACAGGATATGTCTAGCATTACACTTCTTTGAGACTGCCACGTGGGAGCTTCAGTGGGTAGGAGACTAGTCAGTCAGTCAACTGTATTTATTGAACACTTACCATGTGCGGAGCACTGTACTAAGCACTTGGTAGAGTACGATGCAACAATAAACTGACACATTCCCTGCCGACGAGCTTACGGTTTAGTGAGGGGGGGAGACAGAAATTAATACGAATATATATATTACAGATCAGTTACAGACTAGACTCTAGAGGCTATCATCCCCCAAATAAGGAGATGATGATAAAAAATTACTGCGCAGGTCTACAGAGTGCTAGAATGAAGAAGAATAAAGTGATAGACAGTACAACCAACCACTCTTTGGAGGCGGGGGTGGGTGGATGGTCATCATTAAGTACTGCTTCTCTCCAACAGTCTTTGGAGAACAACTGATAAATCCCTCAAAATCCAAAAAGTTGGAAGGAACCCAGTCACTCTCCACTCCCTGGCCAAAGTCTGGGTATCAGAAACACCCTATTTAGAAACACACTGCTCATCTTTAAGGGGAATAGGGCTGAAAAAGCTGGTTGAACTCCGTCTGCCCCACCAAACCCCAAATTGGTTCAATAGAAGACTGTGCCTCATCAACTTAAATGAAGTAGAAATCAATTACTCAGTTATATATCTGTTGAGCACTTACTGTTTACAGAACACTGTACTAAGAGCTTGGGAGAGTCCAACAGATCAGAGTTGGTAGATGTATTCCCTTCCTTACATTGAGCTGACAGTTTAGAGGGGGAGACGGATGTTAATATTGATAAAATAAATTACAGACATGGACATAAGAGCTGTGGGTCTGAGGGAAGGGTGAATAAAGGGGGCAAAACCAAGTGCAAGGCAACAAAGAAGGGAGTGGAAGAGGTAGAGAGGAGGGTTTAGGGAAGGCTTTTTGAAGGAGATGTACCTTCGATATGGTTTTGAAGGGGAGGAGACTGATTATCTGTCAGATATGAAGAGGGAAGGCATTCCAGGTCAGAGGCAGGACATGGGCAGGAGGTTGACAGAGAGATAGATGACAAGAGGTATAGTTAGTAGGTTGGCATTAGAGAAGCGCAGTGTGTAGGCTGGGTTGTAATAGGATAGCAGTAATGTAAGGTAGGAGGGGAAAGGTGATTGAGAAATTTAAAGCCGATGGTAAGGAGCTTCTGTTTGATGCGGAGACCACTGGGCAGGCACTGAAGGTTTGTGAGGAGTGGGGAAACATGGACTAGATGTTTTTGTAGAAAAATGATCTGGGCAGCAGAGTGAAGTATGGACTGGAGTGAGAAGAGACATTAGAAAGACACAGACCCTGTATATGGCAAATCCATTAGGCAACAGGATCTATGTTTATGCACCCACACAGAGTGGAAAGGAAGGTTGGCTTTGGGTCTTCTCTCTTTCCTCTCTCTCTCTCTCTCTCTCTCTCTCTCACACACACACACACACACACACACACAGCATAGTCTCCCACCATCAGTAGCTTCACCTTTCCACATGAAAGGCAGCTCTTTCTATATAGACATATTTAATGTCCCAAGTCAGAAGAAGGACTTGGGGAATTAAAACATTCATTTCCCTCAAGATTAAAGAGGCCTCACTAGACTCTTCAGAGACATAAACAAAGGTCATGTTTGAACCAGGAAATAAGGTTGGGTTCATAGCCGTAGGGCACACTCTCGATTATCCAGCCTAATCTCTGGCTCGGGAGAATTGGAAAAGCCAAAAGCAGGATTAATCCAAGATGCCCTGACAGCAAAGGTGTCTAGCTGGGTGGCTACTCTGTGCCATCGAGCCAGCTGTTTGTGCAGTGGGCCCGAGAAGATAGGTTTGTGCAATTCACAGTTGGAAGTTTTTTGGCGGATGCAGAGGTAAAGAACTTCCAACCATCCCGGCCAGAACCATGCCCTAGGCAGGACTGAAGTGGCCAAGTCCATATACCACCTTGGCTATACCAGGCCACTGCCCTAAACTTTGGTGACCGTTGGGGTGGGGTACCTGATCTGGGTAGGGGGAGGGCCCAGTTAATCCACAACCCTGAGAAACTACACCGGGCTAATTGAGCGTGAACTCTATTTTGGAAGTAAAGTGAAAAGCAAACAGAAATCCAAATAAATCAAACTTCTGTGGATTAAATAGGGCAAAGAAACAGCAAAAATATGTGTAATGCAGTAAGCTCAAATCAGAGTTAATCATAAAAATAGTAACTGTTGTATTTGTTAAGCACTTACTATGTGCCAAGCCCTGAGATAGATAAAGCACAAACAGGCTGGATACAGTCTCTGTCCCACAAAGGGCTCATAGTATAAACAGGAAGGAGGATAGGTATTTAATCTCCATTTTACAGATGAGGAAAAGAGGCACAGAGAAGTCCAAGATCACAAAGCAGGCAAGTGGCAGAGCTGGGATTTGCCTGGGAAATTTTTCCTAGAGTTTAGTACAGTGCTATACAGACAGAAAATGCTTAGAAAATACTATTACTAGAACAAGGAAGACAGAGTGGAAAAAGTACTAGGGAAAGTACAGACAATATTGTTCCCAAGAGTTGAACTCTGGGGTCTGCCTGACTTTCTACTTCCCTTCTACATCCCTTACTTGTCCCTTACCCACACGAAGCAGCGAGGCCTAGTGGATAGAGCACGGACCTGGAAGTCAGAAGGACCTGAGTTCTAATCCCGGCTGTGCCACTTGTTTGCTGGGTGACCTTGGGCAAATCACTTCACTTCTCTGGGCCTCAGTTACCTCATCTGTAAAATCGGGGTGAAGACTGTCTGCTCCTCTGCCGCCCACCTCCTCTCCGTCCCCTGTTCTCGCCCATCCCGCCGTTGACCCTTGGCCCATGTCCTCCCGCTGTCCTGGAATGCCCTCCTTCCTCAACTCTGCCAAACTAACTCTCTTCCCCTCTTCAAAGCCCTACTGAAAGCTCACCTCCTTCAAGAGGCCTTTCCAGACTGAACTTCCCCTTTTCCCTCTGCTTTCTCTGCTGCCTCTCTGCCCCCCCTTCACCTTCCCTCAGCTAAGCCCCCTTTCCCCACCTTTCCCTCTGCTCCTCCCCCTCTCCGGTCCCCTCCACTCAGCACTGTGCTCAACTGCCCATTTGTATATATTTTTATTACCATATTTTGTTAATGAGATGTACATCCCCTTGATTCTATTTATTGGTATTGTTTTTGTCCATCTGGCTCCTCCGATTAGACTGTAAGCCCATCAATGGGCAGGGCTTGTCTCTATCTGTAAGCGCTCAATAAATACTATTGAATGAATGAATGACTGCGATCCCCGTGTGGGACATGGACTGTGTGTAGCTTGTATCTACCCCAGTGCTTAGCATAGTACCTAGCTCATAGTATACTAAGCACTTAAAAAATGCCTTTAAAAAAAAATTGAACCTGTTCAAGTAATGCCCGCAAGAGCAATGTGATTATTTCCCTAACTGCATTGTAGAAACCAAGGTCAGTATCTTCAGTGGTCAAAGTGCCTTGGATGAAAGTCCATTTCACATCAAGAACTATTTAGGTTCTCGGTAAGGAGAATTCTTTCATTCATTCATTCAATCGTATTTATTGAGCACTTACTGTGTGCAGAGCACTGTACTAAGCACTTGGAATGTACAATTCGGCAAGAGATAGAGACAATCCCTGCCCAACAATGGGCTCACAGTCTAAAAGGGGGAGACAGACAGAAAAACAAAACAAGTATCCATCAAAATAGATAAAGAGAATCATAGATATATACACATCATTAATAGAGTAATAAATAATATATGCAAATATACACAAGTGCTGTGGGTAAGGAAAAGGGGTAGAGCAGAAGGAGGGAGTAGGGGCAATGGGGGGAGGGGCAGAGGGAAAGGGAAGGCTCAATTTGGGAAGACCTCCTGGAGGAGGTAAAGATTTTGTTTACCACTCTTGTCTCTGTACTCTTGTTCCTCTCTTGTCTCTGTGCTAATTAGGGTCCCATTTGGATTAGCGTTCCAATCTTGGACCTCTCAAGTTACTTATTTGACTTTGGGCCTAATAGTCAAAGTAAATGCTTCATTCACAAGCAAAACAAAAAAAGAAAAAAAAAAGTCCTTATCAATCTTTATGAAATCAGTTCAAATTTCAGTCAGCATTCTTGTTCACGTCCATCTAAGCCAAAAGGAAGGAGACAGGGAATTGAGCTGAACAAACTCTTGTGGGTTCAAGTTCACGTGAACAGAACGATTCTCAGTTTAGAAGAGTGTTGAGCGTTTCAGGAACAACTCTGATGTGGTGTAGGCAGCAATGTGTTTATGAATCACTGCATACAAAGCTCTGAAAACCGCTTGATAAAATATGTCTGAGACCTTCATCCTGGTCTTAAAAAGATAATAGGAATAAAACATTTCGAAGTCCATGTTAGGAAATAAGCCAGTTCCAAATGAACTGAATTAGAACTCCTAGCAAAAGTCTCAACTGATTCAATGTAGTTTATTGAATTGGAACTCTAAGCAAAATCTGAACTGATTTACGGCGGTCTGGTTGCACGATTCATTCTTGAGAATTCAAGTTTCACTTTGCTTGAACAAACAACAAGGGATTTCAGTGGCCTAGAAGAATACTGATAGCCAAGAGCAGACTTGGTTGAAATGGTGTCTCAGTGGCTTGACGCACAGAATTCTGCAGCTGGAAGAGACCTCGTTGAGGTCCCGTTCTTGTTTCCAGGTGGGGAATGACTAAGCCACCTAAAACACATAGTGTCTCTACTTCCCTTAGAGATCTCCAAGGATGGAGACTCCAAAATCCCTCATTAACCCACTCCAATGTTTTATCACTCTGATTGTCAAGAAGCTCTTATGTCAAACAAAATCTTTACTGCTTTTGCTTCAGCCTGTTTCCTCTTGTTTGGTCTCCAGTGTGTAAGAAAAATAATTTGTATTCTCCTCATAAAACCATCATATCTTGAAGACAGTTATGAAGTAATTCCTTGGCCTTCTCTTTTTCTTAGGAAAAAATTCCTATTTTCTTCATCTTTCCCTCATTTGACATATTTTCCAACCCTTTATTTTTGTTGCTCATTGCTGGACCATCACCGCTTTCCCTCTGGCCTTTTAAGGGAGGGTAACCTAAACCACCCATGACACACTAATAAGGGTCTAACCCATTCTGAGTATAGTGGAAGGAAAACTTTTGGATTCTTGCAAGCTGTATTCCTAGCGAAACAGCACTGTGCCCCGCTGGCTTATTGAAACAATCCTCCGGTGACTCATATTCAACTTTCTGGCTAAATCTGACACCCAGGTCCTATATAATGTGAATGATTTACTCCCTTTTCCTTCAGGATTAAGACATTGGGGCAAACACCAGACCATCCAAATTAACAAATTCAGCTGCTGGACTTTGCAAATCCATCCTCCCTAAGAGCAAGAATGCATGTCTAACAAAGTATGCAGGTCTCTTTGGGCACATAGTTACTTCTGCACTATTTATTAGCAGGAAGAAAATAGTTTTATTATTCTCACTACCATTCAGGTAATACACACAACGAAGAGGATGGGATCAAAAGAAAGCACAGAAATGTGTCCAGCATTGATATGTTGCTCTTAAAAAAATTATGGTACTTGTTAAGCGCTTACTATGGGCCAAGCGCTGTTCTAAGCCCTGGGGAAAATACAAGCTAATCAGGTTTGACACAGTTCCTGGACCACATGGGACTCAATCTTCATTTTACAGATGAGGAAACTGAGGCCCAGAGAAGTGAAGTGACTTGCTCAAAGTCACATAGCAGACAAGCGGCAGAGCCGAGATTAGAACCTAGGTCCTTCTGACTCCCAGGCCTGTGCTTTACCCACTAAGCCATGCTACTTCTCTACTACGCCATGTTGCTTCTCTTGGACACCAGTTATAATTATGGCATTTATTAGGCACTTACTATGTGCTAAGTACTGGGATGGATACAAAGCTATGAGATTGGTTACACAACTGTCCTAAATGGGGTTCACATTCTATCTTGTCCCCATTTTACAGATGAGGAAACTGAGGCCCCGAGAGATTACAGTGCAGACTGGTGGAAAAGCAGAGAAGCAGCGTGGCTCAGTGGAAAGAGGCCGGGCTTGGGAGTCAGAGGTCATGGGTTTGAATCCCGGCTCTGCCGCTTGTCAGTCGTGTGACTGTGGGCGAGTCACTTCACTTTTCTGTGCCTCACTTACCTCATCTGGAAAATGGGGATGAAGACTGCGAGCCTCACGTGGGACAATCTGATTACCCTGTATACCCCAGTGCTTAGAACAGTGCTCTGCACATAATAAGCGCTTAACAAATACCAACATTATTAAAAGCGAGACCTCGATCCCAGGTCTTCTGACTCCCAGTGCTGTGCTCATTTCTCTAAGCCACCCTGCCTCAATACTGTCTTCTAGATTGAGGGTTTGCTCACTCAAAAATCCAATTTTTTACCCCAAAGATCCTGACACATAAATTGCTGAAGAGATTTCCAAGGTTTTGGCTGCTGAAGAGCCACTATTCCCTATGAGGACACGGTTCTCCAGGACCAAGAAATATTTTTACCTTCTAACCCAATCTCCTGTACTACTGGAGTGAAACAATTACCTCATTACAATCTCTCACACACAAACCCTGCGGGTGGAAATCACATCAGCAGCACTGCAACTTTATAATAATATACATGGCAAAAAAAAGTCCACCAGGAAGGCCAAGGAAAATAGCATTGTTTTGGGCGGAAGCTCTGTGGTCAGGATGATGTCATCAGAAAGCGCCAGATTAATTTCCTGTGGTTACATCCTACAGGAAATCCAGGAGGTTTGGCTTTGTCCCAAGCCCAAGAAGTCATTTGTTGTCAATACTGCTAATTGTTAGTCCAGATGGGTCATAAATTAACATTTATCATGTAAAAAATTCACTCCACAAAATTCCAGAATTTGAAATTTGGGGGCAAAAGTTACTTAGGTTTTGGGTCATCAAAGTCAACCTAAACTACTTGCTGATGTGTTTTGGGAGACAAAATTAGCAGCAGACTCACTAAAGAGGTTCCAGAAAAGATGACATCCACTCCTAATCTTCACATCCCTCTTCCCCCAGGACTCTCCAATGAATAATAGTAATGATAATTGTGATATATTCCAATCAATCAGTGGTATTTGAGCACTTACTGGGTACATAGCCCTATACCAAAGTCTTGGGAGAATATCACCCAGTAGAGTTAGAAGACAAAATCCCTGCCAATAAGGGGCCGAGATCAAAGGCTACAGGGGAAGGCGGACATTAGAATACATTACAGATGAATATGAACATGCTGCGGAGTGAAAATCAAAGGGCTTATGTGTCACAGACCCAAGTGTATAGGCGACACAGAAAGGAGGGCAAATTGGGGAAGTGAGGACTTAGAGAAGACTTCTTGTAGGAGATGTAATGAGTAGAAGATGGGGAGAGTGGAGGTCTGTCATATATGAAGAGAAGAGAGGTCCAGGCCAGAGGATGGAGGGGGACGAGGACTTGATGGCACTACATTTGAGACTGAGATGCAAATTAGTAGGTTGGTGTTTGAGAAGCTAAGTGTATGTATTCAGTTGTAGTAGTTCGGCAAGGTACGATAGGAGGGGGAGAAATGATTGAATCCTTTACAGCTGATGGTGGGGAGTTTCCATTTGATGCGGAGGTCAGTGGAGAGGCTTCAGTGCTTGGATCAGTGTAGTAGCAGTTTGGATGGAGAGAAAGGGACAGATTCTTAGGGATGCTGCGAAGGTAGAACTGACAGGATTTGGTGACAGACTGAATATGTGAGCTGAATGAGAAAGACGAGTTGAAGGTAATGCCAAAATCATGGGATTTTGGGAAAAGGAGGACAGCAAGGTCACACAGGGAATGTGTAGGGGGCGGCAGTGTTCTGTTTTGGACATGTTACGTTTGAGGTATTGATGAGAAACCCCAAAAAAGATGTTCTGAAGGTAGGGGGAAATGCAAGACTGGAATCAGGGAGAGAGCTCGGGGCTGGAGAGATAGTTTTGGAAACCATCTGCGTGCAGAGGGTAGTTCAAGCCACAGGAGCAAATGAGTTCTCCAACTAGTCAGTCAGAGAGTGGTATTTATTGAGCACTAATGTGTGTGGAACACTGTACTAAGAGCTTGGGATAATATAATATAACAATAAACAGACACATTCCCTGCTTACAATGAGCTAACCGCCAAGAGGGAGTGGGTGTAGATGGAGAATAAAAGGGGACCCAGAACTGAGCCCTGAGGGACTCCCACAGTCAAGGGTAGGAGGCAGTGGAGGAGCCCACAAAAGAGACCGAGGAGCAGCCAGAGATAGGAGGAGAACCAGAAGAGGACAATGTCAGTGAAGCCGATGTGGAATACCGGTTCAATGAGAAGGGGGTGGTTGACAGTGTAAAAGTCAGCTGAGAGATTAAGGAGGATAAGGATGGAGTAGAGGCTGTTAGATTTGGCAAGGAGGAGGTCACCACTGACACTAAAGAGAGAAGGCTCTATGGAGTGAAGGAGGCCAGAGGGGATCAAGGAGAGAATTGGAGGAGAGAAAGTAGTGGTAGGAGGTATAAACGATTTGATCAAGGAGTTTGGAAAGGAAATGGAGGAGGGAGATTGGGTAATAACTAGAGGGTACTATGGGGCCAAAGACTTTAAGATCTTTCTATGGGCCAAATTCTGGGCTAGATACAAGACGATCAATCCCACACAGTTCCTGTCCCACCTAGGGCTCATGTCTGCCCAGTGGGTAGAGCCCAGGCCCAGGAGCCAGAAGGTCATGGGTTCTAATCCCGGATCCTCCACCTGCCTGCTGTGTGACCTTGGGCAAGTCACTTCACTTCTCTGTGCCTCAGTTCCCTCATCTATAAAAATGGGGATTGAGACTGTGAGCCCCAAGTGGGACAGGGACTGTGTCCAACCCCATTTGCTTATATCCACCTCGGGGCTTACATAGTGCCTGGCACATAGTAAGTTCTTAATAAATACCACAATTATTATTATTATTATTATTAACAAATATTTAATCCCCATTTTTACAGATGAGGAAAACAAAGCCCAGAAAAGGTAAGTGATTTGCTCAAGGTCACACAGCAGGCAAGTGGAGGAACTGGGCTTTAGCATTCACTGTCTCTGGTATCACGAACTAGGTGCTTAGGATAAGAGACAACTTTACTTCAGTCAGAACTTTCCCTGAATAGAAAACATCATTTCTAAACCACAGCCACTTATGGGACCCTCTAATAACTAACAATGTTTTAACTAACTGACCCAAGGTAAATCACTTTGCCTCTCTGGGCCTGCTTCCTCATCTGTAAAAACGGAACACAATACCTGCTCTCCCTACGTCCTGGACTGTCAGCTCTTTGTAGAACAGAGACTGTGCCTTATCTGATTAGCTTGCATCTAACTGGGGACTTAGCACAATGCTTCGGTATAGAGTGAGTGCTCAATAAATACCGTAAGATCAAGAGTAACAAGAATATGAATCAAAATAGTCTTCCTGCACAAACCAAAAACTCCTTCCACTCAATCTTACAAACTTCTTAAAAACCTCCTACCTAAAATTCTGAAAACAAATGATGTTCATAATACTACAACCTTAAAAAGATGCTTCCAGATGTAAATGGTACCAAACATTCCCACCTCTCCAATCCTCTAGTCACAACCTGATTTACCCCTCCTCTTCCCCACATCAATTGCTCTATTTTACACAATTCACACTTTCAGAGCTTCAAATATTAACCTCTTCCTTTCATTTCAGGGATTACTACCTAAAAGTACATTTCTGTCTCGATCATCGGTGTTCAAGATACATCATAGACTTACTGGGGTTTGAGTCATATTTAATACGTTTCTATTGCCTGGCAAAAAGCCCAGAGTATTTTGAAATGACTGGAGTAAACACTTCAGAGTTTCCTCCAAAGGGATCATAAGTGTTAGTAGAAACACACTTTACTTTATAACACACTTACGCTACATTTGAAGAACATAGAGACTTTACTATTGAAACTTTTGAAAGGTAAATAATATAGTCTGGTGTTTGCCCATTTGGGGCAGAAAATACGTTCTGTCTCAGGAAAAAACAACAACACATGAAATAAAATTTCCCTATTGAATATGCTGAGTAGGCTTCTTACCTCTCGGTCCTTGAGTTTCATAGCGAGCACCAGCTGATGTCTATGATTGGTGAGGGCCTCCCGGTAATTTCCTTTGGAGAAGAATGCAGAGCCCAGATTCCCATGAGCTCGGCATTCCCCCGTCTGGTCACCTGAAGGGCATACCAGAAGAAAAACAAAATCAGGGTGTCCAAGTAATGGAGGGGGGCATTTTCTTTATAAAGGATATCCCAACCTGAAAGCATTTACAAAATGGCAGGGAACGGGCCTACTGACTCTGTTCTACTGTACTCTCCCAACCGCTTAGTACAGCTCTGCACATGGTAAGTGTTCAAAAAATACCACTGACTGATTGATCTTTCAGAATCGCCCCTCTTTGCCCAAGAACTCAACAAGACGAGCTGGCACAGGGAATTAACCAGCAGATTCAAGCTCGATCAAAGCTGTCTTTGCTTAAATGAAGAGTTGTCAGGGATTCAGATGTCCAGGAATGGAGAGGTTAAATACCTTGACATGAACCAGATGCTCTGTGAACCCGCTTCCTGCCCTGCCAATGACCCATAAGACTGAGCAACCATCACCTTGTTATTTCAGGTACTTTGGTCCAGAAAAAACAACAGCTTTGTTCCATTTCTGAAAACCCATATAAACTTATGTGACTCCCCCGTCATTTTGGAGAAGTTACCGATTACCATCCACTGGGTGATGACTGAATTTGAAAGTAAAAGATGGATCCTGAAAGCTCATCCATCCCCACTAAAAGACAATGGATCTGAATCCAAGATTCCCGGGAGATGAAGCTGCTGCCCTTAACCTTCCTGGAATCCTCCCACCCCAATATGAAAAAAGGCACAGAGACCTGAGCAGTCTGAATGGGATAACTTACATACAGGATATCAATCCTCCCTTTCCTCAGACAGTTCATTATTTCCGTCGACACAACTTATTATAAATTAATGGGCTCCATTTTTATCAATCTGCCCTAAAATAGAGAATGAGCCAAAAAAAAGAGAGAAATGTGAACCCTACCTAAAGTCTTGGCTACATCCAAGTCCTGTTGCATGTATCCGGTGCTCTTCTCTGTGTTTCCGAGAGACCAATAAGCACTGCTTAGGGCAGAGAAAACTGACCCCCTCAGTTTCAGACTGCAAGTCCCAATCTTCAACGCAGCTTCTAACACAACCACGGACGCTCCGTGATGGCCTGCAGTCAGGAGTTCTTGGCCAACGACTGACACCACCACAAAAGGACTCTTGTCCAGTTTCATCTTCTGAAGTTGCTGATAGGTGGGTTCCAGGGACTCTGAAACATGGAAGCACGGGAGAAGAAACCAAAACATCACTGAAAGGAGCCGGTGGAAAGAGGCTGTTAAAGACACACACGCTCGGGATGGATAATATGGACAGAGGCAGAAACCAAGAGAATTACCGAAAAATAGAAACAAGTAGGAGAAAGCAGCATGGTCTAAAGGACAGAGCCTGGCCTGGTGTTAGAAGGACCTGGGTTCTAATCCCGGCTCCTCCGCTTGCCTGCTGTGTGAGCTTGAGCAAGTCACTTTAACTTCTCTGTGCCTCAGCTCCCTTATCTATAAAATGGGGAATAAGACTGTGAGCCCTAAGTGGGACATGGACTGTGTCAAACCTAATTAGCTTGTATCTACCCCAGCGCTTACCACAATGCCTGGCACATAGTAAGTGATTAACAAATACCATAAAATGAAAACTGAAGAGGGGAATACAGGGAGCAAGGGTTTACTCAGTGCTATGAAGAAATGTGCTCGGTAACTAAAAAACAAACCATTGGCATATCACAATAGGGTGATTTTTGTTAAATATTCTTCAGAGAAGGAGTGTTTTGCTAGTAGCCAGTGAAGAGCAGGTAAATAGTTCTCAAAAGCAAACAGGGAGAAAGGGAAAGAATGATTTCTGAGTACTACAATGTGCAATAGGTCGAGAGCAACCCTAACTCTACAGGAATTCGTCATTTGCAATGGTTGCTTGGTGTTATATTTGAGGAGACAAAACCGCAACAAGTTAAGAACTATTAGTCATGTAACACAACAGAGAGCCAGGGTTAAAGGAATTCACTTGGGCTAGGTTTCATCCAAACACAAGACAACTGAGAAGCATTGTGGTACAGTGGATAGAGCGTAGGAAGTCGGAAGGACCTGGATTCCAATCCCAGCTCTGTCACTTATCTGCTGGGTGACCTTGGGCAAGTCACTTAATTTCTTTGAGCCTCAGTTACCTCATATATAAATTGGGGACTAAGACTGTGATCCCAGTGAGGGACTGGGACTTTGTCCAAACTCCTTAGCTTGTATCTACCCTTGTGCTTAGTACAGTGTCTGGCACATAGTAAGTGCTTAACAAATACTATAAAAACAAAAACTCTGTAAAGATTTTCCAATCCTCTATATTCCTTTCCCTCTCCCTGTTTCACAAGATATATCAAAGCAGTGATGGGACCACGTCAGAACAATTCCAAAGGTGATGGGGAAAATGATGATTTGGTAAGCCTTACAGAAGAACAGAACTACTAATTAAGTTCAGGATTGGTAAGCACTTGAATAAACACAACCCGCTGGAGGGATAACAACATAGTTCCTAAGAGGGGATATCAGGGTTTACTAATCTGCCAGAATTTTTTGAAAGGGCCAAAGTGCTGTGGACAAGGTAGAAAAGCAGTCGGCACAACGCTCAGGTTTTCAAAAGGCCTCTGACCAAGTTCCACCCCAAAGGCTGTTGAAAAAAACCCACACAGTCATGGATTGATGAAGTTGTTCTGTCACAGGTAGTAGAAGACGAGCTAAAGGATAGGAAACGAAGGGTTGGGATAATGAGTCTCTTTAGATGACGGAGGGAGTGGAAGAGGGAGTGGTCAATGAAACCTCCAATTTTTCAGGTGATGTTGAGTTCTTCCGGGTGATGAAATGCCATGCAGTTGGGATAAACTGCAGAAAGATCTCATTAATCAGGAAGGGTAAGGACAGGGTGAAGATGGAATTGTTGTTAATTAAGTCCCGCAATGCCAGGATGAGGGGTCATCCATTGAAACCTGACAGCAGGAAAATCTAAACAAACTACAGGAAACACTTCAGAGAAGCAGCATGGCCTAGTGGAGAGAGCCCAGGCCTGAGAGACAGAGGACCTGGGTTCTAATCCCTGTTCTGCCACCTGTCCGCTGTGTGACCTTGGGCAAGTCACTTCACTTCACTTTGCCTCAGTTTCCTCATCTGTAAAATGGGGATTCAGTACCCATTTTCCCTCCTACTTAAACTGTGGGCTCAATATGGGATGGAAACTGTGTCTGACATGACTTTCTCATACCTATCCCCAGTTCTTAACCCAGTTAATTAATAATGGTATTTGTTAAGAACTTACTATGTGCCACGCATTTTACTAAGCACTGCGGTGGATACAAGCAAATCATTTCTGACATAGTCCCCTGACCCCTATGAGGCTCACAGTCTCAATCCCCATTTTACAGTTGAGGTAACTGAGGCACAAAGAAGTGAAGTGACTTGCCCAAGGTGACACAGCAGACAAGTGACAGAGCTGGGATTAGAACCCATGACCTTATGACTCCCAGGCCCGTGCTCTATCCACTACGCCATGCACATACTAAGCCTTAGCAAATACCACAATTATTAACTTTCTGCTGTGTGACCTTGGACAAGTCACAGCACTTCTCTGTGCCTCAGGTACCTCATCTGTCAGATGGGGATTTAGACTATGAGCCCCATATGCGACAGGGACTATGTCCAACCCGATTTACTTGTATCAATCCCAGCGCTAAGGAAAGTGCCTGGCACATAGTAAGTGCTTAACAAATGTCATTATTATTCCTGGTATTATTGATAACAATTATTATTGTTATTACATCATCAATAATTATATTTATTGCATAACATATATAATTATATTAATACTTGTTATTATTAACTGATAATAGTTTATGATTATCATGGTGACATTAATGTTATTAATAACAATAATGATAATGAATAATACCACTTCTTCACAAAAGGAGCACTGAGCATAGGAAATTCATTAACAGAGGAAGTTGTTTTGAGTGAAAATACCAGAAGGCTCAAAGGGGCTTTGGATCCATGAATGGATGGCAAGTCAAAAACTGGGCTGTTAGAGGGAAAGAGAGTAGGTCAAAAGAGGCCTTCTTGCCATTAGGGTCAATGGCATGGCAGCCAACCATTACACAGTTTCTCCAACCATCCCACCACTATTATAAGTGGCAGAATGCTGGGTTGAATGGCCCACAGGTGTGATCCAATAATGACGTTACTTATTTTCTAATAATAATAATTCCCATCCCGTTGAGCTGTTTCTCTAGGTAGTACTTTAAGCCATCTCCTCCCTTATTCCCTCCCCGTGCTTCATTGCCTCAGTGCTTGGATCCGTATCCTTTAAGCATTTGATCTTCACCCCTCCAACAGCCCCATGGCACTTAAGTATGTATCCTTAATTAATCACTTTATTTTAATGTCTGTCTTCCCCTCCAAACTGTAAGCTCCTAGTGGGCAGTCAGTCCATCGGTTGTATTTATTCATTCAATCATTCATTCATTCAATCATTCAATCATTTATTGAGTGCTTACTGTGTGCAGAGCAATGTATTAAGAGCTTGGGAAAGTACAATACAATAATAAACACATTCCCTGTCCACAACAAGCAGTCTAGAGGACTGTAGGGTAGGGTATGAGAAGCAGCAGGGTGTAATTGGATAGAGCCAGGGTCTGGGAATCAGAAGATCATGGGTTCTAATCCAGACTCCACCACTTGTCTGCTGGGTGACCTTAGGCATGCCACTTCATTTCTCGGTGCCTCGGTTCCCTCATCTGTAAAATGGGGATTGAGACTATGAGCCTCACTTGGGAGAGGGACTGTCTCCAACCTGATTTGCTTGTATCCACCCCAGAGGTTAGTACAGTTCCTGGCAAATAGTAAGCACATAACAAATACCAATTGTTATTATTATTACCAACTCTTTAATACTATACTCTCCCAAGTAGTTGAGTACAGTGTTTTGCACACTTCAAGCATTCAATAGGAACCATTGATTTTAGTGATGTTTGTTGTTAGCATTCCTAGAAAACAATGATACTTTCATGTTTTATTTTGCCCTTAGCAAAAGGGAGGGTTGGACTCTGTGAACACAGTGTCTTAGCCAACTGTAGAGTTTCAAAATGTAATTTGTACAAGTTGTGATTTAAAGTGCCATTTCTCAACTATAGAGATTCTTGCCTGAATCAATATTAGCCCAGAAACCTCAAAACCCACTGGTGCCTACGATATATTTTTCTTTGATCTGATCGATGGAATCACCCGTCGGGAACAAAGGATGAACTGGGATCCTGAGACTTGGGCCCTGATAAAATGTGCACAGATTTAACTAAGTGTATAGATGGTGAATGAAGATGCATTGCAAATTATGATATTAACAATCAAAATCATAACAGGTTTGATATTAGTTAGGTGCTCAATCTATGCCAAGCCCCATGCTAATTGCTGGAGTAGAACCAAGATCATCAGGCCTCTTTTGCTGATCTCCCTGCCTCCTGTCTCTCCCCACTCCAGTCCATACTTCACTCTGCTGCTCTGATCATTTTTCTTCCGAAACATTCAGGTCATGTTTCCCCACTCCTCAAGAACCTCCAGTAATTGCCCATCCACTTCCGTATCAAACAGAAACTCCTTACCATTGGCTTTAAAGCACTCCATCACCTTGCCCCCTCCTAACTCACTTACTATAACCCAGTCCACACACTCTGCTCCTCTAATGACAACCAATTCACTGTCTATCTCACCACTGATCTCTCACCTACAACTTGCCACTGGCCTGGCAAGTCCTCTTTCTTCATATCTGATGGAGAATTACTCTCCTCCTCTTCAAAGCCTTACTGAAAAAACATCTAGTCCAAGAAGCTTTTCCTAACGGAGCCCTCTTTTCCTTTTCTTCCACATCCTTCTGCATCACTCTGACTTGCTCCCTTTATTCACTGCCCCTCCAGCCCCTCCTCGGCCCACCATCCCTACAGCACTTACGTACACAACCGTGATTTATTTATTTATATTAATATAGGTTTCCCCCTTTAGATTCTAAACTCACTGTGAGCAGGAAATGTAATAATAATAATAATGTTGGTATTTGTTAAGCGCTTACTATGTGCAGAGCACTGTTCTAAGCGCTGGGGTAGACACAGGGGAATCAGGTTGTCCCACATGGGGCTCACAGTCTTAATCCCCATTTTACAGATGAGGTAACTGAGGCACAGAGAAGTTAAGTGACTTGCCCACAGTCACACAGCTGACAAGTGGCAGAGCTGGGATTCGAACTCATGAGCCCTGACTCCAAAGCCCGTGCTCGTTCCACTGCGCCACGCTGCTTCTCTAAATGTGTCTGCTATATTGTTGTATCATACCCTCCCAAGCACTTAGTACAGTGCCCTGCACAGAGTAAGCACTCAATAAATACAAATGAATGAATGCACTTAGAACAGTGCTCTGCACACCATAAGCACTCAATAAATACAACTCATTGATTGATTATAAAGAGCTTTCCCATAAGCGCTCATGAAGGGAATATTCACACGTGTCATTGTGTGTATCCATGTTGGTGAGTTACTGACGAGTGTATGGGGGATACCACGGAAGAATAACGGGGAGGGCTCTTAGTGGCACTTAACGAATCTAGCATGAGAGGCCTGAATGAACATACCATATATCTCCCCGTGCCAACCACAGAACCTTGGGCCCCTTGATTCATATTCCCGAGAGGAGTAAGGCCTCGGATAAAGAATAACCACAGAATGGCTCAATGCTGGGAATGAAGTCCTTACTCCATGGAGCAAGGACAAATACAAAAGTCTGGATTGTGAGGAAATGCCGGACTTGGTGGGGAGGCTACTTCCCAAGATGATAACAAATCTATAGGCCCCTCCACCAACCCCCCACCAGTCACCTTGTCAGGGATTAAATGGGGATTAAGACTAGGAGCCCCATGTGGGATATGGACCATGTCCAACCTGAATATTTTATAATCTACCCCAGTGCTTAGTACACTGTCAGGCATAGAGTAAGTGCTTAATTAATACCCACCCCAAAACAGGGGCAGCAGACGGCACAGTAGTGGTACCTGAGCAGAGTGAAACTTCATTCATTCATTCATTCAATCGTATTTATTGAGCGCTTACTGTGTGCAAAGCAATGACACCCACTCTAAAGACACCCACTCTAATAAAATTCATATGTATACATAAACACACACATACACACACACACACACACACAGAAATCCACTTCAAATAAAATTCATAGAGATGCAAACACACACACAGCCACGAAAATACAATTGTGGAAATCAGGAACACACAAACTCTCATCTGTAGCAATTGAGTCCCTACTGTCCATATGGTTATATCTCTGGACATGAACATACCAAATCTCTCTGTCTGTTTCTGCCTCTGCTCTCTTCCTTTCTCCTTCTCTCTCTCTCTCTGACACACACACAAAGAGGTACAGTGCTCTGCACAGTAAGTACTCAATAAATACAACTGAATGAATGAATGAAAATAAACAGATACAAACTCATACATACAAAGACCTACATGTGTGAATAAACAACCATGGAATCAATCGCACATAGAAATACACATTCAAAAACAAACACAGGACACATATACCTACCAGAAACACAAGCCACAGAGATAGAAATAGAGAACAAGGGAGGGAGGGAGGTAAGGAGAAAGAGAGGAAGAGGAAGGAGAGGAAGGGGGAGGTAGAAGGAGAGAGGAGGAGAGAAAGCCTCCATTAAATACACATTCGTCACACTTATTCCTTGAAAGAAAAATGCAAATTACTAATAAATGCTGTGTAGAATAATTAGCAATTATTATTATTAAATAGAACAAAAGCAAATTAAATCAGTGAATAGAACTCTATTATTTTCTTGCATTCCAGTGTTAGTTGGTGGCGTTTCATTGAGATGGTGGCAGAAGTCCAAGATGAGAAGGTAGAAAAAAAGGAGGAACGGGAAAAAAGAGAGATAGGCAGTCAGGGTTAAACATAAAATCAGAAAGACAAAGACAGGCAAGAGAGACATTCAGAAGAAAGAGTAAGACAGACCCTGACAAAATGAGAGGCAGAGAAAGAGAGAGAAAAAGGGACACAGAGAAGCTTTCTCTCATACACAGAGTGGATTTTTCCCTTGCAAGCCCCAAACCTCTCACACCTAATGAATCCATAAAATTTATTGAGTGTCTGCCACATGTAGAGCACTGCATTAAGACTTAGGGAGAGTACGACAGAATTAGTAAACATGATCCCAGCCCTCCAAGAGCTTGCAATTGAGCAGGGAAGACAAACATGAAAATAAATTACAGAGAGGAGAAAAAGATGGAGTGTAAAGAATGTTAGTCTTATATATCAGCAATCAATTGCAATTATTGAGCACTTATTGTGTGCGGAGCACTGTACTAAGCACTTGGGAGAGTACAAAGTAAAACAATAAACAGACACATTCCCTGCCCACATGAGCATATAGTCTAGAGGGGGAGACAGACAATAATATAAATAAATTAATTGCAGATAAGGACAAGGAGGCTCCAGTCTAAAGGAGCCTGCAAACTCAGCCGGGGGGACCCAGAGGGTCCCTCAGAGCAAATACGGGAGCTTTAGAGGAGTGGGAAAAAGAATGATGAGTTCCTGGTTTGTGTCCAGATGGAACTGGTCCTCTCTGATGCAGAAACCAATGGCTAGAAAAAGCTCTTAGCTGGTTTTTGGTGAAGTTGGCAACCTACTACATTTATCTAAACAAATTGCTTCAAAGATAAACCAGTAAGTTTGATTGTTGCTGAGCTCAGCAGAGCCCCTGCAACACTTTAAACATCTGAGGTGCTTCGGGAAACGTCAGAACAACAAAAAAAAAATCTGCCCATGTCAATTCCTTGGGTGAAATGTTCTAAAACCAAAAAGATGGAGGAGATTGATTCCTTCATTCACAATCCACTCTTCCTCGCAAGCCTGGAGCTCCAAGGCGCATCTGGTCTTAGTCAGGGTTTGTTAGGCAAAGGTTCCCCAGTGGGACAAGCCATTAGGCTAGTCTAGAAAATGCTTGGATTTATAAAAAAAAAAGTAGAACATCATGGAGAAGCATCCATCGAATACTGCTCTTTTTCCCAAGAAATGAAACCTTTTAAAAAAAATAGCTTGCATTCAAGTGGGGAGTCCAGACACCTTCTGCCTTCCTAAAATACCCAATGCACTCAGATATTTTGAAACCCTGATGAATTTTCTATAGTGGCACCTGCATTTTTGCTATCCTTTTCCATTTTGAGAAGTCATGTACGCATGGGCCTGATGAATGCCACACTGCATAAAACGGGCCCTAGTGGCCTGTAATAGCCCTTAGTGGCTTTTCCTAAAGTGTTTTTTTTTTAATCTTCAAGAAGTTTCAGACTCTGAGAGAATTTAGCACAGAGTGTTGAACAAATTACTTCTTTTTGATGGTATTTGTTAAGTGTCTACTAAGTGCAAAGCAATGTACTAAGCACTGTGGTAGATATATGATAATGACATAAAAGACCGCTGAAGCAGAAAGGATGAGTAGGTGCAATGAATAAGAGTAGGAGGGAGTTGAGATGGAAGGGAGGAAGAGGGAACAATGAATACTAAAGAAGATGACTCCTCAAAATCTCTCGCTTCTTTCAAATCTCATCAAGGGAGTCAGCGTAAGAATAAAAATAATAATTATGACATTTATTAAGTGCTTACTACATGTTAAGCTTTGGGGTAAATATAAGTCTATCAGATCAGACAGAGTCTCTGTTGCATACAGGATTCATGATCTATCTCAACCTCATTTTACATATAAGAACACTGAAGCCTAGAGAGAAGCAGCATGGGCCAGTGGAAAGAAAACAGGGCTAGGAGTCAGGAGTACTGGGTTCTAATTTCGACTCCACTATTTGCCTGCTCTGTGACCTTGAGCAAGTCACAACTTTCCTGGGCTGCAATTCCTTTGTCTGGAAAATGGGGATTAAATGCCAATCAATCAATCAATGGTATTTACTGAGTGCTTACTGTTTGCAGAGCACTGTACTAAGTGCTTGGGAGAGTACAATAGAAGAGAGTTGGAAATGCCTATTTTCCCTCCCCTCAGAATGACTGTGAGTCCCATATGAGACTGGGACTGTGTCTGATCTGAATGCATTGTCATTCATTCATTCAAATGTATTTCTTGAGTGCTTACTGTGTGCAGACCACTGAACCAAACACTTGGGAGAGTACAATATACTAATAAACAGACAAATTCCTGTGCACAATGAGCTCACAGTCTACCCTAATGCTTAGAACTGGGTTTGCCATCTAGCAAACACTTAACAAATATCTCAGTTAACATCATTATTATTTCTAAGTGACATGCCCAAGGTCACGCAGCAGCCTATTGACTCCCAGGCTAGTGCCTTTTCCACTGGAATAGGTCACCCACTGGAATGAAAAATCTTCCAGTTTATTCTTCTCCAGTATTAGACGGCTCAAAATTTGTGATCTATAATTTCACTATCTGCTTCCCCAAGGAGAAAATTATGTGAGAATCTATATCTACCTACTAAAATACTAAACCTTGAATACTAAAAGCATTCAATGCTCAGACAAGGGCTTTGTTTGAAAAGGTCCTTTCCTTCTACTTTCTGCAAACACAAATTACTCGTGCATTGTTCCTCAACACATTTTGATTTTATTTATAGCCTTTTCTCTACATTCAATTATTTAACTATTTCATCCTGCTGTTTGTATTTCTTCTTCCTTTATGCTTGTTTTTTTGGGTTTCATGACCTGTAAATCTTCCCAGTTTCCCCTATCATCATCATCAATGGTATTTGTTGAGCTCTTACCATTTGCAGGGCACTGTACTAACTACTGAGAGAGTATAATATAACAGAGTTGGCAGACATGTTCCCTGCCCACAAAACGCTTACAGCCTAGAAGGGGACAGACAGGTATTAATATAATTTATATTTATATGATTTAAAGATATATGCATAAGTGCTGTGGGGTTGAGGGTGGGGCAGATATAAAATCCTCTAAGGTCACAGACCCAAGTGCACAGGAGACGCAGAAGGAAGAGGGAGCCGAGGTGGGCATGGATTGTCTCTCTTCACTGCTGAATTGTACTTTCCAAGTGCTTAGTACAGTTCTCTGCACACAGTAAGCACTCAATAAATACAATTGAATGAATGAATGAATGAAAAGAGGTCTTAATAGGGTTTAGGCCTCCTGGAGAAGATGTGACCTTAAATAAGGTTTTGAGGGCAATCTGGCATATAAGGAGGGGGAGGGAGGATAGTTTCCCTATCTCTCCCTGATTAGACAGTAAGCTCTTTGAGGGCAGGGAAGATGTGTCTTTTTACTGTTGTCCTCTCCACACACTGATTATAGTGACTCGCACTACAGCACTCAATAAATGTCACCGATTTATTAACTGATGCTCATGCCTTTAGGGTGAACGAGAATTGCAAAGCTGAGCTCTGTTCTACGTTAAGAATGTCAAACTCATTCCTCCGTAAGGGCTGCTCTCCCGGTTATCCATTTGAATGCAGGTCACACGTTTAAAAAGCAACACGTTCCCCTCGCCAACCACAGTTTGGATCTCCTGTCTTAACATCCTGTATACCATTTTAGCTAACACAATACAGGTTTTAAAAACACATACAGGCACATACACACTCACTATTCTTTGGCCTTGCATCACTCTAACCTGCCACTTCAAGTCAAATGTGTACTCACTCATTTCCTTGGCTTTCCAATCGCACTGTGCTTTACTGTATCAGTAATGCATTACCATGATACAAGGAACCTATTGTAACTATTTCTGTTACACTAAGCTCACCGTTACAATTAACTCCCCCTGTCATACCAATGACTTCCTGATACCGTAATGGCAAGAAGTATAATCATAATCATCATCATCAATGGTATTTATTGAATGTTTACTGTGTGGAGAGCACTGTACTAGGCGCTTGGGAGAGGACAATACGACATAAGCAGAGTTCCAAGTACATATAATGGAACTTGTGGGGAGAGTGAACTTCAAAGTCACTGTAATTATGAACTTAAACTGAAGTTTAAAAACTTAAACTGAAGCTTTAGAACTTAAACTGAACTAGGACCAACAGGGCCCCAATGCTGCCTTTAAATAATAATAATTCCAGGCTTCTTGATTATTTCTGGGTGTGAGAGGAGCTGTGGACTCCCTGGCTCCTCTCTGGCTCCCTTTGCCCATAATTCTTTGGTTTTACCAAGTGAAGCTTTGCCTAAGGAGGTATTTCAGGAATGCAACCCCCATGATTGGGAAGGGAAATCTACAGACTCTTCATCAAATGGATTTCTGACCGAGATCTTACTGTTTCTTAGAACCCAAGGACGTGCCATTCGAGAATAGATGTGCCGGGAATTTCTGGCAGCTAAAACTTCAATGGATGGAGTCTCTATGGGGGCAGGGACAGCAGCCGAAAGTTAACAGAGAAAAGGTCAAAAGAAAAGGGAGAAAGAAACAGAGAGACAGGGGAATGACAGACACCGCCCAGAAAGACAGAGACAGACACACACACACTCATAAATACATAATAATAATGATGATGATAATAATAATAGTGGTATTTTTTTAAGCACTTATGTGCCAAGCACTGTTCTAAACACTGGGGCAGATAGAGGTTAATCCAGTTGGACCTAGTCCTTTTCCCACCTGGGGCTCCTAGTCAATCACCATTTGAGAGATGAGGTCACTGAGACCCAGAGAAGTAAATTGACTTGTCCAAGGTCACAGCAGACATGAGGTAGAGCAGGGATCAGAATCCACATCCTCTGACTCCCAGGCCCGTGTTCCTTCTACTAGAATGTGTTGCTTCCCATATATACTAATATGCAACCCCCTCCACATCCATACACACTCACTTCCACACTCACACTCATAGCATATCCCCTGTGCCGAGCAGTGGGCTGAGTTCATCCCGCTCCCCCTTGGCCGGCCAGCCGGCTCCGATCCCTGCTCTGGGAGGTCCACCGTTGTCACTTTCCCAGAATCTAATCCAGGACAACGGCAGACAGACAGATGACTCCTTCCTCCTCCCTTAATAAGTAAATAACTGTGGTACTTGCTAGGTGCTTACTATGTGCCAGGCACTCTACTAAGGCACTGGGGTAGGTACATTGTAATGGGGTTGGACCCCATAGGGTTTGCAGTTTTCAATTCTATTTTACAGATGAAGGAACTGAGAGAAGTGAAATGATCTGCCCATGACACAGAGCAGACAAGTGGTGGAACTGGGATTAGAACCCAGGTCCTTCTGACTCCCAGGTCCAGAGTCTATCCACTAGATCACAGAGGGGCCCACTGTAGTTCTTCCTTAAGCTGACTGTAAGCTTATCACAGACACGGAATGTGTCTGTTATATTGTTATACTGTCCTCCCACAAGTGCTCAGGCCAGTGCTTTGCACAGAGTAAGTGCTCAATAAATATGCTTGAGACTGACTGAACATAAACAATCAGGCTGCTACTGGGTCCAAGGCAATTCAGTTGAGACTCTTTTCTAGGAACACCTAATACGTTTGTAGGCTGTTAGTCTATGACTCCTATGACAAATGGAAGGCTTCTGGGAAAATCTTTTTCCTTCCAATTCTTCGAATTTAAATACTGGTTTGCAATGTGCCCCTTCATCCCCCTCTTTTTTCTTCTGTTCCATTTCCCTGTCTGCAGACCTCCAGCCATTGCAGACACCAAGCTTGTAACTTCCTTTTCTCCCCTATTAGATTCTAAGTCCTCAAGTCTGAAAGCTCATTATGGGCAGGGAACGTGTCTGCTCATTCTGTTGTACTGTACTCTTTCAAGTGCTAGAACCATGCTTTGAACATAATAAGCACTCAAAAAATACCAGTGATGGACTGATCAGTTCTTGGAGGGCTGGGTCAAGGCCTATCCTTTAACATTTTCCCAAGCACTTCATCCTTGATATACAGAGCTTCTGATGGGGATACTTATCGCACAATGGCATTTCTTGCTGTCCCGTCACTCCCTGGACTTACCTCTCATGGGGGATTTCATGGCGGCTTCCACCATCCCAACCAAAAGCTGTAGACTCTTGGGATCCTGGGCCAAACCTGATGCGAACGCTGCCAGAGCATCTGCATGGCGTCCAAGGTACTGAAGGGCAACACCCTGTCGGAAGTAGGCCTGGAAACGGAAGATGAGAGGTACGTGCTTGGTAAATTGGGTGTAAACCTGGTTACACTGTCACACTTTGTATGCTGGGCTTAAATATGGTTACAGGGACACACTTTGTGGATTAGGCTTAAATGTGGTTACAAGGACGCACTTTGCAGAAGGGGCTTAAATGTGGGTACAGGGATGAGCTTAGTACACCAGGCTTAAGTATCGTTACAGGAACACACTTAGTGCACTGGACTTAAATGTAGTTATAGATCACATTTTGTACATTGGTCTTGCACGTGGTGACAGGGGCACATTTCATACACTGGCTTTAACATGATTACAGAGACATGTTTCGTACACTGGGCTTAAATGTGGGGGTTTTCAGTAGTGGAACGACGACACCACAGTTTGGGAAATTTCCCTGAGCAGAGTCTGAGAAAGGAAGATCCGGATGGGCACATGCCAACACCGCTAAAAAGCCTCCTTGGTCCAGGCTGAGAGTCCTGGGTCGACAAGGAGGGAGAAAAGGGGAACTGGGTATTCCATCGGGTTGACCGGCAATAATGATGACCACAGTTATTATTATTATCTTCATAGCCTCAACTTCAAAAAACCCCCTCCTCTCCCTTACTGAGGAAAACCATCCTTGTCGATCTTTGGCAACTGACTCCCAGATGCAGCAAATCAAACTCGCATACAGCTAACATAAATACTCTAAGTACTCGAGTGCCTTGTGAAGGGTTGGGGGAGTTAAGGGTGGGTGGAATTATTCCAAGAAAGATTCCTGGAGAGGGTGGACCTTCAGCAATAATTTAAAGGACCAAAGGGACCTACAATAGAACATCCATTCTCCTGCTGGCTCAGATCTGAGCCCCAAAGGGAGAATCCGATATCTGGATGATCTCGTGGCCCTCCAGACTCCAACATCGGCTCCCTGGCTCTAGAGGCCAGTCGTTCACAAATGGCACCAGTGGGTCCCATCTCCCATCTTCCCCTTTCCTGTCCTGCTCGCAGAAGGGCTTCAAGTGCTCAGGAAAAGCAGCATGGATTTTTTCAGCCGTCAAATCGGAATCCCAGGGGACGGGGCTGGAGGGAGCTGGGGCGCAGTCTGCACCGCAGAAAATGTTCTTCAAAAATCCTCGTCTGGGGAAAACAGCAAGAAGCTCTGACAGTAACCAGAAGGCTGTTTTAGGAAGCTGCGAGCTCATTATGGGCAGGGAATGCATCTGTTAATCCTGTTGGATTGTACTCTCCTAACTGCTTAGTACAGTGTTCTGCACATAATAAGTATTCAATAAATACTATTGATTGATTGATTGTAATCCAGAACTTAGCTCAGGGCTTTGGAGTGGGGACAAAAGAGAATGGGTAGATTCACAAAACACTGCAGAGAAGAAAATGGTGAGATTTGGCACCTGATTTGGTGGAGGATGAAAGAAACCATTCAGTAGTATTTATTAAGCGCTTACTGTGCGCAGAGCACTGTTCTAAGTGCTTAACTCTATGGCCACCCTCAGCACTTGTGTATATTTTCACATACTATACATTTCAATGTCTGCCTTTCTCATTAGCGTGTAAACTCTTTGCAGGCAGGTAATGTGTTTTGTGCTTCTGTTTTATCACAAAGCACTTAAATGCACTGCACTCAGTAAGTACTCGACAAGTACCACTGTTACAATTATTCTTAAGCAATCACTGATAGTTTCTGAGCACTTACTATGTGCAGAACACTGAACTAAGTGCTTGGGAGAGGTCACTATAAAAGAGTTGGTAGACATCTTTCCTGCCCACATGGAACATGAGTCTTGAGGGGGAGACAGACATTAGAAGAAACTACAGACACAGACAGAAGTGCAGTGGGGCTGAGGGTGGGCTGAATATAAAGTACTTAAAGGGTACAGATCTGAAAGCAAGGGTGATGCAGAAGGGAGAGAGAGTAGGGGAAATGAGGGCTTTGTCAGGTGAGGGCTCTTGGAGGAGATGGGATTTTAATAAGGCGCTGAAGGGTGGGAGGGGAGTGGTCTGATGTATTCAAAGGGGGAGGGAAACCTGGGTTAGAGGGAAGATGTGGGAAAGGGGGAGATCCCACTCTCTGGGGCAGCTGAACCTCTTCAGCTGTACTCCATGGTATGAGGACTGAAGGAACCTCGGGGCTATTGGAGGGAAGTGCCCTACTCTTGGGGGAGGCAAACACCAAGTATGGAGAAAATCAATCAGTCGATCCAGTTATTACTACACGATTACCATGTGCAGAGCGCTGTACTAAGCGCTTGAGAGAGGATAACATTCCCCACCCACAACGAGCCTGAAAAATTAACAAACCGACCAGATGAGTTCAGAGGTTTCTCTCAGACTTCTACCAGTTTTTGTGCAATTTATCCTATAAGAGAATGAATTATAACAACTTCCTACACCAATCCACTCAGTTGCTTCTTCCACTAGGGCCAGTTTCATCTTTAATATGTTTGCCGACATTTGTCTCGACAATTCCCATTTCAGATCACTTTGCCCGGGAGTCAAACGGGGTTCATTTAAATGAAAAGAAGAGTTTCGTGCTAAGCAAACGTGAATGACAAAATGTCTGGAACTCCACAAGGGCAAACTGACATGCGGGTAGGTCCCAAAGCTGTTACAGCTACAAATGTTGCAGTTAGAGCGACTGAGTGTGAGTTTGATATCTGACCCCGGGCTCCTATTGGAAGAGACCAAAAATCCTAAAATCTGTTGAGTTAAAAGCCGGCTGCCTCTCTGGCATATGTTCCAAATGATGCTTGAGGAAGACAGTGGGTCACCCTCCCTTCCAAGGGGTCATCAAATTGCAATACCAAACTGATGCTGGGCCTTGGGGAGATCCTGAATAATTTCCTGGTGAGAACATTCACAAGTCAGGTGGTGGGACAGAGACCAAATCAAGGAGGGAAGGGAACCTGTATAGCTGATGACTCTTTTGTAAACACCACAGAGAGATGTAGCCTGGTGGAAACCTCCCGGGACTGGGAGTCAGAGGGCCTGAGTTCTAATCCTGGATCCACTACTGTCTATGTGCCCTTGGGCAGGTCATGTAACTTCTCTGTGCCTCAGTTTCCTCATCTGTACAACGGGGATTCGATATCTGTTCTCGCTCCCTCTCTGACTCTGAGACTCATGTGGGACAGAGACTGTCCAACCTGATTAGCTTAGAGGTACCCAAAGCGCTTAAGGACAATACTTGGTGCATAATAAGCATTTAAAAAAGACCACAGTTACCATTATTATTATCATCATCATCAATAAAGCAGAACTCGTTTTCCCATGGACTCCCCCCTCATGTGTTAAGGTTGCCCTCTCCTGGTCACCTTTCCTGCTCCTCTCTGGGGGCTTTGGAGCTTCACAGTGTACAAAGTCAAGTGAGTGAGAAGCAGTGTGGCCTGGTGGAAAGCACACAGGATTCAAAGTCAGGAAACAGGGTTCCTAACCCAGGCTCCACCTCTTGCCTGTTTTGTGACTTGAAGTAGCTTAACTTCTCTGTGCCTCAGTTTCCTTACTTGTGGGCTTTTTTCTGGTATTTGTTAAGCACTAACTATGTGCCAGGGGCTGAGTTAATCACAGGGGTAGATACAAGTTAATCAGGTTGGACACTGTCCATGTTCCTCATAGGGCTCACAATCTTAATTCCCATTTTAAACTTGAGGTAACTGAAGCACACAGAAGTGAAGTGAGTTGCCCGAGGTCACACAGCAAACTAGTGGCAGAGTCGGGATTAGGTCACAGGTCTTTCTGATTCCCAGGTCCATGCTCTAAGCACTAGGTCAAGCTGTTTCTCTTTGTAAAATGGGAATTAAATATCTGTTCTCCCTCTCCCTTAGACCCCATGTGGGATTGGGGCTGTAGCTAACCTGACTGAATTGTATCTACCCCGATGCTTAGCACAGTGCTTGGCACAGAGTAAGCCCAATACAAATTCTGCAGTTATTATTAAATACTGATCTAGTTGATGTAACCAGGCAAGGCATATATTAAAAATCATTTATCCTGAATATACCCATCCAGTTTAGCTCAGTCTAACCTGAACATTTCTCCAGGTTTGGAAGGAGGGGTTTTCAAATCCAGATATATGCTCCAGAACCAATAGAAACACCAACCTCGAGCAAGGGAGTGAGGAGAGGATCCTTTATTTCTTTGTTTTTTTTTCAAGATTCTTGTTCAGAAACCATCCCTTCCCTGCTTTTCCACATGCTGGGGTAAACTCAAGAAAGGGAGAGGTAAAAAATTAAAGCCAAAGAGGAAATCATTTTCTGTGAAGTGATAATTCCATTGTATGGAAGATCAGAATATTCTCATTACCTGTTAAAACCCGAGGATTTTAATGCACTCTGGGAGCTAAACCCATTTGAATGCAACAAGCAATAATGAATGATATTCCAAGGTACTTTACACTTGGACTGAAATTTTAGGTTCAGAAAGCTATTGGCCAATGTGCAAGCTAAGCATTTTGAAGCTGCACAATAGTGGTGACACAAATCAATAGGTTGCACCACGGTGAGAGAGAAGAGAATGAGAGAGAGAGAAAGTACAAGAATTAAATACAATTTCTCAGAGCATTTTGGTTTCTCTTTTACATACCCATTTCTTAGGGATTTAACTCATGAACATATTTTTCCTTCTTCCTCCTGTCATTTATTTTAGTATTTACCTCTCTGGCACGATTGAAAACTACTTGAGTTCAGGGATCAGGACTACTTATTCTACTGCTGTAGTCTCACAATCTCACAAGCATTTAGTACTGTGCTCTGCCCACAGTAGGTGCTCAGTAAATTTTTCTGATGGTCAGTTTGGATTTTGGAATGGCGAGTCATTTGCAAATCAAATGATCCTGTCCTAGTTATGAAGAGCAGACAGGACTGATAGGAAGAATAGCATGATTTTGTGGGAGAACGACAGGAAAGACTGAATTGGAAAGGAAATTGACCTGCAAGGAGACATACAGTATCACTGACAATTTCTTCAATTATGTGAGGGAAAAGGAGGTGCCACAGCCAGAAGAAAGGGGACAGACACAGAACTAATAATAATAATAATAATAATGGTATTTGTTAAGCGCTTACAATGTGCCAAGCACAGTTCTAAGCACTGGGGTAGATACAAGGTAATCAGGATATCCCACATGAGGTTCACAGTCTTAATTCCCATTTTATAGATGAGGTATCTGAGACCCAGAGAAGTTAAGTGGTTTGCCCAAGGTCACACAGCAGACAAGTGGCATAGCTGGGATTAGCACCCAGGTCCTTCTGATTCCCAGGCCCGGGCTCTGACCCCTAAGCCACGCTGCTTCTGCTGTTCACAGCTAGATTCACCCGGCTTTGAAGTCCAGTGTAATTCCCAGCTGTACCTTCCTAAGGTCCTGGGTTGGTCCTCCAGACTCTCCTTCCCAGGAGTGCCTTTGCTGACTTTCTGATCCTGCAAAATGTGGGGCTTTCCCCACAGATCTGTGCCCACCTTTGCTCAGGGCTATGGGATTCTGACTCCCTTCCTTAAGTTTCTCTTCAGCCTAACACTAAATGAAAAAATATAGCCATTTACCATCCTGGAGAATACAGAAGAAATTTTAAAGGCAATTGTTACAATGCGCTAATTGTTCTAAATAAACATGGTTCCCTGATACCTCAGTTCAAGAGTGTTAGATTCAGCACCACTTCCCAGCCCCTAACCACTTAATCACTCCCAACCTCAACAGAAATGTGACCAAAGTTTAAAGTAGGTTCAATAGACCTGTTTTGGTAAGGACAGAATCTCTAACAGGAAGTACTGGCTGTACTAAACATTTATTACAAAATTTTTCAAAGGCCCTTCACCTCGTTCCCTGTATAGCCTTTCCTTCTTCTCCAGTGTATGCTGGCTCCATAAAGCAGGCTTTCAGCCGGCTCAGAAACCTTCAAAAACAACCAGGCGTGAGGATGGTTTTCTTTTTCTTTTGAAGAATCAAAAAGGAACCCAATTCTACCTTATCTTGGTGTGGGGGAGTATGTGGAGGTGGGGGCAGAGAGGGTGGGAAGGGCTGCTAATTTGATCATTGTACGAGCATGGAGCAAAGGAACAAATACACACAAATCACTAAAATATTCTTATTTTTGACCCCACTCCCCAACACAAAACCATGTGACTCAATTTACACATCTTTCAAAATAGAAGAGGATTGAGCTGGAAGAAAGACAGATTGGCTGCTCTTAATCTACTGCCTTTCTGAGTATTATGAACATGGAAAAGGCATTTTGGCAATTGTTTCTTATTTTCCTTTGAGAGGCAGGCACGCGCAAAGACACAAAGGTTTTAGCAAGGGCTTGGAAAAAGTAATGAAATAGAGGGAAAATAATCTTTGGGCAGAGAAGCTTAAAGATCTCCCTTGAGGGTATTAGTTATAGAGAAGTAACTGACTCCCTGTAATTCCTATTGAGGGGGCTCCTGAGACCATGAGACAAGGAGGCAAGAAGCAAAAGAGCACCAGGTGCCACAAAAAAACAGACACGTCAGCACAATAAGGGATGACAATCTGTGTGTATGCCAGTGTGGCGGGGACTCTGGGTTTCACGTTGGCCTTTTTGGTCACATGTGCATATGGGTGAATTTCACCATCAGACACTTCTTCGAGTATGAAAGTCTGCTGCAGTAGCCCCCAATGGGGAGGGAAGCAGCGGGGCCTAGTGGATAGAGCACAGCCTGGCAATCAGAACAACGTGGGTTCGAATCCCAGCTCCGCCAATTGTCTACTGAATGATCTTGGTCAAGTCGCTTCACTTCTCTGGACCTCAGTTACCTCATTTGGAAAATGGGGATTGAATGTGTCCAATTGGATCAGCTTGTATCTCCCCTAGTGCTTAGTACAGGGTCTGGCACGTAGCAAGAGCTTAACAAATGTCACAATTATTATCATTACTATTAAAATCTGTCCAGGCTGCTTACTGCCTTTTGAAAAGAGCAGAAGGTGGCTTCTTATTTAGAAAAGATCAAAATTCCTGTCTATCTCAACCTGTATGTTTCCTCAAAGTAATAATTATTACTATTCATTTTACTGTGGTATTTGTTAAGCACTTACTATGTGCCGATCATTGTGCTGGCATCATACCAAATCAATAGATCAGCATAGTTCCTCATTCATTTATTCAATCGTATTTACTGAGCGCTTACCTTGTACTTAGTACTGTAATAAGCCCTTGGGAAAGTAAAAATATAACAAAAAACAGACAAATCCACTGCCCACAACTAGCTTACAGTCTAAATAGTAAGGAGAACAGATATTGAATCTCCATTTTACAACTGAGCAGACTGAGGCCTAGAGAGGTTAAATGACTTTCCCCAAGTCGCCCAGCAGGCAAGTGGCAGAACCGTGATTAGAATCCAGATCCTCTGATCCCCAGTCCATGCTCTTTCCATTAGGCCACACTGCTTCTCAAGACACCTGTGGAAGTCATTTTTTTCTTACAATACTTAAAAATCAGATAAGATGTGTAATTAATATCCAAGTCAGCTTTTCATTAAAGAGTTCGGCAAGTGTGGGATCCAACCTCTGGTAGCAGAGATTAAGGAAAATCAGAAATGACACGGGAAATTTATGGACATGAATATTTAATCTCTTTTCCATTAGTAAGCGTTGATTGTAGAACAATTTTTAATAAATTGGATGGAGGGAAAATTCATTTCATTAACCTTTCAAATAAATGTGTTATTATTGAACCGAGCAGGCCGACGGTCTCGAACTCAGTTCAATGCTAATTAGATAACTGGCCCGGGACTTTAAATCAGAGAAACAAAGGGCCCCTCGCTAAGCTTCTCTATGGTCACTCAATGCCTGCCTCTGTGCTGGCAAGAATAGATTTTTCTAGCTAAACTATTCTGCACCGCTCTTCTCTCCTGACATTTTTCATTATATTTTTCGACTGTATCATGTGCTGACCCTTAACAAAAGTATTTGGAGGATCTGCAGGAAACCCAATTCTCTTCTTGGCAAGAGGATCCTCTGCTCAAACATCTCCTCTTCTCCCACTGCCTTCTCCATCGCCCTGATTTGCTCCCTTAATTCACCCCCCTCCCTCAGCCCTAGAAGGCTTATGTCCATAGCCGTCATTTATTTATTTCAATTCGTGTCTGTCTCACCCTCTAGACTGTACGCTTGTCGTGGGCAGGTAATGTGACTATCAGATCTGTCATAGTGTACTCTCCTAAGCACTCGGTACCATGCTCTACACAAAGTTAGTTATCAATTAATACAACTGATTGTTTGATTGATTGATTGCAACTTCCTTACCTTTTTAAGAGACTTTGGGGGAAGGGTAAAATCAAAATTTTATTGGAATTAAACCCCAAATTTATTCATTTGTTCATTTAATCGCATTTATTGAGCGCTTACTGTGTGCAGAGCACTGTACTAAGCACTTGGGAAAGTACAATACAGCAATAAAGATGCAAACCCCAAATGACCCAAACAACCCAAGTTCTGGCCTGGAGAATTTTTGAGGTCTACATTTGTGCCCAGACTGAAATGGCCAAGAGTAAGGAGTAAAGAGGGGTTGGAAAGTGGGAGGTCTTGGGGATATTAAAGAAAGGTATCTGTTTATTTCTCTCATTTTCTATTTATCCTTCTTTTTCTCTTCTTCTCCTTTATTCTTCCTACACTCTCCCCTGAGATTCAGCAATGTTGAGCACTTGAAGGTTCAGAGAATCCCACATAAAGTCACAGTTAGAGGGGAAGGAAGAAAGGAGCTCAAAGGGAAGAAAGAGAGCCAGAGAAAAAGAGCAAGAAAAAGCAACGGAAAAATGAAAGGACTCAGAGAGGCTGCCAGCACTTTCTCTGCTTCTTGTCTGATCCTGTTCCCCAGTTCATACCTTTCCTGCTTCCTCCTTTTTTATGGTATTTGTTAAGTGTTGACTAACTCTCAGGCACTGGCTCCGGGGTAGTTACAAGCAAATCAGGTGGTATTAGGCTCACACTCTTAATTCCCATATGAAGTAACTGAGGCACAGAGAAGTTCAGCCATTTGCCCAAGGTCTCTTTGCTTTCAACTGCCAAGCCTTTCCCATATCATCTTCAGAAATGTTCCTTGATGATGATGAGGAGGAGGAGGAAGATAAACACTTACTGAGTTCTGTCTTCAGTGGGTGAAAGACCTTGTGATTTTCCCATGTTAATTTTGTTGCTTGAAAATCCCTTTTCACTGCATCCTTGACATCACTATTCCGCTTCGGCCCCATGCCCCCTGCTTAGGAATGGAGCATCCTTCCGAAATAATGCCTGGCATTCAATTTGTCCAGGAGAGATGATAGGGTTCAAATGCCAGCCCCAGCACCTCAGGGAGGGCGGAATGCCTGGGGTGGGTTTGAAGATGAGATAATCATAACAATGATGATGGTGGTATTGGTTAAGCAACTACGATGTGTCAAGCACCATTCTAAACACTGGGGTAGATACAGGCTAATCAGTTTGGACACAGGACCCGTCTCACATGGGGTGCACAGTCTTAATGCCCATTTTCCAGATGAGGTAACTGAGGCCTAGAGAAGTGAAGTGATTTGCCCAAGGTCCCATAGCAGACAAGTGGCAGAGCTGGGAATAGAATTCAGGTCCTTCTGACTCCAAGGCCCAAGATCTATACGCTAGGCCATGCTGCTTCCCTAGAAATGAGACGGCGCTGAAGGCAAACTCTTCAGCCACTCTGGCTTTCGGCTACAGGGCCCCAGGTGGCCGGGCGATGACCACAGGGGGTCTTGGGCAAGCCCTGGCCAGCTCCACGGCAAATAAAGCTGGGACCAAACATCTTTATCACCTCTTTGATGTTCATCATGAGCTAATGAAGACTTCTAAGAGACCTGCAGACCTGGAAGCAGGGGGTGGGATGAACTGGGCACATGCCAAGTAAGGCCTTAAGTTTGGCTCAAGGCCTGGGCCCTGCCAATCAGGGAGCAGGCAAAAGCAGAGACGAGGACACAAACTGCATGGAGGCGCCATCCACAGGGAGGAAGGCTTTGTCATGGTAGGAGAGAGAACTCCTTCCCTGACAAGCAGAGAAGCAGCCCAGCCAACTGGATAGAGGATGGGGCTGGGAGTTGGGAAGGACCTGAGTTCTAGAAGCAGCGTGGCTCAGTGGAAAGAGCACGGGCTGGGGAGTCAGAGATTATGGGTTCAAATCCCAGCTCTGCCGCTTGTCAGCTGTGTGACTTTGGGCAAGTCACTTAACTTCTCTGTGGCTCAGTTACCTCATCTGTAAAATGGGCATTAAGACTTTGAGCCCCACGTGGGACAACCAGATGACCTTGTATCCTCCCCAGCTCTTAGAACAGTGCTTTGCACATAATAAGCGCTTAACAAATGCCATCATTATTAATCCCAGCTCCACCATATGTCTGCTGAGCGATTTGGGGCAAGTAGCTTCACTTCTCTGAGCCTTAGAGAAGTAGGGTTAAGACCAGGAATGCCATGAGAGACTGTGTCCAACCTGATTACCCTATATCTAAACTAGAGCTTAGTACAATGTGGGCTACCTAGTAAACCCTTAACAAATACCATTAAAAAACCTCCTGAAAGCTGTGATATGTGACTCCTGTTCTGCTCCATCCTCCAGGACCCTTCTACCTTCACCTCACCCTTCTCACCTCCGCCCGACTCCCAGTCAGCCTGGGTAGGTAATGCTTGGAGGAGGGAAGAGTTGCCATGGGGATACGAATGGTGAAGTAGGGTAGAGGCCTGGGGGAGGGCAGCACATTAATGGCCCACCAAACCCTGCCATCCATCCATCCATCCATCCATCCATCCATCCATCCATCAACGGTAATTAAGCAACATGGAAAGAACACAGTCTCTGGAGTCAGAGGACCTGGGTTCTAATCCCAGTTCCACCACCGGTTTGCTGTGTGACCTTGGGCAAGCGACTTTACTTCTCTGGGCTTCAGTTTCCTCATCAGTAAAATGAGATTAAAATACCCATCCTCTCTCCTACTTAGACTGTGAGAACCATGTGGAATAGGAATTGCGCCCAATCTGATTAACATGTAACTACCGCAGAGCTTGAAACAATGCTGGCCACATAAATAAGTGCTTAACAAATACCATCATTATTATTACCATAATTAATATTATTACTATCATCTTTGGGGAGAGCACTATACTCACCATTAGGGATGACCCCACCTTCAAAGAGCTTACAACCTAGCATGAGTAGTGGTGGAGAAGCACCATGGCCTAGTGGATAGAACATGGGCCTGAGGGACATGGGTTCTAATCCTGGCTCAGCCATTTGTATGCTGTGTGACCTTGGTCAAGTCAGTTCACTTCTCTGAGCCTCTGTTACCTCATCTGTAAAACGGGGATTGAGACTGTCAGACCTAAGGGGACAGGGACTGTGTACAACCCGATATGTTGGTATCCACCCCAGAGCTTAATACAGTGGCTGGCACATAATAAGCGCTTAACAAATACAATAATTATTATCATTATTAGTAGGGGGGGCTGGCACTAAAATAAATTCCAGACAGAGGGAAGTAATAAAGGACACAACGCTGGAGCCATCTCCAGAGACAGGATAGATATATAACCTCGGATTCCCTTCATTTCTAAGGCAGAGGTAACGAAACCCGATTTCTTTCTCGCAGCATATTGCAACTGTCACAAACACGGAGTTCTGTTGTGTCGGAACTCCTTTACCATTTCTACGCTGACAAGGCTCCAAGCCAAAAAGGTTCGACCCAGGACTCGAATTCCCTACTCTCTGTTTTTGCTTTTATTTTCTTCAATAGTTATTTATGTGACTGTTGTCCTAACTAAATGGACCAGTCTGAACATAAACCATTTTCTCATTTTGTCTGCTTATGGAACAGCAGAGTTTATTTCGGCACTGCAGATAGCATCTCTAGGTCTCCAGGGGGAAGACTAATTGAAACAAGCCTCTTTCTCCCCTCACATTCTTTACTCAAGGGTCAATTGGAGATGTTAAGAAACAAATATCTCTCCTCCTGACAATTTGCACTTATTTTCCTAATACCCCTTCTTAGACTCAATGAATTCCAGTTTGCTTGAAGCCGATTTAATGCCTGTCAGCGGGTGGAGGAACCTTTCATTTGTCAGTGTAATAGTCCTATTGGCGATGCATTCCTATAGGATTATGGCAGCACTTCTAAGAAAGAAACAGCAGTGACGGGTAAATTAATGTCCCCTCATGAAAGCACTCTGAAAAGCTCACTGCTGATGTATAACAAGGAAAATCCATAAATTAAGAAATGCGTGGAGAGTCAATCCAGGAACTGTAACAATACAGTCAAGATGACTTGTTCCACAAGACCACGGATATTAGATAAAACTGTAGGAAAGCCAGCCCCGGGATGGTACACAGATATCTATTTATATTCATAAATTGGGGCTGACGGCTACTGCGTGAACGGTAGTGTTTGTAAAGCAAGAGTTACTCAAAATTAGTGTTCCAATCTACCAAACGGTTCATTGTTTATCCACCTCACTGACCTTTTACGGTCTAGCGCTGCATAATTTAGACACCGTATTTGACAGGTGCTCTTTGTGCGGGTTAAATGTGTTTCCACACTCTTTTCATGGAGTGAAAATTGCTAGCGTTTCTCCCTCTGCCATTTGAGCTTACATGCTATGAAACCTAGAAATTGAGAATCCCTAAGGAATGAGAAAAACAAAATGAGGGGCTTCTCCTCGAAAATCGTTGGTGGGAAGGCCTGAACCATGCAGAATGAAAGCAATGTCATATTTTTAAATGAAATGCATCAGCTTGAAGCTTTTCCTTCTATTCAATGCTAATTGCTCTGAGGGATTCCAAGAGGCAGATTCAAAAGCAGGGAAGGGAGTTGAAAATGGAAACAGTCCTCCCTTTAAAAGGCAATAGCTTCAGGGCTGGGAGGGGCAGCCGGGGATTTTCAGGGGCCCTCTGCCCTCAAGTCTTAAATTAAGGGCAGCCTGGATTCAACTAATCAGAAAGCGTCCATTACCTACTAATGTGGGTTCCTTGGTGGGCGGGGAATGGATTCTCTCTCTCTCTCTGTCTCTCTCTCTCACATACACACACACACACAGTGTATGTACTTATTCATTCAATTGTAATTATTAGGGGCTGTGTGCAGAGCACTGTACTAAGCACTTGGGAGAGTACAACAGAACAATAACTAAGTGCTTGGGAGAGTACAATAGAACAATAAACAGACACATTCCCTGCCCCAAACAAGTTTACAGTATAGAGTGGAGGACAAACGTTAATAGAAATAAAATAAATTACAGATATGAACATTAGTGCTATGGGGTTGGGAGTGCGGGGATAAATGAAGGGAACAAGTCAGGGCGATGGAGAAAGTAGAGGGAGATGAAGAAAGGAGGGCTTAGACAGGGAAGGCTTCTTGGAGATGTGCCTACAATAAGGCTTTGAAGGGGGAGAGAGTAATTTTCTGTATGTATCTGGGTATGTGTTTGTGTGTTGCTGAGAGAGAGAGAGAGAAAGAAAGAGAGAGTAAGAGAGAGACTCACATAGCTAGAATGAGAGAGAGAGAATGAGAGAAGGGAGAGGGAATGCATTTAGTTTGCACTTTCCCGGCCAGAGTAGAAAATGATGCCCCAGCTGGGAACTACTCAGCCTGCAATAATTCCTGGGCCAAAAAATAAACTTGACAGAAAATGCTGTAAAATCGAGCATCCAAACTGTTCTCTCTGTGTCCTTATGGGAGACATCCTGGGATGCTCATTTCTGTAACTCCCTTTGCTACTTTGGGGAAATCTATTTCTCCCCATTAGTAGAGCTCAGGGAGACCCGATGAACATCAGCTCCAATATGACAGAGCCTGGAAATGTCCCGACTGAGTGACAACCTGAGAAGCCACACAAACTCCCCGCCAATAAATGTCACCCTCTGTTTCCCAGGTGTTTGCCAGTGCCCGTCTCACTTCATCCATTTCCCCTCTCCTGACCCTTTTTAAGTTCAATCTCTGAAGAGAATTCCCAGTTAACTCCATCGTTCTTCTCTTCACTTTATTCCTTGTGTCCACCACTGTTGAAACCTAGAGAATTGAAGCCCAGTCACCCTATTTCTCCCCTTTGGAAAATTGTGTTTTCTGGAAAAACAAGAGAGAAAAACCCTCCACCTAATCCCTCTCCTGCCTCAGGCTCACCCTTCTGCCATTTTCTCTCTTCAAAACTGCCTAGGAGCCAGAAACCTTCATGCCCCATAGCAAGATTTTTCTCACAGAACTCTCATAACTCCATAAGGAAACTCTCTGTACTCCTGGTACAATTGGCAGAAGTAGCAGCAGTAATAGTAGTAGTAGTAGAAGTAGTAGTAGTAGTAGTAGTAGAGAGAAGCAGTGTGGCTCAGTGGAAAGAGCCTGGGCTTAGGAGTCAGAGATCACGGGTTCTAATCCCAGCTCGGCTACCTGTCAGCTGTGTTACTTTGGGCAAGTCACTTCATTCCTCGCTGCTCGGCACATAGTAAGCGCTTAACAAATAGCAACATTATTAGTAGTAGTCCATTATCATAGTAGAAGTAATGGCATTCTTTGAATGCCTGCTAAGTGCAATACACTGAGCAAGGAAGTGCTAGACACATTTCCTGCCCACAGAGAGCGTATGATCTAACTGAGTTCAAGGCTCCATTTACTCCCCATTTACCCACCCATAAAAACATGCTAGAATTACTCTTTAGTTTAAAGTCAGTGAATAGCTTCTCAGAACAAAAGTATTCAGGAGGGGACATACATCTCTGCCTTGTCCCACTCACCCACATAAATGTGCCCACTCTTTCCTTCTCTCAGGGAGGAGAAAATTAAAGAAGTCCTAGAGACTCATATAGGGGAGAAAGCCCCAATGACTAGTCAGAGCAAATTTCAAATTAAACTAGGAATTTTACCAGCAGAAAGACGGCATCATTGAGCTCGTGATAGATGGCACTGTACCTTGGGGAGAGATTATCCAAACCCATATCTGCAAAATTGATTTACCCTGTCCAGAAGAAGTGCTAATGGAACTCAGTAGTTCCAACTACCAATACTACATCCCTAAACAAATTAAGGAACCTGACTCCGGCTTGGTTAAAAGGAATATAATTGGCACTTGCAAATGAGCCTTCTTTCGAAGAAAATGAAAAAGAAACCTTACGGGGACAAACTTCAGAGTTCATCAGGCTGACTCAGACAGACATCTCACAGCCCTGACTCACAACTATATCAAACAATCAACCAATCAATGAAAATAATAATAATAATTGTGGGTTTTTTTAAGCGTTTACTATGTTCCAGGCACTGTACTAAACGCTGGGGTAGCGGCAAAGTAATCAGGTTGGACAAAGTCCTTGTTCCACATAGGACTCATCGTCTTAATCTCCATTTTCCTAATGAGGTTAAGTGAGGCCCAGAGAAGTGAAGTGATGTGTCCAAGATCACAAAGCAGACATGGGTACATCTGGGATTAGAACCCAGGTCCTTCTGACTCCCAGGTCCATGGTCTATCCACTATGCACACTGCCTTAATTGATCCCCTACTGTGTGCAAAGCACTGTATTAAACACTTAGGGGAGAAGAATACAACAGTTGGTAGATGCACAATCATATATTTTTGCTTTGGAAGAGGGTTTAATAAAATGACGTCCCAATTTATACAACCCCACCTTACTTTAGTGGCAAGAGCATGGGTTTTGGAGTCAGAGGACATGGGTACTAATCCCAACTCCACCACCTGTCTGCTGTGTGACCTTGGGCAGGCCACTTAACTTCTCTGTGCCTGTTATCTCATCTGTTAAATGGGGCTAAGACTGAGAGCCCCACGTGGGACAACCTGATTACTACCCCAGTGCTTAAAACAGTGCTTGGCCCATTATAAGCACTTAAAAAAACCCATAATTATTATTATTACTGCTTCTTCCTTCCATGGTTTTCACAAAAAGGTAGAAAAGATACTCTGCATCCATACTCAATGTTAGTCTGCCTGTGGGTGAGGGTACAATAGCCTCTGCTGATGTCGATGGCTCGGAGGTGTTCTTTTGGGTGACTACAGGTTCTACCCATCATCCCATTGATGGCCAGCCATCTGACAATTCGTTCATTCATTCGGTCTTATTTAGTGAGTGCTTACTGTGCAAATAACTGTACTGAGCGTTCGGGAGAGTACAATAGAACAATAAACAGACATGTTCCCCACCCATAACGAGTTTGCAGTCTACAGGTGGGCCACGGGTATCGCGGGACTGGATGAGAGAAGGTGGGTGGCTCAATACCCTACTGGAGGGAGGATATAACTCTGCCCATTTAACCATTGGGATCGAAGCAATACTTGCCCAAATAGCAAGGGGCTGAGAAGCAGCATGGCCCAGGTGGGTTACCGGGACTCTGAAACGTAGAAGGATGGCAGAAGAAACCAGAACATCACTGAAAGGGTCCAGAGGAAAGAGGCTATTAAAAACACACGTGCTTGTGATGGATAATATGATCAGAGTCAGAAATCAAGAGAATACTGAAACACAGAAATAAGGAGATAGCAGCATGGCCTAGTGGATAGAGCACTGGCCTAGGAGTCAGAAGGACCTGGCTTCTAACTCCACATCTTGCCTCTTGTTTGCTGGGTGACCTTGGGCAAGTCACTTAACTTCTCTGTGGCCCAATTACCTCACTGTAAAATGGGGATTAAGACCATGAGCTCTATGGGAGATATGGATTGTGTCCAACTTGATGAGCTTCTATCTGCCCCAGCACTTAGTATAATGTCTGGCAGTGCTTAACAAATATCATTTGTTTTTAAAAAAAAAAAGGAAGGGGGACCAGATATATGTGATTTTCATAGATAAACTATATGTGTGCAAGAGATTCTCTCTCAGCCATTCTCTTTCAACCAAAATCAGTATCATCTTTGAAAGGCAGATCCACAACCACACTGCACCTTTTTTTTCTTTTTAAATGGTATTTAAGTGCTTACTATGTGCCAGACACTGTACTACACACTGGGGTGGATACAGGCTCATCAGATTGGACACAGTCCCTGTCCCACGTGGGGTTCACAGTCTTAATCCCCATTTCCAGATGAAATAACTGAGTCCCAGAGAAGTGATATGACGTGCCCAAGGTCACACAGCAGACAAGTGGCAGATCTCTTTCTATGCTTTGCCCAAGGTGGCTGCCTTGCCAAGCTCCTCCCTCATTATACCACCACTCACATCCATTTTTAATGAGATCGGTACATGTCCAAACATCTTTTAAAATCCCTTCTGTTTCATAGCCTGTCATTTCCTTCTACTTCCAGGACATACTAATATTTAATAAGATTTTTTTCCATAACTGGTTAAATTAATGTCAACTGAATAGGTCATAGATCAATAATTGATGCACAAAACCCCACTTTAATTGGAGTCGTGACTAAGGAGACCTCATTATTTCCAAAAACATGAGCTTAATTAGGTAAACACAGAAGTTGTAGTAGTATTAGTTCTGAGTATTTCTAAATAGAAGTTCCTCGTAAACTGTGAATCCCTTTCATGAGCTGCCAGCTAAGTCTATTAATATGCAGCCCCCACTGAGTGGATTATTTTCAAAACTGTCCAGAATAGCAAATTTGGAGCTGTGCAACCTCCTAAGGTTATTTCTCCTCATTCTAATAAGGTTTTCGGGAAACACTCGTGTGCACAAATTCCTGATTTGCAGGTTGCATTTTCATATGATCGCCCACAGCCAGCATGGCCTAGTGGAAAGAGCTTGGGAATGGGAGACAGAGACCCAATTTCTAATCCCAGTTCTGCCACCATCCCGCTGTAAGTGATCCTGAGTTGCCTGCTGGCTTCATTCATTCATTCACTCTCTCAATCGTATGCATTGAGTGCTTACTGTGTGCAGAGCACTGTACTGAGTGCTTGGGAGTGTATAGTACAACAATACACAGACACATTCCCTGCCCACGACAAACTTACAGTCTAGAGGAGGAGATACATTAATAGAAATAAATAAATGAGAGATATGTACATAAGTGCTGTGGGTCTGGTGGGGGCGACGATTAAAGGGAACAAGTCAGAGTGACACAGAAGGGAGTGGGAGAAGGGGAAAGGGGGCTTAATCAGGACGGCTTCTTGGAGAAATGTGCCCTCCATTTGAGGCCGGGCCCAGAGTAAGGAGTATTTGTGAACACTCTCATGGGGAGCAGGACCTTGGAAAAAGAACCTGGAACTGGGAAACAGAAGTTCTGGTTTCTAATCCCAGGTCTGTCACTAGTCTGCCATGAGACCTTTGGCAAGTCACTTAACCTCTCTGAGGGTTCGGTTTCTTCATTTGTTAAATGGGGATAATGGGGAGAGGGACTTGCTTATCCCATATTTAGTCCAACTTTTAGCACAGTGATTGGCACCCAGCAAACCCTTAATAACATATTAGTAATATTATTTTCAATTAATAATTCTGGACCCCAAAATATTTCTTAGATTGCATTTCTGAACATTTCAGGACCAACAGCTGATTCGGACCAAAATTTATTCTTCACACCTCAAATGCTGAGATAAATTCCATATGTACACCCCCTGCTCTGTCTAAATGGACAGTATCTGGCTTTGGAGCTACTGTGAGAACATACATGAAAATTTGCTTCTCATTGGCACAAATGACTTGGAGCACGATATAGCAATATTTGTCCATTTTTAACTACTTTAGGTTTTACATTTAAATACCTATTTAATCTTAATAATTCAATCTGATCATTAACCACTTTCTGTCCTGAATCTCTTTAGTTCATTTTCATAAACTCAGGAATGTAATGGAAATCAGTGTGTCATTACGGGCTGGGTAATAAAGGACCACTGGTCAATAAGCTGTGAACATTAACAGGCAGTTAACTAATTTAGTTGGAAATAAGTCCAATAGTTCTAATCACCTCTAATTTAATGCAGGGTTTCAGTGTTATGCACCATAGATAGTTTCTACTGAGTTATTCATGCACCAAAGACAGCCGCTTAAGTTAAAAAAACGGGCATTTGAATTTCAAGGAGATTGAACTGTTTCATTTACCAGGACATTCATATAAAAGTGGTTCCTGTCTGAGATGATCTTTGCAGAAGAAATAATTAAATGGAATAAGCCAAGCCAATAAGAATACAAAAGATTGTAGTTTCCAGCTACAGGAATAAGGATCGTTGTAGAATCAGTCTATTGGCCAAGTGTCAAGATTTTCATTTGGCTTAATTCCAGCGAACGGGGATGAATAACAAAGAAGTAAAAGTGATAACGCTCAATATGCCTTCACACAAAAACAAGGAGAGGAGGCAATTTTTCCCCTCCCTACTCTCTGCTGAGGATTAGAGCAATCTCGAGACCACTGGATTCCTCAATAAACACTTCCACTGTAGTGTGTACACATATCAATGAACTGGAGATCAAAAGAGCTTTGAGTGAATAGCACCTCTTCACAACATAATCCGTTAGGCTGCTTGGATATAACTATTTTTGCAGAAACAGCTGAGAGGCATGAAGGTGCATGGAGAAGTTATAAAATGGCCCTTATAATGTACTCTCCCAAGCGCTTACTACAGTGTCTTGCTCACAGTAAGTGCTGAATAATAATAATAATAATAATAATGGCATTTGTTAAGTGTTTACTATGTGCCAAGCTTACTACAGTACCTGGCACATAATAAGGGCTTAACAAATACCACGGTTATTATTATTATTATCACCACCATCAGATTTTTAATCTTTGAAATTCCTTCTTCCTATCAGTGAGAATTGATATGTTGGAGGAAAGAGCTCTTCCCCAGTACATACACCAACTTCTTCAAATAGAAGCAAAACTGCATTTTGGCAAAGTGGGTCTCTGATCTCCTCTAATTTCCTTCCAAGGAACACATCTTCCTTCCAGACCATTTTCTGACAATGTAAAATGACTAAGTACAATTTTGAAGGAAACATCTGAAGACATAGCTCTCCTTAATTGGCAGTTACTGCATTAATTACTAACAAGTCACATTTCTATAAAGCCAAAGAGAATGTCAAAACTGATTTATGCACATAAGATCCTCTAATAAACTCGGATCTAGGCAAAAGCCACACCAAGTGACCATGTTCCAAGGGTTTCATGTTCCATGAATACTGCATTGTTTATTAGTAAATAATTCCTGCCAGTGCAGAGTAACAGGAAATGCAGAAATAAATGATGATAGACTGATATCACAGGCGAATGATACTTTTTTTTTATTTTGAGACCTCTGAGGAGTATACAGAGCTTTTGACAGACTCATAATTCTAGATGATGTCTATTAAGACACACTTACAGTCAGTGCTTAGCACCTTATGATGAATCCATCTCCCTGTCCAATGCCAGAATTTTCTTTCAAGTTCAGTAGTTTTATACTCTGAATTGAAAACGAGCTGGAAATAGGATCTATGGAATTTTATAATTCAACATCTTAAATCAGAGGAGAAAAGGCAGTTGAAGTAAAAGCCATTTTAACAATGATGAGGGGATTTAGCATTCCTTTTAAATTTTCCAGCCTCCTACACATCTTTTAACATTAGCAAGGTTTTGTAAATGAATCTCTCTCTCTCCCTCCCTCCCTCTCTCTCTTTCACACACACAAATACATATATACAGAGGATCACTCTCCCCTGCTTTACATCTTCTCCAAGAGGCCTTCACCTCTCATTCCCTCTTTTCCCACTCCCTTGTGTGTCACTTTTGCACTGGGATTTGCACTCTTCATTCACCACTCCCTCAGCCTGATCGGACTTAGGTAGAGAAGCAGCGTGGCTCAGTGGAAAGAGCACGGGCTTTGGAGTCAGAGGTCATGAGTTCGAATGCCAGCTCTGCCACTTGTCAGCTGTGTGACTGTGGGCAAGTCACTTAACTTCTCTGTGCCTCAGTTACCTCATCTGTAAAATGGGGATTAAGACTGTGAGCCCCACGTGGGACAACCTGATTCCCCTATGTCTACCCCAGCGCTTAGAACAGTGCTCTGCACATAGTAAGTGTTTAACAAATACCAACATTATTAGGTACATATCCGTAATTTATTTATTGGTAGTAACACCTGTCTCCCCCTCCTGACTCATTGTCAGCAGGCAACATGTCTACCACCTTCTGTTGCATTGTGCTCTCCCAAATGCTTAGTACAGTGCTCTGCACACAGTAAGCGTTCAATACATACCACTGATTGATTTGAAACTCCTTAAGGGCAGGGATCACGTCTTCCAATTCTACTATTCTCTCCCAAGCAGTCAGTACAGGTGTCCTGCAAGCGCTAAGGGCTCAATGTGACTGATTAAAATAGAGGTCATTTGACACTCAGCATCAAAAAAAAAAAAAAAGGAAAAAGAAAAGTTGTGTCATCATGGAATGATTGTCATCAATCTCCTGCAATGGCATTGACTCCTCTACCGAAAGAAAGGTGAGATGATTTTGTGGGCAATTTGAAAGTAGGTTCAAAACTGAGTGGATGTTATTTTTAGGACCCCTTAAAATGCCTTAGTTAAAAATTATGGGGAAACAAGAAGCTTAGTGCCTTAGGGTGGTAAAATGCTACATCAGTCAGTCAGCCAATTGTATTTAATGTGCAGTTACTGTGTGCAGACCATTTTACTAAGCGTTTGGGAAAGGACAATAGAACAAACACAATGGGTTTGGCTCTGTGCGGGGCCCTAACTGGGCCCTGCCCCCCATCACCTGACATGTGTTTTCCCCCGGGGAGCCTCAGGCTCATTGGCAGAATCTGTACAGGACACTGCAGTGGGGAGGAAGGGAGGGACGGAGGTTACCAGGGCTCCACAAATGGATACCCATACTCCCGAAAAACCACCCCTAGACTGTAAGCTCACTGTGGGCAGAGAATGTGTCAGTTATATTATTATACTATACTCTCCCAAGTGCTTAGTACAGTGCTCTGCACACAGTAAGTGTTAAGTAAATATGACTGACTCAAGCATTTGGGAGCAGCACAGAATTTCCTATTTCAGCACAATTCTAACAGGGGACTGGAAAGTGGTCATCGGCCATTTTGAAGGCATGATCTTATGTTCAATGCTTTATTCATTCTTCTAATAAATGTAAGTGCCTCATCTCACCATTTTCCTCAATTTCCCACTGAAAGATACAAAATTAGTGTCCCAAGTACTGACAATAGTGAGACATCAGAGCAGCGCTGAGACTATGGATGCGAATAAACTCGGATGGCTATGAGTCTCCAGATACAAATACTGTCGGACCTGACTATAAAGCGCTTACTACTGCTTAGCAGGAATGAAAAGAAAATCATCCAAATTAATCTACAAAATATTTTAATCCCAGATTAAAATAAATGTTAAGGATGAAACTTTTGGCGATCTGCAAGGGGCTTCTGAACCACAGGAAGACTGTGCAATCTACACTCTGATCTTCCATTTCCTCTTTCAGAAGGAAGAGCCCTGGGCTCGCTGAGATGCTAGCCAATCTATGGCTGGATAATGAAAGGTAGCCACAATAGGAAGGAAATGAAAATAATTTAGAAGAAAAAAATAAAAGTACAGTAAGTGTGGGAAATAAAATACAGTAACAACACTCTTGGACTGAGGATAAAATTTTCACTGGGCCCAGGGGAGGAAATTCCAAACACCTTTCAATGCATGGCAGCCTGTGCTACTGGACAGACAGTATACTCTCTCAGAAAAGAATGAAATTCTTCAAGACAAGTTAAAGGAAATCTGGGTCACCTCCAAGGGCTTGTGACACCCAAGACTAAGACTAACTCTTTAACTAGCTTAAGAAGTCCAAAGAATTGTTTTACTATTTCGGGTAAGTCCTTGCTGCGGCATTTCTGGAATGTGGCAAGGGACAAATTGCACTTTAATTTAGAACATGTGCAGCACATCCATGGACACCTATTTCAGTCTATTCTGAGTGCAATGCTGTTTTCACTTTACTGTAGTATAAAGAGAAAGTCCAACTACCCTCCAGCAATCAAATGTTCAACTGGTACTGGAAAAAACTAACAACAACACATATGCACGCATCCTTAATTCTACCTGGTTTCCAAAATAAGTTATCCTATAAGGATGTTTCAAAAACGCAAATCGGTTTAGATCCTTATTCACTTTGTTTTTCACTGGGTCCTGGGGGATACAGAGAAGAGGTGAAGAACCTTGCACAAATGCCTATACCTTTTCCAGTGGCCCTACACTACTGACACTTAATACGGTGCCTAAGCTTACCTACAGAGCTCCACAGTCACGGATCGATAACTTATTTTCAGAGCGTGGAGAAGTGATTTTTCAATTCCTGTGGGAATTGTTCTCCCCGTCTCCCCCAACCCATACGGGCCTTATGAGCACAAAGGGGAATGATGCGACTTCACCACCTGGCCTCAACTGGATGGGACCTGAGTCAATTTCTTTAAGAACGGTGGGCAAAATATCAAAAATCTGCCTTCATAATGCAGCCTAGGGGACCCCTGGCACTGATTCATTCCCCGTTGAATGTTCTTTATTGTGTTCGAGTTTTACCCTGGGTTATTGTTAAAAATAGAACTGCAATGGTTTTCTACTCATTGGGCCTCTCCCTCACTAGATTATGCACTCCCTTAGGGCAGAGATTACTTCTTTTATAGTCTCCGAAACTTCCCCAGTGCTTAGTACAATTTGTGCGAAATGTGTGTGTTTAATAAATGAGTGATGAAGGTTATGATGTGTGACAACTAAAATCCCGGACTAACATACATCCGTATGAAACAAACCTACGGTCAGTGGCCAACCACACTAGTGTGAGATTTTGACAATAAAACTCACCGAGATTGGCTTCTAAAACACCAACAGCTTAATCCTATGTGTTAAAGCATATTTCTCCAAGTGTGGTCTTGGGAGCAATGGTGGGCCACAGAAGACCCCCAAAGATCGACTGCCACTGTTCTTAGTACATCTCCTTCTCAGGAGGGGATTTCATTTGACTCATAACCTCTACCCTAAGAGGTGTGCCCTGCAGGGAATTATACTTTTGTTAAGGATTTACTATGTGCCAGACCCTGTACTAAGCAACTGGGGGAGATACAAACTCATCAGGTAGGACAGTCGCAGTCTTAATCCCAATTTAACAGAGGAGGTCGATGAGGCTCAGAGAAGTGCAGACACATCCCCAAAGTCACAAAGCAGACAAGTGGCAGAGCCGGGATTAGAACCCAGGTCCTTCTGATTCCCAGACTTGTGCTCTATCCACAAGGTTACGCTGCTTCGATTTTTTTGGACGAGACTGTCGTTATTCGACATGCTACACCCTGTTTTGAAATGGGTTCTCCATGGAATAGCTGGTAGCTGAAGACTCCATCTGTTTATTTATTTTAGTCTGTTTCTCCTGCTAGAATGTAAATTCCTTGAGACCAATAATATTTATGGTATTTGTAAGTGCTTACTTTGTGCTAGGCACTCCACTAGGTGCTGCAGTAGATCCAAGGTAATCAGGTTGGACAAAGTCCCTGTCCCACACAGGCTCACAGTCTTAATCCCCATTTTACAGACGAATGAACTGAGGCTCAGAGAAGTGAAGAGACTTGACCATGGTCACACAGCAGACAAGTGGCAGAGCTGGGATTAGGACCCAGATCTTTCTGACTCTTAGGCTCATCCACTAGGTCACATTGCTTCTCAAGCATCAAGGAGAGCAAGGATCATGACTTCTAATTCCAAGGGCTTAGCAGAGTGCTCTGCATGCACTAGGTGCTCAACAAATATAATTTGACTGGTATGATCCACCTTCCCTCACCTTCTTGGAGGAGAATTCAGAGACTTCCCTTCCAAGAGTCCTCAGAAGGAAAAGTTTAAAGATCAGTTTGCTAAATGGATATCCCACCTTCCCAGGGAAGAATGTTTATGTACCTATTACTCAATCAATCAGTGGTATTTATTAAGCACTTACTATGTGCAAAGCACTGTACTAAGCACTGGGGAGAGTACAATACAACAGAATTTGTGGACATGTTCCCTTCCCATAGTAAGCTAAGGATCTAAAAATCAATCAATTGTATGTATTGAGTGTTTACTGGGTGCAGACCAACTTTACTCAGCAGCTGGGAGAGTACAATGTAAGCAGAGTTAATACATACATTCCCTGCCTACAACAAGTTTACAGCCTCAGGGGAAAGCAGACATTAATTAGTATAATAATAATGTTGGTATTTGTTAAGCGCTTACTATGTGCAGAGCACTGGGGTAGATACAGGGTCATCAGGTTGTCCCACGTGAGACTCACAGTTAATCCCCATTTTACAGATGAGGTAACCGAGGCACAGAAAAGTTAAGTGACTTGCCCACAGTCACACAGCAGACAAGTAGCAGAGCCGGGAGTCGAACCCATGACCTCTGACTCCGAAGCCCAGGCTCTTTCCACTGAGCCACGCTTAGTATAAATAAGCAAAATACAGATATGACATAAGTGCTGAGGGAGGGGTGAATTAAGGGTGAAAATCCAAGTGCAAGGGTGAACCAGAAGGGAATAGGAGAAGAGGAAATGAGGGCTTAGTCGGAGAGATATGCCTTCGAAGGTAGAAGAGTGATTGTTTGAGTATGAAGAGGAAGGGAGTTCCAGGCCAGAGGCAGGATGTGGGCGCGGGGTCGGCTGTGAGATAGATGAGATCGAGGTACAGTGAGTAGGTTGGCATTAGAGGAGCAAAGGGAGTGGGCTGGGTTGCAGCAGGAGAGCAGCGAGATAAGGTAGGAGGGGGCAACGTGATTGACTGTTTTAAAGCCGATGGTGAGTAGTTTCTGTTTGATGTGGAGGTGGATAGACAAACACTGGAGGTTGCCCACATGCCATCCAATATCCACAAAGAGGAGAACTGAAGTATTTAATTTTTATTCTTTTAATAATATTTAGTTTCTCTTCTTCTGGCTGCTTATCAAGATAATTAAGAACAAAGAATGACAAACACCTCGATGACAGCATTATACATTGAATTATACCAGATTGCAAGTGGCTAAGGCCCAAAAATCTAAAAGTTACTGAAAAGTGGTTACTCTTCTAGACTGTAAGCTCTAGTGTAAGCTCTAGACGATAAACTCCTTATGGGAAGGGAACATAAGTAAGCTAATTCTGTTGGATTGTGCTCTCCCAAGTACTTGGTTCAGTGCTCTAAACATAGTAAGTGCTCAATAAATTCCACTGACTTATTGATTAACTAATTCCCTACTATACTCACTGCTAGAAGTATCCAGCGCTCCCTGGAAATGAACTTTTCAAGAAGTAAGAGAAAATTTTTGACCTCTGCTTTTGATTGGAAAACCTGGCAAGGAGATCTATGACATCATTTCCAACCAATCAGACAATCCACTGATGGCCCAAATTCCGAAGTTAGCCCATAATATTTATTTTAAGGTTTAAGAACAGAAAGAAAAATGATCAAACATGCTCAACAAAGTTGAATTTTAATACCTGAACTGCACTAGGGCTTACGAAATAGGCTCTTAACCAGCTGGTCTCAATAGCACTAGAATTAAAATTAAAAATAAAAAGTCAGAGCAGCCACAAAACATTTGGAATGATGAAGGAAGGCCTCTTTCAATGGCCAATAAAATGCTAGTTAACAGAAATTACACACTTAGAGACACACAGCCCCAGGGGTCTGATTCCTAAACGCTAAAATGTGGAGGGCTGAATCCTAATACGGTCCTCATCTACCTGCTTCCCTTTCCCTCTCATACTAAACTCAGAAGGTTCAGGAACTGAGGCGGTTCAAATGACCTTTGATGGGTTGGGTTCAGCCTGGTCCAGTAACCCAAAACTCTAGGCAATAAGGGCTTTAAGGATGGGGAAAAGCATTTCATTTTCAGTTCCTGCTTTGAAGAGAGAGCAACATCACAAAGGCCTTAACGTTCTTTAGTTACCACAAATCCACTTCTGCATCAAGTCAAACTTCACTTTCCAGGATTCACGCAGCCTGCAACTCTGCCAATGATGTGCTACGGATTTAGCTAGGCGAGGTACCTTTTTCCAAAAGATTAAAGGATCGCAGTCCCTGAGTTTAGCCCTCCTTACTTCAGGCGTGATCTCATTTAACGCCTTCCAGAGAGATGAGAACCTATCTTATTTATAAACACCTCCAGAGAAGATTGCATAACCTCCCTCAGAAACTCAATCCAGAGTTTAACAGCCCTGAGAGCCAAGAAATCATTTCTTATCTCTATCTGGAATTCAGCAACACACTGGAGGTGTTGTCTAACGGGGAGCTGAAGCTGAGTGAAAGGGGGAAGTGTGTAACCAGCCAGGGCCTCTGGGAGTTAGAGTTACCACACTGGTCGTGTGGCACTGTTGAACTACCCCATAAAATGTGCTGCCTCCAGAATTTTACCGCTGTAGCCTTGGGTGAACTAGGCCGCCTTCTTTAGTCCTCCCGTAGATTTATTATTTACTTTTATGTTACTTTATGGTATTTGTTAAGGACTTACTATGTGTCAAACACTGTTCTAAGTACTGGGATAGGTACAAGTTAAATAGGTCGGACACAGTCCCTGTCCCACATGGGGCTCACAGTCTTTAGTGTAGGAGAGAGAACAGGTATTGAATCCCCATTTTACAGTTGAGAAAACTGAGGCACAGAGAAGTGAAATAATTTTACCAAGGCACACAGCAAGGAATTAGCAGAGCTTGGATTAGACTCCTGGTTCTCTGACTCCCAGGTCTACGCTCTTTCCACAAAGTCGCATTGCTTCTCTCGGTCCCTGAAGAAAACCCACGGCTAGAAGCAGAGCTGGTTATAAGGGTGTTTTGGATGAGCAGTTGAGAAGTAGTGTGGCCAAGTGGACAGAGCTCAGACCTGGGAGTCAGAAGCAACTGGATTCTAATCCTGCTCCGCCACGTGTCTGCTTGTGACCTTAGGCAAGTCACTTCTCTTTTCAGGGTCTCAGTTACCTCATCCATAAAATGGGGATTAAGAACGGGAGCTCCAGGTGGGACATAGACTGTGTCCAACCTAATTGGCTTGTATCTATCCCAGTGCTTAGTATAGTGCCTGGCACCTAGTAAGTGCTTAACAATTACCACAAAAATTTTAAAAATGTGAACCACTGCCAGACTGGAATGAGCCGGGACTTACTTCATGTTGGTTATGGCAAAGGGGTACTTCAGGGCTCCGCAAACTCCAATTCCCAGAGATTCCCCAATCAATCAATCAACTGTATTTTTTGAATGCTTAGTGTGTGCAGAGCAACGTATTAAAGTGCTTGGGAGAGTGCAGCACAACAATATAACAGATACAACCCCAGGCCACAACGAAACAGAGCTTCTGGAAGTGAGCTCACCTCCATTAGCTTATGCTCTCTGGTCTGCCTTGAATTTGCTGTCAGGCTAGAAACAGGCTAATATTCATTCAGCCGTGGCACTGTGTAGTTCTGGCACGATCCCAGAGCAAAGGGGAGACATTCTCTGCTCCCACACTAAGTAAACACTCGGGGGAGTTCCCTCCTTAAGGGTTGCTAGAGCCCGCCTCGCTTACTTAAGATGGGGTATGGGACCCGTCAGGCTCATTAAGAGTAATAATTTATCACAGTTATGTAGTTACATCACAAGTAAATATGACTTCTTTCAAGACTTTAGTATGAGATGAACGAGTGGGAGAGAAATAAATATATGCAGAGAGGGCATGCATTTCCAGAAATTATTATCGTCACAGGAAATGCAGGAGCTTAACCAATTCTAATAAATGATCATGCCAAAAATCAAATAAACTACTGATCACACAACTGCAGGGTAGGTTGAGGGAAGGTGCTATTACCCGTATTTTCCATGGGAGAAACCAAAGATGAAAAGTAGTTAAGGTTGTTTTTTTTTCAAAGACTAATGACGAATCAAAAGTATTCATTCGGTGCTCACACTGTGCCTAGCACCGTCTCAATCTCCTGGTGCAATTATTCTCCCCCATTTCAAAACCTTAAAGGCACAACTCCTCCAAGACGCCTTCCCTGACTAAGCCCTCTTTTCCTCTTCTCCCACTCCCTTTTGAGACGCCCTGATTTGTTCCCTTTATTCATCCCTCCCACCCCCCACAGACTCCCCAGCCCCACTTACATACATATCTGTTCATTTATTTATTTCTATTAATGTCTGTCTCCCCCTCTATACTGTAAGCTTGTTCTGGGCAGGAAATGTGTTTGTTGTTATACTGTACTCTCTCAAGTGCTCTGCACACAGCGCTCAAAACAATGCGAATGAATGACTGACAACACCAAATTATGTGCTTGGGAGAGTATAACAAAGTGGACACAATCTCAGCCTTCCAGGAGCCTCCAATCTAGCTCTCCTAAACTCTTAGGAAAGGACAGTAGATGCACCTCCCCTCAAGGAGCTGACAATCTAACAGGGGAAGACAGGCTGACGCGAGTTATGTACAAATACTCTGTGGAGGAGCGAATGTGTCTGCTTCTTGTTGTATTGTCCCCTCCAAGGCTCTTAGTACAGTGTTCTGCTCTTAGTACAGTGTTCTGCACACAGTAAGCGCTCAATAAATATGACAGTGAATGAAAAGAAGAAAGAAAGACACAATTGGTAATAGCGAGAGTACAGAAAGATGAATACATGAATAAATACGAGAAGGAGGTAAGGCAATATATAGCTAAGGGCCAGGGGTGGCTGTACTTCAAAGTGAGGTCTCGACTTCCAGCGTAAGGCCCTTTCCACTACATGATTCTGCTTCACATTTCAAAAGACAAAACAGAAAAGACTTAGCTCTATAAACTACTGAAACCTAACTGATGGAAACCAACTTCTGCCAAGTGATGGCCTTTGGACCAATGCTATTTGCTCAAATGAACACTGAGAAGTAAAATGTCAGATTTTTTGTTACAAAAAATCCACAGCAAGTACACATCTGAATGAGTTCCCAAAAAGGTGTCACATTAGCATTTCTTTTTAAGTATAAAATTCCCCAGTGTTTAGGATGGGAGGAGCAGCCCTAATCTTTCCATTTCAAATTTACTTTTAGTCTCCGGCCTTTGTGTGGCTCCAGCAAAACCACTGATGACTTAAGTGATCAAAAGGTTACCTCAAGCTTCACCCACAGTGCTTTGAAAGACATAAAAAAAATGTAATAATCTGCTATTTGTTGTCACTTGGAAGCATTTACTTTAAAATAGCTGTCAGGAGACGGGGTGGAAGACTTAATAGTTACTGCATCAACTAGTTTAGCTACTGTAAAAGGAGGGAAGGAAGCAATCAAACCGCCTATGATTTCTGTCAGTTCAGCATCCACAAAAGTGTATTGCAGTCAAAGGGTCACCCAGCCAGAGGTCACCTCTCTCCGGATTGTTAAATTAAACGGACTCAAAACCTCGGTAATTACCCAAGAAACAGATGAACTTACAGATTTTAATGAAATTTTAAAAGCACTTTAAATGTCATAAATTTTGAGGCACTGCAACATTTTAAACAGACACTGCACAAAACCACTGTCGATTTCTCTCAAGCATATAGGGGTGTCAGCCATGGCCCATTATAAAAAATGAAAAAATGCCCATCTGTCTACTTGTTTTGTTTTGTTTTCTGTCTCCTCCTTCTAGACTGTAAGCCCGTTGTTGGGTAGGGATTGTCTCTGTTGCCGAATTGTACTTTCCAAGTGCTCAGTACACTGCTCTGCACACAGTAAACGTTCAATAAATATGATTGAATGAATGAATGAATGAACATATGGGGAGAAGAGAATCATCCTGTACTTTTACACAGGAAACAGAGTCAGTGACCCAGTTGAGAGGTTGAAGTAAAAAAAAATTAACAAATGAAGATGTTTCTTGATGGCCCCCAAACCATCTGCCTAATTAACCAACAAGACTTTTGTCCTTCATAGGAGAGGATAGCGTATGGGAGTGTTGGGTGGGGTGTGGTGAGTTGTTTCTTAATGACTGTGGTATTTGCTAGGTACTGTACTGAGCACAGGGGTGGATACAAGCAAATCAGGTTGTCCACGGTCCCTATCCCACGTGGGGCTCTCAATCTCAATCTCCATTTTACAGATGAGGTAACTGAGGCGCAGAGAAATGAAGTGACTTGCCCAATGTCACAGCATACAATGATGGAGACAGGATTAGAACCCGTGACCTTCTGACTCCAAGGCCCCTGCTCTATCTGCTATGCCTACTGCGAAATGGCCCATCTCAAACACAAACATGACCCTCTGCAGTGACACTGCAATTTCTCAAAATACTCAAGGCTCTTCCTTTCTCTGGAGACCAGAAACCTTAACATCACACCCTTCATCTGGAGAGTCCTCCACATGTCACTGGGAATGTATAAAGTCCAACTTTGAGGGCCTTCTTCTTATTAAGAAAAGGCTAAAAGAGAGGATGAGGAGGATGGAGACAGTGAAGTGGGGCTGGAGTACCTACTAAATGACCTCATTCCTTCTCTGACTGGTTCTTTGGTGGGAAAATAAATCTGGAATCGTGGGCATTAAATGATATCTTTGTGGCTTTTAGGAATTAATGGGATTCTCTAAGCCCATAATTTATTACCAGGGAGTGACTTAGGCATGAGGGAGAACCGAAATCAATGACTTCATATAATTAGTGACAATAATCTTATTTAGCTAGGTTTGATGGGTATGAAGCTAGCCATTCCTGGGTGTGGTACATGGACTATCATTTGGACCATTTCCACATATTAAAATGTCTTGGACAATGTAGTTTTTTTGTTTTGTTTTGTGAATGGGAAATTAAAAACAGTTACATGGTCCAGTTATTAAATCAGAAATACTAAGACTGGAAACTCCCATTTTGATTAATCTTACACAGCTGACAAGTGGCAGAGTCAGGATAAGAACCCACAACCTCTGACTCCCAAGCCCGGGCTCTTTCCATTAAGCTATGCTGCTTAGAACAGTGCTTGACACCTAGTAAGTGGTTAACAAATAGCATAGTAAAAAAAATACTACTCTAGTGGCCTAAAGTAATTACTGCACCTCCTCAAGTGCCTGCATTAATTCTAAGAAGTGATTTAGATGCATTATTATTTACAAATAATCGGTCGTATTTATTTAATAGCTAATAATTATTGATTATTATTTAGACAAACAGTACATATTCATAAAGTAATGACAAGAAGTTCTCCAGTAATACTGAAGCGGCATTGAACTGACTGCTATTTCACATCCCACTGACTCAGAGGAGAAGGGGAATATTGGCATTTAACATGGCGGCAGGAGAAGGAAAGGAGAAGCAGTGTGCCTAGTGGTTAGAGCACAGGTCTGGAAGTCAGAGGAACTGGGTTCTAATCCCGGCTCCACCATTTGTCTGCTGTATGACCCTGGACAAAGTCACATCACTTCTCTGGGCCTCAGTACCTCATCTGTAAAATGGGGGTGAAGTCTGTGAGCCCCATTTGGGTCATGGACTATGTCCAAACTGATTAGCTTGTATTTACCCCAGCTTTAAGAACAGTGCCTGGCACATAGTAAGTGCTTAACAAATACCATAAAAAAAGGGAAACGCTTGCCCTCTCCCCAAGCTCTAGTGCCAAGCTTCAGGATTCCAGGATTTTCCAACCCTCAACATTATCCCTCGTCCCTACTGCCCCTCTGGACAGCCCCATGGCAGCTTCCAAAATCCAGGGAAGTCAGTAGATTCAATTAAATTCAACTTAATCATATTTATTGCATTCTTCTTACATGCACAGCACTATACTAAGCATTTGGGAGAGTACAATATAAGAATAAACAGACACATTCCCTGCCCACAAAGAGTTTAAAGTCTAGAGGGGGAGACAGACATTAATATAAATAAGTTACAGATATGGACAAATGTACAGAGATTGTACAGAGGGCAGTTTAATGTTTTCAGGATTCCCAGATAGTAGTGGTCATAGCTGCATGGACATATAGGTCCCTAAGACAATGTCACAACAATTAAAATTGTATGGTAAAAATACCTTTCGTTTTTCAATCCTCTTATGCGGAATCAAAAACACCAGCACTGATAGCAGATCTCCCCATGTTGGCCGGCTTATCGGTCAGAGAGATTTAGAGCTTCTAATACGAGTGATCCACGAGATAGTTTTATCGGGTGGACTGTTAAATGTGTCCTTAAAGAGGATGCTTTTGTTTGAGTCCTTTTAAAGTACAGCCTACATTTAGCTATTGTGGCACACACGCAAAAAAACACAATTAAAATAGATATTTTTTCATGGTTGAATGCATTAGCTCAAACTTTCCAAAAAATTCGCTTTTGAGTTGAGACCAAGAATGGAAAGTTTCAGCTTCAATGGAAAAATTTTGGGAACGATACGAGTGACTGAAAACAGGAGGTTAGGATGGAAGTTGAGTTGAAACTCTAACTGAAGTGTTCCTTACTCTGAAAACAATAACATATTTTGCAGAGTTCCAAAGGAGTGCTCGCTTCTTAGTGACTCACTAAAATATCCAGTTTTCCTTGGCTACTGCCGGTACATTCCACTTTAAAAAAGAGAGTAAATCAAATATACAGCATATTTCCTTTTTAAGCGAGCTGAGATGACACAGAAGGAAGTTCTCTCTCCTTCACTGGGCTGCGTTTCATTCTGCGATCACCAAATAGAAAATAAGAAATAGCAGAAGGCAATCACAACCACATGTGTTCTTTCTACCTCCACGAAGGATTCCCAGCAGGCAGAAATTTCTCCTTTCTGGTGCTACTTCCCCATTACCCTGAGTCAATCCTTTCCCCTCAAGAGATTTTAGTGACCTCCAAATGCGACCTGAAATATTCTCAGAACACTCAACTTTTCACCAACTAAGAGCCTCCCAGAGATAATGAATACTGAAAATGTGCCATAACAGGTGTTCGGCCTATGTATGTGTCCCTTTTAGCTTCCTCCTCTGTTTGTTCATTTATTTCACGTCTTTCCTGCTGAACTGAAAACCTGGTGAAGGCTGAGATCATGTCTTCTAGTTCCATCCAACTCTCCCAAACACCTAAAACAGTTTCCTGCACACAGCAGGTGCTTAAAAAATTATATAGATTGCAATGCTCTGCAATTGATCAATTGTATTTATTGAGTGCTTACTGTATGCGGAGCACTGTACTAAACACTTGGGAAAGTACAATAAACAGACACATTTCCTGCCCACAGCGAGCTCATGGAAGACCCTGAAGGGGTAAATCATAATAAATAAATAATAATGGTATTTAAGTGCTTATTAAGTGCCAAGCACTGTGCTAAGCAGTGGGGTGGATATATGCAAATCAGGTTGGACACTATCTCTGTCCCATATACGGCTCACAGTCTCAATTTCCGTTTTACAGATGAGGTGCCTGCAGCACAGACAAGTGAAGTGACTTCCCAAGGTCACACAGCAGATATGTGATGATGCCAGAATTAGAACCCATGGCCAACAGGGGACAACCAGGAGAGGGCTGGGGTCGGTAAAACCAAACCTGGGAGGTTCCCGGGAGAAGGGAGCCCTCAACAGGGTCACACACATGTCCCAAGGTGACCCTGGGGTACCAACCATCTCAAGGTCAAATGCTATCTCGTGACCTCCTGAGCCAGCAGGAGGAACTTGGAAGTGAGGGTGGGACACTACCCCCACAACCGAAACTGCCAGATTGACAGCCCAAGCTGGGAATACAGAAGGTGCCCCTCGCCCCTGTGCTAATCAAATTAGGAATGGAGGAGGGGGGGAGGGCAGAGATTGGATAAACTGAGGCCAGAAGCTGGAATGGCCTAAGGGCACAGGTGATTAATACCTGCCGCCTCTAACATTCCGTGCAGAGGAACGGCCAAGCAGCCGGCTGCAGGTCGCCTCTGTCCAGAGCGTGAGAAGGCTGCTCTGCCTGCACCGAGTGAGGAGCTGTGGGATGGGTGAGTGTCCTCTCCTGCTGAGTGCTCGTGGGGTTAGAAGCCAGATGCTTCACCGTGGGTATGTAACATTTAAATGGATATGATGTCTAAGTGGGTGCCTCCCCAGTGGGACATGAACAGGGTGGGCGCTGTCCGCCTCATCACGTGCAAGTAGCGCATACGTGAACTTAACGCATAAGTGGGTTTTAACGTACAAGTGGGTCTAACACATAAGTGGGTTTTAATGTGCAAGTGGGTTTAATGCCTAAGTGGGTTCCTCCTGAGTGGGCAAGCACATGGTGGGAGCCAACCGCCTCACCACATTGTGAGTAAATCATAAGTGGACTCAGGTGTCCGGCCATACCAATGTATTCCTCCCCTTAGGGAAGCTCTAACACTATATTCCTCCCAAAGGGGAAGCTTTAACACCATATTTCCCCCCAAAAGGTAAGGCCGATTGTCGTGTCTAAATAATTAATTCAATTCATCCCTGCAGAATAAATTCTATACAAAATTCAAGTTTTCCATCCCCGGCCTCTCTGTCTTGCCATGCCGATTCCGAAAGAACCCGTTCCCAGCGACGGGTGACAACATGCCAGTGAGAGGTCAAGGAAGATTCAAGTGGAGTCCAGTGAGAGATTTGGTAAGTGGGTCATCAGAGACCTCGGAGGGCGAGAGTGGGCTCAGTGAAGCCAAGGGGCTAGAGGGCCGAAGACACGGGTTCCCCACAAATAGGAGCTAGGCATAAGGACCCCTGTTTCTGTGGGATGTTGGGTTAGGATTTACACAAGAAGCGCTCAATAAATACAACTCTTTGATTAATTAGTGTTGGGGGCAGGGGTAATCTGCTTGATTTATAATCTACCAATCAATAATATTTATTGAGTGACTACTCTGTGCACAGCACTGTACTGAGCACCTGGGACAATAGTAGATTGTCAGAGGCCCATTCCTGTGTGAAAACATTCCCTCCAAGATGTCTGCATATTAAACTTGCTACCTAAGTGGTGAATACACCCACTTTTTTAACAGCAGAAATGAGAGTTGAGAAATATTTCTGGATAAGCCTTCACATAAATTAGCAGTGTAGCCATCCCAGAATCGCTACCCAAGATTTGCGGTCAAGGGGCTGAGATGGTCGAGCTTCCAAATGCTCATTTTAATCAAAAGATGGAGAAGAGGCTTTTGTTCTGCCTGAAGAGAAAAATGCTACGGCAAAGCACTAATAAACGTCTTCCATCTCCTCAGCCTTAGGCTCCCTTGATCTCTAGGATTCCAGATAAGCTTAGAGAGGTGAAAAGCCTTTGTGAATAATTGAAGACAAAATAATGAAACCCCAGAATGTCGGAGGCGTAATAGAGTTTTGTAGAATTCATCACGGAGCCTTTAAATTCTGAAATGCTACAATGCTGAATAATTTATTCCTGTGTCAATAAAGGGCCCGCAGATGTTCTTTCACAGCCAGTGTGAACTCAACCATCCCTGATGGGGGCGGAGAGAATGGCAACTGTCTGAGGTGGAACGGTGAAGAACCTCTTCCAGGTACTGGCTCTTCTCTCCATGATTCAAACTGGGTCCAATTTTACCTTCTCTACCTTGGCTTTCCAAAAAATCTACTAAAATATTCATTCATTCATTCATTCAGTAGTATTTATTGAGCGCTTACTATGTGCAGAGCACTGTACTAAGCGCTTGGGATGAACAAGTCGGCAACAGATAGAGACAGTCCCTGCCGTTTGACGGGCTTACGGTCTAATCGGGGGAGACGGACAGACAAGAACAATGGCAATAAACAGCGTCAAGGGGAAGAACATCTCGTAAAAACAATGGCAACTGAATAGAATCAAGGCGATGTGCAATTCATTAACAAAATAAATAGGGTAACGAAAATATATACAGTTGAGCGGACGAGTACAGTGCTGTGGGGATGGGAAGGGAGAGGTGGAGGAGCAGAGGGAAAAGGGGAAAATGAGGCTTTAGCTGCGGAATTCATCCCCTCAAAAGCACACGCATGTACAAACACACACACACACATCTTTCTGACTGAGTCACTGTGGCATTTCTTGATTAATCAGCCACCTCCTTGGTTATGCTGCCCCACAAGCCACTGTATATGTGGTCATCTTAAATCTAATTAATTGCTTACTCTGGGTTTTTATTTTTACTATTAGTACTGTTATCAATGATAATTAAAATAGTGGCATTTGTTAAGCACTCACTGAACTATGTGCTTTGGTAGATACAAGATCATCGGTTCCCACGTGGGGTTCACAGTTTAAGTAGGAGGAAGCACAGGAATTGAATTCCATTTTGCAGATGAGGGAACTGAGGCCCAGAGCCCAAGGCTTTTGCGTAGTGCCCAAGTGCCAAGTACATACAGGAGGCATTGAATAAATGCTGCTGATGATGATGATAAGGGACTCAGGTTTGAATGAGACTTGTTTTTCATATACTAACAGTAGCCTTAAAAATGCAGAATGAGAAGCAGTGTGGCTTAGTGGAAGAACACGGGCCTGGGAGTCAGAAGAAGCTGGGTTCTCTCCTGGCTTTGCCACTTGTCTGTTGTGTGACCATGGGCAAGTCACTTCACTTCTCTGTACCTCAGGGCTCTCATCTGCAAAATGGGGATTACAGCTTTAGCCCTACTTGGGGCATGGACTGTATCCAACCCGATTAGCTTGTATCTACCCCAGTGCTTAGCATAGTGTCTGGCACACAGTAAGCACTGAACAGACATCATTTTAAAAAAAACAAGCACAGACTGAGAAACCAGTGAAGGGAACTCAAGGGCCAATCTTTTTGCAATATCCTTTCTGCAAATACACCAATTTTGTGAAGAAAAAAATCAAATGGCTAATTGTGCAAGAGCTGATAAAAGGCTACTCTTCTCTGAGGAGAGTCCTGGTGGGTCCCTGCTAGGTCTTATCGAAGCCCGCTTTTCTGTTTACCGATAGTTTTCTCACTTTCCCGATCCAACTCACCCAGATACAAAAGAAAACTCAATTGTATCCCGGTAAGGGAGGCTGGCATTTTTCTAATGTGGCACCCAGGATGCTCCAGGAAAGAAAATCTCAGCTCACTTCATGATGCTCTTCGTGATGTTTTACACACAGCTGGAAGCAACAGCTGGTCTTCCGGAAGGCTTTTAATCCCACTGCAAATGGCTTTCTCATCATAGGTTAGAAAGGGAAAGGCACTTATAGCATTTTTTTGCCAACGTGGTGGACCCTGGGGGGTGTGGGGATAGAGGAGAAAAGCATGCTGGGTTACTCTTTGAGGCTGAAAGTCACAGAGCGAGCAAGAAAGGGGGAGAAGGAAACAAGGGGGACATTTGGTGTTCAGAGAACATACAAGGGTGCCCCTGTGAGTGGAGGGTGAAGCAGATATGTTAGAGGGTTGGGCGACTCAGGATGGTGGTGGGGAAATTAGAGAGAGCAGCGGTGATGCTTGGGATGTGGTGGTGGTGGTATCTCTTACGTGTTCACTGTACATTGAGCACTGTTCTACACGCAGGGGTAGATGCAAGTTAAGCAGGTCAAACGTAGTTCCTGTCCCTCACAGTTCTCTCGGACTAAGGAGGGAGGACTGGTGTTGAATCCCCATTTTTACAGATGAGGAAATGGAGGCACTGAGCAGTGAAGTGACTTGCCTAAGGTCACACTGCAGATTACTGGCAGAACTGGGATTAGAAACCAGGCCCGGGCTCTTTCCACTAGTCCACTAGGTGGTAATAGAACCTCTAGGCAAGCAAACAGGATACAATGGCTTGGCATTACACCCCTTTGCACCTAAGCTGAGGAATGTCAATCGCAGTGTAGATGACACTATTATTTGGTGAGCACATTCTACAGGGATGGGTTAGGGCCAGTTAACAATCGATAAGAAGCTGCTAAGGCCCTTACATAAACCATCTGTATGCCAATCACTCACTGCGGTATATATTAAAGAACTCCTCATTCCATTTTCTCCCAAATTTACATTTCCAAGCATGGTAAGAAATTGTAACATCCATCATTCATTCAATCGTATTTATTGAGTGCTTATGGCGTGCAAAGCATTATACTAAGCGTTTGGGAAAGTATCAATCAGTGGGATTTACTGAGCACTTAATGGGTGCAAAACAGTGTATTAAGCACTTGGGAGAGGACAGTAAAGCAGACAGACAAGATCCCTGCTCTCAAGGAGTTTATAACTATACGCCTAAAACTGAGCTCCTTATCTTCCCTCCCAAACCCTGTCTTCTCCCTGACTTCCCTGTCACTGCAGAGAGCATGACCATCCTTCCCGTCTCACAGACCCACAACCTTGGTGTCGTCCTTGACTCAGCTCTCTCATTCACCCCACACAACCAATCCGTCACCAACACCTGCCAGTCTCACCTTCACAATATCGCCAAGATCCGCCCTTTCCTCTCCATCCAAACTGCTATCGTGCTGGTACAAACTCTCGTAGTATCCCGACTGGATAATTGTGTCAGCCTCCTCTCGGCTCTCCCTTCCTCCTGTCTCTCCCCACTCCAGTCTATTCTTCATTCCACTGCCCAGATCATCTTCCTACAGAAACGCTCTGGGCATGTCACTCCCCTCCTCAAAAACCTACAGTGGTTGCCTATCAACCTTTGCATGAAACAAAAATTCCTCACCCTTGGCTTCAAAGTTGTCCATCACCTTTCCCCTCCTACCTCACCGCCCTTCTTTTCTCCTATAGCCCAGCCCGCACACTCCGTTCCTCTGCCGCTCATCTCCTCACTGGGCCTCGTACCCGCCTGTCCCGCTGTCGACCCCTGGTCCACGTCCTACCGCTGTCCTGGAATGACCTCCCTCCTCACATCTACCAAGCCAACTCTCTTCCCCTCTTCAAAGCCCTACTGAAAGCTCACCTCCTCCAGGAGGCCTTCCCAGACTGAGTCCCTCCTTTCCCTCTGCTCCTCCTCCCCTCCCCCTCTGCTCTTCCCCCTTTCCCTCCCCTCAGCACTGTGCTCATTTGTAAATATTATTTATTACCCTATTTATTTTGTTAATGAGGTGTATATCTCCTTGATTCTACTTATCTTAATGATGTTGTTTTGTTTTGCTCTGACTGGCTTTGCTGTCTGTATCCCCCATTTAGACTGTGAGCCCATTACTGGGCAGGGATTGTCTCTACCTGTTGCCCAATGGTACATTCCAAGCCCTTAGTAAGGTGTTCTGCACATGATAAGTGCTCAATAAATACTACTGAATGAATGAATGAATCTAACAGAGGGGACTTAATTAGGGGGAGTTGGGGGGCTTGGCACTTAATTATTACTACAATTATAACAATTATTATTTTCAGACAGGGCTGAGAAGACCCAAAACAGTGGCTTTCTGAAGTCTGTCCCCTCCCTGACCCCATAAAATCCTTACCCCTTCTTTGCCCCAATTTTTCCTCACTCTCTCTCTTCATATAAATGGGTCTCCCTCCACCCCAGAAACTTTAGGTAGTGAGCTCCTCGGGGGCCAGGAACCCTATCTAAATCAGCCTTATACCCAGAGCTTAGTATAGTTCTTCACTCCTTGTAAGGGCTTAATAAATATTAATTACTGATGAACTAACCGGTTTTGCTAAATTCAACTTTTACACTCAGGACCTATTCCGTCCGTTTTTGCTGTGGCCGAAATTTTTCTTAGTGACCTGTTTTAACTGGAGCTGCCATCGGCATCTGCTTCTGTGCCTTACTCTGCATGGTGGTCAGCCAAGTTTTCTAATTTAGTTTCCCAATTCCCTGTCTCAAAACCACAACAGATCATTCTTCGCTGAACTAATATGCATTTGTAACACAGGCAGTCCCGATGATGACCTCTCACACTGGCTGATCGGCTGGAAAATATCCAAAGAAAGAGAAGTGCAGCTGCATGTTACATCCAAATAGCACAATCTTTCGGCTCACTAGAGCAGAATATCCCTCTAATACACTAGGAGCCGGCTATATTATCAGCTCCTTCATTCTTTCTCTAGGTAGAGAAGCCATAATTTAAACCGACAGGGTAACTTGTCAAGAAGTCTATTTCAAACTGTCCATTTGAATTTCTGACTAGTTTCTTAGAGTGCCGGTGTTTCTTTCTTAATGGGGTACCTTGTCGAGACAGGATACCCAAAAGCAGCTAAATAGCAACCTGCAGCAACAAAGAGTTGCTTTGCTAGTAAAGTGTTTTTTTAATGGTATTTGTTAAGCACTATGTACAAAGCACTTGGGTAGATATAAACTAATCAAGTTGGACACAGTCCCTGTCCCACATGGGTTTCACAGTCTTAGTCTCCATTTTCAAGAGGAGGTAACTGAGGCACAGAGAAGTGAAGTGACTTGTCCAAGCTCAAATACAGACAAGTGGTGGAGTCCCCCTAAGTATCTATGACTTAGCATGGATGCCTTGCGCTAAACTTACCTTTTAACATTTTTTCTTCTTCCCAGTTAAGCACATGTGACATGTGATGAGTATCTACCATTTCAAAGTGTGCAGCTTCACGACCTCAGCCAAACAGACCACAGCCACGCTCCTGTCCATAATGTATAATCGGGACAGGAAATTGAGGCCAGATTCTCTGTTGACTTTAATCAATCATTAGTATTCACTGAGCATCTAAATGCAGAGCATTTCACTAAATGCTTACTATGTCTAATTCCAATACCTTTTCTAATATAGTAAGTGCTTAATAAATACTATTCATTGATCACTTAGGACAGTGCTTTGCACCCAACTGCTTAACAAATAATAATAATCTTAACAATGGTATTTGTTAAACACTTTTTAAAAATGTCAAGTACTGTTCTAAGTGCAGGGGTAGATACAAAGCCCCTGTCCTACATGGGGATCACAATCTTAATCTCCACTTTACAGATAGGGTGACTGAAGCATGGAGAAGTGAAGTGATTTGCCCAAAGTCACACAGCAGCAAACAAGTGTCAGAGCTGGGATTAGAACGCAGAAGGACTTCCAGGCTCGTGCTCTATCCACTAGGCAATCCACTACTGCTATAACTGAGTTAGTAGACCCTATCCCTGCCCTCGAGGAGCTTACAACTGTTGCAAGTTAAAGTCAATAATCTTGTGATCTCACCATGGGGGAAAATGGGGACAAATTCTCCATTCTATCCCAAAACTACGACCTTGAGTTGTGGCATGGTTATATTTCTGCATTTATGAAGACCTGAGCTATGTTTGGGACGAATATCAGCCCGCCCACCACCTGGGAACACAGGTATAAACACTTTCACACATCAGCAACCATTACACTAACAGCAGGAAGCAGAAGCCTGGCTCTATTACAGACAGAGAGAACGCAAAAGAACAATACAGACGGCTACCATTAAGATAAGAGCAGAAGTCTAGACAACTTGTCACAAGGGCTTTTAGTATTAGCCCTGGTGACTGCCAGGTCTTGGAACTCAATACTTATAGAATAAGAATAAAGAGAGAAGTTATAACCCCGCACTGCCTAATGCAACTCCATTTCTAAAACTACCACCGTCGCCTCTGAAGATGGCTTATTTTGAACCACTCTTCGGTCAGAACAAAAACTGTGGGAAAATAGCCCTGGCTTGATATGCCCAGCTTTGAGAATATTAGTAAAAGTAATTTGCTAAGATCTGGGCTTCATTAAGCACATTGCTTTAATATCTCTGACAGCGCCAATTGAGTGTTTTACTGAGGGTAGCATCAGTAGTATGGTCCACTGAGCATCCATTGGTGTGGTGCACTGTACTAGGCACCTGGGAAGTACAGACTAACAGAGAGACACATCCCCTCCCCACAAGGAGTTCACTCTGTAATGGGGGAGGCAAACATGAAAATATTTCTAAGTATAGTGAGGACGGAATCAACGTACTAGAGCCCCCAGGAAATCATCCAATCATTGTTTGCGGCCATCAAAACTTGGTTCAGGGGCTGAGCTGAAGAAAACAGATGTAAAGTCTATTTTGGGAGGGACTGGAGAAGGGACCCAGCTCCAAGCCCTCAGTCAAGTGGTATTTTTAAATAACTGTGGTATTTTGAAGCACTTATGTTCTAAGCACTGGGGTAGATAGAAGAAACTAGTGTTATAACAATAATAATAACGACGGTATTTGGTAAGCACTTTACTATGTATCAAGTACTGTTCTAAGTGCTGGGTACGTACAAGCCAATTAGGTTGGACACAGTCCCTGTCCCACATGGGCTCACAGTCTTCCTCCCCATTTTACAGATGATGTACCTAAGGCACAGAGAAGTTAACTGACTAGCCCAAGGTCACACAGTCCAACCCGATTTGCTTGTATCCACCCCAGTGCTTGGTACAGCATCTGGCACTAGTAAGTGCTTATTACACAAGTGGCAGAGCCGACCCTAACCCACATAGGGCTCACAGTATTAATCCTCATTATTACAGATGACGGAAGTGAGGCACAGATAAGTTACATGACTTGCCCAAGTTAACACTTTAGACAAGTAGAGAAGCAGCATGGCTTAGTGGAAAGAGCATGGGCTTGGGAGTCAGAGGTCGTGGGTTCTTATTCCAGCTCCACCACTGGTCAGCTGTTTGACTTCGGGCAAGTCACTTAATTTAACAACCTGAATACCCTGTATCTCCCCCAGTGCTTAGAACAGTGCTTGGCACATAGTAAGCACTTAACAAATACCGGCTCTGCCACTTGTCACCTGTGTGACTGTGAGAAAGTCACTTAACTTCTCTGTGCCTCATTTACCTCATCTGTAAAATGGGGATCAACTGTGAGCCTCAGGTGGGAAAACCTGATTACCCCGTATCTACCCCAGTGCTTATAACAGTGCTCTGCACATAATAAGCGCTTAACAAATACCAATATTATTATTATTATTATTATTATTACAAGTGGTGGAACCAGGATTGCAAACCAGGTCTTTCTGACTCCCAGGCCCGGGCTCTATCCACTATGCCATGTGGGGTCTGAAACCCTCCAGCTGAGGAATGGTGTTCTGCACAACGGTATGGGATTGGCCAAGACCCAATCCCAGCCAATGAGAGCTGAGCTTGGGTGTTCAACTGCTGAGTTCACATCCCTCCTCCTGGCTGGGGGTTTTCCTGAACCTGGGGAAGGGAGGGAGAAGGGCTCTGCTACAGTGATGTGTGGCTGGGCTCATCCACAACTGGGCCCGGGGCCACCCTCCTGGGGCTAGTGCAGCATCTTGGGGGGTACTTGGCAATATAGTAATGCACAAGGGCAACCCAAATCAAACAACTGGATTTCATTGAGTGCTGACTGTGTACAGAGTATTCTATTACGTATTTGGGAAAGTGCACTATAACAATATAACAGACACATTCTCTGACCACAATGAGCTTACAGTCTAGAGGGGGAAAAAGACATTAGTATAAAGAAAGAAATGATGGATATGGACATAGTGCTGTGGGGCTGATGAAAGAGTGAATAAAATGTGCAAAACCAAGGGTAAGAGCAATACAGAAGGGACTGGGAGAAGAAGAAATGAGGGCATAATCAGGGAAGGCCTCTTGGAGGAAATGTGATTTTAGGAGGGTTTTGAAGGTGGGGAAAGCAATTGTCTGTCGGATGTGAAGAGGGACGGCATTCCTTGCCAGAGGCGGGACGTGGATGAGGGGCTGGTGGTGAGATAATGACATCGACCTCACAAGAGAGGCAGTCAGGACTCCGGAAGTGGGGGCTGGGCCCTGCCGCCACTTGGATGGGAATCGCACAACCCAATCCAGTGCTCCACTAGGGTGGTGCAGAGCCCGAGGCCAATGCTGGTCCCAGCCAGGTCCCACTGGAGATTCCCGGCCCCAAATGGAGAGTAATGATGGCTCTGGGAGGCCATCAGCCTGCCAGCAGTGAGTAAATAGTGCTCACTGGGATACTGCTCTACTGGGCCAGCCACATGAAGGGAACGGAATGTAGCAGAGGGGCTGTACAGTTGCAGCACCATAAGTGGAGGCTAGATAGGGTGGATTGGGTAGGGGAGATGAGGCAGGGAGAATCTGAGAAATGGAGAGGCAGAGGAGAGGAGATGGCAGTTCTAAGGAGAAGCAGTGTGGCCAATTGAGAAGCAGTGTGGCCACTGGATAGATCCCAGGCCGGGAAATCAAAAGGACCCCCATGTGGGGTACGGACTGCATCCAACCTGATTACTCTGTACTTACCCCAGCGCTCAATACAGTGTTTGGCATATACTAGTGTTTAACAAATACCATAAAATAATAATAATATTATAATGGTATCTGTAGCGATGGTAGATTCCAAAAGGGAAACTGGGTAACCAACCAATAACCCCTCTCTTACTATCCCACTTGCCAATCTGCTGCTAAAAAAAGTTTCAAAGCAGCAGCTTTGGCTTGTGTCCTTCTAATAATGACTGTGGTATTGGTTGAACACTTCCTATGTGCAAACACTTGTCCTAAAATCGGGACTGGAAATAAGATATTCAGATCAGATGCAGTCCCTGTCCCATATGGGGTTCACAGTCTAAGGGGGAAGGAGGTGAAGTATTTGAGCCCCATATTAGAGATGAGGAAACCGAGGCCAGAGAAGTTAACTGATCTGCCTAAGGTGACACAGTTTAGCACCCAGGGCTCCTCACTTCCAGTTCTGCTTTCTTTCCAGTAGGCCATGATGCTTCTCCATGATGCTACTACGACAGTGACAACTATTAGAGAAGCAGCGTGGCTCAATGGAAAGAGCAAGGGCTTGGGAGTCAGAGGTCATGAATTTGAATCCAGGCTCTGCCACTTGCCAGCTGTGTGACTGTCGGCAAGTCACTTAACTTCTCTGTGCCTCAGTTACCTCAACTGTAAAATGGGGATTAAGACCATGAGCCTCATGTGGGACAACCTGATTACCCTGTATATCCCAGCGCTTAGAACAGTGCTCTGCACATAGTAAGCGCTTAATAAATACCAACATTATTATTATTACTACTACCACTAATAATGATAATAATATTTGTTAAATGTTTATCATCAATCTATGAATGGTATTTATCATGCGCTAACTGTTTGCAAAGCACCATAGCAAGCACTCGGGAGAGTACAATTCAACAGAGTTGGTAGGCACTCTCCCTGCCTATAAGGAGCTTACAGTCAAGTGTGGGAGACTGACATTAATAGAAATAAAGAAATTTCAGCTGTATACATATAAGTACAATGGAGCTGGGGTGGGGGGGGGGGTGAATATCAAGAGCTTATAGAGGACAGATCCAAGGGCCTAGGAGACATAGAAGGGGAATTATACTAAGCACTGGAATAGATACAATGCAATCACTTCTGATACAGACCCAGCCCCACATGAGTCTCAGAGTCTAAGAGGGAGGGGGAACAGATATTTTATCTCCATTTTACAGATGAGGTATCTGAGGCAAGATGTTAGGTGACTTGCACCAGGTGAGCAGGCGAGAGGAGTTGGCGGGATGAGAACCCAGGTTTTCTGACTCCCAGGCCCCTGCTCGTTCCATCCAGCCACACTGCTTCTGATCATACTCTAAAAGCTAAAGCAAAGCATAAGTGGTAGTTTTTTTTGAAATTCTCAGAAGTACAATCAGAGGTTAAATCTCTTCACCCAAAGTAAAGAAACCTGCTTTGTTTGTCTCTCCTGAAATACCCAGACAGCTGCCTCCATTTTTTTTCCATTTTCTTTGACTACAGAGAATTGGTCATACAGGGTACTTATTTTAAAATTCAATAACCCAAATTCTAAATAGTAAATCACAGTATCATAAGCACTTGACTCTAGGTTAGCAATGACCAATTATTATTATAATGAGGTGCTATAAGGTATGCTCTCTCCCTGTAATTAATCTTTTCAGGATTGCACTGTGTAATATTCCAAGAGTAGTATGAAATCAGACTAGGTATCACATGTGGGTTCCAAAACAACAAAGGCTAATTTTAAACTAAGCCGAGCAGATTCACATTAAAAGTGAGAGACAGAACAGCAGGTGGTGGTGAAGAAATATGCAAACATTGTAAGGGGAGCATACACTTAAATCAGCTTAAAAATTACTCTTCAGGGTCCTGTTCATAAATGCACTGGTGAAATTTTTTAAAATCTATTCCTACCACCCATGGTGTCAAAAAAGGAACCATTAATGGGTCTTAAATGTAAAAGAAACTTCACCACTGTGGACTTGATGGTGACACACCTGTTGGAGCCCACAGAAGCTCTGAAAGACACTGCATTGTACTCTCCCAAGGCTTAGGACAATGCTCAGCGAGCAGTAAATGCTCAATGAATACAACTGAATGAAATTTTGCACTTCAGAATGGGAAGGGCGTCCTAGGATGAGCTTGATGTTCTCTACAGGTCAAAGCTGATCATCTTCCTGCTGCCCCTCCATCCACATCCACAGCTGGGACACATCCACAGCTGTGATTAGAACAACCAAGACAATGTGTGGACATTGCTCTCCATAACCTGTAAAGGCAGGAGGTTTTTTTTGGGGGGGGGGGGGGGGGCACTATTCAGTGAGCACTAATATACATATGGATTATTTTAACCCTTCTGCCCCTAGACCAGCAGGCTTACTGATGAAATTCATTTATCCTGGGACTTCTTTAAATGGTCCAGCAATGTGAACCGGTATCTTGGGAAGGTTATAATTTAACAAGAAAATGGAGTGTTTCATCCTGCAAAAGGAGAGCAGGATAATTAGATCGGCATAAGTTCTAAGAAACAAATATACCATCTATGGAAAACAGAAGTCCAGACAGCCACCTGGGTCCTCCGAAAGGATCACATTTTTTTTTTGGGGGGGGCGCTGTTAAACGCTTACTATGTGCCAGGCACTGCACTAAGCACTGGGATAGATTCAAGGTAATCAGGTTGGGCACCGTCCATTTCAATCATTCATTTATTCAATTGTACTTACTGAGCACTTTCTGTGTGAGGAGCACTGTACAAAGTGCTTTGGAGAGTACATTACAACAATAAACAGACACATTCTCTGCCCTCAATAAGCTTACAGTATAGAGACGAGGTCCCCAAATGGGGCTCACAGTCTTAATCCCCATTTTTCAGGTGAGGTACCTGAGGCCTAGAGAAATGAAGTGACTTGCCCAAGGTCACACAGCAGACAAGTGGGAGAGCTGGTATGAGAACCCAGGTCCTTCTGACTCCCAGGCCCGTGCTCTATCCACTAGGCCACGTTGCTTCACATCTTTTAATGGGAAAGAGTGAAGTAGGTCGGCGAATGCATCCGAGAGCTAAACAATAAGCTCCTACTGCTTCAGACGACTGCCCAATTGAAAGGATAGACAGTGTAATGAAAAATATCAAGTCGAACCTGGGTTATATGCTTGAACTCCAACTCTGCCAGCAACGCCTCCTCGGGTTTGCTGAACGGCTCAGCGGAAGCTCTGACAGAATGAAGTGACCTATAAATAACTAAATATACTATAAATTGCAGGGGCCTTTGCTGACAGTGCTGCCCCGGATACTGATGCCAATTAAACTGAGTGACAGAGCGAAACTTTGGAGGCCCCAGAGTTGGCTACCAGAGGGTAAGGAGTCTAGGGCATTGGTGATGGGAAGGGTGAAGCTGTCTTGTTGCAGTGCCCTTGGGCAATCAGGAAATGAAAGGAACAGGAGGGAGACAAGCTTGTAATTCCATGAATTCTGAGTACAAGCCCCAGAGGAGAGGAAGGGGGAGAACAGAAGCTCCTCCCCTAGAATGGAAGCTCCTTGGGGACAGGGTTCGAGTCTCCCACTCTACTATACTGTATCCTTTGGGGATACAACGTGGCTTAGTGGAAAGAGCACAGGCTTGGGAGTCAAAGCTCTGCCACTTGTGAGCTGTGTGACTGTGGCCAAGTCACTTAACCTCTCTGTGCCTCAGTTACCTCATCTGTAAAATGGGGATTAAGACTGTGAGCCTCACGTGGGACAACCTGATAACCTTGTATCTACCCCAGCGCTTAGCACAGAGTAAGTGCTTAACAAATACCATCGTTATTATCCTCCCGAGTTCTTAGTACAGTGATCCACTCACAATATGTGCTCAGTAAATAGTACCACTTGTCTGGCTGGAGAGATGCAGGGCCAGCCTTGGTTCAGATGCTGTCCTGGCCCAGAGGGGCACAACTATTTCTCTCAATTTTTGTCTGTCTCTCCCCAACACAGCTCCTGCCTTGGAAAGGGAAGTGAGGCCTGCTGGGATTCCCTCATCCTGGAAGATGGTCAGAGTGTGGCAGCAAGCCAACAAGCGACCGTCTTTATGTCGACATAAAGGGAAGGGCCTCTAAACTGTAAACTCATTGTGGGCAGGGAAATTGTCTGTTATATTGTTATAATAATAATATAATGGTATTTGTTAAGTGCTTACTATGTGCCAGGCACTGTATTGAGTGCTGGGGTGGATACAAGCAAATTAGGTTGGACACAGTCCCTGTCCCTTGTGGGGCTCACAGTTTCAATCCCCATTTTGCAGATGAAGTAAATGAGGCTCAGAGAAGTGAATAGACTTGCCCAAGGACTCACAGCAGACAAGTGGCAGAGCCAGAATTAGAACCCATGACCTTCTGAAGAACTGCCTACCAGGGTTGGGACTAAGGAGAAATTCATCATCACTCGTGTCATTATCAGGCCAATGCAGAAATTGATTTAGTGCACTCAGTAAAGGATAAAGACCAATCAGATTCAAATATTTACCCAGGTCCACGTGCTATCCACTGCACCATGCTGTACTCTCCCAAGTGCTTGGCATATAATGAGTGCTTAACAAGTACCATTATTATCATTATTATTATTAATTCCATTGATTAACTGGTTGATTGTCGTGGGCCCCACATTGGCCTTTTCTATCAATCGATCAGTCATATTCATTGAGCACTTACTGTGGACAGTCCACTGCCCTAAGTGCTTGTACAACAGAGTTGGTAGACATGTTTCCTACCCAAAACAAGCAACACAATCAATTGTAGTTACTGAGCACATAATGTGTACAGAGCGTGGACTGAGTGCTTTTCAGTCACACATTCACCCATGGAAGAATTTCACAACTTGTGGAGTTTTCTTCGAGATGAAGGGTGAATGTATATCAAATAACCATTGTCAACTATTGATGCAATTATTCATAAGATGCTAAAATATTAGCACTTAGCATTTCCTTTCTGCTTTATTAATCAATAAATAGTGCTTAATGATCACCTTCTATGCACAGCACTGCACTACGTGCTTGGTAGTGTAACCATTAGCAGACAAGATTGTAGAAAAGACTTCAAGGAACTTACAGTCTAGTGGGGGAAGAGGACTTTGCAAACACTCATTGGGTGCTTCTCTAATAAAGTTTATAAATAGGAAGTTGCAATTATCTCCACTTTACAGATAAGGAAATTGAGGAATAGAAGGAGCATATTACTTACCCCTTTTGGTTGGCGGGAAATCATACAAAAGGACCAAAATATCTTTATCAGTCATCATGACCACCCCTGCTCCTAATACACAAATATTTTCAGAGTGGCTTTGGCAGGCATCCTATTCCACTTCCGGCATATGAGAGTCTGGAGTCTTTAGCATGTTTCGGCTCTTGATCCCACACTCTAGGATTACAATTTAAAATCCATGTAGTGTTTGGTGAAGAACTGCCTACCAGGGTTAGCACTGGGGGGACTAAGGATAAATTTATCGTCGCTTGTGTCATTATCAAGCCAATGCAGAAATTGATTTTGACTCAAATAGGAACAGAAAGGATGAAGACCAACCAGGTTTAAATACTTACTCTTCCCTAATTATATCAGCTTCAGTGAAGACACAAGCCTCCAAAAGAACACAAGCAAACTTGTATAAATATCATGGTGGAGAGTAGGAGGGCAAGTAGGGGAGAGGGAGAGAGAGGGAGAACAAGAAAAGCTCTCCTTTCCTAAATTTCAGAGTATTGCCCAACTTAGAGAATGGGGTCCCCTCATTCCCCCTAGAAGGTTTTAATTTCCCTGAGAATTCTAGGAAATGTAACTTGCCTAGAGAAGAAGGTCACATTAAAAATTTGCTACCCTGATTTCAGTTCATTTTGGAGTCAGCTCTGTTTCCATTAGATTTCTTCATTCATTCAATCATATTTATTGAATGCTACTGTGTGCAGAGCACTGTACTAAGCACATTACAACAATAAACACACACATTCCCTGCCTACAACGAGCTTACAGCCTCATGGGGGAGACAGACATCAATACACATAAATATATTACAGATATGGACACAAGTGCAGTGAGGCAGAAAGGGGGAAAGAACCAAGGAAGAAAATCAGGGGGATGCAGAAGGTAGTGGGCAAAGAGGAAAGGAGGGGTTTAATCTGGGAAGACCTCATGGAGGAGATGTGACCTGGGTGAGGGGCGAATATTTGTCAGATTTGAGGAGGGGGGCATTCCAGGACAGAGAAGGTTAGCATTAGAGGAGTGAAGTGTGCAGGCTGGGTTGTAGAAGGAGAGTAGAAAGGTGAGGTAGGAGGGGGCAAGATGATGGACTGATTTAAAGCCAATATTGAGGAGGTGGGTTTTTTGTGCTGAAGTGGATGGGCAACCATTGGAGTTTTCTGAGAAGCGGGATAACATGTCCTGAATGTTTTTGTAGAACATTTCCCCATCCAGGATTCTTACACATGGTTCCCTGTGGAATACAGTCAGAGCTCTTTTCAGTGAGGATGGTGTTCTTGCAGTATCTCACCTAAAGAGCAATCGGGCTGTAGTACTTACATCTTGACTAATGGGTAAAACCTTGCCCTGCTCTGCATTCTCACCAGACTGTCAGAAGAACGCTTCCTACTTACTTAACCAAGGTAGAAAACTGAATCAAAAACTCCTGGACATTGTTTGAGGGGCAGTGGCATCGAGCTCCATTCAAACTGGAGACAGAGGGACCTTGGGAAAAGGGCATGGAGCCAAGAGTCACAACGCCAGGGTTCAAGGCCCAACTCCGCATCCTTGGGCAAGTCACTCCACCTCTCTGGGTCTCAGTTTCCTCAGCTGTGAGCCCCATTTGGGACCGGAACTACGCCTCAATTTATAATCTTGGATCCACCCCAGGGCTTAGCACACAGTAAACACTTAATGAATGTCCAAACTACTATCAGTTATAGAGCTACTGTGGTAGCCAACTGACTACTCTCAGTACTATGTCCATAACTGTAATTTATTTATATGAATTTGTCTTCCCTCTAGACTGCAAGCTTGCTGTGGGCAGGGAATGTATCTGTTCATTGTTATATTGTACTCTTCCAAGCGCTTAGTACAGTGGTTTGCACAAAGTAAGCACTCAATAAATACAACTGACTACTACTCCATGCACCACCTACTTCAGGGCTAGGCCGATCTTTACCCAGATATGATGTGCATAATCTAAGATATTTAAGACACATAGGCTACTCTTAATTGATAACTCACATCTGGGCACGTCGGAACAGCTGCTTCTTCAACATCTAATTGCCTCGAAAATAATGTCAAAAATTGAGTCCATCTCAAGATGGCACATGTGTTTCAGAGAGTCTGACTTTGAGACAGCATAAAAACAAAGTAATATCATTACAGGATGTTTTTACTAAACAGCAAGGCACATAATTACAGCCATTTCCATTTAGATTTTTTAATTCCATCACAACATAAATCTCGAAAATCTCTTATGATGGAATTATTTTGCCCCCGACCCTGTGCATTTCCGTTCAATACGATTGTTCCTGTGGTAAGAAACTCCATTTTGTAACACATTAGGAAAGCACCCGAAGCCACCTCAAGATTTTTTTTTTAAACCACATTTGCTTTCAGGAAAGTAAAGTCTTGGAAAGAAACAATGAGGGTGAAAATCTGAAAGACTGAAAAATTTTAGACCAAAAGCTCTCTACCAGGTGACACTGCTCTATATGAAGACAGTCTCCATTTCTCCTCTTAGGGATCATTCACCCAACCTTCCTCTCCTTTTTATCGAGTGGTTAAAAAGTGAGAAAGTGTGGCTGAATGACCCCTAAGGGGAGGGCAGGAAGCTTCACTGGGAGCAGCCCTTATGTTGAGCTGCTTTAATAGTCCGTAGTCGCAGTGCTTTGGCTGTGATCAATGTAATCAATACCACTTGTTTGGAGAACGGGAGCTGGGAGGGAGGGAGTAACGAAACAGTGTAACTGGATTTTCCTTCCTGCCATTAAAGTAAGTCCATGTCAAAGCCCATCTAACAACTGTGGGACTCTGGGTGGGGAAATAATGGAAAGGGCAAAAGCGGGGTAAAATTTCATGGCTCTCTATGATGGTGGTAGCAACGGCAGCAGAGGTTCCTCCTCACTAAAGGGTCTGCATCGTGCTGTATCCATTGCCCCCTCCTCGCTCCCCACTTCTTCGCTCACCACACCCCGGGATCGAGAGAGGCACGAAGCCCTGTTCAAACCACTAGCATGGAAATCATTTTGCGGGGCAGGTTCTCTGGCCTGAGGTCCGTTCTTCTTTCAGAGGGAGGCTCCCTCCAACCAAACCCGGCTTTTCCACCTGTCTGATGTGTGACCTTGGGCGAGTCACTTCACTTCTCTAGGCCTCAGTTACCTCATCTGGATAATAGGGATTAAAACTGTGAGCCCCATGAGGGATTCATTCATTCATTCAATTCTATTTATTGAGCACTTACTGAATGCAAAACACTGTACTAAGTGCTTGGAAGAGTACAATATAACAACAAACAGTCACATTCCCTGTCCACTTTGAGCTCACAGTCCAGAGGGGAAGACACACATGAATATAAATAAAATAAATAAATAAATAAATAAACGGATATATACATATGTGCTTGGGAATGGGCAGGAGGATGAATGAAGGACCAAGTCAGGGAGATGCAGAAGGGAGTAGGGGACAAGAGGAAAAGAGGGCTTAGTTAGGGAAGGCTTCTTGGAGGAGATGTGCCTTCAATAAGACGTTGAAGTGGGGGAGAGAAATTATCTGTCTGATATGAGGAGGGAGGGCGTTCCACATCAGAAGTAGGATGTGGGCGAGAGGCTGGCGGTGAGATAGACGAGATCGAGGTACACTCAGAAGGTTATCATTGGAGGAATGAAGTATGTGGGCTGGGTTGTAGTAGGAGAATAGTGAGGTGAGGTAGGAGGGGGCAAGGTCATTGACTGCTTTAAAGCCAATGGTGAGGAGTTTTTGTTTGATGCAGAGGTGGATGGGCAACCACTGGAGTTTCTTGAGGAGGGGGGTAAACATAATCTGAACGGTTTTGAAGGAAGATGATATGGGCAGCAGAATGGAGTATGGACTGGAGAGGGGAGAGACAGGAGGCAGGGAGGTCAGCGAGGAGGCTGATAGAATAATCAAGATGGGATAGGATAAGTGCTTGCATTAATGTGGTAGCAGTATGGGTGGAGAGGAAGGGGAGGATTTTGGCGATGTTGTGACGGTATTACTGACAGGATTTAGTGATGACTTGAACACGTGGGTGGAATGAGAGAGAAGTCAAGGATAGTGCCAAGGTTACAGGCTTGTGAGATGTGAAGGATGGTGGTGTCGTCAGCGGTAGGACAGGATTTGGGTGGGAAGATGAGAAGTTCAGTTTTACCCATATTCAGTTTGAGGTGACAGGAGGACATCCAAGTAGAGATGTCTTAAAGGCAGGAGGAAATGCGAGACTGCAGAGAGGGAAAAAGATCAGGGCTGGGATAGGGACTGTGTCCAACCTGATTACCTTGTATCTACCCCAGTCCTTAGAACAGTGCTTAGCACTTAGTAAGTGCTTAACAAATACATTATTATTATTATTAGCCAATCAGCAGAAATGTCGTGGGATTACAGGGTGCGGAGCACTGGACTAAATGCATAGGAGAGCGTAACAGACATGTGGAACTAGGAGGAAAAAAATCTAGCTCTTCTCTAATTCTACTCATAATCTACATGCAATCTTCTAGATTGTAAACTCGTTGTGGACGCAGAACATCGTTCCCAACTCTGTCATACTGTACTCTCCCTAAGCTCTTAGTACAGTTCTCTGCGCACAATAAGTGCTCAATAAATACCATTCATTAACTAATTGATACTTAGTTGGTCTGCACTATTTCAACCTCCCTGCAGGGGACTCCTGACATAAGAACTTAATAGTAACAATAACTTTGATATTTGTTAAGCACTTACTATGTGCTAGGCACTGTACTAAACGCTGTGGTAGATACAAGCTAATCTGGTAGGACACTGTCTCTCTCCCATATGGGGCTCACAGTCTTAATCCCCATTTGACAGATGAGGAAACTGAGGCTCAGGGAAGTGAAGTGACTTCTCTAACATCACAAAGCCGACAAGTGACAGAGTCGAGGTTAGAAGCCAGGTCATTTTGATTCCCAGGCCCGTGCTCTATCCACTTGGCCATGCTACTTCTCCACCCTCCTCCCTCTATACAACACACACCTACACACAATTTAGTCATTAACACTGTTGCCTAACAACCTCTGCATGCACACTCTAACTCAGAACTCTATAGTGGCTCAGCAATGTAGTTTGAATCAGGAAAAACCCTCACCCTCTGTTTTAAAGCCCTTCCTCTAACTACCCACACCTACTTAATATTCTGTGTTTCCCCCTCATTTTCAAATGGTCCCTTCATTTCCCTCACACTGTATTGCTCAATGGCTCCCCTGTATCTGAAAAGCAAATTCCTGTCTCCAAATCAATTCCTAGGCCATCCACTAGCCTTGGAATGCCCGCCTCTCCCAGGATCTCATTCATTCATTCAATCATATTTACTGAGCACTTACTGTGTGCAGAGCACTGTACTAAGTGCTTGGAAAGTACAATACAGCAATGAAGAGAGATAATCCCTGGCTACAACAGGCTCACAGGCTAGAGAGGGGGAGAATCAGATATAAATACAAGTAAACAGGCATCAGCATAAATAAAAATAATTATATATGTACATATTTATGCATATATTTTATATACATAAGTGCTCCCAGTCCTCCTCCTTCTTCCAATCTGTGGTACTTATTGAGCTTCTAACCACCATGTGCTGAGCATTACACTAAACACTTGGGAAAGAATAACAAAAGTGCAGGTAGACACAATCCCTGCCCTTAGGAGCCTAAATCAAACCTGTCCCTAACATTCTGTTCCTAACATTCCTAAAGCCCTCTCTTTTAAATGGCATAACAAATTTTCCCAGCCCCACCCTGAAACTCCATGATGCCTCTTCCACGCTACAAAGTGCACCCACCTCTCTGCTTGAATGTCATTTTAATGTAACTCAAGTAAGACGTTTGGTGTTCACATTTTTGTTGCCCGGTTCTCTAACTGTCAGTTATGGCTGGTGTTACGTGACTTGGAAAGATGCAAATTTTGCAGTGAGAGCAGAAGATGGGCAGAGATGCAGACAGGCGGGCACGGGATGGGCAGGCAGATGGGTAGTTGGGCAGACTTGAGCCGGAGACTGGGGAGAAGCAGAGAGACTAATGTCCTCCTGCCATCTCCCAAACACTTACTGCATGGCTTTCCACCCAGCAAATGCTCAATAACTACCACTGACTGATGGACAGACTGATTAGAGACTCAGAGGGAGATGGAGTGATAAGGAGATTAAGCGCTGCCACTCTGCTCCTAGGCAGCCCCATCTCCACTGTAGCTGTCAGAGTCAAAAGCTAGAACTCAGTGTCTCCCTCCATTCTCGACTACGATCCTAATCTAGCTCTTGATGGAGATGGGACCAAGGCTTTGGCCACAGGAGCCTGGAGGATGGTCGGGAAGAGGAAGGTAACTGGCCCCCCTTCAATCAATCAATCAGTCATATTTATTGAGTGCTTACAGTGTGCAGAGCATTGTACTAAGCACTTGGGAGAATGCAATACAACAGAGTTTGTTGGTACGCTCCCTACCCAGAAGGAGCTTAGAGTCTAGAGCGAGAAACAAACATTAATATAAATAAATAAATGACAGATACGGACATAAGTGCTGTGGGGCCGAAGGAGGGAGGAATAAAGGCTGCAAATCCAAGTGCTGGGGCAACGGTGAAGGGAAGGGGGAAGAGAAAATGAGGGCTTGGTAGGGGAAGGTCTCTTGGCGGAGATGTGCCTTCAATAAGGCTTTGACGGTGGGGAAAGATGCCAGCAGGTCTGAGCCTGCCCCCTCCCGTCCCGCCAGCCGACACGGGGGATGCCCACAGTGTCACCAGCCCAAGTTAGGATGGGGAACATGGCGGGTCGGGAACCATCGGAGTCGGGAGGATCGAATGAATGTAATCCGCCGGCTCCGATGCACGCGAAGGAAGAGAGACAGAGATAGGTGCTTGAGGCTCTGACTACACATTAGCTACAAGGAACTCAATCACGGTGCTCATCTGATCCTCTACCTATACAGACTCAATTCAGTTCAATTCAGTCATATTTATTGGGCGCTTACTGTGCGCCAAGCACTGTACTAATTGCTTGGGAGAGTATAAGACGACAATAAGCAGGCACGCTCCCTGCCCACAGCGAGCTTCTATTTGTAACCAATGAACTTTTGAGCGCTTGTACCACTTGTGGTCTCTTGTTCACTCTTGACTAGGAATTGAAACCAAAGCCAGATCCACCTCTTCCCTTTTGAGGTTGATGGGGGACTCGTGTCTCTCCCAGCCAATCACCTGTTGGAAGCCATGTCTACACGGCAGTCAGGGAAGCGGAAGCCGATGACTTAAATTTCACACACTTAAACACACTCCTAGAGAACATGTCGGCTAATTCAGTTGGACTGTACCATCCTAAGAGTGCTCTGCACATAGCTGGTGCTCAATAAATACCACTGAGATACAGACTGATTGATTAGAGCAGATATTGGTACACCATCGTTCCCACCTAGAAGGTAGGATGCCAGATCATTCTCTCTCTTGGTTTGTTTTTTTTTCATCATTATGATGGCTTAAGGGACAGATTGAGGATGGTGCCTCAGGATGCCATTCAGGACAGAACTACAAATCAGTGTTTCCATGTGGATCACAGCTACCACAACCCAATGGGGTTTCTAAAATGTTTTTCCAACAGTAAAAAAAATAAAAAAAGGAAAAGAAGCCCACTCAAATTAAGCAGTTCTGTCTAAATCTGTTTTGGCAACTGGATCTAGTTTCCAATCTGTTAAGAAAACTATGTTTTATGACATTTATAAAACATGAATATTGATATTAATATTACTATTGGGATCATATGAGAGGTTCTGACTGACTCATTTTTCTTTCAACAGTATCTTCTACAGGCTTATGCAAAGCCCTAGCAAAATTGTTTCTCCTTTCTGTGACATTAGCTCTCAAGGTCTAATTCATCAAAGGCCAGAGACAAAGGGAGAATATTTTCGACTCACACAGTGGCTTGGATAATTCCAGTAATGAGACTAGAGTTTGGCTTTGTTTCCCTGTGACCTACAGTAGCTGCACTTCCATAATAACTTAATATTTCAGCCTTCATCAGGTGCTATCCACTTTTCGTCTTCTCCTAAAGTCATCAGTAGCATGCTGAAACTTTAGGAATTCCTCAGACCCCTACAGAAGCAACTTAACAGGTTTCCTCCTGAATAATAATAGTAATAATAACTGTGGTATTTGTTAAGCACTTACTGTGTGGCAGGCACTGTACTAAATGCTGGGTTAGATACAAGATAATCCCACTGGACACAGTCCACATCCCAAATGGGGCTCACAGTCTTAATCCCCATTTTACAGATGAGGTCGCTGAAAGAAAAGTTAAGTGACTTGCCCAAGGTCACACAGCAGACAAGTGATAGAGCCAGGATGAGGACCCACGTCTGACACCCAGGCTCATGCTCTAGCCACTCGGCCATGCTGAAATGATACTATATCTGAAGCAAAACAAAGCACTTGAGAGCACAAACACCGAGTGAAGCTGTTCCTACATTTAAGTTCATGTCACTAGGAATCGTGGTCCTAATATCTTAAATTGAGCTTACAGTACAGCTTCCACTGGAAGATAATTCAATAATACGATATAACTTACATGTATCCACAGTTCCAAGTGTATGTTGAGATTTGTACTTGCTAAAAATAAACACTATGAGCTCCATGTGGGCCCCATTTGGGACCGGGAACTGTGTCTGACCTGATTAACTCCTATCTGCCTCCGTGCGTTGTAGAGTGCTTAACAAATACTGTGATGATAATAAATAAACAGTACTTGACTCAAAGTATGGGCTTAACAAATACCATGATGATGATAATAACCTTCTGTACTTAAATTTAATACTGAAAGGTAAGCAAAATTTCTGTTGAGAAGCATTTTACTTTTCAAATAGAAATAATCCCAAATTCCACCCACAGTGATACTGTATTTAAAGTGTAGGTTAATAATCCATAGCCCTTGCAGAACCATTTGATCTCTGAAATTTGTGGCAGAATGAAAACATTTAGATTCTTAATATGCGTTCACAGTCTCATCTTTTATTATGTGTTATCAACTGCTTACTAAGTGCTAAACTAGGTTAAACTGTGGGACTACAAGATAATCAGATAAAACACAGTCCTTTATTATCAAAGAAGGCATGATTGGTGGCAGAATTCACCTATTGGGGGGGGGTGTGTGAGAGAGAAACTGCCAACGCAATTTATCTATGGGGTGTTTGTGTGAGTGGGGGGGAGGTTGTGTGAGTGTATGTGTGTGTAGGAAAAGACCAATGCACGACCCACAGCCCCAACCACATCAGTGCACACATGAAATCTGTATAATCTACTCAGTTTAGTCTCTCATCTGCTGAACTGGGTAATCTTTCTGGGTTCCTTCCATCTCCTTTGTTCCTGCAATTCTGTAAAGTAAAATAAAATTCACAAGCTGTGCCCCATCTTCCTTTGGCTATGATGTGGAGATTTTCATTCACCATATCAGATACCATGAGGGCAAATCTCAAATCGGAGCCAGGGGAATCTGATCTGAATCTCCAAAGTACAGGACCATTAGAAATTTGGACTCCTTTCGCTTCTCCGTTTTGCAATCCTTGTGTTTGACAAGATTGTGTAAAAACAGATTTTGCAGGAAAATCTCAGATACAGACCTGATGGAAGCTAAACTGCTGCAGGCTGTGGAAATACACTGGTTAATTCTGGCTTTATTTGAGGGTAAACAATCCCTGCTATCACCATGGACAACCTCTGGTTTGGACCACTAGAAAAGATTTTCAGTAAGGAAACAGAAATTCGAGAGACGTGACCCATCAAAGAGTGAAGCCTGTGTGTAATTTTGTGATTACACGTTCCATAAAACCAGGCAGAAGAGATTTCTGCTGCTGAAAAAGACCAAAGGTTTCATTCTTCCCAACAAAGAAGAGGAATTTTGCCAGCATTGATTGGCTTCAACTGAGCACAACCTAAGCAGGGTCCTCACTAATAAACACCTTTGACAAGCGCCCTTCTCCCCCCTCAGCCAAGTAGGTAAACATGTAAAGTCCATAATTTGGGGGAGCAGTTTGCTCTCGTGAGCATCCGACAGAGCCTACAAGAGTGGCTCGGACCATTCCTTCCTCTGGTAACGGTGTTGCCTTTAAGAAATTGAAACATGAAATTCAGCGGGGTCTAGAGATTTAAATTCTAATCATTTCCCCTTTGCCCTTTCACACTCAACTTCCCTAGGGAACCTTTGCTTCCAAGCATTATTATTCCAGGCCTCTAAATCAATAGCCCTTGGCTCGGAAAGGCGGCCACACCGAGGAAATACCGTTCTCTCCCTCCCCCACCCCAAATATACAGCAAAATTTAAAAGGCTGTGGAAGAGCCGCCAAAATAAGTGATAATAAAAACCATCACTTGGAACATTGCAAACCAGACTAAACAAAATACTGAGCCACAAGCGACTTTGCAAAAGTCTAGGTGCTTTACTGAATGTGTCCACCAACTCTCTTGTATTGTACTCACTCAAGCCCTTAGTTCAGTGCTCTGCACACAGTAAGCTCTCAATAAATATGACAACTTGTTTTAAAAATCCAGAACCAACATCTCTTGCAGATTAACCCTTGTCCTCTCTGTTTCTGGTGCTGCCCCCCCTCCTCAACTGGGCCCCTTCTGAGCGGCAATGGATAGATGGGTTTGTTTATTTATTTATTTAGTTTTAATGGTATCTGTTAAGTACTTACTACTTGCCAGGCACTGTTCTCGATACAAGATAATCGGGTTGGACACAGGTCCTGTCCCACATGGGGCTCACAGTCTTCCTCCGAATTTTACAGATGAGGGCACTGAGGACCAGAGAAGTCAAGTGACTTGCCCAAGGACACAAGCAGATAGGTGGCGGAGCCGGCATTAGAACCCAGGTCCTTCTGACTCCCAGCCTGGGACTCCATCCATTAGGCCACATGTTTCTTACAGGCTAAGCGATACTGCATTGCCCAGCAGGGGAAAGCACAGCTGTCCAGAATCCTCTTCAGAACCCTTGATGGTCCTGAGAGACCAGGTCATTTATGAATTGCTTTCGGTTTTCAGGACTTTATTGAGTACTTACTGTGTGCAGAGCACCATACTCTTGCTTGGGAGAGTACAATATAACAGAGTTGATAGACATGTTTCCTGCCCACAACGAGCTTACAATCTAGAAAGGAAGACTGACATTCATAGAAATAAAAAAAATACCGACATGTACATAAGTGCTGTGGGGCTGAAGGAGGGGTGAATAAAGGGAACAAATCCTGGTTCCAGATTTGGTAGACATGTTTCCTGCCCACAGACTAGATAGGTAGCACCAACTAGCACTCTCCCAAGGGCTTAGAACAGTGCTCTGCACACAGTAAGCACTCAATAAATATCACTGATTGACTGATTGACCCTTACAGAGGAGGCAACGGGGTAGAGGTAGAAGTTCAGTCAATCAGTGGTATTTATTGAGCGCTTACTGTGTGCAAGGCACTATACTAAGCCCTTGGGAGAGTACAATCCGACAGAGCTGGTGGACATATTCCCTGTCCACAATGAGATCAAGTAAATAATTAAGTAAATAAGGCACAGACCAGATCTAAGCATCCAAAAAGGACTTCTGGGTGAGATTGGAGGCAACAGGAAATGAAGGGAAAGTTGGGATTTTAGCAGGTGCTGTGGCCACGGGGGGAGTGCCATTGGCACCTTGGCCTTAGTGGTTGCTTTGAAACCTGAGCCCACCAGGTCTCTGGAGGTCCTGCTCTCTTTTCCAGAACCTCTGATGCTCTGATGCCAGAAAGGGGAAGAGGGGAAGGGGAGGGGAGCAGCCTGGAGCAGACCGAGGAGCCTCAGTACCTGGACTCGTGGTATTAGATAAGCTTCCCCCGAAGAAGATAAGCTCCTTGTGGCCAAGGACTGGATCTATCAATACAAGTGTTGGGAACCTGTCTGGCCTACTGGAGCAAGGGCCTGGGAGTCAGAGGACCTGGGTTCTAATCCCTGCTCTGCCGCTTGTCTGCTGTGCGACCTTGAGCAAGTCACTTGATTTCTCTGAGCCTCAGTTCCCTCAGCTGTAAAATGGGGATTAAGACCGTGATCCCTAAAGAGGACAGGGACTGTTTCCATCCAGATTATTTTGTGTCTACTCCAGAGCTTAGTACAGTGGTTAACAAATACCAAATTTAATAATAATAATAATAATAATGTTGGTATTTGTTAAGCGCTTACTATGTTCCGAGCACTGTTCTAAGCGCTGGGGTAGATACAGGGTAATCAGGTTGTCCCACATGAGGCTCACAGATAATCCCCATTTTACAGATGAGGTAACTGAGGCACAGAGAAGTTAAGTGACTTGCCCACAGTCACACAGCTGACAAGTGGCAGAGCCGGGATTCGAACTCATAACCTCTGACTCCCAAGCCCGTGCTCTTTCCACTGAGCCACACTGCTTCTCTCAATTTACTATTATTATTATTGAATTGTCTTCTCCTTGGCCCTTAGTCCAGTGTTCTGCATTGACTGATTGACTGATGGCCCTTGTAGACCAATCTAAGCTAGACTGGCTGACGAAAGCCAACCTAACCTCTGGAGATGGAAGTTTGTGGGAAAGGGAGACAGCCAATAACATAAATTATTTTAATATTCAGAATTAATTTTAATGTCTGTCTCCTCCTGTAGGCTTTAAGGACCTTGGGGGCGGAGATCATGTCTGCCAACTCTGTTGTACTGTACTTTCCCAAGGACTTAGTACAGAGCTCCACACACACTCAATAAATACTACTGGATGATTGACTGATGGATTTGATTCCAAAGGCCAATCTCTCTTTCATCACCTATTATCCACAATGCTGTTCCCCTAATCTTCTACCTCCATTTTCCAATATCTGCCCGGTGGAACCTACTATTTTAAAGGTTCTGAAATGGACTAAAAATCTCAATGGATCCTTTTCCCCCCAACCTCTAACATCTAGGCTTTGACGACTAACAGTCATATCATTGCAGATGACCTGGGACTTGATCCTTTCCAATCATTTTTCTTCCTTAAGACATACGTGAGTGTAGAGGTGGAACGTTAACTGTGATATTCATTAAGCAGTGGCTCGGTGTCAAGCACTATACTAAGCACTGGGGTTGATACCCTTTCCCACAAGAGGCTCACAATCTAAGAGGTTGGGTAAACAGGAACCTTTATAGCCGCATGCCAACTGGGGCTCACAATCTAACCTTATATTCTGGACTGTAAGCCCTATGTGGGCAGAGATTGTCTCTATTGCTGAACTTTCCAAATGCTTAGTACACTGCTCTGCACACAGTATGCGCTCAATAAAAAAGATCGAATGAATGAAACCCCATTATACAGATGAGAAAAATGAGGTACAGAGAGGTCAAATGAGTTGTTCAAGGTTACAGAGCACATCAGTGGCGGAGCTGGGACTTTTGTTTACTTTTTTAAATGCTATTTGTTAAGCACTTACTATGTGCCAGGCACTGTACTAAGCTCTGGGTTGCAGAGAAGCTTAGCCCAACCCGATTCTGTCTCCTGACTCAGTCTACCAGGAAGCATCTGACTATTCCAGGCCTGAAAGTCACCATTTCTTAATGGACCTCTCAGTTCTCCAGTGAAGGTGATCTGTGCTATGGCTAAGGCTGTGGTTTCTATGACTCAGGGTGTGTCAATTCAGCTCTGTGGAATTCAATGGACCTCAAGTGCTTGGAACACACAGTTATCACTGCCCCACAGTGATTCTAATTTATTACTTTCCTCACATAGATATCACTGCTGTATTCTAATTAATTACTTCCCCGCCCCAAAGAGCCCGTGAAGATGAACTTACACTCCCAAACATGGCAGAACTATTACTTGTTTCTCTTATTAACATTTTCTGCTACTCGAAAAAGACTAATTTATTTTAAAATATCAGGGTGATTCCCACTCCCTACTCATTCTTTCTCGTCTCCATCCATTTCTCCCTCATTGGAAACCAACACACTCTGGTCTTTCCACCTCCCACTCAAGTTTCTGTCTTGATTTCTTCCTGTCCTTTACCCTCATTTTCACTGATCTGCTCTGCTGTAACTTTCCTCATCGACCAGATTTTCATTCATTCACTCAATCGTATTGAGTGCTTATTCTGTGCAGAGCTCTGTGCTGAGCACTTGGGAGAATACAATATAACAATAAACTGACACATTCCCTGCCAACAACAAGCTTAAAGTCTAGATTATCTATCTCAGCCTGTGTGAATCTGCCTCTCCAAATCTCAGGCATTCCATGCCTCCGTCTCTCAAACTCTTTCCTTGCCTCTAGTTTTTAATCTGTCTCTCCATCTCCATTTCTGAGAGTCTTTCTGTTCCTCTCTCTGCAGGTCATCAGTCACACTAGTACCTTTTCCATGATCTAAATCCCTCCCTGAGGACACCTTTACAGCTTCCTTTGGTTTGGTTTGCTCCTGCCTCTGCTTCTAACTTCACCTTCTTTTCTGCTGCCTGCTGCTGCCGTTTTTCCAGCCTCCTTCCTCCCTCTCCCTTCCCTCGATTGCCCCTCCCTTTGTTTGATCGCCAGTTTTTCCTTTTGTCTTTGCACTCTAGCACATGAGCAGCAGAAGATGTTTACGGACCGAGCACACATGGAAAAATTCTTTTATTAGATTAAATGTTGCGCCTGCAGTGTGTTCAGAAAACAAAGTCCTGTTTCCTTTCTGGAGGAGGCGAATGTAAACCAATAAGAGCCATGGACTCTGATGTGTGTGTGTTGGGGGGGAGTGTTTGAGTGTGTGTGTGTGTATTATCTACATTAAGAATGATCTGATCTCATGCAGGAATTTTCTTGCCTCCTCTTCCCCACCCGGTTCTAGTTGCTGGCCTCCTCACCCCTATGTGTAGGTGGGAGTGGTGGGGGCTACCCACTTCCTTCCGTTGCCAGAACGTTCCTTCCATGGGTTTTTCCCTACTCCACCCTACCCCCACCTCCCCAAGGAGCTTCTCTTCTCCCCAATTCCCCCCACTCTCCCCCGTGAGACCCTTCCCCCCATACCTGGAGTCTTCCCTCTAAAGGCTACTTTCCGGTGGGCTGTCTCTGGCCAGCCTCTTACCTTTTAAAGACATAGAAAAGCATGGCCAGCAGCTCAATATGTGTGTGTGTGTGGGGGGGGGGCAGCATCTTTCTGGGTTCCAGTGTATAGGGGGAGGGAAAGGAATCATCTTTTCTTTTTTGTTAGGCTAACTCTCTCCTCCATTAGCTTGGACGACTGAGAGCCTCTGGCCCATCCTTTAAACAGGAAGTGGCTTCCTTATTTTGAATTAGACTTTTTGGTTTAATTCTTATGTTTCTCTACTTTGATCTGGTCAACATACCTCAATGTTGTCTATCTCACTGCTGATTCTCACCCACCTCCTGCCTCTGGCCTGGAATGCCCTCCCTCTTCATATTCCACAGACAATCACGCTCCCCACCATCAAAACCTTATTGAAGGCCCATCTCCTCCAACAGGCCTTCCCTAACTAAGCCCTCCTTTCTTCTTCTCCCCCTCCCTTCTGTGCAGCCCTAACTTGCTCCCTTTATTCATCCCCCTCGCCAAGCTCCACAGCACTTATGTCCACATCTGTAATTGTATTTATTTGTATTAATGCTTGTCTTCCCTTCTAGACTGTAAGCTTGTTGTGGGCAGGGGATGTCTGGTTATTGTTCTACTGTACTCTCCCAAGTGCTTAGTACAGTGCTTTGCACCCAATAAGCGCTCAATAAATTTGACTGACTGACTTAAATGTCTGTCTCTCCCTTTAGATTGTACATTCCCAAAGGGGAGGGTTCATGTCTATCAACTATACTGTATTGTACTTTCCCAAGTGTTTAGTTCCACACACTGCACACAATAGATTGCAAGCTGTTTGTGGGCAGGGATCACATCTACGAACTCTACTGTGCCGTGCTCTCCAAAGAGCTCAGTACAGTGTTTGGCACACAGTAAGTGCCCAGTGAATACCAATTATTAAGTGAAAGCCAGACTGGGGCCCTATTGGCTGGTGAGCAGCAGGAGACATCTGTCTAGACCGCTTCTATTTTTTTTTAATTCCAAACTGCTGTGCAGTTTGCTTACTGTAGACATGACCTAAGTCCCATGCTTTTCGCTGAAGCATTAATTACATTCCAATAAAGGAATCCGTTAGGCCTTAAAAGCCAATTATTTTCTTCACCGTGCGTTTAGGGCTGATGAAAATTTTGAGGCCACAAGGCCCTGGAGATGGAAATCTTTCCGTTTTAACCTTTTAACCCTGGAAAGGGGAGAAGCAGAGATGGAATGGAAACCACTCTAACGATTCAGACGACAATCCTGTCAGAGCTCAGCCATGGAGCCGGGTAGGGCAAGGACGTATTTGAGTGGTAGGCTTCGGGGCAACATCTGCTGCCAGAAACAGTGGGAAATTGATGATTCTGTAGGGAGTGATGTTCCAGCGTCCGCACAGAATAATGCTTTGCATAGTGAAAGGGGATACTGTGTAGCTTAAGTGCTGTCATGTAAAATAAATGCTTTTGCACACTCAAGGTCCTTCAAGGCTTAGAAAAGAAAAAGGGTATGCTGCCGCCTTAACCAAATTCTAGTTAAGAAATTACTAAATAGCCTAGCCTCTTTTTTATTTTCCATAGGGAAATGTGTTGTGGGCTTTCAAGCTTGCCTTCACTCCTCTCAGAATAAGCTTGCAGTAGGATTTGGTCCTCTGGGCCTGACCTTGGAGATTCAAATGCCCTCATTACTCGTGGGTGGAATCCTTCCCATCATTCCATGCCACTGAACTACAGGAACAGCCAACGATGGCTTTAAAGTGTCCATCACATCCAGATCCTTCATGATTAATGCAGAAAAAGAGCTCCACTCCCTTCCCTCGAGGAGCTTACAAAATAAGGGGCCAGTGGGATTAACGAGAAAGTAGAAAAATAACACAAGTACAAGAAACATAGAAATAGCTGTCTCTTGTTTTGAAGATGACATCACCAATAGTTGGCCCTAAACATGCCCTTCTTCATTCACTCATTCAATCTTATTTACTGAGCGCTTACTATGTGCAGAGCACCGTATTAAGCGCTTGAAAGAGTACGATACAACAATAGACACGTTCCCTGCCCACCAAGAGCTTTTAACACCTCCAAGAGGCCTTCTTTATCCAAGGGACTTGTTAAGAGCTTACTATGGAGCCGGCACTCTATTGAGCTCTGGGGTAGATACCAGCTAATCAGGTTGGACACAGTCCATGACCCATTTGGGGCTCTTGGTCTTAATCCCTATTTTACAGATGAGGTAACTGAGGCCCAGAGAAGTGAATTGACTTGGCCAAGATCATACAGCACACAAATGGTGGAGCTGGGATCAGAACCCAGGCCCTTCTGCCTCTGAGGCCTGTGTTCTATCCACTAGACCATGCCACTTCCCTGACTAATCTTGACTTCTCCACCGTATTTACCCCGCTCCTTCACCCACGCACTTGAGTCCAACCCCAACCCCCAACTAAACCCTCACCCCCAAAGCCCTTATGTCCATACCTTCAAGCTTGGTTGCTTAAAGAAGCAGCAGAGAAGCAGTGTGGCTTGGTGGAAAGAGCCCGGACTTGGGAGTCAGAGGTTGTGGGTTCTAATCCCAGCTCTGACACTTCTCTGCTGTTTGACTTTGGGCAAGTCACCTACTTCTCTGTGTCTCCGTTACCTCATCTGGAAAATAAGTATTAAGATTGTAAGCCCCATCTGGGACAACCTGATTACCTTATATCTATACCAGTGCTTGGAACAGTGCTAGGTATATAATAGGCACTTAACCAGTACCATCATCATCATCATCATTTCCCAAATTTGCCATTTATTTTAGTATCTGTCTCCACCAGTATGCTCTAAATTGGTCAGTTATTCGTACTGATTGAGCACTTACTGTGTGCAGAGCACTGTACTAAGAGCTTGGGAGAGTACAATATAAAAGGTGCATTCCCTGCCTACAGCGAGCTTACAGTCCAGAGGGGGAGACAGACATTAATATAAATGAATACAATTATTGATATGTACATAAGTGCTGTGGGGGTAAGCTACCTAAGGGCATGGATCAGGTCTACTAATGTTACTGAACTTGCCCAGTGCTTTGCCCAGAGTAAGCGCTCCAAAAGTACTACTGATTAGCCAGGTCTGCAGGTGTGGTGGAAAAGAAAGTCAATGCATGGACCAACCTTCTAATAATAATAACTGTGGTATTTCTTAAGCACTTACCATGTGCCAAGCACCATACTAAGTGCTGGGGTGGAAACAAGCAAATAAGGTTGGACAGTCCCTGTCCCACAGGGGACTCACAGTTGTATTCCCCATTTTACAAATGAGGCAACTGAACCCCAAAGAAGTGAAGTGACTTCCCCAAGATCACACAGCACACAAGTGGTGGAGCCGGGAGTAGAACCCATGACCTTCTGACTCCCAGGCCCCTGCTCTATCCACTACTCCCTACTGCTTCTCTTCCACACTTTGTCACTATGCAGATAGTTCCTTGTTGTGCTAATGCTTGTCTCTACCACAGAGTCTGCCTCGGTTTTCAAGCCGCCCGTTGGCCTAGTGGTCTTTGCAAAGCCTCGCTGGAGGAGAACAACCCTCTTCGAACTGCTGCCGGCCAGGGTGGTCTGTCTGTTAAAATGGTCTCCCAGCTGTCCAGGGCCACAACATGGTGCTGGACCTCGCCTCAGTTTGTCGCTAAACTGTTTATTCTGCATATGATTATTTTGCTTAGGCTTAGAAGCGGCATCGCCTAGTGGAAAAATCCTGGGCCTGGTAGTCAGAGGCCCTGAGTTCTAATTCCAGTTCGGTCAAAGGATTGCTGTGTTAATTTGAGGAACTCACTTAACTCCTCTGTTGCCTCAATCTCCTCAATCGTAAATGGGGATTTATCCTACTCCTTCCTACTAAGAGTAAGTCTTTAATAGAATAATAACAATAATATATACATATAGAGGACAGGAGATCCCACATCCTCTCCCTGCTACTGCCTTGCATACAGTAGGAGCTCAAAAGATACCACTGACTGACTGATGGTTAGAAATCCCACTGCCTTCCCTACCCTTCTCCCTAAAGGTGCTCTCTTTGGGGTCAGAGTCTCTCTCCAAGGGTCAGCTTGGCTGCTCCCCTAGTGGACAGAGCGTGGGCGTGGGAGTCAAGAAGGAACTGGGTTCTAATCCCAGCTCTGCTATGTGTCTGCTGTGTGACCTTGGGTAAGTCATTTCACTTTTCTGGGCCTCAGTTACCTCCTCTGTAAAATGGGGTTGAAGACCGTGAGCTCCATGTGGCAAAAGCACCGTGTCCAACCTGATTAGTTTCTATCTATCCAGCATTTAGAACAGTGATTGACATATAGTGTTTAACCAATACCATCATTATCATTATTAACCCCATCTCTCTGAGATTAGGCTCTGCTGCTCTTTTTCCCCCCAAGTTGTCCCTGGGGATCAGTTCCCCTCCCTGTCTGGCTCCTTCCTCATCCTCCTCTTCCCCCCTTGCTATTTTCCTTTGGCCTCCTCTCCATCCCTGCTCCTGCCCTAACCTTGGTCCAGACCTGCTGGATGCTTCAAGTGGACCCCAAGCCAATCAGAGCTCTTAGAGTCGGGAGTCCAGAAAGAGACAACTACTCCTGGATTCCTATCCCCATTCCTCGGGGTGGATGAGGTGGTCTGGCTCCTTCCTCATCCTCCTCTTCCCCCCTTGCTATTTTCCTTTGGCCTCCTCTCCATCCCTGCTCCTGCCCTAACCTTGGTCCAGACCTGCTGGATGCTTCAAGTGGACCCCAAGCCAATCAGAGCTCTTAGAGTCGGGAGTCCAGAAAGAGACAACTACTCCTGGATTCCTATCCCCATTCCTCGGGGTGGATGAGGTGTGTTGGTCCAGGATTTTTAGTTAAAACTCTACTTTATCTTTCTTGAAATAGTGTTTCTGTGCAATCCATATACTGTGAGATAGGAGCCTTCTTTGTCTATTGATCCTTTACATTTTTTCTGGACATTGGAACTAAAATGATTGGTTTTCTTTCTTCATTCTTTTTTTTTTTTTTTTGGTATTTGTTAAACATTTACTATGTGCCAGGCACTGTTTTAAGCTCTGGGTAGATACAAAGTAATTTGGTTTGACATAGTCCCTGTCCCACAAGATGCTCCTGGTCTTAATCCCCATTTGACAGCTGAGAAAACTGAGACCCAAAGAAGAGAAGTGACTTGTTCAAGGTCACATGGCAGACAACTGGCAGAGGCTGGGCTAGACTCCAGGTCCTTCTGACTTCCAGGCCCAGGCTCTCTCCACTAGGCCACGCTGCTGCTTCATGCTGCTTTCATTTTTACCAGCTACAAATATGAGTCTAAAGATCTACCGGGGAGAGACAAAGTTACCCCAAACCACCAGCTAGATTATATCACAAGAAATAGAGCCAACTGACGGGCAGCAACTGGGACTGAGGCTGGGTTGAGGCAGAGGGTTAAATATAAGGCAGCCGACGGCACGTGGTCTTTGTTTGGCTGAGCAGAGGTGTTTGAAGAACTGGGGACCCAAAGCCTGAGAAATTCTGGAAAAATTTCCCTGAGGAGAAAGAAGCCTTTACCAGATTTGGGTGGTTACCAACTGTGTTGTACTATACTCTCCCAAGCATCTAGCATAGTGCTCTGCACTTAGTAAGCACTCAATAGCCCTGTCTATTTGACTGGGATGAGTTGAATAACCTTTTAAAAATCTTAAAACTGCCCTCTCCTAATTCAAGGAAGTCTGCAAAAGGAAAATATGAATAACAGCGTATGAAAAGACAAGGTCAGATGGTTCAGAGAGGAGGCATTAGATGAAGTTCTGAGAAAGCTAAGGTGAAGAGTTTTGATGGAAAACTTTCAAAAATGCCCAGCCCACCTGCCCTGAAGGATACATATAGAAGAGAGACCAAATTCAATTACTACCCTTTATCACACTGCCACTACTTTTGCCTTAGGTACCTAGCTACCTGCACAGCTGACACAAAGGTTTCGTTTCCATGGCAAATGAACCGGTGCCGAAGAAACCTATAGCTAACAAAAAACATCAGTGGTTCTTCTGACCAGGAAGGATATGATTCAGGGAACAGGCAGGCCAATACAACAGTGAAGGTTGGAATCCTTGATTTTATATTTGCCTCCATCCATTATTAAACAAGACACTCAGTTCTGATGTCAAACTTTGGCTATCATTTGTTCACATAATTTCCTATTATGATTGTGCTTTATATCCACACCGCATAACAGACCACCATTTCGCATGGGGGTCCCATTCAGGGGCCTGGGAACCAGAAGGTCATACGTTCTCATCTAGGTTCCGCCACTCGTCTGCAAGTCACTTCACTTCTCTGTGCCTCAGTTACCTCATCTGTAAAATGGGGATCAAGACTGTGTCCCATGTGGGACAGGGACTGTGTCCAATCCAATTTGCTTCTGTCCATCCCAGTGCTTAGTAACAGTGCCTGGCACACAGTAAGCGCTTAACAAATACCATCATTATTAAATACGTCTTTACTCTCTATTCCCTCTCCCTATCAGTAATTTTTGTGTTCACTGACCCCTCTCACCATAAGAGTATAAGCTTTTTTAGGGCAGGGATCATGTGTATTCATTCCACTTTACCCTTTCAAGTGCTTAGATGAGTACTCGGTACACAGCATATGCTAAATACTACAGATTGATTGATTGATTAATTATTCAGGTAACCCTGAACGAACTCTGCAGTGGCTAGTAACCCTCAGGCTTGCCTGGCCTCAGTCTCTGTACTATGATACCCTGTCCAAAGAGTGTATGTGGGGAGGCTGGCACATATATACACAGAGCTGTGTTAATCCTCTCTTGGGCCATGGGCTAATGGATGGTGGGGGGCCCCCACAGGGGATATGATGTGATTCCATCACACACTGTTGTACGATAACACTGTAACTGTATCTTTGGATTCACTGTTTCCCTGTGATAATGAATATAACACAATATATGTGCCAGAGGTGCATGACCCATTCCAAGCCCTGCCTGCATAATGCTAAAAATAATAATAATAATAATGGAATTTGTTAAGGACTTACTATTTGTCAAGCAAAGGTCTAAGCACTGGGGTAGATACGAGGGAATCAGGTTGGACACAGTCCCTGTCCCACATGGGGCTCACAGTCTTAATCCCCATTTTAAAGATGAGGTAACTGAGGCCCAAAGAAGTAAAGTGCAGTGACTTGCCTAAGGTCACGTAACAGACACATGGCAGAGTCAGGATTAGAACCCAGGTCCTTCTGATTCCCAGGCCCAGGCTCAATCCACGAGGCCATGTTTCTTCCCTAGGCCAGTATGGTCTGGGAGCATTTCAAGAGGTTCTAGGCATTTTTCTTTTGGCTCCACACGTGGCCAGACCCCAACGGGATATGGAGCCTGAGGAGAAACACGGCAGTAATCACACACTGCTTTCTGCAGAAATGGAATTTGAGAGGAAAGGCACTCTGGCAAATGAGATTTTTCTTGTGTTATAGCTAGATGGATTCATGTTTCATACTGAAACCTTGTTTTAGTCTCCATAGCTGTAATAGAGGAGAATGGTTTGCTAATCCATTCAATCGCTTCACCATCTGACTAGCCCCATTAGAGCACTAATCGTATCTGAAAGCAACTGAATCTTTGCTTTCATTCCTCCTGATTTAAAGGCTTTGGCTTTCGTACCAAGTGAGAAACGATGAGACGGCAAAGGGTTCCCAACAAACTGGACAAGTGCCACCAAAGTGCAAGAATGATTCCTCTTAACCTGCCCCACATTCCTAGAAACTAGGCTGAGCAGGCTGGGTCGCAAACCTGAGCAGGAAAAACCAACTTAAAAACCTGGTATCAGTGAGATTCCGAGGTCCCTGGAATACTTAGCTCCTGCTCACTCTCTGCCAGAGAGCTGAAAGCAGCCAACCATCTAAATCCTGCCCCTCAGGATTGGGTCTGGGGTAATCCCAGCTCTGCCACTTGTCTGCTGTGTGACCTTGGGCAAGCCACTTAACTTCTCTGTGCCTCAGTTACCTCATCTGTAAAATGGTTTTTAAAACTGTGAGCCCCACATGGGACAACCTGATTACTCTGATTCTACCCTAATGCTTAGAACAGTGTTTGGCACAGAGTAAGCACTTAACAAATACGATTATTATTATTATTATGCCGGGGCTAACCAATAATATTGATTGATTGATTGTAGGCAGAGAACTGTACTAAGCGCTTGGGAAAGTGCTTAAGACAGTAAACAGACACATTCCCTGCCCACAACAAACCTACAGTCTAGAGGATGTGAAAGAGTAAAATGGAATTAATACAGATGACTTGTGGGCTTTAGCTGCTGATGGGCAATCCCAGGGGTGGAGTCTGGCCTGGGACCCCAAGGAACAGGGATCTGAGCCATCGGGACAGAACGAGACCTGGCAAACCCTGTGTGCCACATGGCCAGCCACATTTCATCCATTCATTCAATCATATTTATTGAGCATTTACTCTGTGCAAAGCCCTGTACTAAGCGCTTGAGAGAGTACAATATAATAGACACATTCCCTGCTCACAGTGAGCTATTGCCAATGGTCCCAGCTTGGGGCTTCCAAGGCTGCAATCAATCAAAAAAAAATGGCATTTACTGAGCACTTCCTGTGTTATTACTTAGGAGAGTAATAATAATGGTATTTACTAAGCACTATGTGCCAAGCACTGTTGTAAGTGCTGGGATAGATACAAGGTTATCAGGTTGTCCCACGTGGGGCTCACAGACTTAATCCCCATTTAATAAATCAGTTAAGTGAGGCAGAGAGAAGGTAAGTGACTTGCCCAAAGTCACACAGCTGACAAGTGGAAGAGCCAGGATTAGAACCCACGACCTCTGACTCTCAAGCCCGTGCTCTTTCCACTAAACCATGCTGCCTCTCTACAATATCATGGTGCTGGTAGTCATGTTCCCTGCCCACAAGAAGCTTACAGTCCAGAGGAGAAGACAGACATTAAGATAAATTACCGATACGGGAAGTGGCAGCGTTCAAGGAGACAAAGTGCTTGGTACTTGCACTTTTCCTGGGAGTGCTTTAAAGGCATTACCTCATCGATTCCCACCAAACCCCTGAGAAAAAGGGAGGAAGGAACACAAAGTTAAACAGCATATGTGTAGCCGATCGCGGGTAAGAATCCAGGTCTCCTCATTCCCATACTTGTATTCTCTCCCTCTCGCCACAAGTTCTCAATGTTTGATGCCAAGGACCACTTTGGGAAAGCCCTTTCTAAATATTTATATTTCCGTTTTCCCTGCCAACGTATCTTTACTTCGACATTATCTCAGGCTCCCACTCTTTCTTCCCTATTCCCTTCCTCACAAGTCCCACTCACAAGTTCATCCCCTTCCCCTCCACTGTGGTTCCGGATCCTTTCTTTCCCCTGGATGCCCCCAGTACCCCCTTGAACATCGGAGCCAACCAAAAGATCACTAAGTCAACCTCTGGAAAAATGCCTTAAATTAACACCCTGTTGAATGGAAGTCAACCTGGCTTCAACCTTGGCACAAACAACACATCACTTTCCAGAGTTCTAAACATCAAACACCAACAGATCTCGATTGTCACAAGTGTGGCCCATTCATTTTTACACTGGATAGGGTGCTTTTCAGCTCGTCTGGACCCTGGCAGGGTGGTATTCCAGCACTGGATGCCTTGAGGTCTGTATTTTTGTCTCAAGTGCCCAGCTTCTGCTTCAATCAACCAATCAATGATATTTATCGTGTGCTTACTATGTACAGAATATTGTACTAAGCACGGATCTGCTTTTACTCCTGCCTCTGGGATCTGCGGCTCTGGGATCCTGAAACTGTTCTCTAGCCACAGCACCTTATGGATTTCGGTTTGTATGTGGATTCAAATCCCGGCTCTGCTACTTGTCTGTTGTGTGACCTTGGGCAAGTCACTGCACTTCCCTGGGCCTCAGTAATCTCATCTGGACAATGGGGATTAAGACTGTGAGTCCCATGTGGGACTGGGATTGTGCCCAACCTGATTCCCTTCTATCTACCCCAGTGCTTAGAATAGTGCTGGACACCTAGTAAGCTCTTTACACTTACCATAATTATGAAAATTACTTTTGCGTGTTTGTTCTGATCTTTTTCATGTTTTATTGTTTCATCACTCCTTGTATGTCTGACTGTAGCCCCCTCTCCTCCCTTATATTCTTAGAGGTGCTTGAGGTGTCTAATTCTCACCTCTACAGACTTTCCTAGTGCTTAGTCCAGTACTCTGAACATAGTAAGAGTTTAATAGATACTCCCACTACTATTAAATTGAAAGGTAAACACCTATATGTAATGGAAAGAACCAGAGAAAGAAGCCTTTCCTGGAGAGTACTTTTCCTGCTCAGGTTTCATTATATATTACATTTGGAGCAGAATTCTGAGTTACTGCAAGAGACGGGAATCAGTTCCAAGCTGCCAACTGCAATTTATGACTCTTTTAGTACTGCCTTCTTATTCTCCTTGCAAGGATACACAATATCTGCCTGAAGACAGGTGGAAGTTTCTTTCAGAAGAAATGGAGTAACCACAGCAAGGGAAGGGAAGGAAAAAAAAAATAGGGAAATTTGTAATAATGTGGTCCCAAATTGAAAAATGAAAGAGAATGCCATGCTTGTGTTCATGTCTCTTATTTTCAGATCTTGTGCAAGGAGAGGTTATTTATTTATTTATTCATGATTCCCCCCTATACTGTAAGCTCATTATGGGCATGGAACATGTCTGCTAATTCTGCTGTACTGTACTCTCCCAAACCCATAGTACAGTCCTCTGTACATAGTAAGGCCTCAATAAATACCACTGTTTGATTGATTGATTATAATCTACTGTATTAGCACCCACTCCATGCAGAATACAATCCTTAGCAATGTGGACTGTCCTCTAGACTATGAACTCACTGTGGGCCAGCAACATGTCTGCCAACTCTGTTGTACTGTATTCGCCCAAGCGCTTAGTACAATTCTCTGCACACAGTAAGTGCTCAATGAATATCACTAATTGATTTTTCTGCACAGAATAAGTGCTTAATAAATGTCACTGATTGTGGAATAGTATTTACAGAGTAAGGGTGTTGACTGGCTATGAAACTTTTATTATTAGTAGCAATAATAATAGTAATAATTATGGTATTTGTTAAGCACTTAATATGTGCCAGGTCCTATACTAAGTGCTGGGGTGGACATAAGCAAATCAGGTTGAACACAGCCCCTGTCCTGCACAGGGCTCACAATCTTAACATCCATTTTATAGATGAGGTGACTGAGGCCCAGAGAAGTGAAGTGACTTGTCCAAGGCCACACAGCACACAAGTAGAGGAGTCAGGATTAGAACCCATGACTTTCTGATTCTCAGGCCCATGCATTATCCTTCACACCATATATGTAGTTGCAGAAAAAATAGGTAGAAAAGGCACCACAGAGAGTCTGCAGAAGAGGCAAAGAGGTTGGGGAGAAACCTCACAACTCTTACTTTCCCCCACCTTCATCTTCTCTCTCTTCTATTTCACCTGTCATTTAAGGAGGATCTTAGTCTAATGGACTTGAACAATGGATGTGCATGATGGTACTTGCAGGTTTGGGTGCGGATAAAACAATTTGTCTGGATTCTTATAGAAATTACTTTTCCTTGTTCTTTGCCCGTTTTTTATGGTCAGTCAGCCAATCATACTTATTGAGCGCTTACAGTGTGTAGAGGTTTGTTAAGCACTTACTGTGTACCAGGCACTATGCTAAACTATATTAAGCGCTGGGGTAGGGACAAGTTTGGATACAGTCCACATCCCACATAGGCTCACAGTTTTGATTCCCATCTTAAGGATGAGGCAAATGAGTCAGTCAATCATATTTATTGAGTGCTTACTGTGTGCAGAGTACTGTACTAAGCTCTTGGGAGAGTACAATATAACAATTACCTGCCCACAAGGAGCTCATAGTGTAGAGGACACAGTGGTCCAGAGAAGTTCAGTAACTTGCCCAAGGTCACCCAGCAAACATGGTGGAGTGGGGATTAGCATCCAGATCCTCCCAGGCCTGTGCTCTATTCATCAGGCCACTCTGCTTCTCTCTGCTTTCGCCTTGGCCCACTGTGCTCTGGATTCACAAGTGATGAGATTAGGATAGTGGTAGAAGAAACTAATTTCCCTTAGGATGCAGATGCAAATTAGAAACAGTGTATCAAAATACAATTTTCACACTGAATTCTCATTTGCAGGTGTTTTGTGGTGGTAAATACCCCATCAAGTAAGTGTTTTCTTGCTTCTTAAGAAAGTGATACTTTGACATTCTTAAGAAAATCTGTTTAGCGGCATGTGAGTTGTTCCACTGCCTAGTGGAAAGGGCACGGGCCTGGGAATCGGAGGACCTGGGTTTTAATCTCGGCTCTGCCACATGTCCGCTCTGTGCCTGGGGTAAGTCACTTTACTTCTCTGGGTCTCAGAATCCCTATCTGTAAAATGGGGATTAAATCCTACTCCCTCCTAATTAACTGTGAGTCCCACGTGGGACAGGGATTGTGTCCAACCTGATTAACTTGTATCTACCCCAGAGCTTAGAAAAGTGTTTAGCACATAGTAACTGCTTAACTAGTACTATTATTAGTAGTAGTTTTAGTATCATTACTCCAGATCCCTCAAAGTTTCTTTGAACAGACTCTTTATAGGACGTTTTCTTTTTTTAAGATGGTCTGTCATCTGTGTTTATTTTTCTCATGTAGAGCTGCAAAGTCATTGGCAGCAACCCTTGTGGATCCTTTTCCCAGAGCTCTGGTCACCCCCAGTCTACCTTCCATCATATTTACTGAATGCTTACTGTGTGCAGAGCACTGTACTAAGCACATGGGAGAGTACAATACAACAATAAACGGACACGTTCTCTGCCCACAAGGAGCATACAGTCTAGAGTGGGAGAGACAGACATGAATAGAAATCAATAAATGATCGAAATGGACATAAGTGCTGTGGGGCTGGGAGAGGAGTGAAGAAAGGGAGCAAGTCAGGGTGAGGTAGAAGGGAGTGGGACAGTATAGAACAGTGAGAACAGTATAGAGAGGTTCATTTCTTGAGGGAAGAAATTCCCACTGCAGCGGTAACCAGCATTATAGGAATGCTCCTTGGGCAGAATTTGCATCCTTCCTAAGGAGAGAAGTCCCCTAGACTGTCAGCTTGTGGTGGGCAGGGAACGTGTCTACCAAATCTGTTGTAATGTTATACTGTATTCTTCCAAGAGCTTAGTACGGTGTTCTGCACATAGTAAGCCCTCAATAAATATGATTAATTCATTGATTGACCCTGATCTCCACAAGCTCAGCACATCAGTGGAGCAGTGGAGACGACTAAAATGAAGTTCCTCAAATCAGAGAAATGTCTGTCTCTGCCTTTGAAGTGTCCCTCCTTGTGGATGGGGAATGTGCGGCCTCCCTCTGTTGTGTTTTCTGAAGTGCTTAGTTCAGTGTTTTGCACCTAGTGGGTGCACAATAATTCTACTACTATGGCAATCCATTAGCTAGATTAGAAACTAATCATAACAGAGAGAGGGGATGATAGTGGGAAAGAATTATCCCCCAAGTTACAGTAACTACACGCAAGCCTCTGATTAGATTGTGACTGATGTGCGGTGCCTGGGATAGGAAGGCACTTCTAGGGTCTGAGCACCATGCGTTTAGTACAGTGTTCTGAACTCAGTAAGCACTCGATAAATATAATTGATCTATTGAATAGCAAAAGCAGCAACTTTGTACTTCAATGCTTACAGTATTTTTTAAATTTTAATTATTCAACTACCAAAAGAGGACACAAGGTGCTCCAAAGTCCTAGAAGGAATGAAAGCAATATGACAGGAAAAACAAAAATCTGGAAGCATGCCCGATTATAGGAAGGTAATGGTGTTTATTAAGCGCTTACTATGTGCCGGGCACTGCACTAAGCACTGGGGTAGATACAATATGACTAGGTTGGACACGGTCCCTGTCCCACATAGGGCTCACAATCTTAATCCCCAGTTTCCAGATGAGCCAGTGAGGCCCAGAGAAGAAAAGCGACTTTCCTAAGGTAACACAGTGTACAGGCGGCAGAGCCGGGAATAGAACTCAGGTCCTCCGACTCCCAGACCCCTGCTCTTTCCTCTAGGCCAAGTTCTTTTATTTATCCATTCAATCTGTTTCACCTGCAGCAGCTCCTATCTGGCTCCTGGCCAGCTGCAGATGGAGCTAATCTGCCCCCCACATCTCTGTTGGCGGGGGCACGACATTTGTCGGAGGGAGAGGGTGGGCCAAGGGCTCACCCGTGGTCGGCTGGGAGCCAGGTCGTAGTCACAGCGTTCGGAAGCTGCTGGTTCCGACCTGGCCCGGGCTGGATTAATTCATTCAATCGTATCTGTTGAGTGCTTATGGTGTGCAGAGCACTGTACTAAAAACCTGGGAGAGTACCACAGAACAATAGTCAGACACATTCCCCGCCCACAATGAGATTACAGTATGGGGGGGGGGGCATGGACAGCAAATTAAATAAACAAACAAATAAATAAATACACAAATGAGAGCTATGGACATATTGGGTGGTTTGGGGGTCCGGGCTGGGTTGGGCCCACCCTGCTCTGGACTCACAAATGGGCACTGAAAACTGTCTACACCGGAAAGAATTCTCTTGAGAAAAATTCCAAGTTGAATGGTGGCAGTATGCATTAGTATTAGTATTTCCACTAATTACCAAAGTGAGGTACTCAAGGACCTCTTGACAAGGTCAGAAAAAACAAGTTTAGCTTTCATTTTAAGGCACGTGGGATGCTTGAGAAAGCTGATCAAAACAAAGATCTTCAAGAAATCAGAAAGGAATCAGTGTGCTTTGGGGAAGCAGCGTAGTTTAGTGGATAGGGCACAGGCTTGGGAGTCAGAGGGACCTGGATTCTAATCTGGATTCTGCCACATAATAACTGTGGTATAAGTGCTTACCATGTGCCAAGCACTGTACTAAGCGCTTGGGTGGATACAAACAAATTGGGTTAGACACAGTCCCTATCCCGCATGGGGCTCAGTCTTAATCCCCATGTTACAGAAAGGTGACTGAGGCCCAGAGAAAAGAAGTGACTTGCCCACAGCTCACAGCACACAGGCCACACAGCAGACAAGTGGATCTGGGACTAGAACCCATGACCTTCTGACTCCTAGGCCTGTGTTCTATCCACTATGGCATGCTGCTTCCCCATCTTCCCCATCTTTAAAGTCCTTCTGAAATCACATCTCCCCCAGGAGGCCTTCCCCAATTTATCATCCTCCCACCCTATATCCACCCCCGCAACTCCCACTTCATCACCTTTGTATCTAAGCAATGGGTATACCCCACCACACTCCCCCAAAGCACCAGTCTACAGATCTTCACATTCCATCTACAGATCTGCACACTCCATTACTTCCTCCTTCCGTAATTCACTTTGGTGTCTGTCTCCCCTATTAGACTGGAAGCTCCTTTAGGCCAGGGGCCAAGTTTACTAATTCTACTCTTCTTTCCCAAGCACTGAGTACAAAACTCCATATACAGTATGTGCTCAATAAACACCACTAGTTGACAGAGAAGTAAATAAAAGGGTAATTATGGTGCTGTTGCTCATTCAGAAGCAAAAGGCAAGGAGTGCTAAAAGAAACACCCATTCCGGCGAGAAAAGTGACATTCTTTTCTGGCTCAGAGAATGTGTTACCAATACTGGAGGGAAGAATAAACTATACATCAACGACTGACAGAAGAAACAAATCCCAAATTAATTCAGAATGAAACCTGAACATGTGTCAACATTTAAATACTCTGACTTTTTACCTATTTTTGACTGCACGCATATGCATCAATCACTGTTATGTCACACCATTCTATTATGTAGAACAACAGAAGAGAGCCTTAATTTCTCTTCCAGGTAATTGTGTGCACAGTGAAGAATGTATATGCTTGAATTCACTCCGGCAAATTATCAGCGACGGATTTTTGCTTTAGTTCCTACTCTGTACATGCACGGTATTAGATGCAGAAGGGAATTTCAAGGGAAATTTGTAGCCTTTTGAGGCATTTCTTTCAAGAGGAGGAAACAATCTTTCAAACGTCTGTCACGGTGCTAAATACTGAGACTCCCACTCAAGCTCCAACTACATTGTAGGCTCCTTTTGGGCTGAGATTGCATCTGCCGATTCTACTGTACTATACTCTCCGGAGCACATAGTACAGTTTTTGATTGACAGATACAGTTCCTGGGACTGACCTTTTCCCATCTTTAATGCCCTCCTAAAGTCCCTCCTCCTCCAAAGAGCTTTACCTGATTCATGTGTCGTCCCCCCCCCCCCCCCAAAATTGGGTCAATGCTAATACCGTCCTTAAAACATATGCATTGACGTGCATCCTCACTACATACTTACATACTGTAAAATGGGGATTCAACACCTGTTCTCTCTCCTACTTAGATTGGGGGCCTCATGTGGGATGGGGACTGTGTCCAACCTGGTTAACCTGTACCCCAATGCTTAGGAGAGTGTTTGACACATAGTCAGCACTTAACAAATACCATAAAAATAAATACTGACTTACAGATCAGTGGTACATATAGATCTACACTCGCTATCTATTCATCAACTTTATCTTTCCATGATTCCACCTCTGCCCAGTGTCACCTCATTCTTCCTCTGGCTTCACTTCTATGTCTGCCTCCCCTGATTAGATGCTCAGTTCTTTGAGGACAGGGAACAAGTCATTTGCTTCTGTAATACACTCCCAAGCACTAAGGAGAGGGTGCTCAATAAGTACTACTGGTTTGATCAATCAATCATATTTCTTGAGTGCTTTCTGCGTGCAGATCATCATAGGAAGAATACAATATAACAAAATAACAGAGTTGGGAGACACAAAGGAGGTGGGATTTGGAGTGAGAAGGCTCATACTCTAATTCTAGTTCTGCCACTGGCCTGGGGTGTAATCTGGAACAACAATAATAATAATGTGAACGCTTGATAAATATTTGTGTGATGGACAATGGCAAGACTGATGATCTATAATTGCAGTTTTTTTGCAAAGTATGTTACAGTGTTGGCTTCTAACTCACAGCTTAATTAAAACTGGCTTGATATTAGCATTGACAGATGGACGGAAGAAAAGCAGAAAGGTGCCAAATTGGGGAAAGCATCTACTGGAGGCTTCAGAGTTTTGAGTGGGATGCAAATTCATTCATTCTTTAGAGAAAAGGAAAACATATCATTGCCCTTGAAAAGCTTACAAATCAGTGAAATGCCATAAGCAAATAAAATTTCAAGAATTAAAATTGAAGTTAGCTGTTTCCAACCATGAAATCTTCTTGCAATAACAAATTGAAGACATAATGCATTTTTGGAACAAGAAATTTAACAAATGAAAGATCAGTGGAAAAAAAAAACGCCCTGTGCAATTTACAAGTTATGAGTAACGATCTATAAATGGTATTTATTGAATGCCTCCTGGGCTCAGAGCACTGTACTAAGTGACCAACAGAGTAGGCAAGGTTCCTGCTCTCAAGGAGTTTACAATCTAGTTCACAATTTAACAAATAGAATTCAACTTTTAAAAAATGCAATTTTCTACTATATGGAACGGTACTAATCAGAGGTATGTAATGATATTTACAAGACAAGACATACAATACTAAGTACTTTGCTGAAGAGACTTATCCTAGGAACTTAGTAAATAAGAAACTAAATCTTTATGTAAAACAGTATAAGAAAACAAAAAGGAAAATATCATTTGGGACTATTCTTAGTAAAGGCATCCATCACATCAAAGGAGACATCCTTCTTATAAAATCTTTGTGGACTCCATATTTTATTCTGTGCCCATTTAAGTCAATTTAATGGTACTTAATGTGTGCAGGGTACTGGATTAAGCTCTTGGAAGAATGAAAAACAATAGAGTTGGTAGACAATTTCTGCCCACAAGGAGCTTGCAGTCTACAGTGGAAGCCAGACATTAAAATAAATTGCTATGGGGTTGAGGGTGGGGTGAAATATTATTGTTTTCTATTAACAAGATCTAAATCAGAGAGAATTTAAGGAGCAAGTAAAAAGGATTAAAGCACGGAGGTAAGTGCCCCACTTATGCACCTATTCGTAATTTATTTATTTATATTAACGTCTGTCTCCCCAGTCAGACTGCAAGCTCATTTATGTGTCTGTTGTTGTTATAACTCTCCCAAGCATTTAGTAGAGTGTTCTGCACTCAGTAAGCATTCAATAAATACAATTGATTGAAGAGCAAAAACACTGAGTATTTCTACGCTTATAGTATATTTAATATTTGAATTATTCAACTACCAAAAAGGGCGACAAAGTGTTTCAAAGTCTTAGAAGGAACAAAGGCAATGTAAAAGGGAAAAAAAAATCCAGAAGCATGCCCAATGATAGGTGTATTTTCTTTTTTAATGATTCTTGGTAAGTGCTTACTATGTACCAGGCACAGTTCTGAGCACAGGGGTAGATACATGTTAATCAGTTTGGACACAGTCCAGGTCCCACACGGGGCTCACAGTCTTAATCCCCATTTTACATTTACATGATGTAACTGAGACCCAGAGAAGTCAAGTGACTTGCCCATAGTCACATAGCAGACAAGTGGTGGAGTCAGGATTAGGGAGTTCTTAAAGACTGTAAAAAAAGGCCCAGAGGATTTGGGGAGCTCATCATCTGAGGTATTTAAAATGCAATTTCAGGCATTCCGGTAAGCAGTGGGGAGGACGATACTGCACTGATTCCCGCAGTGCACTGGGTCACCTGCTACGTGCTGCATGTTTAATTCCTCAGATGACAATTTCACTAATTTGAAGAGTCGTGCACCCTCATTATCATCCAGGTTTATCTGTTCTTCTCCCTTAGTTAGAGAGCTGTTAGGAGAGTGTTCTCCTATCAAAAATATCCATTAACTAACTGGGAGCTAGAAGAAAAAGGTGAATAAATTTTCTGTAGACTACAATAGCAGCCGTGTCACCCCTTGTGTCATTTTGATGCAGCTTGCCATCATTAGTATATTATGTAGCTGTTACAGGGTGAATAGGGATTCCCAAAAAGAACTTCCACTTTGCTGGAGACAGAGGAGAGGTTTTCTCAACCTGTAAATCGAGACGGGTTTTATTTTATTTTAATCTGTGACACCCATAGAAACATTCTTATAACAATCAGAGCTTCAGCTACTCCTCACTACTGGCTTTAATGCACTCAATCACCTTGCCCCCTCCTTCCTCACTTTGCTATTCTCCTCCTACAAACCCCAACCCAGCCCACACACTTTGCTCTTCTAATGCTAACCTTCTCGTTGTACCTCAATCTCATCTGTTTTACCACAGCCCTCTTGCCCAAGTCCCACCTCTGGCCCAGAATGCCCTCCCTCCTCTTATCCAACAATTACTCTCCCCAACTTCAAAGCCTTCTTGAAGGCCCATCTCCTCCAAGAGGCCTTCCCTGACTAAGTCCTCCTTCCCTCTTCTACCACTCTCTTCTGCATCTCCCTTACTTGCTCTCTTTATTCATCCCCCCGTCCCGGTCCCATACCACTTATGTACATACTGCTATTTTTATTATTTATATTAATGTCTGTCTCCCCCTCTGGACTGTTTGGTCGCTTTGGAGAGGGAGTGTGTCACTTATTTTGTTGTAGGGTACTCTCCCAAGCATTTAATACAGTGCTCTGCACACAGTTAGTGTTCAGTAAACACCACTGACTCACTGACAGCAAGACACAACATGTAAAACAGTAAGACATGTGCAGGTGAGCTCTACCAACTATGTCTGCTGAGACTTCATCACACCAGTTTGAATTTACTCCTGCGTAGAAGGGATTATTTGGATTTAACTTTATCAACCTGACCAAAACATGACCCAACAGCTTGATAATTTTCCCTTTTTACATTTTCACCATTCCACTCTTGGGTTTCATTTTATTCCTTCAGGGCTCTCAGTCAAGCATCACCTGTCTCACTGAACCATGGCCTTCTTCTACATTACCCCATCAGAACTCAGCATTCCTGTAGTCTGATTATGTCTTCAGCCCCATTTGTATTTTCTTTCGTATGTCTTACGTTTTGTCTCTCTTGAAAAGTTCAAATGCCCTTTCCCTTTTTTTTTAATGTTACTTGTTAAGCCCTTACTCTGTACCAAGCACTGTACTGAACTCTGGGGCAGATAAAAGGTAATCAGCTTAGACATAGTCCGTGTCCTACAGTCTAAGTCAGAAGGAGTAGGATTTAATCCTCATGTTACAGATGAGGAAACTGAACGACAGAGAAGTTTAGTGACTCGATGCAGGTCACACAACAGGCAGGTGGCAGAGCTGGGCTTTAATGCCCTTCTCAGTGGAGAAGGATGAGTGTGTGGAGAGGGATGAGTGTGTGGAATTCCACTGGGAGGGCTGAGCGAGGGGATAAGACCATCAGCAAATAAAGACAGACCCTCGCTCAGCTGCTTAGGTATTGGATCTAGTTCCTATTTCTGATGAGGGAACCTCCCTGACTCCCTTTCCTTCCGTGCTAATGTTCCCATTTCTTTCTCACTTTGGCTTTACCCAATGTAGCCAAGCGAAATAAAAATACAAAAATTACTATTTGGAGTCGGGATTAGCACCCACATCCTCTGACTCCCCAGCCTGTGCTCTTGCCACAGGCTTACCATAGCTTACCAACATAACAAATGGAAACTCTGTTAGGAACTTCCAAAACCATTAGATTCCTTTCCTTTTCCCTCTTATCCAGTTTTCCTTCCCAACTCCCCCCATGCCACCTTCACCTTCGTCTCCAAATGGGTTCTAAATCTCTGAGAGACCCTTCTTTTCACTTCATCCTTTCAACTGTCTTTTCCCCCTACCCTTAATATCCTGCCTTCATTCTCATTCATCTCTGCGCCAGACATATGACACCTTTTAAAACATTCCACAACTCCTTCCTCTTATGCCGTAATTATGAAATTGATGGCATATGCCATTACCAGTGCCAAGTTGTTCCTTACCTTTTCCCACCTTCAAAGGCACAAGATCCTGGCCTTATGACAACTCCACATGCCTTCAGAATGGCATCTACAACCCAAGCTATATCATCTTTTCACCACCAACCCCTCACCCATGTCCTGCCTCTGGCTTGGAACACCCTCCCTCTTCATAGCCAACAATCGCTCTCCCCACCTTCAAAACCATATTAGGAGCACATCTCCTCCAAGAGGCTTTCCCTGACTAAGCCCTCATTTCCTCTTCTTCCACTCCCTCCTGCATCTCCCCTGCACTTGGATTTGCACCCTTTATTCACCCCTTCCCCAGTGCCACAGCACTTACATATCTATCTGTAATTTATTTCTATTAATGTCTGCTCCCCTTCTAGCCTGAAGCTTGTTGTGGGCAGGGAACGTGTCTACCCACACTGTCATACTGTAATTTCCCAACCGTTTAGTACAGTGCTCTGCACAGAGTGAGCAATCAATAAATTTGATGATTGATTGAGGGTGTCCCATCTCTACGGGAAATACTCTACTAGCCACTATTCAAAGGCTTGTGATTATCTCCTACAATGATCTTACATATCTCTTGGATGGATATGGATCTCAGAGGTTTCTAAGATTTCCATTCATTCCACCACCCTCCCTTCCAGGAACTACCACCATTCTCAAGAGAATCAGGCAATCTGCTCCCTTTCTGCCATTTAATGCCCTTCTTCCCCCACTCCATTTACCTCATCCACTACCCTCTCTAGCCTTCTTATCAGTATTCACATGCAGATCTTATCATTGGTATTCAACCTTTTAATCAACCCTTGATTTTTCGCTTTCTTTCTCATATCGTATTTCACGTCATCGATTGTCATCTTACTCTTTTCCCAGAATGCTTTATTGACTTAGTCCTGTGGCTGAGAACATTTGCAAACCCCTCGAAAAATCCAATTGTTCTGCCAATGGTGTTCAGAAAATTTCTTTGTCTTAAAAGTCTTTGTTTTGTTTTTTTTCCTGCCATGCCTTAATCAGTGATAACCCCATAAATTCTCTCCAGCTATCTTGTCTCCTTTCCTAATTTTTCCCACCCCATCATAAGCAGCTTCTGAACTCAGATGAAGACATCTTCTTTTCAAGCTGCCACCTGCTCCTCGTGCTTCGTGTCTGCTAATCAACCAGGTTAATGAAAGGAAGGCCCCCAGATACTTTGGGGGAAGACCAGTGCAGTGGAGAGGGAAGGAGGAGACAGATGGTAAATGAGGGTAGAAATCCTGGAGTTTGGGGGAGGGAACGGAGAGAGGCCTGAGGAAAGCTGGGCCTTAGAGGGAGAGACTGGACTTTAGTTATAAATTTGCAATAACAAATAAGTAAATTGATCAATTTATTACCTTCCCAAAAAGCAACTCTTCAAAGGGATATCCCTTACCCCCAAAAGCCACAGTTTCTCTTTCATTCTCATCCTGGGCAGAAAAGAAAAGGCAAAGAATACTAGAATTTTACTGAATGTATTTGAAAGAGCACCACCTGTTCTCAGGCCAGATGCCTGACTGATAATAAGAAGATCCAGAGTAAATGTTTCCTGATCCAATCTGTGTGGCAGGCAAAGTCGTTAACACCCCAAAGATGCCAGTCAGCCAATCGTATCTATTGAGCACTTACTGTGTGCAGAGCACTGTACTAAGCTCTTGGGAGAGTACAATATAATAACAGATTCCCTGCCCACAGAGAGCTTAGTCTAGAGGTAAAGGTAAAATCTCAAGACCTCCATTGGCAGAAACCTCCATTGGCAGAAACCAGAGACACAGCTTTGACTTTTTACCCAGGAATCAAAGGCCACGAATTATTGTGACTTTGCAAATATTAATAGCCTACATTTCTATTAAATTGCAATGCCTTTCAGGTAGTTCCTTCCCACTGAAACACAGATGTTTTCTCTTGTTTGTATTCCTGAAAGCTGACTTAACAGAAGAAAACCCTTCTCAGCAGTAGACAAGTACATTCTACCACAAACAGAACCTCGCAAGACATGATGATGGAAGAAATCGGACGAAAAGCCTTGAGGAGGCACTATCTGGGCCTTGGGAGTTTCTTCTCACCAATTATCCCACAGTGACTATTAGCTCTGGAACCGAAGAGGAAAGTGTGTCGGGCTTCTGCAAAGCTGTGTCTTCAGCATCTTCAGGAATGCACCCTTAAACCACTCCGTAATTAACTACCACGAAAATGCTGAGCGGGTGGAATAAAGAAGCTCCAACAAATCAAATATACTCCTATGAATAACCCCCGGTGACATTTTGTTGGATTGCTCAGAACTCAAAAACTACTCCTTTTGGTATGTCTTTCCACGGATACTTCTATTTCAAAACCTCTTGACAACACAAAAAATGCAAAACTCTAAACAAATGGAAACTAAGAATTCCCCTTTGATTTGTAAAGAGCCACAGGTCTTTGGTGAGCTGAAAGCAAATCCTAGCTCAGAATCTCACCTGACTGTAGGGATTAGATATCTCCTTCCTGTATCAGGACAGCCTTTTCAATTCCGTAATTTCTCTTCTTTCTAAAATAAGGATTCCTGTGTAAGCGCCTAGAGAAGTAGTGTGGCCCAGTGGAAAGAACACAGGTCTGGGAGTCCGAGGACAGGGGTTCTAATCCCAGCTCTGCCAGTTGTCTGCTGTGTGAACGTGAGCGAATCACTTCCCTTCTCTTTGCTTCAGTTCTCTCCTCTGCAAAATGGCGATTCAATAGCTGTTCTCTCCTCCTACTCAGACTGAGCCCCACTGAAGACCTGATTATCTTTTATATGTCCCAGTGCTTAATACAGTACTTGGCACGCAGTAAGCCATTTGTAGATGTAATAATAATGATAATAATAAACATCAAACACCGTTCTAAGCTTGGGTAGATACAAGATAAACAGGTTGGACATAGTCCCGCATGGGACTTAGAGTCCAATAGGAGAGAGCATGACAAGTTCCATTTTACAGATGAGTTAACTAAGGCACAGAGAAGTTAAGTTACTTGACCAAGGTCACACAGCAGGCAAGTGATGGAGAAGGGAATAGAACTCAGGCCCTCTGACTCCCAAACCCATGCTCTTTCCACTAGCACTTCCATGCTGCTACTGTCCTGCTCATTTAGGTTTTTTTTAAATAGTATTTGTTAAACAATATGCCAGACACTGTACTAAGTGCTGGGATAGATACAAGCTAATCCAGAGGGACAGAGTCCATGTCCCAGGTAGGACTCACAGTCTTAATCCCCTTTCACCACTGAGGCAGCTGAGGCCCAAAGAAGTTGTGTCTTGTCCAAAGTCACACAGCAAACATGAGGCAGAGCCAGCATTATAACCCACGCCCGCTGACTCCCAGGCCTGTGTTCTTTCTGCTAGGCCACACGGCTTCTAATTTCTAGACACCAGGGTTCTGTCAAAGCTTTTAGCTGATATACTCACCTTCTTGGGTCTGACAGGGTCATTCACTACTCCAGCTGATTCAAGATTCCAACTTTGAAACATTTAACTTTAGAGATTATACGGATGATTCCCCAATCCACATCTCCAGCCCTGATTTTTCTGCTTCTCTGCAGTCTCATATTTCCTCCTGCCTTCAGGACATCTCTATTTGCATTTCCCTTCAATAGCTCAAAAGGAGCAAGCCCAAAACAGAACTCATCTTCCCACCCAAACCCAGTCCTCGTGGTGACTTTCCCAACACTGCAGAAAGCACCACCATCTTCCCTCTCTCAAAAGTTGACAACCTCGGCGATATCCTCGACTCATCCCTCCCAATCAACCCATATCTTCAATCTATCATCATATTGTCCGTTCTACCTTCAAAGCATTGCTAAAATCCACGCTTTCCTCTTCATCCACATTGCTAAGACATCAATCTAAGCATTTATCCTATCAGCCTCCTTGCTGATCTCTCTACTTCCTGTCTCTCCCCATTCCAGTCCATCCTTTACTCTGCTACAAAACCATTTGGCCCATTTCCCCATTTCTCGAGACCCTCCAGTGGTTGCCCATCCACCTCTGCATCAAACAGAAGCTCCTTAAACACTCAGTTACCTTGCCTCCTCCCACCTTACATCTATCTGAGTTCCTGTTACAACCCAGTGGGCACATTTTGCTCCTCTAATGCAAACCTACTCAGTGTACCTCAATCTCATCAATTTCATCGCCAAACCCATGCCCATGTTCTGCCTCTGGCCTGGAAATCCCTCCCGTTTAATATCTAGCAGAGGATTCCTCTTCCCATCTTCAAACCCTTGACAAAGGTACATCTCCACCAAAAGGCTTTCCCCCCACTCATTTCCCCTACTCCCACTCCATTCTGCCTCACTCTCGCTCTTGGATTTGCATGCTTTATTCATCCCACCCTCAGCCCCACACCACTTATGTCCATATCCATAATCTGTTTCTTTATATTAATGTCTATCTCCCCCTCTAGACCATAAGTTCACTGTGGGCAGAGAACATGTTTACCAACTCTGTTAAATTGTATTCTCCCAAGTGCTTAGTACAGTGTTGGGCATGTAATAAGCACTCAGTAAATACAATTGATTGATTGGACACCCAATCAATCAAAGAAAAAAGTGACCTTTCTAACCAGCTGCAGATCCATATGGAATGGAATTCTTCCAATAGGGGCTGGCACTCTGAATCAAGCACATGAATTTTGAGTGGATACAGGCATCCTGAAAGTTGAAATGAACCATATCGTTCCCAAGCACTTATACTGTAAAGGCAGTGAATGGTCACCTCAAAAGTGGTTTAGCCTTCGTTTGTTGCTATTCATCCAGAAGGATTAAAAATCATTATATACTGAAGCTATCTATCCAATTAGCAGCTGGGCAATGCGATTCATTTCATTATCACCACAAAGGGTTGTTTTGAATTTAAACAAAAGAATGTCATGAATCCCATTGTGTTAGCAGTTAATTTGTGGTTTTATCAGAAGCTAAAAGATTTGGATAACCATCTCATCATAAAAACAGATTTCTTTGCATAATCTAACTTCATCTTTAATTCCTTTAGCAGATGTTACAAATATTTATATAGCTCTTAACATCCCCTCAAATGACTGCTGATTATGGATTTTATGCGTGACTGAACAATCTTCTTAAATGGCAACAATCTCATGGTTTAATCCCTGTCCTTTGAAAGACAAAACCTTTGCGTCTGGTCAGTTATTAATTAGGGACAGGCTTTAGAAAATGTGAATAAAATGAAATGTTTCTTTCTTAGACCCTTGAAGAAGGATTTTTTTCCCCATTTGGATCCTTGAGACCTTTGTATGAATTGGCCCCCAATAAGAATGCTCAGCATTGTCTAGCAATTTCTTGGGCAAAGTGGCCTTTTCTGCCTCAACCGTGAGTAAATCTTACCATCAGTCTCCAGACTGTAAACTCATCGTGGGCAGGGGATGTAAATGTTTATTGTTGTACTGTGCTCTCCCAAGCGCTTAGTACAGTGCTCTGCACACAGTAAGTGCTCAGTAAATACGACTGAATGAATGAATCAGTCTATGTATCTATTTGTTCACCGAATTCCTTTCCTCCCATTTTTCACCCTTCTCCAGTCCTTACTACACTCTTCTATCCAGATCATTTCTCGAGAACATTGTTTTTCACAAAAATCTCCATCAGTTGTCATTCCTCTCTGCAGTGAGCAGAAACTCCTGATCACTCTAATGTTCCCTAATGTGATTTGGAGATTAATGGCAGGCTTTTTAAGCCGCCCTTTTGTCAGGATTGTGAGATTTGCCTTGTTGATTACTTGCTTGCTTTAAGTAGTCCTTTAATCTCCGAGTCATTTTCATCAAACCACTATTGGTGGTATCAGCTAGCATGTCCAATGCCTCGATGGCTGCCAGGTGAAGAGTATTCTTTATGGTATTTGCTAAGTGCACACTATGTGCTAGGCACTATATTAAGTGCTGGAGTAGATACCAGCTAATTGGGTTAGACACAGTCCATGTCTTTCATAGGGTTCACAGTCTAAGCAGGGGAAAGAACAGAATTGGATCTCCATTTTACAAATGAGGAAACTGAGGCCCCAGAGGAATGAGGTCACCAGCCAAGGTCACACAGCAGGTAAGTGATGGAGCCAGGATTAGAACCCACGACCTTCTGACTCCCAGGACTGAGCTCTATTCACCATGTGATGCTGCTTCTTTACTATGTGCAGAGCACCTGGGAAAGTGCAGTACAACAGAATTGGCAGACAGGTTCCCTTCCCATAATGAGCTTACAGTCTACAGGGGGAGGCAGACATTAGTATGAATAAAGAAGTCATTCATAATATACGATTTAAAGATATGTACATAAATTCTGTGGGGTTAGGGATTGGGAGATTATCCAGTGTCCAAAGGTCACAGATTGAGGAACATTGAGATGCAGAAGGGAGAGTGAGCTGTAGAAAAGGGGGTTCATTCGGGGAAGGCCTCTTGACAGATTTGTGACCTTACTAGTGGTTTGAAGATGGAGAGAGTGGTTTGGCATATATGGAGGGAAACGGAGTTTCAAGCTGGGGGAGGGTGTGGAAAAGGGGCCGGCAGTGAGAAAGACAAGACTGGGGCACAGTGAGTAAACTGGCGCCAGGGGAGCGGAGTGTGCGGGCTGGGCTGGAATAGGAGATCAGTGAGGTGAGGTAGAATGAGGCAAGCTGATTGAGTGATTTAAAGCCGATGATAAGGAGTTTCTGTTTGACGCAGATGGGAATGTCATCTGAGTTCATTCGTTATCTGAGAGATGTGTATCTATCTGAGTTCATTTGGCCCTGTTTTTATCCCTTCCTGAACTTCAGTTGTATTGATGATATCAATGGTTTAGCTGAGCATAGGTGGTGGAGGCAGAAAACAGTGCTCTTCCATAATAACACAAATCCCAGAAAATTAGTCACTTCTTTGATCCCAAGAATTAGAACAGTAGCACTGCAGCTCTTTTCTCCCAAATAAGAGATCGGTCGAGTCTTGATTTTGTGGCCACAGACCACAGATCTACCAATCAGTGGTAGACGTCTGTTGTGTCACCTCGGACAAGTCACTTAGCTTCTCTAGGCCCCCATTATCTCATCTGGAAAATGGGGATTGAGACAGAGCTCTATGTGGGACAAGGACTCTGTCCCTGATTTGCTTGTATCACCCCAGCACTTAGTACAGTGCTTGGCACATAGTAAGTGCTTAACAAATACCACAATTACTATTATTGGTAGTAGTAAGTGCTCAATAAATACACTGACTGATTGACTAAATTTGCTCTGACATCTAGAAAGCCATTTGAACGGAGGTGTTGCCGTTTGATGTCAAAATGTTTGTAAAGTTTTCCCCACATCTCTTGGGCCTGGTTCCCCTCCCCCATCCAAAATTCCCATTTGGCAAGGTGTTTCCAGAATCCTTATGCAGGAAGCAAATCAAATCTCTTAGTTCTTGCTTCCTTCACAGTGCTAGCAGCTATTTTGTGCTACCAGATGAGAGCAACCAGAGTGCATTTCAGGAAAGTGGATTTGTCTCATCCTGGACAAGTAATCCATTTAGGTTCCTTATGATAAATACTTATTTTACTTCTATCCCACATAGAAATGTATTGAATTTGTTTCAAAGTAATTACCAATTAGGGTGTTCGCAAGAGAAATAGAGGCGTTCGCAGAGGCAACAGCATTCTGTTTCAATACGTTTATCAAAGTCCCTATGGTTTCTATTTCAGAGTAGTAAAATGAATGTACATTGTGGCAAGAAAAATACCTGCATTTGAAACAAATAAAAAGAACAATCAATGCGGAGTTTAAACATGAGATAGCTTTTTAATGGAGAGGTCATGTCTTTCTTTCAAGAGTACTCTTCACAGGATTATTTGTGAAGTTTTGGGGTGAGAGACTGGATTGTAAACTCCTCGAGGGCAATGATCGGATGCCTTGCTTCTGTGGTATTTTCTCAATGGCCTAGTGCAGTGCTATGGAGAAGCAGTGTGGCTCAGTGGAAAGAGCACGGGCTTTGGAGTCAGGGCTCATGAGTTCGAATCCCAGCTCTGCCACTTGTCGGCTGTGTGACTGTGGGCGAGTCACTTAACTTCTCTGTGCCTCAGTTCCCTCATCTGTAAAATGGGGATTAAGACTGTGAGCCCCACGTGGGACAACCTGATTCCCCTTTGTCTACCCCAGCGCTTAGAACAGTGCTCGGCACATAGTAAGCGCTTAACAAATACCAACATTATTATTATTATTATTATGTGTTTGGTATTATATTTCATAATAATCAATTCTACTTACTGAGCGCTGTGTGCAGAGCACTGGACCAAGCACTTGGGAGACTAGAGTGTAACAGAGTTGGTAGATCCATTCCCTGCCCACAATGTTGATGAGAGAAAATGAGGCATTTGGAGAAGAAAATGCTATTTACCCTGCACTGCTGGTAATACTGACAGTACAGTAAATATGCAATTATCCAGAATGCCTGAGACTACAGCCAATGAAAATACCCCAATATTCCAGATCGCTGAATTTATGCAGCTGAGCATCTCTGCCAGGCCCTCAGACTCTTCCAGTCACTTCCATTCCATCCAGCACACACCAAATGGAATGTCGAAGAAAACTGAGAAAATAACCAACTCCCTTTGGCACCATTCAACCAACCTCGGCCCCAAACCCCAAAGCAATGGCAGAGCCTGCCTACTGGATCTCCTCCCTGTTGGGGTAACAATACTTCTTTCTTCATAGGCCAATAGCACTTACGGGCATATCTCTAATTTATTTATATTCATTCATTCATTTAATCATATTTACTGAGTGCTTACTGTAGGCACAGCACTGTACTAAGCACTTGGGAGAGTACAATACAACAATAAACTGACACATTCACATTACCTACCCACAGTGTTAATGTCTGTCTCCCTCTTCCAAGAGCTTAGTATAGTGCCTTGCACACAGTAAGCACTCAGTGAATACAACTGAATATTTACAGAAGGCAATGAAGCCTTGTCTCCTTCCCTACTGTCCCCCTACAGTTCCACCCCGCAATAGGAGCAGCAGAATGACGAGAAAATCTACTGTTTTCTGGTCACTTAAATGACGGTTAGGGATGAAGAGGGAAAAGCGATTTTCTGGGCAATTCAGAGACTTCACCCAGCAACACTATAATGGTGAGTTACTCACTCTTGTTGTTTCCCTGTTGGCTATGGAAAGGGAGTTAGTTATCTTGAGATCTTGAGAAGACTGAATAATTCATGTTAGGGTATGAAGAAGCAGCTTGGGTTAGTGATAGAGCCTGGGTCTGGGAATCACAAAGACCTGGGTTCTAATCCCAGATCCTCCAACTTGTCTGCTGTGCAACCTCGGGGAAATCATTTCACTGCTCTGGGCCTCAGTTACCCCATCTGCAAAAAGGGGACTGAGACTTCGAGCCCCTTTTGGGACAGGGTTTGTTTCCAACCCAATTTGCTTGTACCCATCCCAGCACTTCATACAATGCCTGGCTCATAGTAAGTGCTTCACCAGTACCACAGTTATTATCATTATTAGTATTCTGCATTAGAGAAAGTACATATGAAAAGGTGAGAGCATTGGAGAGAAAACTGAAGTCAATGGTCGGGTACTTCAGTTTGCTTTAGAGGGAAATGGGTCGTTGACTTTGTTTTCCAAACCAAATTCAACAAGTTCCCTCTGGAATCAATATGCACCCCATGTATCTTCAAATTCATCTGGTAAAAAAATCAATATTGCTATCATTTACATGTATGCTCCAGTGCCAGATGCCACCCATAAAATCAAGGAGAGATGCTTGGCCAAATTAGATTTTACCACTGATTTTGTCCTTAACTCAATTAATCAATAGTATTTATTGTGCCCTCACTGTGTGCAGAGCAATGAACTAAACAATTTGGAGAGTGCAATAGGGTTAGGAGACATGAGACCCACCTGCAAAGGGTTTACTATCTTAGAGAGTGACAGACACTAAAATAATTTACAGAGGAGACAACAAAGTAGAAGTGGACACACACACACAGAAGTGTTTAAGTAATGGGAATAACCTGATTATCTTGAATCTACCCCAACACTTAGTACAGTGCTTGCCATATGGTAAGCACTTAAATACCACAATTATTATGACTCTCCTAAGTCCTTAATACAGGGCTCTGCATACAGCAAGCACTCAATAGATACCACTGACTGACTGAGCATTCCTTCCCCGTGTCCTTCCTAATGTTTTAAGGCAGTGAAAATTTGCTGCACTAACGTTTACTTCCTTTAAACTGTTTTACTGAATCATAATCAAAATAATTATCATTATGGTATTTGTTAAGCCCTTACTACGTGCCAAGTTCTGTTCTAAGCACTGGGGCAGATACAACGTAATCAGGTTGGACACAGTCCTGATCCCACAGGGGACTCACACTCTTCATCCTCATTTTCCAGATGAGGCCCAGGGAAATGAAGTAACTTACCCAAGGTCACCCAGCACACATGTGGCATAGCTGGGATTAGAACCGTCCTTCTAACTCCCAAGACCCGTGCTCTATCCACTAACCATGCTGCTTCCCAAGCCTGGTCAAAATATGATTTCATTTCTTTAAAATGAAGGGACGCAAGCTCCTCGGTCCCAAGCTTCAACCCACCTCCTCTCAGGCCAACCCCTGAGAGGAAAAAGCTCATTTGCCCAAGCAAAGGCTCAGACATTCTATCAGCCCTGCTGTTGGTTGAGCAAGCAGCAGAGCACTGCTCTGGGAATCCCAGTCCTGCGCTCTCTATTCCGGGCTCTTCCCCTAGCTGGGCAATAGGGGCAAAGATTGCACATGCCCCCTGCCCAGCTCCTCTTCGGTGGCACACTAGGCACCAGTGCTGAGGGTCAGGGAAGCGCCGGGCAGGCTGCCAGCACTAACATCGACAACTCTGTG